>NC_133617.1:520412034-521130034 GCF_048593235.1 Sminthopsis crassicaudata
TTACTGGGAAAGGTTTCAGTTTATCTCCATTGCATATTATGCTTACTGATGGTCGTAAAGATATGCTCCTGATTATTCTAAGGAATAGTCCATTTATTCCTATACTCTCAAGCGTTTTTAGTAGGAATGGATGTTGGATTTTATCAAATGCTTTTTATACATCTATTGAGATGATCATATGGTTTTTATTAATTTGATTATTAATATGGTCAATTATACTAATAGTTTTCCTAATATTAAACCAGCCCTGCATTCCTGGTATAAATCCTACTTGATCATAATGTATTATCCTGGGGATGATTTTCTGAAGTCTTTTTGCTAATATCTTATTTAAGTTTTTAGCATCAATATTCATTAAGGAAATTGGTCTATATTTTTCTTTCTCAGTTTTAGTTCGACCTGGTTTAGTATCAGTACCATGTCTGTGTCATAAAAGCAGTTTGGTAGGACTCCTTCATCCCCTATTTTTTCAAATAGTTTATATAACATTGGAGCTAATTGTTCTTTAAATGTTGGTAGAATTCACATGTAAATCCATCTGGTCCTGGGGATTTTTTCCTGGGGAGTTGATTAATAGCTTGTTCTATTTCTTTTTCTGAAATGGGACTATTTAAGCAATTTATCTCCTCCTCTGCTAATCTAGGAAGCCTATATTTTTGGAGGAAGTCATGCATTTCACTTAAGTTATCAAATATATTGGCATAAAGTTGGGCAAAGTAATTCCTTAGTATTTCTCTAATTTCCTCTTCATTGGTGGAAAGATCCCCCTTTTCATTTGTAAGACTAACAATTTGATTTTCCTCTTTCCTTTTTCTGATCAGATTTACCAAAGGTTTATCTATCTTATTGGCTTTTTCATAAAACCAACTCTTAGTTTTATTTATTAATTCAATAGTTTTTTTACTTTCAATATTATTGATTTCTCCTTTTAATTTTTGTATTTCAAGTTTGAGTTTTGGTTGGGGGTTTTTAATTTGGTCTTTTTCTAGCTTTTTAAGTTGCAGGCCCAATTCATTAATCTTCTCTTTCTCTATTTTGTTCAAATAAGCCTCTAAAGATAGAAAATTTCCCCTTATTAACGCTTTAGCTGCATCCCACAGATTTTGGTATGATGTCTCATCATTGTCATTATCTTGGGTGAAATTATTAATTGTTTCTCTAATTTGTTGTTTCACCCAGTCATTCTTTAAGATGAGATTATTCAGTTTCCAATTACTTTTTGGTCTATTTACCCCTAACTTTTTATTGAATATAGTTTTTATTGCATTGTGATCTGAGAAGAAGGCATTTATTATTTCTGCCTTCCTGCATTTAATTTTGTCCTAATATATTGTCAATTTTTGTATAGGAGCCATGAACTGCTGTGATGAAAGTATATTCCTTTGTATCGCCATTCAGTTTTCTCCAAAGGTCTATCATACCTAGTTTTTCTAATGTTCTATTTACTTTTTAAATTTCTTTCTTATTTGTTTTAAGGTTTGATTTGTCTAAATCTGAGAGTGCAAGGTTGAGATCTCCCACTATTATAATTTTATTGTCTATTTCTTCTTGCAAATCTCTTAACTTTTCCTTTAGAAAGTTAGATGCTGTACCACTTGGTGAATATATGTTTAGTATTGATATGTCTTCATTGTTTATGCTACCTTTTAGCAGGATATAGTTTCCTTCCTTATCTCTTTTAATTATATCAACTTCTGCTTTTGCTTGATCTGAGATAAGGATGGCTACCCCTGCTTTTTTGACTTTACCTGAAGCATAATAGATTCTGCTCCAACCTTTTACTTTTACTCTGTATGTATCTCCCTGCTTTAAGTGTGTTTCCTATAAAGAACATATTGTAGGGTTCTGACTTTTGATCCAGTCTGCTATCCGTCTCCGTTTGTTGGGAGTGTTTATCCCATTCACATTTACAGTTAAAATGACTAATTCTGTATTTCCTGCCATTATATTATCCCCAAATTATGCTTTTTTCCCTTGAACCCCCTGAACCCGTCTCCCAATATTTAATTTTAGTATCCCTCCCCCTTCCTTCCAAGTCTCTTCCTTTATTCCCCTTTTCCTTTTCCCTTTTCCTCTCCCCCTTTTAATGAGGTGAGAGAGAATTCTCTGAAAAACAAATCTGTCAAGTGTTTACTCTTTGAGTTTATTGTGATGAGAGTAAGATTCACACAATGTTTCTCCACCTCTCTAAATTCCCTCAGAAATGATATATTTTCTATGCCTCTTCCATCTCCTTTTTCTGACACTACCCCCTTCCCTTTATTACTCCCCCTTTTTTATATAGTAAAATCAAATTATCCATGCAGACTTTCTATATATCCACAACAGAGATGCAGTTCTCAAGAGTTCTTTTTACCTGTTTCTGTTTCTCTTCAGTCCTGTGGATGTAGATCAAATTTTTTGTGTAAGTCTGTTTTTTTTCTTAGAAACAAATGGAATTCCTCTGTTTCATTAAATGACCATCTTCTTCCATTGAAGAAAATGCTAAACTTAGCTGGGTAGTTTATTCTTTGTTACAATCCTTGATCTTTTGCCTTTTGGAATATCTGTTTCCAGGCCCTTCGATCTTTTAATGTGGAGGCAGCCAGATCTTGAGTGACCCTTATTGTGGCCCCTTGATATTTCAATTGCTTTTTTCTAGCTGCTTGCAACATTTTTTTGCTTTGTTTATTAGTTCTGCAACTTAACCACAATGTTCTGTGGAGTTCTTTTTTTAGGGTCTTCTTCAGAAGGTGTTCGATAAATTCTTTCAACGCCTATTTTCCCTTCTGTTTGTATTATGTCTGGACAGTTCTCTTTGATGATTTCCTGTAAAATAGAATCTAGGCTCTTTTTTGATCATAGTTTTAGGGAAGTCCAATGATCCTCAAATTTTCTCTCCTAGATCTATTTTCCAGGTCTATAGATTTTCCCAGTAAGTATTTGACGTTAATCGCTAGCTTTTCTTTCTTTTCTTTCTTTCTTTTTTTTTTTTTTTTGTTTTTGTTTTGTTTTGTTTGACTGATTCTTGGGTTCTCACTGAATCATTCATTTCTATTTGTTTTGTCCTGATTTTTAATGAGTCATTTTCTTCCTTCACATTTTTATTTCTTTTTGTATATGCCCAATTGAGTTTTTAAATGAATTATTTTGCTCTATTGAATTTTTTTTTCATTTCCCTAATTTTTTTAGAGAGTTATTTTCTTTTTCCTATTCAGAAATCCTACTTTCTTGAGACTTTTTTTTAACTTTTCCAATTCAGAAATCCTACTTTCCTGTGATGTTTTAACCTTGTCTAATTAACAAATTTTATTTCCCTGAATGTCCTGTGAATTCTTTATTTTTTCCAACTCAAATTTCAGGACATTGTTATTCTCTATCAAAGCTTCTCTTTCCTTTTCCCATTTTTCTTCAAACTCTCTTAACTTTTTAATAGTCACCTCTAGGAGAGAGTTATGTGATGGGAGGCAGTATCATTCCCTTTTAGAGTGTTATCTGCTTACTGTCTGCTGTTACCTTCCTCAGGGTTGGATACCTGCTCTTTCTCTGTGTGTAAGGAATCAATAGTTCTCTTCATCTTTTTACTCATTGTTAAAAATCTTTTGGGGTCTGCCCTTGGGGTAAGAAGTTTAATTATTTACTTATTTACCAGCTTCCTCCCAGACCAGTTGGATGTAACGGCTGCTGTGCCTGAGCTAAGAGAGAGCACTGGGAGAGAGTTAACCTCCCCCTCCCCAGAAATGCCTCAGAGGTGATATGGCTGCATTGTGAGGGTTTCCCAATGAAGGACCCTGCTGTGTGTCCTAGCAACTTCCCTGAGGTTTAAGACTGAACAGTAAAAGTTACACAAAGCCCAGCCAATGCGTCCAGTGCACTGTGGATATCAGCAGCTGACATGAAAAGCCCCTGCACTCAAACTGGAAGTGTCTGCCTGTAAACTGCCGTCCCTATTTCAAAGGTTCCACTTCTCTGTGAGTTCTGCTTCTCTGGCAATTCCAGGGCTGCTAGAGTTCCCCAGCCTCAGGCCAAGCCTGGCTCTATGTGGATTAGATGTTGCCTCCGCCTGTGTCCTGGCTGTTCAAGCTCTTTACTACCCCAATGAGCAGCCCTGGACAGCAGAAGGTGGCTTCATAGCTGTGCTGAGATCTGTTAGTTCACTTCCGGATTGGGGTGGTTCTAGGATCTAGCTTTATATTTAAAGTGGCTTGATTTCTCTTCTGAACTACTGTTTTATAAGCAGAAAAGAGCTTTCAGCCTGTGTCAGATTCCTCTATCTCAGTGGCTTCTCTGATCTCAGAGTTTTCCCCAGCCTGTTCAGTGCAGTGTGCTAGCACCTAACCGTCTGTGCTGGCCTTTTTTCTTCCTCCCCTTGAAACTGAACTTTTCTGTAGAGACTCCAGATTCTCTTCAGCTGGTAAGTCGTGCTTTTAATCCTTGTGGTTTCTATCAGTCCAGCGTTATTTTTGAGGCTGATTTAACTAATTGGTAATGAGGGAAGAAGGGAGCTTACAAATTCACGTGTATCTTCCCTGTCATCTTCAAGAGTTGTTCTTATGAAAAAAATAACAAAATTAATAAACCTTTGGTTAATTTGATCAGAAAGGATGGATGAAAAAAACCCACCATCATCAAAATGGGAACGAGTAAATTAATCACAAATAAAAAAGGAATTAAAGCAATAATTAGGAGCTATTTTGCCAAATTCTATGAAAGCAAAGCTGGAAAAAATCTGTATGACCAGTATTTCTGATAAGTACTCATTTCTAAAATATATAAAGATCTCTGTCAAATTTATAAAAATACAATCCATTCTCCTGTTGAGAAATGGTCAAAGAATATAAACAGACAATTCTCAGGATAATGAAATTAAAGACATTTATATTTATATGAATAAAATGTTCTAAATCACTATTGTATAGTGAAATACAAATTAAAATAACTCTGAAGTACCACCTCACACCTCCCAGAATGATGAAGATGACAGGAAAAGGTAATGATAAATGTTGGAGGGGATGTGGGAAAAGTGGGGCACTAATACCTTGTTGGTGGAGTTGTGAAAAGATCCAACCATTCTGGGGAACAATCTAGAACTATGCCCAAAGGGCTATAAAACTTTGCATATTATGTCACCCAGCAGTGCCATTACTCGTCTTATCCCAAGGAATTCATAAAGAAAGGACAAGGACCCATATCTGCTAAAAAGGAAAAAAAAAATAAATTTGCAGCTCTTTTTGTAATGACAAAGAATCATAGGAGTAGATGCCAGTCAATTGAGGAATGATTGAGCAAATTGTGGTATATGAAGGTAATAGAATATTGTTCTATAAAAATGATGAACAAGCTGATTACTGAAAGACTTGGAAAAATTTGATGCTGAGCAAAACTAACAGAGCCAAGAATACACTGTACACAATAACAGCAAGAATGTGAAATGATTAAATAAGAAAGACTTGGTTTTTCTCATTGGTTCAATGGTCCAAAGCAATAACAATAGACATTAGACAGAAAATACCATTTGTATCCAGAAAAAAAATGGAGATTGAATATAAATTAATACACATTATGTTCATCTTCTTATTCTGTTTTTTCTCTCCCATGGTTTTTATCTTTTGTTTGGATTTCATAAAGTAATGTGTATTATCAATAAAATATTAAATTCATACAATAAAAAATTTTGTATTAAAAATAAACATTAAAAAAAGAAGGTGAAACCAACTTATCTGATAAAAGATTGCACACAAGTTGATAAGGGAGAGTGTGAAAAGTTCAGGAAGAGTACTTGTTTCAATAAATTCAGTTAGTAGTAGAATAATAGCATATATTCTAGAAAGAAATAGAGCCATTAGCAAGAAGAGTGAGTTTAGAGGGAAAGATGACTTTTTCTTTGGAAATGTTGCTTTTGAGGCAGTTATGAAACTCAAATCATATCAAGCAAGTAGTTAAAGGTTGAAAGATTGGAATTCAGGAGAAAAATAAGGATTCAATAAATTTGGGAGTCAGAAATAATCATCTACAATGTGCATGAATGCATAAGATGATTAAAATTATAAAAGGAGAAAAGGATTCTGGTAGATATAAATATTCTTATATTTTCTTATTCATACAGGTGAGATGTAGAGGTGGACCTATAACTGAATACAAGATAGAATGATCTCTCACAGAGGGATCAGATATATATTATGCAGCCCCTGATATTCCTGAATGCAACCTAACCCACGCTAAAATATAATAATATTTTTTTTAATCAAAAAGAAAAAAAAATAAATATTTAAAACTCTTGATATGAAGCCTGCAGGGATCATTGTGTACAGTTTAGTGATCCCATTTTAATAAATTTAACTTTACTGGTAGAGCAGATAGGTAGAAAACTTTGAAAGACACTCTTATATAAACCTTCCACCCCCACCAAATAGCCACAACAATGAAAAGGAAACAAGAACAAAAAGAAAGAAAAAAGGGGAAAGAGAGAGAGAAGTAGAGGGGGGAAGGGAGGGAGAGAGAAACAGAAAGAAGAGAGGAAGAGAGAGAAGGAAGAGAGAGGGAAGAAGAGAAGGGGTAGAGAGAGAGAAAGAAAGAAACAGACACAGAGACACAAAGAAAGACAGAGATAGAGAGAGACAGATAGAGACACACACAGAGAGATAATAGTCATTGTAGAGAGGTGAAGAAGAATAAGAATTTTAAAAAAGATTGTGGATTTTATTCCAGGTTGGAGAATGTATTGAAATGGGAAGAATTTTCACAATACTCATTTACTTATAATTCTACTGTAATTTTCCTTTCAATTTCATCTCTCACAAGTATAATCAAGAACTTTAATATTAGATTTTCAGTATGTATAAAATTTTTTGCCTCTTATAGATCACAAATATCATCAAATTCTATGATTCTATCTTTATTTTATCTCTGTTATCCAGGAGATTGTGATCAGCAGGAAATTTCTGAGTTAAGAGCATAGAGGATAAAGAACTTTTAAAGGTTTGTAAATATATTGCCTATAGGCATTCTCAGATTATGAAAGCAGCTGTTTATTGCTGATTGGTCTGCCTTCCTTAAGGTGTTAATACAATCTATTCTTTGTGTTGAAAGATGCCTAGGTAATCTTTATTAATTTATAATCTTGATCACTTCCCATCCCCATAAAAGACTTTTGGGGATTCCCCATTTCTTAGAGCATACCATCTACTCTTGTCTCCAGGACAAGTTACAAAACATTTGACATTCAAAGCTCTTTTCAATCTAGCCCCCTCTTAAATTTTCAGTCTTCTTATCCCTTATTCTCCCACTGAATACTTTTTGATTCAATGAAATTAATCTCCTACCTGGTCCACAACTATGGTACTCCATTTCATGGTTCCAGTCTATCTCTAGATTTCCCCTATATCTGGAACACTCTCCATGTTTTGCTCCAGCTACTGACCTCTTTGGCCTCAATTTACTCTTGTGGAAGTGTCCTTGAGAGTAAAGTCTCTTTTCTACAAGTTACCTTGTCAGATAGATGCATTACATACAGAGAAAGTTTGTTTGCTAAAAGAAACCTATCAGGAGCCTGCAGTGAGGTAAAGTCTTCTCATTCCCAGTGGCCTTTGCTGGTATTCACTGGCCAACCTTGCTGAAAGATCATTCCACCCAAACTGGCCCAACCTTGCTCAACTGTTTCTGGAAAACATCCCGCATTTATGTCCACTTGTTCCTGGGAAATATTGTCCGTTCCTTGTCCCATTCCTTCTCTAAACCTCCCCCTTTTAGTTTTCAAGTATAAATATTTCCTGCTTCTCAAAGGGTTGTAGGCCCCTTGCAGGAGAGAGAGAGGAGAGAAAGAGAGAGAGAGAGAGAGAGAGAGAGAGAGAGAGAGAGAGAGAGAGAGAGAGAGAGAGAGAGAGAGCCCCTTTGTAATATCTATTGGGGCTTCCATACTAGTGTCTGATTTTTTTTTTTCCTAACAAAACTTTTCTTCTTTCAACTCAGTTTGGACTCCTCTGTATTTTAAGGGATGGGCTTCACTTGCTAGACATAGCCAGCTAAAATCCCATCTTTTACTGGAAGAGGCTCCTAATCCCTTTTAGTGCTGTTGCATTGTCTCTTGTTAATTATTTCCTATTTAACCTTTGTATAGCTTGCTTTGTATATATTTGTTTACACATTCTCTCCCCATTAGATTGAGGATACTAGAAGGCAAGAACTTTCTTTTATTTCCTTTTATATCCTCAGAACTTTACATTAGTAACATTAGTTACTAATTTAGTAACTAAATATTAGTAAATGTTTATTGATGGTAGACAACTCTTGGTTTTGCCACACCATTGTGCCTAACCTTGTAGAACATAAAAGAAAAAAGAAACAAAAACAAAAACAAAAAACAAACAAACAAACCTTATTTGAAGAAAGAAAGTGCTTCACAGAAATCCAGATTTGCTATTTATTACTTACTTCTGGTGTCTTGGACAAGTCACTCATTTGCCCTAAGCTACAGTATACATATTTATGAAAGGAAAGAATTGAAAACAACTTTCTTTAACATTTATATAAGTTTAATAGTAGTACAGATTTGTCTATGTGATTTGTCACCTTCTTCCAGAATCAAGAACAATTTAGTGAATATAAGAGAAGCAAAGTAAGTATGTGCTTTAAATGCATGAAATAATATTTAAGGGACCTTAATCTATATGACCTTTATTTCAGGAAAAAAAAAAGTCAAGACAGAAGTCTATAAGTTTTCTTCTATGATACCTAAAGGTATAATTAATTCATAATAAATATGATTGTAACATAAAAATTTACAAGGTTTAGGAAAATAAATTATTTGCAATTCTTAACATTAAATAATTATTTCTCAGTTGTTACTGGAAATTTTTACTCAGAATAAGCATTAATCAAACTAATATACTAAGAAGCTTAAATCTGAAAGTTTTTAATTCCTTGGGATTTTTAGGCATATAAAAATTATAAACTCAGATCTTGAGAGTAAGAAATCTTAATGGAAACATGAACTTTGTTTTGAAATTTTCTCAAAAATAGTTTATTATTTGATTCTAAAACCAGGATGTAAATTATATTTTGTGTTTATTTATCTGTGTATCTATGTGTGTCTGTCTTTTTATATGATTTAGATAGTAAACAACAATATCCTAAATAGCTTACAAGAGATAGCAGAATGTCAGAAAAACAACTTTTTTATCCCTGTGTGGATAATTTTGAACACACATTTGGCAGCCTATAAAACAACTATAACAAGGATTGATACCATTTGAGAGAAAGAAAGGTACATGGGTTTGAGATCATATTTCTTGAGAGAAGTAAAACAAGATTAAATAATAAAATAAAAGATAGAATTAATTATAATTAAATCTGGGAATAGAACATCTCATGTTAATGTAAATTCATGTTTTGTCAGTGTTGCTGTGCCACTATCTCATTATTCTCTTGTAATAGAATACCACATGAATTCTCATAGGAATTGTCATAGGTTGTGTAAATCTAATGCCTTTGTAGGCCTGTGATTTTACAGTACATCATGCTGTGCTAGTGGAGGACCTCAAATGTCTCCCTCCTCTCAGCACTTGATAAATCCAAACAAAAATAAATAAGATAGAGTTAAAAATAAATTAAGTAGACTATGAGAAAATGTAGATATGACATTAAATAATAGAGAAAGAAATGATTCTTCTTCTCAGCAGCTTATAGCATCCACAAAAATTAGATCATATAATAGGTCATAAAAATATAAAAATCAAATTTTAAAAGGCAGAAATACAATGTGTATTTTTTTCAGGACTACATGCAATAAAATTACATTTAACAAAGTGCATTGGAAAGATAGATTAAAAATTAATTAGAAACAAAGTAATCTAATCCTAAAGAACAAATGAGTCCAGGGCTGGTTCAGTATTAAGAAAATTGTTAGAATAATTGATTATATCAATAATCAAATTAACAAAAATCACATGATTATCTCATGCAGAAATACCATTTGATAAAATTCAACATCCATTCCTGTTAAAAAAAAAAAACAAAAACAAAAACAAAGACAAAAACAAAACAAAACAAAACAAAAAAAAAAACCTAGAAAGCATAGGAATAAAAGGAAACTTCCTTATAATGATCAGTATAATCTATTTAAAATCATCAGCAAGCATTATATATAATGGTGACAGGCTGGAATCATTCCCAATAAGATCAGGGGTGAAAATAGGTTACTCACTATCACTATTACTATTCAATATTGTATTAGAAATGTTAACTTTGTCAATAAGAGAAGAAGAGATTAAAGGAATTAGAATTGGTAATGAGGAAATCAAATTATCACTCTTTGCAGATAATATGATGGTATACTTAGAGAATCTTAGAGAATCAACTAAAAAACTACTAGAAACAATTCACAACTTAGCAAAGTTGTAGGATACAAAATAAGTCTACATAAATCATCAGCATTTTTAAATATTACCAACAAATTCCACAGGAAGACACACAAAAAGAAATTCTATTTAAAATAACTGTTAATAATATAAAATATCTGGGAGTCTACCTGCCAAGATAAAATCAGGAATCATATGAACACAACTACAAAACAGGTTCCACACAAATAAAGTTAGATCTAAATCAATTGAAAAATTATCATATGCTCATAGGTAGACTAAGCAAATATGATAAAAATGACAATACTACCCACATTGATATACTTATTCAGTGGCATATAAATAAAACTCCCAATAAATTATTTTACTAATCTAAAATAATAATAATAATAATAATAATAATAATAATAATAACAAAGTTCATTTGGAAGAAAAACAAAAAGCCAAGAATTTCAAAGGAATCAATGGAATAAATGCAAATGAAGGTGACCTAGCTGTGCCAGACCTAAAACTATATTACAAAGCAGTGATCATCAAAACCATTTGGTACTGGCTAAAAAATAGAGTAGTTGATCAGTGGAACAGGTTATGTTCACAGGACAATATAGTCAATGACTCTAGTAATCTAGTGTTTGACAAAGCCAAAGATTCCAGCTTTTGGAATAAGAATTGCTGGGAAAATTGGAAACTTAGATGGCAGAAACGAGGCATTGACTTGTATCTAACAACATATAATAAGATAATTCCAAATGGGTCTGTGATTTAGACATAAAATGTAATATTATAAGCATATTAGAAGAACCTAGGATAGTTTACCTCTCAAATCTGTGAAGAAAGAAATTTGTGTCCAAAGAAGTGAAATGTATTATTGAACACCAAATATATAATTTTGATTATATTCAATTAAAAAGTCTTTGTACAAGCAAAATTAATGCAGACAAAATTAGAAGGGAAGCAATAAACTAGAAAATACTTTTACATTCAAAGGTTCTAATAAAGGTCTCATTTCTAAAATATATAGAAAATTTGCTCAAGTTTATAAGAAAAAATGTTCTACAACAGATAAATGATCAAAGTACACAAACAATTTTCAGATGAAGAAATTAAAAACATTTCTAGACATATGAAAATGTGCTCTAAATTTCTACTGATCAGAGAAATACAAATTAAGACAACTCTGAGTACCACTGCAATCTTCTCAGATTGGCTAAGATGACAAGAAAAGATAATGACAATGTTGGAAGTGATGTGGGAAAACTGGGACAATGATACATTGTTGGTGTAGTTGAGAAGTGATTCAACCATTCTGGAGAGCAATTTGGAATATGCCCAAAGACCTATTAAACTGGGCATAACCTTAGATCCAACAGTGTTTTTACTGAGCTTATATTCTAAAGAGATCTTAAAAGAGAGAAAGGGACCATCATGTGCAAAAATGCTTGTGGCAGCTCTTTTTGTAGTGGCAAGAAACTGGAAACTGAATGGATGCTCATAAGTTGGATAATGGCCGAATAAGTTATGGTATATGAATATTATGTAATATTATCATTCTAAAAGAAATGATCAGCAGGATGATTTCAGAAAGGCCTTATTTGAACTGATACTAAGTGAAATGAGCAGAACCAGAAGATCATTGTACATGGCAACAACAAAATTATATAATGATCAGTTCTGATAGACATGGCTCTTTTCAACAGTGAGATGTTCCAGGCCAGTTCCAATTATCTCATGATGATGAGACAAATCTACACCCAGAGAGAGGACTGTGGGAACTGTGTGGGATCACAATATAGCTTTTTGAGTCTTTTTGTTGTTGTTTGCTTGCATTTTTTTCTTTCTCATTTCTTTTCTTTTTTAATTTGATTTTTCTTGTGCAGCAAAATAATTGTTTATCTATCTATCTATATCTATATCTATACATATATATATATATATATATATATATATATATTAATATATTGAATTTAACATACATTTTACCATGTTCAGCATATATTGGATTACTTGCCATCTAGGGAAGGGAGTGGGGGCAAGGTGGGAAAAAAATTGTAACACAAAGTTTTGTAATGCTTAATGTTGAAAAATTATCCAAGCATGTGTTTTGAAAATTAAAAAGCTTTAATAGAAAATAAATGGATCAAAGAAAATACAGAAATATTCAACAATTTAACTAAAGTGGGTGAAAAAAATAAGATAGCATATAAAATTTATATTACACAGGCAAAACAGTATTTACAGGAATTTTTATTTCTCTAAATGTGGGAAGAAAAAAGAAGAAATTAATTAAGTTGTCATGCAACTAAAAGAAAATAAAAAACCTTGAAAAAGAACAAATTCAAAATTCGCCAACTGAGAACAAAATATAAAATCCTGAAAATCACAAATGAGCTTAATAAGGTTGAAAATTAAAAATAATTAATTAAAATAAAATATTTAATAAATTTAGGTTCTCCTTTTATAAAGAAACTAATAAGATGTCATTTAATTTGATTTTAAAAACAGATAGAAAAGACAAAAATAGGAGAAAGAGGCATTATTGAAATTATGCTTTTCATACCCTGTTAGCCTAATCACTGAATCATTTTAAAGTCCTATGAACTCTTCATTTGGGTGTTTTTCTTATCCTAAGATTCCATTCTCCTACCTTTTCAAGTCTTATTATGACCTCATGTTCCGTAGCTAGAGCATTAGATATTGTACTCTGAGGAACATTCTGTTTTGCTCTTTAGGTTTCCCGTTTTTGTTTCATTGACCTCTTCAGCTTGGAAGCCATCTATTAACACATGATTTGAAACAGGAAGTTGTCCCAGAAAACTAGTGTCCTTTGTTTGACTTTTAGTGTCTTCTTTTAGCCATTCTTGTGTGTATGTATCTTGTATGAGATCTTCCCCTAAAGTATAGTGACTCTATAATATGTTCCAAATCTTTATCTAACTTGCTGAAGTAGAAAAACAGAGAAAGGAAAGGAGAGCAAAGAAGAAAGAGAATGAGAAAAGAGTAGATAAAGGAAAAATAAAGAAATTTCAGTATAGGAGAGAAGAAAAGAAGATATTTAAGGAGAAAACTTCTGAACCATATAATGGAAACAAGCACTCAAAGAAACTTTCTTAATGAAAAGTTTTTCCTATCCTGTAATCTCACTCTCTCATTAAAAACAGTTCTAGGGAAAATTTCTCAAGAGATAGAATATCTTTTCAGTATTTTTATCTGGTCTACTAATTTGCTAGAGAAGGAAAACATTACTAGCAACTATGAAATCAGTTCAATGTAAGGTCACCTTATCCCTCTAATTCTAAAATATGTAGTTATGTTTTTTTTATTATTATTATAGTTTTTATTTACCAGATATATGCATAGGTAATTTTACAGCATTGACAATTGCCAAACCTTTTGTTCCAGTTTTTCCCCTCCTTCCCCCCACCTCTTCCCCCAGATGGCAGGTTGACCAATACATGTTAAATATGTTAAAGTATAAATTAAATACAATATATGTATACATGTCCAAACAGTTATTTTGCTATACAAAAAGAATCGGACTTTGAAATAGTGTACAATTAGCCTATGAAGGAAATAAAAAATTCAGGCAGACAAAAATAGAGGGATTGGGAATTCTGTGTAGTGGTTCATAGTCATCTCTCGGAGTTCTTTTGCCAAGTGTAGCTGGTTCAGTTCATTACTATGTAGTTATGTTTTTGATGGATTCATTTCTTTATCTTTTTTTAGTTGATATTTTTCTCTAACCTCATGCACATTCTTAAAAATGCTTATAGCTAGAATCTCCTCTATAATTTGTTGTTTTCTATTAGAATATAAGACCAATTTAAAAACTTCTTCACTGTAAAGATTCCCAAGTGAGGACTAGAGTAAATTCACTGATATTAAGGTACATGTAGACTTTGTTTTGAAGTCAAATGCTTACTTATGATGGTATATCTAAAGTGCATCCTTGATTTTCTGTTTCACTAAAAAGCACTGTTATTATTAATTCATGCTCAGTAAGTACACAGAGTTGGTATGATCTCTGCCCTCATATAAGATAAAACCTGAAATATCTTGCACCAGAGATGTTCATCATTCTGAATGGTCATTCTTTTATGACTGAATGTCAGGAAATTTCTTAACCACATGAATGTAGCTTCATTGACAATAAAAGAAAATATCCTATTTGCTTGGGACAGATTTTTAAGAAAGATAGATGGACATCTACAAAAACCTGAAATGTTTTACCATAAGTTTCATAAAGTCACATTTCAGATTTATGGAGTAACATTAGCATATCTAATTATTTTCTACAAAGGACATTGATTCTATTTAAAGGTCAGTAAAGTTGTTCCATTTAAATCAAATAATTTAGATTTAGCTTTAAAAGTGGAGTATTGTATCTAACATTGCTTCCTAAAAGTTTCAGTCATAGACTATTTTGAAAGCAGTAGCAGAGACTATTTCAAGACCCAATTCCAGTATGTTGAATAATGGTCATCTTTCTAGATATATTTTCACACAACAAAAATCATTAATATTAAAAAAGAGAGCAATATAATTAATTTTATTCTATAATGCTGAAATGTTACTAATGGATCATTGATGACATAGAAATGAAGTTGAATTATTCTAGAAGAGAGTGAGAGCAATTTCATAATGTGACTGATACAAAACATGTCAAAGTTGGGAAGTCATCTTTGGGAAGGGACATTTGAAGTCCATGAAAAAGTTCAAAGAATAGATAAGTTAATAATAGAGAATGAGAAAAAGGTTAAATTCTAAATTCTGTACCTTTTCAAGGTTTGCTCTTTGCAATTTTAACTCAAATCCAGAATTGTGCTAGTTGGATACTTGAGATATGGCCTTGTATGCATTTGTGTGTATGCATGTATGTGTGAATATTCTAAGATCAAAACTATTCTGTGACTGTACTCTTAAAAGTATAAATCACATACTACTACTGGTAAAATTACCTTTAATAAGTAAAAGAATAAATAAAATTATCTCAAAATAATTTAATAAAATGACTTTGTAAAAGAAAACAGTAGCAATAAAATACTCCCCACTTTAAATCTGGAATTCAGTTTTTCACATTCAAATGGAGAGACTTTGAGGAAAGATGAACTGACAAAAACTTAGAGTACAATATGAATGAGATACCCTTTTAGGAAGCATATGTGTAATTGTGCAAACACATTTCCATGTAAATCATGCAGTGAAGAAAACATGGGGAGAGGAGTAAGAAAAATAAAGGTAAAAACATCCTTGATATCCATTCAGATTATATCAGGTTTTTTTTTTTCCTAGATATAAAGAGTATTTTTCATCACCAGTACTTCAGAATTCCCTTACATTAATGTATTGTTGAAAATAACAAAGTCATTAATGATGTGATAATTGTACAATATTTTTATCATTGGTACAATATTCAATAGGTTCTGCTCACTTCACTTTGCATGAATTCATGTAAGTTTTTTCTAGGATGTTATAAATATATCCTTCTTTTCATTTCTTATAACACAATAGTCTCAGTTCAGTTATTTCCAAATTAATGAACATCTTATGTTTCAATTCTTTATTACCAAAAAGAGAGAGAGACAGACAGACAGACACATGAGACAGATGTAGACAGAGACAGAGAAGAGAGAGAATAGGAAAGAGGGAAAGAGAGGGAGAAGAGGGAGATGCTATAAATATTTTTTTTATACAAATATGATCTGTTTGGGATGTAGGCCTAGAAATGGTATTGCTGGATCAAAGGATGTGCACAGTTTTGGTTGCCTTTGAGCATCATTCCAAATTGCTTTTCAGAATAGGTTGAAACAATCTTCAACTTCACCAACAGCGAATTAATGTACCAATTTTCCCACAGCCTCTCAAATATTGATCATTTGACTTTTCTGTCATATTAGCCATATTAGTCTGATATGTGTAAGGTAGTGCTTCGGACTTGTTTTAATTTCCATTTGTTTAATCAGTAGTGACAGAATTTTTTTTCCTTTACAAGCCTATAAAAAACTTTGATTTCTACAATTTAAAGCTGCCTATTAATACCCTTTGAATATTTGGGGAATTTACTTGTATTTTTATAAATCTCGCTCAGTTTTCTACATATTTAAGAAATGAGGCCTTTATATGGACATTTTCAAAAGATATTCAGCCTGCAAAAGGTTTAGTTGATAAATTAAATGTAAGTTTGTCCCCTATAGTACTATTGCTTTACATTTCTCAAATCTTAAATTTTCCTTCATTTTTTTGAGATAGTACTAGATAAGAGAACATGAAATATTATCTAAAAATAAAGAATTCTTCTATGAGCTACATCTTACTTCACAGATCGTCATGAATAATAAACAAAAATAAATTAACAAGAAGACAAAAATTTCATTTTCTTTTCTTTTAGACTTTAATAATTTCTGAATCCCCAAATACGTGGTCTAATGCTTTCGCCCCTAACTAATTTAGATGATAGATATATTGTAATGTTCTGATCGTCTCTCAGTTGTAATCCTTCTCTGGGAGGAGGTTTCTTTTCTGTATAATCTTTTCCTCTATGAGCAGGTCTCTTGGGAGGCTTCTGGAGCCTCCAGCCAGCCTCTTCTTCTTCCTGAATCCTAGCTCTGAATCTCCTCTTGTCCTTCCCCAGTCCAGACTGCTCTCCAGGCTCAATGTTGCCTCTTTTTATCCTCCCAGAGAATGGGCATGGGATAATGCAAGGGCTTCTGGGAAGAACCACTTTAACCAATGAGCTTGCTCCTCCCAAGCA
Organism: Sminthopsis crassicaudata; assembly: GCF_048593235.1. Taxonomy (NCBI): domain Eukaryota; kingdom Metazoa; phylum Chordata; class Mammalia; order Dasyuromorphia; family Dasyuridae; genus Sminthopsis; species Sminthopsis crassicaudata. The sequence continues at coordinate 520,429,117 of NC_133617.1, forward strand.
CGCAAGCTCTTCCTTAGGAATTCACAAGTCAAACTACCAGGAAAGCCCAGAACTAGAGAATTGTTAAGTACCGACTTAGCACTTAGTAAGAACCTAACATCTCCCCCTTTCTTTTGATTTAGAACATAGGGTGGTCATGACCTTGAAACATAAATCCATCAATATGGGAGGCATTATACATAATTACATAGATTACATAAGCACATAGTAACATAGTAACATAATACATGCTAGAAGTATGTAACAAATAACATGATCAAATAATCATAAATTGAAAATTTATAAATGTCCATAAGTCCATTGTCCATTAGTCTCATCTTGTGTTAGGAAGTCCAATGATTCCTGCTGGTTTTTAAAGTTCTTTAAGAGTCTTCTTATTAGCCATGCTCTTTCAGTGTCAGATGTTTCTTAGATATTCTCCTTTGTTTTAAGGTTTTTTCTCTTTTTCTGTCTCTTTCCAGGTGCTTGTTGCCACCCATCTGTTTCCTTCTTTCTATTAAAATACAAGCAAACTTTCTCTCCCAGGCAGTTAATTTATCTAATTTCCTTCTATTTACCACTTTCTAAATCTCTTATCATCTGGCAATTATATTGGAGTTGTTTGCACTGGACACAGCCCTGTTGGTTTAAAAGGCCTGTATTCTCCCCAAGTATAATCTATTTTTGCAATCTGATTGCCTTTTGGCTGACTGATCAGGTAATCCCTTTCCTCCATGTGATTGTTTTTCAGCTGATAGATCTCATCAGAGTCCTGACCTTCTAAAGGCTCTTTGGATGTAACATTAACTGCCATCATGCCCCAAGTCTTTTTTGCCTGGGGCCCTGGACCTGGGCCCCTCATCCCATTTTCCTGAATTATTCTACACTCTGATGCCCAATAGAGTCCTCTGTGACATTTTGGACATGGGGTTTTAGGTCTTCTCTCACCCTGTCTTCTCACTCTATCTCCATATCTACACTGAGCTCTCAGATGTCCAATTTTTCCACATTGAAAATATTGATGAATTTCTCTAGAAGTCCCTTGCCAGGAGGGACCCTGTCTTTCCACGTTCATCATCATCTGGGTGTAAAAAGCATTTGTTCCCACTGTGGAACATCGTCTTATGATCTTCTCTAAAGGAGTATCTTTGTCTAATCCCTATATAATTCTTTTGCAAATCTCATTGGCATTTTCCTTAGCCAGATGTCTGGTCATTATTTCTGTAGCTGCATTTTCTCCAATAGTTCTTTTGACAGCAGTTTGCAAACGTCCCACAAAATCTGCAAAAGGTTCATTGGGACCTTGCTGTATTTTAGTGAAAGCCTCTCCGCGATCTTTCTGTCCAGGGAGGACACCCCAAGCTTTTATTGCAGCCTTAGCAATTTGTTCATATATTGTCATGGTATAATTAATCTGGTCTGAATTCTCTCCATACTGACCTTCACCAGCTAAGTGCTCAAAAGTGAATTGTGTGTCAACTCCTATTTCCAAATTGCATCTGACTTGAATTTTACATAATTCATGAAACTCCGCAAGCCATAGCCAATTTTCTCCAGGTTCTAGGCATGTCCTTGCTATGGATTTCCAATCATTCAGGGTTAGGACTTCATAAGACAAACCATCTAGTAACATTTTAACATAAGCTGATGTAGCCCCATAAAGGGTACAACCTTTTTTCAAATCCTTAATTTTATTCAAATCTAAAGGTGCATATTTTCTCCTTTTATGACCTACAGAATCAATCTCTTCAATCACAGGATATGCATGTATAAAATCACTTATATCCTGTCCTTCTCTCTTAGCTTTAACCAATGCTTTTTCTAATCTTGTCATAGGCTGAGGCTGCTTCACAGGCAATTCTGTTTGTGTTTCTGCCTCTTCCCCTCCTCCTTCTTGCTCCACCCCTGAAGGGTTAATTGAAGGAGGAAATGGGAAATGCTCAGAATTGTACTTATCTGATTCATCCTTTTCACCTAGTTTAGTTGACACTTCCCCATTTTGCTCCTTCATCTCTTCCTTTAGAATAACATTGTTTAAAGCATTTGGATTAAATTGTAGGTATGAAGCATATCTTTGGAAACTGAGTTTGATCTGGAACCAAAGGGCAAAATGTCACAAAGGCAATTGTAGTGTTCACCTAATTGCCTTCCTACTAATTCCCATTCATCTGGATCCAATTCTTTTTCCAGAGAAAAACAAGGACATATGACCTGCACAGTTTTTAAAAGTTCAGTAATCTCCTGCAAAATTATAATCAATCCTTGGTTTTTCATAACCTTGATGATGCTCTCTAAACATTTTACTTAACAGAAGGTGTTTGCCCCATTTCACTATAAGAGATTGCTGGTTTAGCCCTTAACAAGTTAAGTTCCTTATTTATCTATTAGCACTCTCACTTAATATTTAACAAAGTTTCCTTGTTACTCACGGTTCTGGGTCAGAGAGACTGAGATCTGAATGGGAGGCTTTTCCACTGGAATCAGGAATGTGTCTGTTCCTATTCGGGAGCCAAATTGCGATTTGATCTCCCCCCAGAGAGTGATCAGCAGCGTCTAGAGACAACAGCACGCTACAATTGTTTTGCTCCTTCATCTCTTCCTTTAGAATAACATTGTTTAAAACCATTTGGATTAAATTGTAGGTATGAAGTGTATCTTTGGAAACTGAGTTTGGTCTGGAACCAAAGGGCAAAATGTCACAAAGGCAATTGTAGTGTTCACCTAATTGCCTTCCTACTAATTCAATTGTTAAGTACCGACTTAGCACTTAGTAAGAACCTAACAATATATGACTTAAATTCTCATTAATTATGTTACTAATAATAATTATTATTAGCTAGGAATCAGAAAACAGGCAGAATAATAGACATTAAAACTGGGATAGAGAAAATAGACTTGTAAAACTAATCTATTTATCTTTAAAATTGTCATATTAAATACAATTTCAAAAGTCAATTTGCCTACAACTATGATGAAAAATGGTATGTTTAATATATTCATTCATCATGCCATCAAAAAATTAGCAATAATCTATGGGAACTTGTGAATCTTTTTTTTTTTTGATAACTTTTTGTTGACAATACATATACATAGGTAAGTTTTTACAACATTATCCCTTGCACTAATTTCTGTTCTGACTTTTCCTTTCCTTTTATCCATCCCCTCCCCTAGATAGCAGGCAGTCTTATACATATGAAATATGGAAAAGTGTTTCCTAGATACAATATATGTGTGCAGAACCATACAGTTCTCTTCTTACACAGGACAAATTGGATTTGGAAGATAAAAATAACCAGAGAAGGAGAACAAAAATACAAACAGTTCACACTCATTTCCCAGTGTTCCTTCTCTGGGTGTAGCTGATTCTGTCCATCATTGATCAGTTAGAACTGAATTTGATCTTCTCTTTTTTAAAGATATCCACTTTCATCAGAATACATCCTCATACAGTATTGTTGTTGAAGCGTATAATGATCTCCTGGATCTGCTCATTTCACTTAGCATCAGTCCATGTAAGTCTTTCCAAGGATCTCTGTATTCATCCTGCTAGTCATTTCTTACAGAACAATAGTATTCCATAACATTCATATACCACAATTTACCCAACCATTCTCCAATTGATGGGCATCCATTCATTTTCCAATTCTAGCCACCACAAAAAGGGCTGCCACAAATATTTTGGCACATATAGGTCCCTTTCCCTACTTTAGTATCTCTTTGGGGTATAAGCCCAGTAGTAACACTGCTGGATCAAAGGGTATGCACAGATTGATAACTTTTTGGGAATAATTCCAGATTTGTTCACAACTCCACCAACAATGCATCAATGCCCCAGTTTTCCTGCATCCCCTCAAATATTAATCATCATTTTTCCTGTCTTCTTTTTTTTTTTATTCATTTTTCCAAATTATCCCTCCCTCCCTCCACTCCCTCCCCCCAATGACAGGTAATCCCATACATTTTACATGTGTTACAATATAACCTAGATACAATATATGTGTGTAAATACCATTTTCTTGTTGCACATTAATTATTAGCTTCCGAAGGTATAAGTAACCTGGGTAGATAGACAGTAGTGCTAACAATTTATATTCAATTTCCAGTGTTCCTTCTCTGGGTGTAGTTGTTTCTGTCCATCATTGATCAACTGGAAGTGAGTTGGATCCTCTTTATGTTGAAGATTTCCACTTCCATCAGAATACATCCTCATACAGTATTGTTGTTGAAGTGTATAGTGATCTTCTGATTCTGCTCATTTCACTCAGCAACAGTTGATTTAAGTCTCTCCAAGCCTCTCTGTATTCCTCCTGCTGGTCATTTCTTACGGAGCAATAATATTCCATAACCTTCATATACCACAATTTACCCAACCATTCTCCAATTGATGGACATCCATTCAACTTCCAGTTTCTAGCTACAACAAAAAGAGCTGCCACAAACATTTTGGCACATACAGGTCCCTTTCTGCTCTTTAGTATTTCTTTGGGATATAATCCCAATAACAGCAATGCTGGGTCAAAGGGTATGCACAGTTTGATAACTTTTTGGGCATAGTTCCAAATTGCTCTCCAGAATGGCTAAATTCTTTCACAACTCCACCAACAATGTATCAGTGTCCCAGTTTTCCCACATCCCCTCCAACATTCATCATTATTTGTTCCTGTCATCTTAGCAAATCTGACAGGTGTGTAGTGGTATCTCAGAGTTGTCTTAATTTGCATTTCTCTGATCAGTAGTGATTAGGAACACTATTTCATATGAGTGGAAATAGTTTCAATTTCATCATCTGAAAATTGTCTGTTCATATCCTTTGACCATTTGTCAATTGGAGAATGGTTTGATTTCTTATATATTAGAGTCAATTCTCTATATATTTTTGAAATAAGGTCTTTATCAGAACTTTTAACTCTAAAAATGTTTTCCCAGTTTGTTGCTTCCCTTCTAATCTTGTTTGCATTAGTTTTGTTTATACAAAGGCTTTTTAATTTGATATAATCAAAATTTTCTATTTTGTTCTGAATAACAATCTCTAATTCGTCTTTGGTCACAAATTCCTTCCTTCTCCACAAGTCTGAGAGGTAAACTATCCTACATTCCTTTGTTTATGATCTCGTTCTTTATGTCTAAATCATGGACCCATTTGGATCTTATCTTGGTATATGGTGTTAAGTGTGGGTCCATGCCTAATTTCTGTCATACTAATTTCCAGTTTTCCCTGCAGTTTTTGTCAAATAATGAATTCTTATCCCATAAGTTGAGATCTTTGGTTTTGCCAAACACTACATTGCTATAGTTATTGACTATTTTGTCCTATAAACCTAACCTATTCCACTGATCAACTAATCTATTTCTTAGCCTATACCAAATGGTTTTGATGACTGCTGCCTTATAATGTAGTTTTAGATCAGGTATAGCTAGGCCATTTTCATTTGATTTTTTTTTCATTAATTCCCTTGAAATTGAAAATCCCTTTTGTTCTTCCATATTAATTTTGTTGTTGTTTTTTTCTAGGTCATTAAAATAGTTTCTTGGGAGTCTGATTGGTATGGCATTAAATAAATATATTAGTTTAGGGAGTATTATTATCTTTATTATATTTGCAGAGCCTATCTAAGAGCATTTAATATTTTTCCAATTCTTTAAATCTGAATCTATTTGTGTGGAAAGTGTTTTGTAATTTTGCTCATATAATTCCTGGTTTTACTTGGGTAGGTAGATTCCCAAATCTTTTATGCTATTGACAGTTATTTTGAATAGAATTTCTCTTTGTATCTCTTGCTGTTGGATTTTGTTGGTATTGTCATAAAAATGCTGATGATTTATGTGGGTTTATTTTGTATCCTGCAACTTTACTAAAGTTGTGAATTATTTCTAATTGCTTTTTAGTAGAAGATCTGGGGTTCTTTAAGAATACTATCATATTATCTGCAAAGAGTGATAATTTGGCTTCCTCGTTACCTATTGTAATTTCTTTAATCTCTTTCTCAAATCTTAATGCCTCAGCATTTCTAATGCAATATTGAATAATAGTGGTGATAATGGGCAACCTTGTTTCACTCCTGATTTTACTGGGAATGGTTCCAGTTATCCCCATTACATATGATGCTTATTAATGGTTTTAAATATATGCTCCTGACTATTTTAAGGAAAAGTCCATTTATTGCTATATTCTCAAGTGTTTTTATTAGGAATGGATATTAGATTTCACTAAATGCTTTTTCTGCATCTATTGAGAAGATCATATGATTTTTTGCTAATTTGGTTATTGGTGTAGTCAATTATGCTAATAGTTTTCCTAATGTTGAACCAGCCCTGCATTCCTGGTATAAGTCCTACTTGGTCATAGTGTATCATCCTGGGAATGATTTTCTGTAACCTTTTTGCTAATATTTTACTTAAAATTTTAGCATCAATATTCATTAGGGAAATTGGTCTATAATTTTCTTTCTCTGTTTTCAACCTACCTGGTTAGGTGTCAGTAACATCTCTGTATCATAGAAGGAATTTGGTAGGAATCCTTCATTGTCTATTTTTTTTGCAATAGTTTATATGTCATTTGGGGGTAATTGTTCTTTAAATGTTTGGTAGAATTCACATGTAAATCCATCTGGTCCTGGGAATTTTTTTCTTAGAGAGTTGATTAATCACTTGCTCTATTTATTTTTCTAAGATGGGACTGTTTAACCAATTTACTTCTTCTATTAATCAGGTAAACTATATTTTTGAAACTATTCTTCCATTTCATTTAAGTTATAGAATTTATTGGCATAAAGCTGGATAAATAATGTTTAATCATTGCTCTAATTTTCTCTTCTTCAGTGGCAAGTTCTCCCTTTTCATTTTTAAGACTAACAATTTGATTTTCCTCTTTTTTAAAAATAAGTTTTACTAATTGTTTATTTATTTTGTTGCTTTTTCCATAGACCCAACTCTTAGTTTTATTAATTAATTCAATAGTTTTTTTTCTTTCAATTTTATTAATCCCTCCTTTTATTTTTAGAATTTCAAATTCAATGTTTGACTGAATGTGTTCCTTTTGTTCCTTTTCTAGCATTTTCTAGTGTCTTTATTTTATGCAAGTAGGCCTCTAGAGATATATAATTTCACCTTTTTACTCCTTTGGCTGCATCCCACATATTTTGGTATGACTTCTCATTATTGTTATTTTTTTGGGTGAAATTATTAATTATGTCTATGATTTGCTATTTCACCCAATCAATATTTAGTATGAGATTATTTAGTTTCCATTTATTTTTTGTTCTATTTTCCCCTGGCTTTTAATGAATGTGATTTTCCTTGCACTGTGGTCTGAAATGAATGCATTTACTATTTCTGCCTTACTGCATCTGAGTTTGAGGTTTTTATGTTCTAATAAATGATCAATTTTTGTTTGGGTTCCATGAACTTCTGAGAAGAAAGTTTACTCTTTTGTTTCTCCATTTAGTTTTCTCCAAAGATTTATCATACCTAAATTTTCTAATATTCTATTTACGTCTTTGACTTCTTTCTTATTCATTCTGTGGTTTGATTTATCTAATTCTGAGAATGCAAGGTTGAGATCTCCCACTATTATAGTTTTGCTATCTACTTCCTCTTGCAGCTCTCTTAATTTCTCTTTTAAGAATTTAGATGCTATATCACTTGGTGCATGTATGTTTAATATTGATATTGCTTCATTATCTATGCTACCCTTTAGCAAGATATAGTTCCTTTCCTTATCTCTTTTAATTAGATCAATTTTTGCTTTTACTTGATTTGAGATGAGGAAGGCTACCCCTGGTTTTTTGGCTTCACCTGTAGCATAGTAGCTTCTGTTCCCGACCTTTTACCTTCACTCTGTATGTATCACCCTGCTTCAAGTGTGTTTCCTGTAAACAACATATTGTAGGATTCTGGCTTTTAATGCAGTCTGCTCACCACTTCCTCTTTATGGGGAAGTTTACCCCATTCACATTTATGGTTAAAATTACCAATTCTGTATTACTTGCCATCTTGTTAACCCCTGCTTATGCTTTTCTCCTTTCCTTCCTCCTTACCCCTCCTCACCAATGTTAAACTTGTGAACACCACTTGCTTCTAACAGTCCTCCCTTTTTAGTATCCCTCCATCACTTTAGAGTTCCTCCCCCTACCTGACCCCTTTTCCTCACAATTTCTGTATTCCCTTTTGCTTAGGTTACTTCTTCCCTTTTCACTTTCTCCCTCCCACTTGTCAATAATGTGGGAGAAGTTTCACCACAAATCTAATATGTTTAACATTTTTCTCTTTAAGCCAATTCTGATGGAAGTAAGATACACACTATGTTCATCCCCTCTACATTCTTTCTCTCGGATATGATATGTTTTCTTTGCGCCTTTGTGAGATGTAGTACTACTTTTCCGGGTACTATTTCCTTTCTATATCTAGTTTCTAGAATGAAGTATACATGTGTTGTTAATATATATATATATATATATTTTTTTTTTTTAGAAGAAATGTATTTCCCAAGATTTCTTTTTAAATTTTTAGGTTTCTCTTAAGTTCTATATTTTTAGATTAAACTTTTCTTTTTTTAGGTCTGGATTTTTCATAAAAAATAGATGAAATTCACTTATTTTGTTGAATGTGCATCTTCTTCCCTGGAAAAAGATGCTCATTTTGGCTGGCTAAATTATTTTTGGCCGCATACCAAGTTCCTTAACTTTTTCGAATAGCATATTCCAGGCATTTGATATTTTAATGTGTATGCTGCTAGAGCCTGTGTAATCCTTATTGTACCTCCTCTATATTTGAAATGATTTTTTCTAGCAGCTTGCAGTATTTTTTCCTTCATCTGATATTTTTTAGAATTTGGGCACTATATTTCTTAGAGTTTTGATTTTAGGGTCCCTTTCTGTAAGTGATCAATCAATATTTTCAATGTCTATTTTATCCTCTGTTTCTATAACATCTGGGCAGTTCTCTTTGATAATTTCCTAGAAAATAGTGTCCAGGCTCTTTTTTTCACCATATTTTTCAGGAAGTCCAATAATTCTCAGATTATATCTTCTAGATTTATTTTTCAGGTCTGTTGTTTTCCCAAGAAGGTATTTGACACTGTTTTCCATTGGTTTTTTTTTTTTTTTTTTTTTTTTTTTTTTTTGGTTTTGTTTGACTGATTTTTGGTGTTTCCTTGAGTTATTCAATTCCATTTGTTTATTCTAATGTTTAATGAGTTCCTTTATTGATTCACTTTTTCATATCTTTTTTTAATTGTCCAAGTGAGTTTTTTTTATTTTACTTATAATTTTTTGACAGTATATATGCATGAGTAATTTTTTTTTAATAACATTATCCCTTGTATTCATTTTTCCAAATTATCCCCTCACTTCCTAAGTCCCTCCTCTTGATGACAGGCAATCCCATACATTTTACATGTGTTACAATACAACATATATACAATAAATGTGTGTAAATACCATTTTCTTGTTGCACATTAAGTATTAGATTCCGAAGGTATAAGTAACATGGGTAGATAGACAGTAGTGCTAAAAATTTACATTAACTTCCCAGTGTTCCTTCTCTGGGTGTAGTTGTTTCTGTCCATCATTGATCAACTGGAAGTGAGTTGGATATTCTTTTTATTGAAGATATCCACTTCCATCAGAATACATCTTCATGCACCATTGAAGTGTACAGCGATCTTCTAGTTCTATTCATTTCACTCAGCATCAGTAGATGTTAGTCTTTCCAAACCTCTCTGTATTCATCCTACTGGTCATTTCTTAAAGAGCAATAATATTCCATAATTTCATATAAAATAATTTACCCAACCATTCTCCAATTGATGGACATCCATTCATCTTCCAGTTTCTAGCCACTACAAAAACAGCTGCCACAAACATTTTGGCACATACAGATCCCTTTCCCCTCCTTAGTATTTCTTTGGGATATAAGCCCAATAGCAGCGATGCTGGATCAAAGGGCATATACAGTTTGATAACTTTTGGGGCATAGTTCCAAATTGCTCTCCAGAATGTCTGGATCCTTACACAACTCCACCAACAATATATTAGTGTCCCACTTTTCCCACATCCCCTCCAACATTCATCATCATTTGTTCCTGTCATCTTAGCCAATCTGACAGGTGTGTAGTGGTAATCTCAGAGTTGTCTTAATTTGCATTTCTCTGATCAGTAGTGATTTGGAACACTTTCATATGAGTGGATATAATTTCAATTCCATCATCTGAGAATTGTCTGTTCATATCCTTTGAACATTTATCAATTGGAGAATAGTTTTATTTCTTATAAATTAGGGTCAGTTCTCTATATATTCTGGAAATGAGACCTTTATCAAACCCTTTAACTTTAAAAATAATTTCCTAATTTGTTACTTCCCTTCTAATCTTGTTTGCATTAGTATTGTTTGTACAGAAACTTTTTAGTTTGATGTAATCAAAATCTTCTATATTGTGATCAATAATGATCTCTAGTTCTCCTCTGGTCATAAATTCCTTCCAACTCCACAGGTCTCAGGTCTGAGAGGTAGACTATTCTCTGTTCCTCTAATCTATTTATGATCTCATTCTTTATGCCTAAATCATGGACCCATTTTGATCTTATCTTGGCATATGGTGTTAAGTGTGGATCCATATCTAATTTCTGCCATACTAACTTCCAGTTTTCCCAACAGTTTTTTTTCCAAATAATGAATTTTTATCCTTAATGTTGGTATCTTTGGGTTTGTGAAAGACTAGATTGCTACAGATGTACCCTTTTTTATCCTTTGTATCTAATCTGTATCATTGATCAACGGGTCCATTTCTTAGCTAATACCAAATGGATTTGGTGACTGCTGCTATATAATATAGCTTTAGATCAGGTACACCTAGACTACCTTCATCTGACTTTTTTTTCATTAGTTCCCTTGCAAATCTCGACCTTTTATTCTTCCATATGAATTTTGTTGTTATTTTTTCTAGGTCATTAAAATAGTTTCATGGGAGTCTGATTGGTATAACACTAAATAAATAGATTAGTTTGGGGAGTATTATCATCTATATTATATTCGCTCGGCCTACCCAAGAGCACTGAATGTCTTTCCAATTATTTAAATCTGACTTTATTTTTGTGGCAAGTGTTTCAAAATTTGCTCATATGATCCCTGAATATTCTTTGGTAGTTAGATTCCCAAATATTTGATACTCTCATCATTTGTTTGGAATGGAATTTCTCTTTGTATCTCTTGCTGTTACATTTTTTTTGTAATATATAAAATTTTTTTGGTGATATATAAAAATGTTGAGGATTTATGTGGATTTAGTTTGTATCCTGCAACTTTGCTAAAATTCTGAATTATTTCTAATAGCTTTTTAGCAGCGCCTTTGGGGTTCTCTAAGTATACCATCATGTCATCTGCAAAGAGTGATAGTTTGATTTCCTCATTTCCTACTCTAATTCCTTGAATCTCTTTCTCAGCTCTTATTGCCAAGGCTAGCATTACTAGTACTATATTGAATAGTAATGGTGATAGTGGGCAATCTTGTTTCACTCCTGATCTTACTGGGAAAGGTTCCAGTTTATTTCCTTTGCATATTATGCATACTGACAGTCATAAATATAAGCTCCTGATTATTCTTATTTTTAGTACGAATGGATGTTGGATTTTATCAAATGCTTTTTCTGCATCTATTGAGATGATCATATGGTTTTTATTAATTTGATTATTAATATGGTCAATTATACTAATAGTTTTCCTAATATTAAACCAACCCTGCATTCCTGGTATATATTCTACTTGATCATAGTGTTTTATCCTGGGCATGATTTTCTGAAGTCTTTTTGCTAATATCTTATTTAAGATTTTAGCATCAATATTCATTAAGGAAATGGGTCTATAGTTTTCTTTCTCAGTTTTTGATCTACCTGTTTTAGGTGTCAGTACCATGTCTGTGTCATAAAAGGAGTTTGGTAGGACTCCTTCATCCCCTATTTTTTCAAATAGTTTATATAACATTGGAGCTAATTGTTCTTTAAATGTTTGGTAGAATTCACATGTAAATCCATCTGGTCCTGGGGATTTTTTCCTGGTGAATTGATTAATAGCTTTTTCTTTTTCTGAAATGGGACTATTTAAGCAACTTATCTCCTCCTCTGTTAATCAAGGAAGCCTATATTTTTGGAGGAAGTCATCCATTTCACTTACGTTATCAAATTTATTGGCATAAAGTTGGGCAAAGTAACTCCTTATTATTTCTCTAATTTCCTCTTCATTGGTGGAAAGATCCCCCTTTTCATTTGTAAGACTAACAATTTGATTTTCCTCTTTCCTTTTTCTGATCAGATTTACCAAAGGTTTATCTATTTTATTGGCTTTTTCATAAAACCAACTCTTGGTTTTATTTATTAATTCAATTGTTTTTTTTTTTTTTTTTTACTTTCAATATTATTGATTTCTCCCTTTAATTTTTGTATTTCAAGTTTGATTTTTGGTTGGGGTTTTTAACTTGTTTTTTTTCTAGCTTTTTAAGTTGCAGGCCCAATTCATTAATTTTCTCTTTCTCTATTTTGTTCAAATAACCCTCTAAAGATAGAAAATTTCCCCTTATTACCACTTTAGCTGCATCCCACAGGTTTTGGTATGATGTCTCATCATTGTCATTATCTTGGGTGAAATTATTAATTGTTTCTATAATTTGCTGTTTCGTCCATTCATTCTATAAGAGGAAATTATTCATTTTCCAAATCCTTTTTGGTCTATTTACCCTTAACTTCTTCCTGAATGTAACTTTTATTGCATTGTGATCTGAGAAGAAGGCATTTATTATTTCTGCCTTCCTGCATTTAATTTTGAGGTCTTTATGTCCTAATATATGGTCAATTTTTTATAGGTTCCATGAACTGCTGAGAAGAAAGTATATTCCTTTCTATCACCATTCAGTTTTCTCCAAAGGTCTATCATACCTAGTTTTTCTAATGTTCTGTTTACTTTTTAAATTTCTTTCTTGTTTGTTTTGCGGTTTGATTTGTATAAATCTGAGAGTGCAAGGTTAAGATCTCCCACTATTATAGTTTTACTATCTATTTCTTCTTGTAACTCTCTTAACTTTTCCTTTAGAAAGTTAGATGCTATACCACTTGGTGCATACATGTTTAATATTGATATGTCTTCATTGTTTATGCTACCTTTTAGCAGGATATAGTTTCCTTCCTTATCTCTTTTAATTAGATCAACTTCTGCTTTTGCTTGTTCTGAGATAAGGATGGCTACCCCTGCTTTTTTGGCTTTACCTGAAGCATAATAGATTCTGCTCCAACCTTTTACCTTTACTCTGTATATATCTCCCTGCTTTAAGTGTGTTTTCTGTAAACAACATATTGTAGGGTTCTGACTTTTGATCCATTCTGCTATCCGTCTCTCTTTGTTGGGAGTGTTTATCCCATTCACATTTACAGTTAAAATGACTAATTCTGTATTTCCTGCCATCATATTTTCCCCAGATTCTGCTTTTTCCCTTTACCCCCCTGAACCTCTTCCCCAATATTTAATTTATAGACCCCACTTGTGATGTGCAACCCTCCCTGTTTTAGTATCTCTCCCCCCTCCTTCCCAGTCCCTTCCCTTATTCCCCTTTTCCATTTCCCTTTTCCTCTTTCCCCTTTAAATGAGGTGAGAGAGAATTCTCTGAAGAACCAATATATCAATTATTTATTCTTTGAGCCTCGTCTGATGAGAGTAAGATTCACACAATGTTTCTCCCCCTCTCTAAATTCCCTCAGATAGGGTATATTTTCTGTGCCTCTTCCTGGGATGTAGTTTCCCTCTTTTTATCACTCCTTCCCCTTTTTCTGATACTACCCCCTTCACTTTACTACTCCCCCCCTTTTTTTATATCAGTAAAATCAAATTATCCATGTGGACTTTCTATATATCCACAACAGAGATATAGTTCTCAAGGGTTCTGTGAACCTTTTTCTGTTTCTCTTCAGTCTTGTGGATGTAGATCAAATTTTTTGTTTAAGTCTGGTTTTTTTCTTAGAAACATATGGAATTCCTCTATTTCATTGAATGACCATCTTCTTCCATGGAAAAAGATGCTAAACTTAGCTGGGTAGTTTATTCTTGGTTGCAATCCTTGATCTTTTGCCTTTTGGAATATCAGGTTCCAGGCCCTTCTATCTTTTAATGTGGAGGCAGCCAGATCTTGAGTGACCTTTATTGTGGCCCCTTGATATTTGAATTGCTTTTTTCTAGCTTCTTGCAACATTTTTTTGCCTTGTTTGTTAGTTCTGCAACTTAACCACAATGTTCTGTGGAGTTCTTTTTTTAGGGTCTTCTTCAGAAGGTGTTCGATGAATTCTTTCAACACCTATTTTCCCTTCTGTTTCTATTATTTCTGAACAATTCTCTTTGATGATTTCCTATAAAATAGAATCTAGGCTCTTTTTTTGGTCATAGTTTTCCGGAAATCCAATGATCCTCAGATTATCTCCCCTAGATCTATTTTTCAGGTCTATAGATTTTCCCAGTAAGTATTTGATGTTCTCCAGCTTTTCATTTTTTTTTTATTTATATATTTTTTTTTTTTTGTTTGACTGATTCTTGGGTTCTCAATGAATCATTCAATTCTATTTGTTCTGTCCTGATTGTTAAGGAGTTATTTTCTTCATTCACATGTTTTAGTTCTTTTTGTATATGCCCAATTGAGTTTTTAAATAAATTATTTTGCTTTATTGAATTTTTTTTTCCATTTCCCTAATTTTTTTAGAGAATTATTTTCTTTTTCCAATTCAGAAATCCTACTTTCTTGAGAGTTTTTTTATCTTTTCCAATTCAGAAATCCTACTTTCACCTGATTTTTTAACCTTTTCTAATTCACAAATTTTGTTTCCCTGAATCTCCTCTGAATTCTTTACTTTTTTCAACTCAAATTTCAGAACGTTGTTATTCTCTATCGTAACTTCTCTTTCCTTTTCCCATTTTTCTTCAAACTCTCTTAACTTTTTAATAATCACTTCTAAGAGAGAGTTATGTGATGGGGGGCAGGTATAGTTCCTCTTTAGGCTGGCATCTGCTGACTCTCTGCTATTAACTTCCTCGGGGTTGGATACCTGCTCTTTCTCTATGTTGAAGGAATCAGTGGTTCTCTTTAGCTTTTTACTCATATTTAAAAAATCTTTTGGGGTCAGTTCTTGGGGTACGCAATTATTTATTTCTTTCTTTACCAACTTCCTCCCAGACCAGATGGATGCAGCGGCTCCTGTGCCTGAGCTAAGAGAGAGCTCTGGGAGAGAGTTCCCCTCCCCCTCCCGGAGTGCCTCAGAGGTGATTAATACGGCTGAGGCTGCACTGTGAGGGTTGCCCAATGAAGGATCCCACTGTGTGTCCTAGAGACTTCCCTGAGGTTTAAGATTGAACAGTAAAGGCGACACAAAGCCCAGCCAATGCATCCTGTGGGGCATGGATATTAGCAGCTTATATGAAAAGCCCCTGCACTCAAATTGGAAGTGTCTGTCCAGAAATCTTGGTCCCTATTTCAAAGGTTCCGCTTCTCTTCGACGTCTGTGGCTGAATTCCACAGCCTCCAGCCAAGCCAAGCACTATGTGAATTAGTTATTGCCTTGGTCTGTGTCCCCGCTTTTCAAGCTCTTAACTACCCCCAGGTGAAGCCCGGGACAGCAGATGGAGGCTTCACAGCCATGCCAAGATCTGTTATGTCACTCCCAGATTGGGGTGGTTCTAGTATCTGGCTTTATATTTTAAAGTGGCTTGATTTCTCTTCTGAACTGCTGTTTTATAAGCAGAGAAGAGCTAACAGCCTGTGCCTGATTCCTCTATCTCAGTGGCTTCTCTTATTCCAGAGTTCTCCCCAGCTTGATCTGTGCAGTGTGCTAGCACAGAACCCTGTCTGTGCTGGCCTTTTTTTTTCTTCCCCTGGGAACCGACCTTTTCTGTTGAAACTCCAGATTCTCTTCAGCTGGTAAGTCGTGCTTCCAGTCCTTGTGGTTTCTATCAGTCCAGCGTTATTTTTGAAGCTGATTTAAGTAATTGGTATTGAGGGAAGAAGGGAGCTCACAAAATCACGTGTATCTTCTCCACCGTCTTCGTTCTGCCCCCTCCAATTGAGTTTTTAAGGGAGTTGTTTTATTCAATGGATTTTTTTTTCCATTTTGCCAATTTTATTTTTTAAAGAGCTATTTTCTTTTTCTAACTCACTAATTCTGTTTTTCAAGGATTTGATTTCTTTATCCACGCTATCTTTAAATGAGTGGGATGAGTTATCCAGACTCTCTTGCTAAGCTTCCCTTTCCTTTGCCCATTTTTTTCCTTGCTCTCTTGTGAGAGCCTTTTTAATTTCTTCCATGAGAGTCTTGTGTATAGAGGATCAGATCATATCCCCCTTTGGAGATTCATCTGGAGATGGTCTGCTTTTAGTATCCTCAGCTTTTAAAGTCTGCTCTCTATCCATATAGAAGCTACCAATAGTTGGAGTGTGGTTTAATTTTTTTTTTTTTTCATTTAGTCAAAGAGTCAAAGAAAACAAACTAACAAGAAAAACAAATGATCTTGGGGGGGGGGGTGTTCCTCGATGGTATTACTGAGCTTCCTCTACAGACTGCAGGGGGTAGGCACTAGCAGGACAGCAATGGCTGTTCTCTGAAACTCTGAGACTCTGAGAGCATGTTGAGACACTGTGGGTGGGTGTGGTCAGGGCCTGAGAGATTCTAGTTTTTGGTGGTTATAGTTTTCACCTCTTGTCTTTTTATCTTCTCTGCTTGTCTACTGGCTTGCTTCCAGAGCAATGTAGCCAACACTGTGTTAAAACTCTCCCCAAAGAAACAGCTGAAATTACATCCCACCCCTCTCTGGTCTGCTTAGCTATTAGCTGCCTGCCTTACTCTGTCTGCTGTGCTGCCTCTGCCTGCCTTCAGTTTGTGCCCGATCTAAAACTCTCCCTACCCAAGAGCAAAAATAGGCCTTTTTGGGTGAATTTCGAGGTAATCTTCTCCTGGTAATTATTTGTGTTTGTTTGTTTGTTTGTTTGTTTGTTTGTTTGTTTGTTTGTTTGTTTCAGTCAAGCACTAATTCTGAGGCTTGGCATGAGATAAATTATTCTGAGAAAAAAACATGGAGCTTAAGTAGATGTGTGTGTCCTCTCCACCATCTTGGCCAGAAGTCTCCAGGAGCTTGTGAATCTTCAGGAAACATCTCAATTAGTTTCCCTTCAATACTCTCAAATATAGGATAGAACAATTATCAGAAACTCCATGTCTTACTAATTCTTCTGTAATGCATAGCTCTTTCAAAGGTACACACTCACACACACAGCAAATAGAGAGACAGAAAAAGACACAGAAGTCAGAAAAAGAGACAGAGAGAAGGCAGAGACAGAGAGACAGGAACAGAGATAGAAAGAGACAGAAAAAAGAGAGAAGTAAAAGCTCAATCTGATACTCCTTTTATCCTTTAAAGTGATCTAAGAGGAAAATACTGGGATGTCATGAGAAATATTCTGGATTTGGACAGAGAAGCCGTGAGTTTCAAATTAGTTCCACTATGATTGTCTTTATGAGCTTGGACCAATTCACTTCACTTTTTGGAGCTTCAATTTCTTCCTTTATGTAATGAGACAGATAAGCTAGATCATCTCTAAGGTCTCAAATACATTTTTATTCATGATCTAATAAATATTATCTAAATAGACTTATATGTTTTCTCAAAAAGTCCCATTTTCTAAAATCATCAGATATGAACAAATCTTTCCACAAACATTTAAGTGCCTACTGTTTATAAAATATAGAAAATATTTTAGATTGTAAGGAGAACCAGATTAGCAACTAGAAAGACTTGAGTTTAAGTCCTAGTTTGGATTCATATGTGTTAGTTGAAGCTGTGTCTTATTCTTTGCAAGAACCTGACTTGCTGTTCAAAAGTCTTTAATAGGTATTTTTCAATGAAATTCAAGTGACAAAGCCAATATTCACATATTAAAAGCATAATTACTAAAAAAAATAATAATAATAACTAAAGAAACTGAAGTTATGGAATTTTAATTATAAATTAAATTATAATTTTATTGTTAAGAATAGTCTGATGAATATAATGGATATTTGGTTAATATGATTCAACCCATGTATATGTTTCCTAACTGTATTTATATAATTAAAGAAAAATTAAAACTTAATTAATGAATATATTGTTCTTGTTTTTGCTTTACCTTTATTTTCAAAGAAGACTGATTACAACACAATGTTTTCTTGACTTGTACATAAAGTGGATTTAAGTGATGCACAAAGTTGCCAGCTTCAATCTCTCTCTCTCTCTGTATCATCAAGTTCAGCCGCAAGACATGTCTGAATGACTTGTGATGACCCAGGATGTAGTGTATGATGTTGGTGCCTTTGATATCTGACAAGCTCTAAGCCCTGAGTAGTACTTCCTTCAGCAAACTTCATGACCATTGCATTAGGGAAATTTTTTCACATAATTGGGATAAACATATCTATTCCAGGACAGTATTTGGGGCATTTTGGTTATCCTCAACCTCTGAGACAGTTTCACCAGCAAATGGCTGTTGCACATGCTACAGCTTCTTTGAGCCACAAGTGAGAATGGAGCAACTAGAGAAATCGATATGCTAGTCCTTCCTTAATATTCTGTACATCCTTGGGGCAGGAGATGGCATAGTGGATAGAGCACCATCCCTGAATTCAGAAGGATCTGAGTTCATATCTGGTCTCAGACACTTAACACTTTCTAGCTGTATGACTCTGGGCAAGTCACTTAACTCCAATGGCTGCAGCAAAAAAAAAAAAAAAAAAAAAAAAATGCCACACATAAAAAAATATTCTGAACATTCAAGAAAAGCATTATTACTCAAGGAGAAAAGAAAACTAGTAAGGTCATAACAAAAACTGCCACAGGGAGCCTTATTATGGGCAATCAGGAAACTGCTGCATGTGAAAATCAGTGTGAAATGGCTAGGTTTTGAAAGAAGGGCAAAAACATAGAAATAAAAAAAATAGATTAATAGATCTCGAAAAAATGCAATTAAGAATTTGCCAAAGTATATGCATATATCCATATCCTCATATGTATTACAAATAAGGAGGAAATGCAAAAATTTTCAGACAACATTTTATAAATGGAGAAAGTTTGATTTGGAGAAGCCACCTGATTTATCCAAAATGATGCATCAATTAAGTGTCAGAGCTAGAAGTTAAGCATAGATCTTATATAAACAATTACAATGCTCTTCTAACAACTTTACAATGCATATCTATTAATATTAATCATTAACATCATTAATGATTAATTATTGAACTAAACAGTATTATTAATTAAAACATATTAATTAATAAATCCTAATGTCAATTGTTGTGGTAGATGCTGAGAATAAAAATTATTTTTTTTAAATATTAGCTTTTTATTTTTCAAAACACATGCAAAGATAGTTTCCATCATTTACCCTTGTAAAACTTTGTGTTCCAAAGTTTTTCCTCCATACCGGCCCCTACCCTTCACTAGACAGCAAGTAATCTAATATAGGTTTAACATTTTCAAGTCTTCTAAACATATTTCCATATTTATCATGCTGCACAAAAAAAATCAAATCAAAGGGGGATAAGATGAGAAAGAACAATAAACAAGCAAGCAAACAACAACAACAATAAAGGTGAAAATATTATGTTGAGATCCACATTCAAAGATGCAGATGACTCCCTCCATTACAAGTTTTTTTAGATTTGGAATGAACCACCTCATTGTTGAAAAGAGCCAAGTCTATCACAGTTGATCATCACATAATCTTGTTGCTACTGTGTGCAATGTTCTTTTGGTTCTATTCAATTCACTCAGCATCAGTTCATGTAAATCTCTCCAGGCATTCTTGAAATCAGCTTACTGATCATTTATTATACAATAATACTATTGCATTGTATACATATACCATAACATTCAGCCATTAGATACAAATGAAATCATTAAAACAACTTTCACTGAAAAGAAGTTCATATTTTCATGCACAAAATATAAGATCCCAGATTTATATAGAAATAGTGGAGATTATCTATTCCAACACATACATGAAGTATACACTTCATTACAAAATTTTTGGAAAGTAGACAGCTAGACACTAAAGATATTGAGTGAATATTTACTGAGGCAATGCAATTTACTTGTGGGTGACATGAATTCTTTTAATGTGTTATTTATTCTCACTAAAATTGTATTCATTACATTTTTATCTCTTAATCTACATATAGATTTTTATGCTATGTCAAGTAATACAAAAGACTCTTCCAAATAATAGCTATTTAATTATTTAAAGACAGCTTCAATGCAATACAAATAAATAGGAACAAAACAAAATAATTTCATTTATTAACTGAATGTACATTAAATCATTTTTATATCATTAAAAACCATTTAAAATGAAATGTGCTCCTTTTGGTACAATAACTTTTTAAAGTATCATCCATTTTAATACATATTTTAAAATGAATCCACAAAAATAAAACATTTTCCATAGACTAAATTTTTTTATCCTATATTGTTTAACTGATTTTAAAAGGAAAGTTCTAAGTTCCTTTAGCATGCTTATCCCAATTCCTGGTATAAATTTGCCAATATTTCATGGCATGTGGCATAAGTAAAGACAAGAGAGCCCTATTATATCTCTAATAATTTCTGTAAGAATACTCAGGATCCTTGGGACTCTTCTTCAGGGTTGACATGTCATCTTCTACCATGAAGACATTAAATAAATAGATCTTAGTCTGTAGATAAGGAGGAATTTGTGACAGAAAAGAACTGGAATCATAAATGAAAATCAAATAGATAATTTTTATTATATTAAGCTAAAAAGTGTTTGTACAAACAAAACTGATGCAGACAAGATTAGAAGGGAAGCAATAAATTGGAAAAAATAGTATTAGATTTAAGGGTTCTGATAAAAGCCTCAATTCTAAAATACATAGAGAATTGACTGAAATTTATAATTCAAACCATTCTCCAATTGATAAATGGTCAAAGGATATGAACAGACAATTTTCAGATGAAGAAATTAAAACCATTTCTAGTCATATGAAAAGGTGCTCTAAACTTCTATTGATCAGAGAAATGAAAATTAAGATAACTATGAGATACCACTATACACCTCTCAGATTGGCTAAGATGACAGGAAAAAATAATGATGAATGTTGGAAGGGATGTTGAAAAACTGAGACACTAAGGCATTGTTGGTGGAGCTGTGAACAGAGACAGCCATTCTGGAGAGCAATATGGAACTATGCTGGGAAACAACAACAACAAAAAAAAACTCTTAAATTTTGCTATTGATTTTTAGGTCTTCAGTACTTCATGTCAGGTTGGCAGGCTTCTTCCAAATCTCTTTGTACTGGGAATATGTCATAAATTGCCCAGTAAGCTGTTGGAGATTGAACTTCTTGCCTTTATGATCCTAGCTTGGGCAAGCTGTGTTCAACTGGCTAACATTTTATTTTGTGAAAAAAAATAAAAAGAAGTTGGGAATTTTATGAAAAACTTAAGAGAAAGTTATGGAGAGAAATTGAAGAAAATAAATAGAGGGAAAATGAAAAGTAACAGAAGTCCCTTATTGTGATTACTTTAAATGTGGTATTATTAAACATATATATGAAGAGAGGAAAGAGATAACTACTATTTTGTTAAGGGTGTGAAATGACTTAAACTATGACTTTGATCATTGTCAAATACTGAAATGGTTATATAGATAGGTAGAGATACAGATGTCTATCTTTATCTTTATTTTATCAATTATACTTGTTTAAAATTTATATATTAATCAATAATTTATGAATATTTCTTAAGTTTTAGCTATGTGCCAAGCTTAAACTATATAAACACTAGATATGAAAAAAATAGTCACTCCCCTGAAGTGTCTTACAATTTGATGGGGAAAGAGAATAAAAGAGATGATGAGAAAATAAGAAGGTGGGGAAAGTATTGAGAAAGGATGGACAGAAAGTAAAGAAGTCTAGCATGTGCAGCAGGTAATAAAATGAGATTTCTGTCTTGTACCCTTTTCTTTTAAAGGAGGTAATCAGTCTAATGTAAGTGGCAAAGGATACAGATGAGGTGTGAACATGAGGGCTGATTGGATCTTATATCATTTAAATATTTAATTATAGATAAATAAGAAATAATTACTATTGAGCAAGGACATTTTTCTGTGTCATTAAATAATTGATATTTTGAATGAGGTGGGGGAACTTTGGCTTATTAATTAGTAAGAAAGAGATTACAAGTTTATTAATAAGAAATAAGTTGTCCATTATATCCCTAACTTTCCATAGAGACTGGGAAGATAAAACATTTAAATATATAAAAATGGCATATGGAACAGGCTGAAGTTGATTTTGGTCAAGTAAAATAATTTTATCAGACTGCTATGCCGCATTAAGTCTGCTAAACATGAAAGATTCAGTGTGTTTCTTTCAAACAGCTACATCAGCATGTCAATATATTTATCAAAACCCTTCATTCTTTCAGTAGGAACAATATTTTCTTACTACTGGAAATTTAAAAAAAAATTTTTTTTGAAGGTTTGAGAGGGTTACAGTATAAAGATGCCCAGATCTTATAGGCAAATCTATATTTATTTTGACAATGACTTTGGTGAGGTGTTGAATGGGAAAAAATAGCTACAAGTATGATTTTTCAATCTTCAGTATCACAATAATCTTGCCAAAACAAGAAATTTTTAAAAAATAATGAAAATAATAAATATGATACTTTCCACCTTACATAACAATGGTGAGCACGTGAAAAAATGGCTTTCTAGCTCTTCTTCCAACTTCAAAAAGTCTATGCTGCTCTGTAGAGCAATAAGTAAGGATCTTATCTGCCAGTTCCCTCTGAAGGGACTTGGTTTTTTTGTTTTGTTTTGTTTTGTTTTGTTTTGTTTGTTTGTTTGTTTGTTTTTGGTTTTTGGTTTTTTTTGTTGTTGTTGTTGTTTGTTTGTTTGTTTGTCTGGATTGGTTTTATATTAATTATGTTTTGCTTTCTCATTTTCTCCTATACCTTATTGTACAGATGAGAAAATTGAAGTAAAAAGAGTTAAATGATTCCCTCAAGGTCATGCAGCTAGTAAGTGCCTGAAGACAGATTTAAATTTGGGAAGATGAGTCTACCAACATCACCTCTGTTGCTTTAGCCATTCTACCAACTAGCTGTTGTATTACATGAAATGAAAGCAAATGAAATTATTTGCTTTTCTAAAATGAGCTATATTCTACTGGTATTAGTCTCCTACCATTCTCTGTTTGTAAACTCAAAATCTCTGGTCAGTCTTGCTTACTTCTTCATATCTCACTTGTTTACCCTGGTTCCTATGTCTCCTACATGCAAGCCCTTTCCAGCAGAGGTTGTTGTTCTTCCTTCTCAAAAAAGATTATGGTATTAGAAAGATAATGCCCTAGTTCCTATAAATTAAGCATCAGTGTTACTCTGGGTAGTATGCCCTCACTCAAAGGCTGAAATGCTCTCAGAAGTTCAAAAACTTTGGAAAGAAGACCTGCAAGCAGGGATTTTCCCCCCCGATTCCTTTTATTTCATATTCTAGCTTTTTGAAAGAAACTTTAAAATGTGTATTTTAAGTTAAAAAAGAAATTAATGAATGAATAAATGTGTAAACAAATAAAAAAATAGAGAAACAAATGTATAGAAAAATAAATACCTAGGTGATAAATATGATAGATAATTGAGTATGATAACAATATCTACATTATTAGGTATCCCAATTCCTATTTTTGTATAACCAAATGAAGTAATTTATGTAACCATAAAGCAAAGTAATTGGAACTTGGGTTACATTAATATAAATACAGTGACTAGAATAAAGGAGGAAACGATCTTGTAGCATTTTAGTTCTGCCAAGCCATATTTGAAATATTGTGCTTAGTCCAAGTGTCACGTTTTAGAAGCAATATTGACAAGCTGGAACATTTCCAGACAAAAGTTATCAGAATCTTCAAAATCCTACCATATGAGATCTGTTGAAAAAACAATAAATAAATGTTTAGCCTGAGGAAAGAAGACTTATGATGTAACACGATAGCTGTCTTCAAGCATTTGAAGGGATGTCATGTAAATACAATATAAATGTCAGTTATCATAAGGCTTGTTTTTAGGAAGGAAGAATTAGGAGCAATAAGTGAAAGTTATAAAAATAAGTGATTTATTCAATATCTAAACTTTACTACTTAAATACCTAACAATTACAGCAGTCCAAATATGCTGCTTGGAGAAATAGTGAGTTCCCTGTTTTTGGAAGTGCTCAAATAACAACTAGATAAGCACTATTCAGCATGTTACAGTAGAAATCCTATTAAGTACAATTTGCTTGATATGATACTGAGTCACTCAGAAAATTATAAATATAATGATGAAAGAAAACAAGGGATACTATTTTTTCCTTCTTGCAATATATTGTCTTTGTATTTAATTCTTTGCTATCTTTTAAAGTCAAAATCAACTATGTCTCCACAAAGTTATCCCTGATAAGTAGAAGTTATAAGAACTTAGAAACTCATGTAACATAGGATACTAGGATGCAGACCTAGAAGATACTTTAGAAATCATCCTTTTTCTCTGGTCTTATAGGTAAGAACATTGAGGTTCAGAGGCAGTTCCTGGATTGAATGAAGTCTTGAAAATGGCAAAATCAAAATTTGATACATTGCCTTCTAAATCTAAATTAATTTCTTTCACTTATACCAACATTCATCTATATTTTATTTTGTAACTCTTTAATAAATTTTCACACAACATTGTGTACTTTATTTGTGTTTGTGACTCATCACTTTAGGGTTACATTCCCTGAAAGCATGGGTTTTGTGTCATTCACATTCCACCTCTACCCCGTATCTATCAGTGTTCTGTCTACATTTGTTTGAGTAGAGGAATTAATCTACAAACTAAAGACAACAGGTGGTGTGAGTTGCCTGAGGTTTGTTACACAATACATATATCCCAATAACTCTGGACATTAATTTTCTGGTATTTCAAGGGAAAAAAAAGTTCAAAATAGTAGACTCTTAAATGGTCTTTCAACTCAAATATTATGATTTTGTATTATTCTGATGAGTACAAGTATAATGGGATTTTAAACTGGTGTATTTATATAGACATTTTCTAATAAATAATTCCTTTTCAATGATATGTGACTGCCTGAGTGAGCATCAAACTTTTAGAAGAACTGAACCTGAACTCAACTTGTCCTTGATTTCCAGTTTGTCTCCCAAAAAAACTTTAAGGAGTGTCAGATACCAGCATTATATACGGATATCTCCCTGTAGCAAATTTAGACAAATCCATATGAATACATACATGTAACACAAATGGACAACATTTGCAACTTACAAAACTATGTCTTGTTTACAATTTTCACATTTAAAATTAGTAATAGTTATACAAAGTATAAAATTAAAATTGGTTTTATAAATATTATTTGTATCAGAATTCCTACAAATGATCAATTTACTATGTATAGTTAAGTGTTATAAATAACCAATTCTGAAAATGTGGAAGAGAACAAGAGATATAAAACAACAATGTTAGATCTTATTATTACATGAAAATCTTATAAATTGTTAGTGAAAGGGTGTAATGTTCAGGCTAGCTTTCTGGAGGTCCTCTGGAAGGACTTTGGTCTTAGCAGAATAGACACCATAAGAAAGGAGAAGAATAAAGTCCAAAGTCTTTATTGTTTCTTACAAAGTCTATGTCTGTCATACTCTGACCCAGTTTCAGTCTGATTCAGCAGTCAAACAGTCTGCCAGTCTCAACCAGTCTCTCTCTGAGTTTGACTTAATCCCCAGTTTAAATACTCTGTTATAATTATATCATTACAGTATACTGAATATGTGTGAATAGAGAACCATTACATCACCATCCTAAGTACTAAGTATATATGTGAACTAAAGAAGCATTATTTCATCAATTCCACTGAGTTAACACCTTGTTTCAAGTATACTTTTCCAGAATTACAAAAGGGAAAATTAATGTCATTAAAAATGTATATAAATAAAATTTTGCAGTCATTTCCAAATCATATATATATATATATATATATATATATATATATACACGCATATATATAGCCTCTAAGAAAATTAGCTGAGCCCCAAGTGAAGGAGATAGAACTTTGAAGGAGATAATAAAGGATTTGGACTTTTACACCTGACTACTCTTATGGTGATTAATCTGTTGAAAAAAAAGCTGCTCAAAGATCTCCAGAAAACCACCAAGAACATTACACACCTTTCCAAACATAATTACATGAACTAAGTCATAACATGCAAGGGAAAGAAAGGGAAGTGTTGGACTGTATGGGATTGGAGAGAAATGGCAATGTAAGAAGAATTGTAAAGTAAAAAGGGAAAGTAGCAACCTGCCATGTGTAATCTCCCCTTTGACTTTATGATTGAACTATTCCCTGATGCAAAGCACATTCTTGCATGAGTCCCCGCTCCCGTGAATCTGAGCTCTGAAGTCCAACCCAAGGCAGCTTGCCCTTCCTGGACCAGCTGCAGGTCTGACGTGGGAAGAGCCAGTTATGCTGGTAGGGGGCAGACACTGTCAGGGAAACTTGAAATAATAGGTCAGATATCTGCTTCATATGCCATTTGAGAGCTTTACAAGTATGGAAGCTTAGCAGGGGCAAGTTGACATTTAATATTAAAGCTGTAGATGATGAGATTTGAACAATAATGCAGATTGATGAGATTTTCAGCCTTGAAATTTCTAGTTAGCTGGTCAATTAGGCCTACAGTCACTGCAGACATTCTGACATGAGGTTCATCCGATACTTTTTATTTTCTTAATAAGCCACAATAAGTATTTTTGCTTACTTAGATTAAAAACCCAAAGGACTTGCACCAAAATGTTTTAGTGAACAATTTGAATTTTAAAGGCAAATAATGAAAATGCCTAGTGCATGCTCAGGGAGCTCATTACAATGGTAAGGTAAACAAGACCACTGAAACTGATGAGGAAATCCCAAAACTCTTAAAATCTCCTTGGATTCTGCCCCACCCCAAGCACAAACAGTTTCCTCCTTACCTAAAAACCCATTGAATTCTATTCAAATTCTAACCCTGGCTGGAACTCAAACCCAAAGCCAATATGGGACTCCACCCATGAGCCCCTTCAGATTATCAAAAGCCCCCCTATTATAAAAAGGGCCAAACTGGAGTCTATTCTTTGCAGAGATCCCAAACATGGCATCCTTATGCCGGCCATGTCAAAGATTCCTGCCCACTGGACCTGTGGTTCCAGTGTCCTTTTATGTCTACCCTCAACTTTACTAACTAAACTTTACTTCCAAACCCCATAATAAACCTCTTTTATCAATCTAGGTTTTTGGGTCTGTAAATTCTTTTACAGAGGACTCTTGTGCTGCTACTAGACCTCATTTAACTTTGTGCCCTTGTGCCGAATCCAAAGGGGTTGCAGGGAGCTCTATTTGACTCCCTGTACCCCAAACCTGCCACTAGACCTCAATTAAACCTAATTTCATTTAGGCATCCCTTATCTAGTTCTCATCAAAACTAGTAGTATATCATCTTCTCCAATATGCATCACTTTTTCCCCCTCTCTATTGTTCATAGCCAACAATGAGCATGATTGCCAATAGAAAGTGAAAATAAGGTTATTTATTTTCACAAATGCTTGAATTTGCAAAATTTAAATGCAAAAAATTTTGATAATTGATTGCATATCATATGTTGAAACTCACATTTTTAAAAAAATCATAAATTAAATAACAATTTTAATATATTTAACTTAATTTTATAACAATGCCTAAATTAAATAAATTTACACTGCTTTTAAATTCTATTATATCTGTAACATATATTAATATAACTAGATTAGTGCGTCTTAAAATTAAAGTACATAGCTCATATAGAATTGTTACTTTTTATTATTTCAATTTGATTGAGATCTAAATTACAGGATATATTACTCAAATACACATATCCATATAGATACATAATTTATGTATATATGAATGTATAGACATACACAGAGTTATACAAATTTTTTTTAAAAATTGATATTATACAAAAATACAATTTTCTCCAAATTAAAGTTAGATATCTTTTATTTTATATCAACTATACATTCTTTTTAATTGTTTTGTTGTTCTTATTATTTATACTGCTATTCTCATTGTATATATTGTTTTCCTGATTATGTTTACTTCATTTTACCTAATTTTATGCAGATCTTCTTTTGGAAGACAGAGCAATGAACTCCATACAAGGCCTAAAACTTTTGCAGCTAATTGCATTTATTATCAGCTACTCTGTTTCCTTTAGACTTCTGAACTTTATGGCCTCCAAAGAAAGAAAAAGAAAAAGACACTCACTCAGTACCCTTTGGTAATCCCATCTCTTTTCATCCTTCTTTTACATTGTCTTTTTCCATTGTATTGTTAATGGATTAAGGATAGGGATTATGTGTTTTTTAATTAGTTGTATTATCATCACTTAAGGCAATCAAATGATTCAGTGAATAGTGGATTTGGCCAGGAGTAAAGAAAACTTGAGTTCAAATTAAACATTAACTGCTTGACCTTGGGCAAGTAACTTAATCCACTGGAAAAGGAAATGAAAAAAAAAATATTCCAGCATCTTTCCCAAGAAAACCTGAACAGTATGGTCCATGGGACTATGAAGAGTAACATACAATTAAATAATAACAAATATCATCATTTAGCACTGGTTACTGTCTATATGATGAGGAGTAAACTGAGGTTCTAAACCAAGATGGGTCAGTTCCTTTTCTCCTTGGTCTGATCATCCCTTTCCTTCCCCAGGCGGGCTCAGTAGCAAATGAATTCGCCACTTAATGCTGTATGGAAACAAAGTCTTTATTGATAGTAAAAGGATAGACAGGCATTTGGCCTTCAGGAAGGCCTAGCTAGCTTGGCAAGGGGACGCCAATAGGCAGGCACTAGGCTGCTATACACCAAGTGCAAATATTCCATTTTTCAACCTTCCTTTTATACATAACTAGAGTCATCAAAACAACTTTTGCACAGAGATGTTATCCAAGAGGTTCTGGAGATATTTGTCAATAAGACAGGAATTCTCTTGTGGTAAATAAGACAGGAATTCTCTGTTGTTATCTCTTTCTGCCTCTCCCATAAGGGAATTTCCTGCTTGTATTTGGCCTATCTGAGCAGATCATTAGATTGGGGGCTGAAAACCCAAGGCAGCTCAGATAGCCCAAACTGGTTTGACCAGATCTTGTAATCAAAGATCAAATAAGGAATATCAAAGGGGGCTACAGCCCCCATCATATATACTTCAGTTTTCCATTTTTGTTGCTGTGTTCATTTTGTACATTGTTTTCCTGGATGTACAAACTTTATTTTACTTGAGCTCATACACATTTTTCCTCCCATCTCTGTTTTCATCATAATCATAATTTCTTATAACAAAATGATATTGTATTATATTATAGGTCATATTGACCAGTGCCTATTTAGTTGCCTTCATATACTTCCAAATTATTTTCCAGGATGGTTTTTAAAAGATAAAATCCTGGCAAAAATGTCTATGTGTTTAATGTCTATCTTTTCTCTAGCAGTGACAAAGTTGAGAAAAAAATATATGTTTTACTCTCTAATGGGGTGAAGCTTATAGGGGAAATATAGCAGTAATTTTGATGACCCCTAACCTTAGAATGCTATTATTCTAACACTCTGTCTGTCTGATTTTAGAAATATAATAATATGATTATATATATACATATATATATATATATATATATATATATATATATATATATATATATATATATATCCTCCTTGTAAAAGCAGGCTTCTCCCATTATTTCCCTCTTTCATTCTATAGCTGGGACACTCCAAACTACTAGGACAAGGTTTGTCTAGGTCTTGAGCTCTTTGGTCAGCAAATTTCCCTTAACTGGTGATACATGGATTAGGAAATTCTTGCAATTTTCAGCAAAGTTTGTAGGGAAACTTTGCCAGATTTTCACCTTCTTTGAGAAATAAGAGAAGAGTTTTTTAGTGTGACTTATGGCAAAGAAATTTTAAGGCTTTTGGCAAAGATGTGACAGTTCTCTTCCAAGTCATTTTTGTTTGTCACTGTATCACTGTTCAGAATGTCTGTGTCATGTTTATTTCCCAGTTAAGATCTAGCAGGAGGCTACAGAAATAAAGTTAGTTAATTAAAATTATAGAATTGCTAAAATAATATCTAAGCAGATTCTCAAGGTTTTGAGGGCATTGATTAAGAAGTTTGGCAATAAGTAATTTTAATATAGCAAGAAAAATTCTTGAGATACTTGGGAAAATTCCACGTAACTACTCCATTCTGAAAGAAAAAAAGAAAAACTCCAAAAACTTCCCTCAAAAACATGAAACCAAGACTCTGAACAGAGTCAACAGAACTAAACCACTCTCCAGGTCAAGATAGACTGAAAAATCTTCAAGAAAAGTTAGACTTACTGGGGTGAGTTCAGCTCAGATAGACTCTGGGAAAGCTAGTGAGAGGGTCTTAATCACAACAAATCAGTAATGAAGACCTTCAGTCCTGGCTCAGTCAAGGAGCAACTCAGAGGGGCAGCTTCCAGTCCTAGCTCAGAAGACAAATTCTGGTAAACCAGGATGTTTCCTGAAGAGATCAGGCAAAGCTACCCCCTATGAAAACCAGGAGTCCCTTTGCTTAAAGCCAAAGGTGAGAGCTGCAGAGGAAGCTTGGGACAGTACTCCCTTTGCCCCAGGAGCAGAGCTTCACCTAAAAAGTTAAAAAAGAAGAAATACCAAAAGAAAAGGAAAGAACGCAAGAAATAGAAAATAATATTGACCATAGAAAGCTACTATGGCAAAAGGCCAGACCAAAACACAAACTCAGTTAAGGGTAGAATGTCCACAGAAGAAATCTCAAAGAATGATATAAATTGAGCTCAAGCCCAAAGAGGCCTCTTGGAAATGTTAATAAAATACTTTAAAAGGTAAATAAGAGGAAGAAGAAAAAATGAGAAAAGAAATGAGAGGTATGCATGAGGGATTCAACAGCTTCTGAATGGAAGAAAAAAATTATCTAAAGAAAACAACTACTTGCATAGTAGAATAAACCAAGTAGAAAAAGAAATATACAAGATAACTGAAGACAATCACACATTAAAAACTACAACAGGCAAATAGAAGCTAATGTCTCTGAGAGATGGCAAGAATCAGTCAAACAAACTAAAAAGAATGAAAAAATAGAAGAAAATGTGAAATGTCTCATTGGCAAAACAGCCAACTTGGAAAATATATACAGAAGAGAGAATTAAAAATGTTTTCTAATTATTTTTTTTAATTTTTTAAAATTAATTTTATAATTATAACTTTTATTTTGACAATACATATGCATAGGTAATTTTTTACAATATTATCCCTTGCACTCACATCTATTCCAAATTTTCCCTCCTTCCCTCCACCCCCTCCCCTAGATGGCAGGCAGTCTCATACATATTAAATGTGTTATAGTATATCCTAGATACAATATATGTGTGTAGAACCGAATTTCTTGTTGCACAGGAAGAATTGGATTAGGAAGGTAAAAATAACCTGAGAAGAAAAACAAAAGTGCAAACAGTTTACACTTATTTCCCAGTCTTCTTTCTCTGGGTGTAGCCGAGTCTGTCCATCAATTGGAACTGAATTATATCTTCTGTTTGTTGAAGATATCCATTTCTATCAGAATACATCCTTATACAGTATTGTTGGTGGAGTGTATAATGATGTCCTGGTTCTGTTCATTTCACTCAGCATCAGTTGATGTAAGTCTCTCCAAGCCTCTCTGTATTTCTCCTGTTGGTCATTTCTTATAGAACAATAATATTCCATAACATTCATATATCATAGTTTACCCAACCATTCTCCAATTGGTGGGCATCCATTCATTTTCCAGTTTCTAGCCACTACAAAAAGGGCTGCCACAAACATTTTGGCACATACAGGTCCCTTTCCCTTCTTTAGTATTTCTTTGGGATATAAGCCCAATGAGCAAAGTCTTACAGAGGAATGAGACAATTAGGGCAAAGTTGAGGAGAAGGTTTTTACACATTAGATAAAGAGTGGATCTATCCTCAAATAGAAGAGCACAATACATGATATATACATACATTTATTGAGTCATTTGTCAAACAATTTCCACCAAAATGGTTAACATGTTTCTCTCTTTTTACAATAATACATTTTAAAGATTTTGATAGATTAAAAAAAAAAAAAAAAACAACAACACATTTATATTCTTTTCTGATTTTAGCCTAAGATATTCTGAAAAAAACCTAAAAGGATTTTTTTTTTTTTTTACTACTCAAATGACTTATGCCAAGTAAAAATAGATTTTCTGGTGACAGATATTCTCAGTGGAAAACATACTCTGTCCTGCTTGGCATAATATATAAAGTCACATGATAGTTGACAAGTGATTCTGTCTATTTGCAAATCCACTTTGCCAAACGTTCCAATAAACTTCATTGTACCAAAAATTTATTTCCTCTTTTGCTGTTCTGAATTATTTGTCTCTCTATACTCATGCTTGAAATACTTTAAAATGTTTCTACTAGAGAATTCGAATGTGTGGGAAATTGTTATTTAAATCATGCATTAACGTGGAAAGTCAGATATTTCTCAAATTTTTCAGTTGCTGAAAGAATTTCTTAGGGACCTTCTTTTTATTATGCACTTTTAAAATATAAGAAGCACATTATAAAATCATGGCTATAAAACTTTTCTTAGGAAAGGGGGAAAGGGAATGAGTACTTATATATCTTCTACTTTTTTGCATGCACTGTTAGGTGTTTTTATAAATATCTGATTTGATTCTTTACCTCTGCACAGTTGAGTTTATAAACATACCAGGCTAGCTAATTTGATGTGCTCTCTTTTTGGTTATACATATTGACCACACTTATCAATACATGGATGTAATTAGATTTTTTAGAAAGTGAACTGGATGTCCCTCTTAAGTTAGAATAAATATAGACCCTGCTGTTGATCTCAAACGATATTATGAACAAACAATATTCTGACAACTATGATGGCATATAATACATGAAAAACAAAACAAAGAAACAAGCAAACAGAAGTAAAAATTATTTTGTTTCTGAAGATGCCATATGATGTGTGTCAGTAACTTTATACCAGGGTAAATATAAAAATGTATATGTATGTGTATTTTTCTCAATAGAGATAAAATCATTTGGTCAGCTGTGGAGAGAGGTGATACCATGGATATGCCAGAACCAGCTCTAATCTATTTGTGAGAATTAATTGTCAGATTTTCAGTGTGAGCATTTACAACTGATCTTTATACCCAAAGGGATATAATCCTTGCCTGCTCTAAAAATGACACTAGTTTTTACATCATTTAGTTCATTGTACTTGTTCTAAATTTAATTACCCTTCCAGGTTTCTATTGTCTTCTCTGCTTACAACACAAAGATTCTACTAAACTTTAACCTTTTCATTGGAAATATCTCAAAGTCCTCCATTTTGTTAAAGGTCATCTTTCTTCTTGTAGAACTATGCTCTGTTTTATAGAATAAGTTATTCTTGTCTATGATCCTTTTTCTTTTACCCTTTAAACATCATTTTCCAAGATTTTATTTTCTTTATTCTAGTTGTAGGGTAGTGTTATGTGATTGTGTTAATGATTCTTAGGACTTTCTTGTTTCCTGTCCCTTTAGCCCTTGGCAATGAAATTTCATGAGAATTTTATCTTGGAATTTCTTTCAGGAAGGGATCTATTATTCTGTTTTAAATTTTCACTTTATCCTTTTGTTCTAAAAAATGGGAATATTTTATCAACATTTTAGTTGGTCCCTTGTTTCCAGGAAGTCCTAAGAAATTTTTGTATTAAGGGATAGATCAGTGACATTATAATCCCTAGGAACAAGCTCTAGTGCAGTACCACAAGTAAAGATTGTAGCTTAGTCAGCTTCTGAACATTTGTAATCTAATGATTTGAAATACAAGGACTGTCTGTTGTTGTTGTTGTTGTTGTTGTTGTTGTTGTTGTTGTTGTTGTTGTTTACTTCACAACGTGTGGGTTTTGTTAACTTTTTTTCTGTACGCTTATAAAGAATTTAAGGATAAGTGGTCATTTTGCAGGAAAGAAAGATCTTTGGGTTTGCTGATGAGCAATGACTGAATATTCAGACAGAAAACACTAACCTTAGAGTTCATATTGGATTTCAGATACTTACTTCCTCTGAACCTGGGCAAGTCAATTCACATCTTTTTGCCTCAGTCTCCTGAACTTAAGAGGAGAATAATGATAGCATCTATCTCCAAGGATTGTTGTGATGATCAAATGATATAGTAATTCTAATGTGGTTAGCAAAGTGTTTGGCACATAGCAAGTACTATATTAATGGTCATTTTTATTATTAACAAAACAATTTCTCTCTAAAAATGTTTCAAAAATAAAAAATTTTAGGTGCTGTGACCCCTGAAGTTGGGAGAGAATTCTGAAACTTTTACCTTTCTACTTAGCCTAATTTTATGTGGGCTGTGAGTTCATGGTCCAGTTGTTGCTACTGTCCCACTTGTGTCTGGTACTTTTTACTCAGATACAATAATGAAAAATTTGTAGTATTCCAAAGGTCTGTATATGTTTAGTCATGGTAGTACATAACAGAAGTACATAATCAGAAGAATCCAATTTAATAGAAAATCATTTCACCAACTGAGATTCCATCTCCTGTAGTAGAAGAATGAGTTTTCTAGTGACTATACCAATTCAGAAGTGATGCAGTGAGACAACAATCTTACTGCCTCAGCCTTAGGTTGGATCAAATGCTCTCAGGCAATTGAAGTATTATAAGAGAACTTGCTCTTAGAAAAGAGAATGTACTTCTTGATTTGTATAGGATGGGCTGGAATTGTGTTTTTGTTTCTTGATATATTTTTTGTTAATGAAACATTTTTCTTTTAAATTTTTTTATGTTTTTCCCCAATTACAAATGAAATTAATTTTTTGTTGTTTTTTTTTCTTTATAAACATTTTTATTTTCAAAAACATATAAGGAATATTTTTGTACAAGTATCTTGCAGGCACAAGGAAGATCAGATTAAAAAGGAAAGAAAATGAACAAGAAAACAAAATGCAAATGATCAACAAAAAAAGAGTGAGAATATTATGTTATGATCCACACTCAGTTGCCATAGTCCTCTTTCTGGGTGCAGATGACTTTCTTCATCACTGAACAGTTGGATCTGATTTGAATTATCTCATTTTGGAAAGAATCATGTCCATCAGGATTGTCATGTGATATTGTTTTTGCCATGTATAATGATCTCCTGGGTTCTGCTCATTTCACTTCATATCAGTTCATGTCAGTCTCTCCAGGCCTCTCTAAAATCATTCAGCCGTTCATTTTTTATAGAACAATAATATTCCATAACATTTATATACCATAATTTATTCAGTCATTCTCCATTTGATGGGCATTCACTCAGTTTCTAGTTTCTGGCCACTATGAAAAGAGTTACCACAAATATTTTTGCATGTGTAGGTCCCTTTCCCTCCTTTAATATTTTTTTTTGTGATATAGGCCCAAGGATATACATTGCTGGATCAAAGGATATGCACAGTTTGATAAGTTTTTGAGCATAGTTCCAAAATGCTCTCTAGAATGGCTGGATCCATTCACAGTTCTACCAAAAATGTATTAACATCCCTGTTTTCCCATATTCCCTCCAAAATTCATCATTATCTTTTCCAATCATCTTTTTTTTTCCCCTGAGGCTGGGGTTAAGTGACTTGCCCAGGGTCACACAGCTAGGAAGTGTTAAGTGTCTGAGACCAGATTTGAACTTGGGTCCTCCTGAATTCAAGGCTGATACTCTATCCACTGCACCACCTAGCTGCCCCTTTTCCTATCATCTTAGCCAATCTGAGAAGTATCTCAGAGTTGTCTTAATTTGCATTTCTCTGATCAATAGTGATTTAGAGCACCTTATCATATGATTAGGAATGGTTTTAATTTTTTCATC
This sequence comes from Sminthopsis crassicaudata, assembly GCF_048593235.1. NCBI lineage: Eukaryota > Metazoa > Chordata > Mammalia > Dasyuromorphia > Dasyuridae > Sminthopsis > Sminthopsis crassicaudata. The sequence goes on from NC_133617.1 coordinate 520,465,121, forward strand.
TGAAAATTGTCCATTCATATCCTTTGACCATTTATCAACTGGAAAATGGCTTGAATTCTTATAAATTTGAGTCAATTCTCTATATATTTTAGAAGTGAAGCCTTTATCAGAACACTTAAATATAAAAATGTTTTCCCAATTTATTGTTTCCTTTCTCATCTTGTTTGTATTAGTTTTGTTATTTGGTATTCTGTAAAGGTCCTGTAGTTTCTAAGTTATCCTTCCAGAATGTTGTCTCAACTCAATTTCCCAGCCAGACTGTTCTCCAGAGTCAATGTTGCCTCTTTTATCCTCAAAGAGAATGGGCATGTGAGAACTCAACGGGGCTTGGGGAAATACTTCAACCAATGAACTTGCTCCTCTTAAAGGTGCAAACTTCTTTAAACATGTAAACTCCTCCTCAAAAGTCCAAAGGTGTAAACTCCCCCAAAGGCCGGAACTAAAGGTGTGAATTCTGAGCTAGAGAACTGCCCAGACAACCTGAGTTCTCACCTTGTAATCCTAACAGTATTAAATTATGAGTTCCAGTTCTTCTTTGGTCACGAATTCCTTCCTTCTCCACAGATCTAAGAGGTAAACTATCTTATATTCTTCAGATTTGCTTATGACATCACTCATGAGGTCTAAATCATGAACTCATTTTGATCCATCTTAGTATAAGTTGTTAGGTATGGGGTCAATGCCTAGTCTTTGCCATAATAGTTTCCAATTCTCCAAACAGTTTTTGTCAAATAGTGAGTTCTAATTCCAAAAGCTGGGGTCTTTGGGTTTGTCAAACACTAGATTGCTATAGTTATTGACTATTTTGTCCTGTGAACCTAACCTATTCCATTGATCCACTCACTACTCTATTTCTTAACCAGTACCAAATGGTTTTGATGACTACTGCTTTATAAAATAGTTTTAGGTCTGGCACAGCTAGGCAACCTTCATTTGCATTTTGTCATTAATTCTCTTGAAATTATAAACCTTTTGTTCTGAACTTAATTATCATTTTCTTTTTAGATCTATAAAATAATTTCTTGGAATTTTGATTGATATGGCACTAAATAAGTAGGTTAATATAGGTAGTACTATTATTTTTATTATATTCACTCAACCTACTTGATATTTTCCAAATTATTAGAACTAACTTTATTTATATGAAAAGTGTTTTGTAGTTGTATTCATATAGTTCCTGACTTTCCCTTGGCAGATAGTTTCTTAAATATTTTACATTGTCGATATTTATTTCGAATGGAATTGTATCCTGCAACTTTGTTGTGAATTGTTTCTAGTAGTTTTTTAATTGACTCTCTAGGGTTCTCTATATCATCTACAAAGAGTGATAATTTGGTTTCCTCATTAACTACTCCATTTTTCTTCTCTTATAACCAAAGCTAATATTTCTAATACAATATTAAATAGCAGTGGTGATAGTGAGCAACCTTGTTTCACTCCTAATCTTATTGGGAATGGTTCTAATTTGTTCCTATTACATAGAATCCTTGCTAGTGTTTTTAAGTAGATGTTACTGATCATTTTAAGGAAAAGTCCATTAATTCCTATACTCTAGGCTTTTAGTGGACATGGGTGTTGAATTTTATCAAATTATTTTTCTGCATCTATTGAGAAAATCATATGATTTTTTTGTTAATTTGGTTAACCATATCATCAACTATTCTAATAGTATCCTAATATTGTACCAATCTTGCATTCCTGGTCTAAATCCTCTTGGTCATAGTGTATTATCCTGGGGATGACTTTTTATAATCTCTCTACTAATATTTTATTTAAGATGTTTGCATCAATATTCATTAGGGAAATTAGTCTATAATTTTCTTTTCCTGTTTTCATCCTACCTGGTTTAGTTATCAGCATCATATCTGTGTCATAGAAAGAATTTGGTAGGAGGGCTTTTTTCCTATTTTTTTCAAATAGTTTATTCAGTATTGTTCTTTAAATGTTTAGTAAAATTCACATGCAAATCCATCTGTCCCTGGAGATTTTTTCTTTGGGAGTTAATTAAATGCTTATTCTCCTTTTTCTAAAATGGACTGTTAAACTGGACAAATATTTTTGGAGATATTTCTCTATTTTACTTAGATTATCAAATTTATTGATATATTTTGGGCAAAATAACTTCTAATTATTGCTCTAATTTCCTCTTCATTGGTGAAAAGTTCTCCCTTTGCATTTTTGAGATGTTATTTTATTTTTTCCTTTTGTTTTTCTATTCAAATTACCTAAAGTTTTATCCATATTTTTTCATAAATTGAAATCTTAGTTTTATTTATTAATTCAATAATTTTCTTATTTTCCGTTTTATTAATCTCACCTTTTATTTTCAGAATTTCAAATTTGGTATTTATATGAGGTTTTAAAATTTTTATTCTTTTTCTAGTTTTATTTTTAGTTGTAAGTCCAATTCATTCGTCTTCTCTTTCTTTTATGCAAATTAGACTCTAGAGATATAAAATTTCCCCTAAAAACTACTTTGGTTACATCCCGCAAATTTTGGTATATTAACTCATTATTGTTATTCTCTTGTGTGAAATTACTGATTGTGTCTATGATTTCTTGTTTTACCCATTTATTTTTAGGATTAGATTATTTGGTTTTTAATTTATTTTTGATCAAATTTTCCCCTGACCTTTTTTTGCTTGTGATTTTTATTGCATCATGATCTGAAAAAATATATTTATTATTTTTGTCTTTCTCTATTTGATTTTTAGGTTTTCCTGCCCTAAAATATGGCCAATTATTTCAAAGGGTCCATGAACTACAGAGAAAAAAGAAAACTCCTTTCTGTCTCCATTCAATTTTTTCCAGAGATCTACCATACCTAATTTTTATAACATTCTGTTTATCTCATTAACTTATTTTTTATTTATTTTGTGGTTCACTTTATCTAGTTCTAAGAGAGCAAGTTTGAGATCCCTGACTAGTATAGTTTTGTGATCTATTGCTTCTTACATCTCTCTTAACTTCTCCATTAGGAATTTTGATACTATAACACTTGGTTCATATATGCTAGTATTGACATTGCTTTCATATCTATTGAACCTTTTAGCAAGATATAGTTTCCTTCCTTATCACTTTTAGTCAGGTCTATCTTTGCTTTTACTTGATTTGAAATCAGCATCTCTACCTATCCCTGCCTTTTTTGCTTCACCTGAAGTATAATAAATTCTGCTCCAACCCTGTACCTTCCCTCTATATGTATCACTGTGATTTAAATGTGTTTCTTGTAAACAGCATTTTGTAGGGTTCTGATTTTTAATCCTGTCTGCTATCTGCTTCAATTTTGGAGAAGAATTCATCCCATTCACATTTACAGTTAAAGTAACTAATTCTGTGTTTCCTGCCATCTTATTTACCCCGTTATGCTTCTCTTTTTCCTTTCACACTTTCCCTCCTTTCAAGAGTTTGTTTCTGTCCACCACCTCCCTCAAACAACCCTCTATCTTTAGATCCCCTCCCCCCTTTTACACCTTTCCCCTATTACTTCTGTTTTTCCTTTTATTACCCTTCCCTTTTATTGTCCCCTTTCCCCTTTCTCTTTCCTATAGAAGTATAAGGTGAGACCAGTTTCTCTATGAAACCAAATGTCTGATATTCTCTCTCACAGCCAAATCTGATGAGAGTAAAATTTACACAATGCTCATACTCCTCCTTTCTTTCCCTCATTTTTAATAATTCTTCTTTGCATCTTCATGAGATGTAGTGTCCTTTATTTTACCTCTTTTTTCCTATTTTTCCAATACAATCCCCTTTCTACCTCTAGTATCTTTTTCATATTATAATAAAATCAAATTATACCCATATACTCTCTAAGTGTACCCATAATAGAAATGTAGTTCTCAAGAGCTATTTCCTTTTTACCTTTTCATGCTTCTCTTGAGTTCTGTGTTTGGAGATCAAACTTTTTGTTCAGCTCTCATCTTTTCATTAAAAAATAGATAAAATCCAATTGTATTATTGAATGTCCATCTTCTTCCCTAAAAGATAATGCTCATTTTAGCTGGACAGCTTATTCTTGTCTGTAATCAAAGTTTCTTTGCCTTTTGGAATATCAGATTCCAGACCCTTCAGTCTCTTAAGGTGGAAGCTGCTAGGTCCTGGATAATCCTTACTATGGCTCCTCTGTATTTAAATTGTGTTTTGTTTTGTTTTGTTTTGTTTTCTGGCTCCTTACAATATTTTTTCCTTGGTCCAATACTTCTGAAATTTAGCTATACTATCCCTTGGTGTTTTCATTTGGGGGTCTCTTTCAGGAGGTGATTGATGAATTCTTTCAATTCCTATTTTACCTTCTGATTCTAGGATATCAGGGCAGTTTTCCTTTATGATTTCCTATGAGATAATGTCTAGGTTCTTTTTTTCATCATGGTTTCCAGGAAATCCAATAATTTTTATATTTTCTCTCCTAAATCTATTTTCCAGGTCAGTTGTTTTTTTCCTCTTTTTTCTTCTTATTTTTTTAATTTTCTTTTTATTTATTTTCTTCTATTTTTTCTTTTTTCTTTTTTTGTTTTGTTTGACTGATTCTTGAAGTCTTATTGAGTCTTTCAATTTTATTTGTTCAATTCTAATTTTTAATGTATTATATTCTTCAATTACCTTTTTAGCTCCTTTTGTATTTGGCCAATTACATTTTTAAATGAATTGTTTTGTTCATTGCATTTTTTTTCCCATTTCACAAATTCTGTTTTTCAAAAAGTTGGTATCTTTTTCATATCTGTTTTGTTAGGAGTTACATGATTCTCCCATTTCATCAAATCTATTTTTAAAAAGTTTTTTTTTTCCCAGACAATTTCTGTTTTTCCTTTCCCAAACCCCCTTGACCCCCTTGCATAGATCTTATTTTCTTTTCTCATTTTTCTTCTAGCTGTCTTTTAAGATTCTTTTTTAAATCTTCCAAGAAAGACTTGTGAAATTGGGACCAACTCATATCTTCCTTTGGGGCTTCATGTGGAGTTGATTTGCCTTTAGTAATCTCAGGATTTAAAGTCTGTTCTTCTCTCTCTACACAAAAGCTTTCTATGGTTAGAGTTCTTTCTTTCTTTCTCTCTCTCTCTCTCTCTCTCTCTCTCTCTCTCTTTTTTGTTCATCATTTTTTTTAAAGTGTTGAGGTCTGCTCTTAACACAAAGGAATGAGAGTTAATTTGTTTTCCCTGGGACAGTTCTGTTGATTGACTTCCCATGCTGGGTAATCCTGTCCAGGTTTTCTTCCAGGGCTCAGTGGTTTACAATTTGCCTTTTCTAGTAAGTCTGCAAAATCACTTGCTTGCAACCAGGACAGAGTAGCCTAAGAGGCTCATAGAAGATTCTCTTGTTCAGGATGCACAATGTTCTAGCTTCCCACCCCAGCTCCTTGCCCTGTCCTCATTGTGCTGCTTTCTGTGCTCACAGACTGTCCCTCTGCCCATTTGAAACAGACATGTTCTGAAGTTCTTTCAAGGTTTCTTCTTCTGGAAAATGTATTGTACTCCAAATATGTGTTGGTTCTGTCACTTCAAAAACTAGTTTAAAATCTCAGTCTTCTGTTGATTTGATAAAAGATCAGAGGAGGTCACAGAAAGTCATGTCTGTTTTCCACCATCTTGGCTCTGCTTCCTTGCCCTAAAAAAAAATGAAATTAATTTTAACAATTTTGAGTTGCAAATTCTCTCCCACTCAACTACCTCATCCATCATTGATATGGCAAGCAATTGATAAAGGTTGTACATATCATGGAACATATATATTCATATTAATAATAAAAATTTAAAAAAATTTAAAAAATCTACTTCAATCTGCATTCATATATAATTTTTTGTTTTCTTTTCCTGCAGGTGGTTTGTATTTCTCACCATGAGTCTTAAGGAATTGTCTTAAATCATTCTATTGCTGAGAATAGCTGAGTCATTCACAGTTGTTTATTATACAATATTGTGGCTACTGTGTACAATGTTCTCCTGATTCTACTATATTCACTAAGCATCATCTTGCATATCTGAAAGTATCCTGCTTATCATTTCATAAAGCACAGCAATATGTCATTATAATCACATACCATAATCTAGCTAGCCATTCCACAGTTGTTGAACATCCCTTTGATTTCCAATTCTTTCATAACAAAAAAATAAACAAAAATACTTCAAAAATGGCTTTTACATTTTGAAAAATATCTATCATATATGGACCTAGTGGTGTTATTTCCTAATCCAAAGGCATGCACAGTTTTATAGCCCTTTGGGGATAGTTTCAGAAGTAGTTGATAAGATCACAACTCCATCAATACACCATTAATGTCTTTATTTTCCTACCTTTCCTCCAACATTTCTCTCCTTTTTTTTCTACTATTAATTAATTTATTAGATTTGAGATGGTACTTCAAAATTATTTTAATGATATAGAACAATTTTCTATGTGACTACAGATAACTTTTATTTCATCACCTAATAACTGCTTATTTGTATCTTTTAACCATTTTTCAATTGGGGACTTACTTCTATTCTTATAAATTTGACTCTGATCTCTATGTGTTTGAAAGATGAGACTTTTATCAAAGAAACTTCTTATGTATATTTTCCTCTATTTTCTGCTTTCCTTTTAATTTTGGGTGCATTGTTTTTGTTTATGCAAAACCTTTGTGTCAAGGGCTATAAGTGAGCAGATACAAGGTAACTTGGCACGTGAGGCTAATTACCCTGAGAGCGACCCCAAAAGACCAAGAATAAAGACTTTTGCTTATCCTGACTCCATCTGATTCTAAGATATTCAGGGTCTCAACATTTGGCATCCAATGTGTGGGCCAAACACCCTACTTCCACTGAAGTCCTCCAGTGACCAGGAAATTATATGAGTATTTTCATAGACAAACAAGGGACTTACTTCATTAAGGGCTAAACTAGTAATCTTTTATAGCTGAAATGAGGCAGATGTTAAGAAAAGATTCTCTCCCATCCTCAGCCCAAGCCCCACCCCCCACCCCAAAGTGGCACTATGGAAAGCATGCTTAACTTAATTAAGCAGCAAAGTTTAATTATAACCTGGGAACAGATTGCTAGACTCTTGGGTACATTAAAATGCACATCCCCTTGGTTCTTAGAGGAGGAAGAAATAAGTGTAGATAATTGGAAACTAGTGGGAGAGCAACTTAAAGAATTCTTCAATAATACAGGCCCTTATTCAATTTCCACAGAGGTATTTTATACATACAATATAATTCAATTGGCCTTAAACAATCTTGCAAGTTATAGAAAAAGGAAAAGTTTTAGAAATGGCCAGATGAGGAAGTGTCAGGGAAAAAAGAAAGACAATAAACAGTCTCAAGACCTTGCCCAAGAGCAATGGGACTTAAAAGAGGTTCAAGAGCATGGTGATTCTGGCTCTCTTGAGGCAGCTTCAACCCCGCCTAGGGAGCAGATTATTGACAGGTCCCCATCAACTCTACCTTCAGGGATGGAGGGAGGAGGAGTATTGGGAGAGAGGTGATATCACCAGCACCTCCCCCACAACAAACACTACCTCCTATAACTAGATAGCAAAAGGCACTAATCAAAGCCACTGAAGAAGGGAGGAATATAGGGGACCTGAGAGTCCAAATTTTTCCTGTGATTCAACAGTTTAACTCTTCAGGTCAAGAAAGTAAAAGTAGTAGCATCAGGTTTATTGATACAGACCCCTAATAAGCAACCTGGTGATGGTCACCCAGATTCTGACTCTAAGCAGAAAAACCCAGGAATATACCGGACAGCAGCTGTGACAGCTCATTAATCTGTGCTCCATCTATATAAATCTATATAAATAGCATATCTATATAAATATCATATATAAATCTATATAAATAGCATATCACTAGAAGGACTGGTAGACACAGGAGCAAATTGCACAGTCATTAGAGGTGCCAACTGGCCCAGTCACTGGTCAAAGATTAAGGCATACTTGGGTAATGTCTTATATGTCTTGGGTAGAAGGATCAATAGCAGCTGACCCGTTTGAGATGGATATTTGAAGGTGAAACATGAATGTTTACTCCTTTTATAGTTGAAAAAATCCCCATCAATCTGTGGGGAAGAGACATTTTACAACAATTAGGGTTAAAAATGAGTACTTCAGTTTTTTAGGCAGGGCTTCTGTTGAAGGCCTGCCAATAATTTCACCTGTTCCTATCCAATGGAAAACTGATACACCAGTGTGGATAGAACAGTGACCCTTAGGTAGCAATAAAATTCAGGCCTTATTAGACATAGTACAGGAGCAACTTGACCAAGGACACTTAAAATCTTCTCTAAGTCCTTGGAATTCCCCAGTATTTGTTGTAAAAAGGAAATCTGGAAAATGAAGGATGTTGACTGATTTAAGAAAGGTAAATGGACAGATGGAAACTATGGGTATTCTTCAACCTGGACTCCCATCTCCTACTCAATTGCCTAGAGAATGGCTTCTTTGGGTTATAGACATTAAGGATTGTTTCTATTCTATTCCTCTAGATAAGGAGGGTATGAAAAGATTTGCCTTCTCAGTGCCCAGCATTAACTTAGCTGAGCCTTGTAAAAGATATGAATGGACAGTTTTGCCACAGGGAATGGAAAACAGCCCTATTATGTGTCAAATGTATGTTGCTGCTGCTCTTACTCCAGTAAGAAAAGTATTTCCAAAAGTAATGTTATTACATTACGTGGATGATATATTGGGATGTGCACCTGAGGGAAAAATGTTACATGCATGTCTACCAAAAAAAATAGAAACATTAATGAATTGTCAATTGCACATAGCTCCAGAAAAAAATTCAAAGACATGCTCCTTTTCAATATTTAGGATATGAAGTATATTCTAAGGTGCTTACAGTACAAAAACTCTCCTTAAGAACAGAGAAGCTAAACACCTTAAATGAATTCCAGAAATTGATAGGAGGTATTCACTGGATGCATCCTGTGTTAGGCTTGACTACCTGTCAATTGCAACCATTATATGATATTTTAAGGGGAGACAGTGCTTTAAATTCACCACACCAGCTTACAAAAGAAGCTCAAGAAGCTTTAAGACAAGTTGAACTGGATTTATCCAATGTGGTTGAAAGAGTCACTCAAAAACCCTTGGAAATATCAGTTTTTGCTAAACAAGAAGAACCCACAGCGATCCTTCATCAAGGAGACAGTGTGATAGAGTGGGTGAACCTCCAAGCACAACCAGAACAAAGCCTTAGTCCTTACCCAGTGCTTGTGGCTAGAATTTTATTAAAGGCCATTAAGCAATTAGTACAATTATCTGAGATAAGACCTGACAAAACATACACCTTTTATACTAATGCACAAGTTAATGTGTGCTGTGAAACCATCTCAGAGTAGCAAATTTTATTAGCCATGCTCCAAATTTTACACACGGGTCTCCATTAAAGATAACCAGACTGTTACATAATTGGCGATGATTTCTTGAAGAAAAGTTTTCTTAAGTTTCTCTTAAAGGACCAACTGTTTTTACAGATGCATCCAAAAATAATATTTGTGCTGTATACTCTCGTGAGTTAATTATAAAGAGAGTAGTCAGAATTCCTTTTCAGTCCACTCAGAAGAATGAATTGTATGCTTTTACTTATTGTCCAGGAGACATAAATATAATATCTGATTTGGCCTATTCAATAAGTGTGGTACAAAGGATTGCCACTGCCCAAATAAAATTTGCAGCCTTTAATATTTATCAGATCTTTAAGGAACTTCAAGAGCAAGTGAGAAAGAATCCAGGTAAGATTTATATCTTGCATGTCCACTCTCATAGTGGACTTCCAGGTCCTAATTTTTATGGTAATTCAAAAGCAGATAACCTTATAACTATGTTGGCCAATACTCCTTTATTTCAAGAAGCCCTAGAATCTCATTCTAAATATCATCAGTCTGCCTGAGCTTTATGTTTACAATTTGGAATAACAAGAGAAGAAGCTAGGAGTATAATAAAACTCTGTACTGTTTGCCTTCCTTTCCATGCTCCTACACTCCCTCCAGGGAAGAACCCTTGTGGTTTGAGACCCAATGAAATTTGGCAAATGGATGGGACCCATTATAAATCTTTTGGTCATCTATCTTTTATCCACATTGTGGTAGACACTTTTTCAGGATTCACTTTTGCAATACTAGCAGCAAAAAAGAGAGCCCAAGTGGTCACTGAATTCCTTATACAAGCATTTGCAATTATGGGTGTGCCACTAGCAATAAAAACAGACAATGGACCTGCATATACTTCTAAACATTTTGCACAATTATGTGCACAGTATAAGATTTTACATACCACTGGCATACCATTTAATCCTCAAGGTCAGGCAATTGTAGAGACAATAAACAGAGATATTAAGATGCTCCTCCAAAAGTAAAAGAAAGGGGAAGCCACGGGTAACCATAGAGAACTTCTAAATTTAGTTCTCTATACCATTAATTTTTAAATTTTTGACAAAGATGCACTGGCTCCAGCAGACAGGTTTTATAACCCACTGGAAGGACAGTGTCCAGTTTGAGCAGCTCCACTGTCTTTAGATAATCGCCAGGTGATGTGGAGAGACCCAGAAAGTGGTGAATAGAAGGGACCAGATAGGTTAACTGCTTGAGGGAGAGAGTTTGCTTGTATCTCTACAGATGGAGAAGGAATCAGATATGTGCCAATGAGCCATATTTGCCTTGTCCATTAGAAAGAGACGGATCGGACCTTTGAAACAAAGGAGAAGACCCAAGAAACATTGGGTGGTTCTGTTGCTGACTGTGCCCACCACTGAAAAAGCCTGGCAATTATGGCTTTTGACTTATGGACATCAAAAATTGTTGGACTTGAAAACCCTCAGGAATCATTGGATTCTCTGAGACATCATAAGACTGTAGTAGGACTTGAAAGCCCTCAGGAATTATTGGATTCTCTGAGATATAAGACTGATGCAGGACTTCAAAATCTGTAGAAATCATTGGATTTCCTAAATATAAAAAGACTGTTGCAGGACTTCAAAAACTTATGGGGATCTTTGGATTCTCTGCCACGTGAAGCAATGGACAATAGATTGGTTTTGGATTATCTCTTGGTTGCTGAAGAAGGTGTATGTATGACTGATGTTTACATACCCTCCTTCTAGGACTTCTGGAAATCTTTTACAATACCATGTTGATTTATATTGTTTATTATACCACTACTTGCATGTACAATTCATGTTTGTTACACCCCATTGAACCTGCATTGACTGTGGGGAGAGTCATCACTAATAGCCTGTGCGTTATTGCTATGTGCTTGTGTAATACCTCCCATGCTGATAGGTTTATGCATACCTGTCTCTAATAAGATCTTTCAGCCCAGAAACCCGCTAGCAATCCCCACTTCCCTTTGGTGCTTTTCATCTCCCTTCCTGAGATGTCAGGAAGGTTGTGATTATCTCCTTTTTAGTGCTTTCATCTCCCTTCCTGAGAAGTCGGTGGGGTGTGATCACCTCCTTTTCAGTGTTTTCATTTTCATTCCTGAGAAGTCAGGGAGGGTGTGATCATCTCCTTTTTGGGGTTCTCACCTCCCTGAGAAGTCAGGGATGGTGTGACCACCTGTGTCCTAAAATAAAAGGAAGTGGGAGATGTCAAGGGCTACAAATGAGCAGATGCAAGGTAACTTGGCACATGAGGCTAATTACTGATTGGACAATTCTCTATTAACATGTTTGGAAGATGACCTACTTAACTGTGTTGGCTGGATTGGTGGGTGTGGATAAAGAAGGGGAAGTGATATCATTGAGTGGAGTAGGAGGAGGAGGGTCATTCTTTGGAGGTAGAGGAAGAGAGAAAGGAGGTGTGGAGATTTCTAGATCTAATCCCCTGAGAGTGTCCCTAAAAGACCAAGAATAAAGACTCTTGCTTATCCCGACTCTGGCTGATTCTAAGATATCCAGGGTCTCAACACCTTTGTAATTTAATGCACTCAAAATGATCTGCTTTATATCTTATGATGATACATTCTACCTTCAATTGGTAATAAATTCTTCCCTTATACATAGAACTGACAGTATATCCTTCCATACTCCCCTAATCTGCTTACACCATCATCCTTTATATCTAAACCATGTATCCATTTTGTCCTTACCTCAAATAGAGAATGAGCTGTTGTTTCATACATATATTATGCCAAAATGTTTTCTAATTTTTGAAGCAATATTTGTCAAATGGGGAATTCTTGTCCCAAAAGTTTAGATTTTTGCTTTTGCCAAACACAAATTTATTATGGCCATTTTCTATTGTGTATTATGGATGTAATCTATAATACTGTTTAACTCACCATCATGGCCAATATTAGAATGTTTTGTTAATTATTGCTTGCTAATATAGATTGAGATGTCATATATCTAGGCTACTTCCTTCACATTTTATTTTTCAGAAATTTCCTTGGTATCCTTGAACTTTTATTCTTCCAGAGGAATTTTGTCATTTTTTTAAGCTGTAAAATTAATAAAGCAAAAAATGTAGAGTAAATTCAGGAGGCAGAACCAAAATGCTGCAGTAAAGGCAGAATCTCACCCAAACATTCTCCCACACTTCTCCAAATTCATTTAAATAATAGCCCTAAACAAATTTTAGAGCATCAAAATGCCCCACCCCCAATGAAGTTGCACATTTTCTGGATGACAAGAATTCAGAAGGTCAGGATAAAATATTTGTATGATGTTAGGGTGGGATTTCAGCATATGGTCTTCATGAAGGCCATATCAGTATAACCTCGGCTTTGGGCCAGTAAAGCAGGAACTGACCTAAGAGCCTCTGAATCAGTGGTGGTACTGGCAGTTTCTATGCCAAGAGACACAAAAGACAAAGAGGAAAGTCAGTTGAAAAAGTTTGTCAGTAGGGTAAGAGGGTCTCAGGAAATCAACAAACCAAAAGGTAGAAATGGGCATTACTGGTTGGGTAGCTTCTTGTGGCTTCAGCTTCCAGGAAGTCTGTATTAATATTGAAAAAAGGATTCTGTTGATTTACACACTAGATTTTACAGCTACAGTGAACAAAGTTCCAGGTCAAAAAAGTGTTCTTGTGGTCAAATCCCTGGACATATTTCTGAAAACAGCTGCACAACGATAATGATGCTTGGCTCAATGCACCCTCTGTCCTGGAAACAAAACCTTATACAAATAAAGAATTAAAAGTTAAGTAATAGACTAGGAAAATGAAGACAACAAAAATTTTCTGACCATAGAAGTTACCATAGTGACAAGGAACTCAAACATACATTTAGAAGAAGATAACAAAATGAAAGCTTACTGACCAAATGGGAGAAAAGGTACATAATCTTACTGAGGAAAATAGTTCCTTAAAAATTAGAATTGAGCAAATGGAAGCTAAAGATTTTATGAGAAATCAAGATACGATAAAGGAGAATAAAAAAAATTAAAAATAGAAAAATGTAAAATAACTCATTGAAAAATAACTGATCTGAAAAAATAATCATGGAGAAATAATTTAAAAATTATTGGTCTACTTGAAAGTCATGATTAAAAAAAGAGCCTGGACATCATCTTTTAAGATATTATAAAACTGGCCTCAGGTTCACTGTTTTATGATACCTCAATAACAGAGGAGTTCCCAGTGAACCTCAGCCTTCCTGCTTCCAGCTGCTACCATGAACAAAAGGAATAAGCCATTCCTGGAAATATTCATGTCCTTTGGCTATGTATCAGGGATAGGCCACAGAGCCACTGATTTTACCACTTAGTCAGATATTGGACCTGCTAGGGATGGCAATGATCCTAGATGATTGATATACTTCACCAGGCAAGAGGAATGTAAGTGACCAGATGAAGAAAAATCAGGCTGCAGATGATGATCATGAAGATTTGAATGACACTAACTATGATGAGTTCAATGGTTATGCTGGAAATGTTTTATAAAGTGGTCCTTATGAAAAAAGATGATGAGGAAACAGATGCTATTTATTCAGCACTGGACAAAAGGATGGATAAAAGAAGAAAAGAAAGAAGGAAATAAAGGGAGAAAGAAGAAATTGAAAAATATTATTTGGAATGTCCTGAAATTCAGCATCAAATCAGCATCAGACTTGAAAAGAAAACTGGCAAAAGTTACAGTTGGTATGCTAGAAACAAATGCCAGCAGAATCCATGACGTGAGAAACTTATCCTTATTCCTGACAGTTTCTTTGCTAAACATTTACAGACAGGAGAGAACCACACTTCAGTGAATCCCTGACAAACACAATTTTGAAGTCTTAATACACCTTTCCCAGGAGGATAAATACTATATAACCAGGTATAATGACACCTGGGAGACTTGGAACAGGTGAATTGAACATGAGGTAGATTGGTCAAACCAGTATTACTTTTATGCATATGTGATTGTGTCAGGTTTATGATTCTGTGAGTAGGAAGACTGGTGGATCCTAAGGATTTTAATTCTATGATTCCCACACATGGAGGAAATACCATTGAGATAAAACAAAACAAAACAAAACAACAACAACAAAAAAAAATTTTACTTCTTTAAAAAATTATATCACCATTATCCTCCAGCATGGATTGCTTCAGCTCGCTTGAAAGTAGTCACTAGAAAACTACAAGAACCAAGAAACCTTATTAGGAAAGGGATAGAAATGTGTCCCAAGAGTGAACATGGAAAGGTGGGGGCAGGTTGTCTACAGCTTGGTGATATAACTAAGGATGTGGTTGCCCAATTTCAAACAGTCTATCTGGACTTATATCAGAGCATCAGAGCTAGAAACACAATGGAGCAAAGAAATGTGTTATGAAAACTCTTGAACATGTTCCAAACTCTGTTCACTTGTGGAAGGCAGCTGTGGATTTGGAAGAGCCAGAAGATGCTAGAATAATGCTAAGCCAAGCTGTGGAAAGCTGCCCTACTAGTGTGGAGCTTTGGCTTGCTTTGGTAAGGCTGGAGACCTATGACAGTGCCCAAAAAGTCTCAAATAATGTATGTGAGAGCATTCTTACATATGCACACATTTGATTCACTGTAATGAAACTAGAGGAAGAAAATGGAAATACTCAAATGGTGTAGAAAATCATCAACAGAGCCATCACATCACTTAGAGTAAATGGTGTAGAAATCAACAGAGAGCAATGGATCCAGGATGATGAGGATTGTGATAAAGCTGGGGATATGGCCACCTGCCAGGCTATTATGAATGCAGTCATTGGAATTGGGACTGAGGAAGAAGACAGAAAACATAGCTGGAGATAGCATGCAGATAGTTCTGTTGCTCACAATGCATTGCAGTGTAACTGAGCTACTTCTGTTTATGCCTTGCAAGTTTTCCCAAACAAGAAGAACATATGGTTGTAAGCTGCTTACTCTGTGAAGAACCATGGGACTGGGGAACTCTTCAAAGAACTCCTGCCAGAGAGCAGTAACCCACTACCCTAGATTGCTGGCTCATGGGGACCAAGTCCATGTGGTTGGTGGAGATGTGCCTACCATGAGATGTATCTTGGTTTTGGTTTTTCAGGCCAGGCCTAAAAGCGAGGAGATCTAGTTGGCTGCTATAAAGCTTCAGTCAAAGAACAATGAATATGAGCAGAGAGGCTGCTAGCTAAGGCTCTTACTGTGAGGGTCATGATGAAATCTGTGAAACTTCAATAGGTGGTGAGGAACATTGCAACTGTTCAAGATCTCTGTGAAGAAGCTTTAAAGGACTATGAACATTTCCCCAGACTGTGGATGACTGAGGAGCAGGAATTGCTAACTGAAAAAAGCTGGGGAAATTTATAATCAAGGATTGAAGAAGCGTCCTTACTCTATATCTACAGCTTTTACTTTCAAGACTGGAGGAAAGGGTTGGACAGTTAATCAGAGCAAGAGCCATTTTGGAGAAGTCTCTTTTGAAGAAACCAAAGAACTCTGATTTGTGATTAGAATATGTAAATTAGAATACTGAACTGGATTGAAGAACATTGCCAATACACTCATGGCAAAACCTGAAGGAATGCCCCAACTCAGAATAAATTTGTCCCTCAGGGCAAAGATAGACTGGTGAAAAATACAAGATTTAGGGCAGAACACTTGTCATCCAGATACAACCAGACAAAATCTGAAGAAAGACCCCAAGCCAGAATTAACCTGTATGAAGTACAAGCACTTCCAGGATACCTCTGAAAAAACATGAGTGGAAGAGAATCTTGGACTAGTTGGTTGTGACTAGAGCCTCATCAGAAGCCACAAAAACTTTCACCTCCTGGACTATCTGTCCAATGTCCAATTTGTCCCAGACAATGTCCAATTTGTGATTGGGAAGACAGAATGAACCTCAACTGATTGGGAACTCCAGGCCCAATTATTCTGCTGAGCCATGGCCCTAGGTGTGAAGGAGCCATCACTATGTGAATGCAGAAGCAGCAGGACAGGGGAACTGCTGGCTGTCGGCACTTGCAGGAGGAGAGAGCTCTTGGTTTGGGGGTTCCTACTCAGAGTGGAGAGCTGAAGGGAAGCTGGAGGTAACATCTCCCCACCCCATGATTAGAGGTATTTACACTGAAATCTCTTATTAAAAACAAACGAACTGGCAAAGAAGAAAGAATCCTACCAATAAAACATATTATGGGAACAGCAAAGACTGGGATTAATTTTCAGAGAAGGATACTTTAGTTAAAAAAAAAAAGGCTTCTACCCAAAGAGTTATGTGAAATGGCTCCCTTCCCAGAGAAAATTTATGGAACTCAAAAAAAAAATCAAAAATCAAATGAGGAGATGAGGAAATCAAATGAGGAAAAACTAAAGAAAAAAATTACAACCATCCAAGAAAACCAAAATTATGGAAAAAAAATTAACCAGTTAGAAAAGGAGGTATGGAATCTCAAAGATGAAAATAACTCTGAAAATTAGAATTGGATAAAGAGAAGACAGTGCAGATAAGAGAGACCAAGAAATAACAAAATATATTATAAAGAATGAGAAAATAGAAAAGACCAGAGATGAATAAAAATGTTATTTTCAGTTACAGGTCTCAGGAGAAGCATAAGAAAAAAAGAAAGGGATATACCATAAGGGATGTAATAAGGTTTATCTGTCTACATTCCAATATGGAAGGATAATACTTGTAACTCAGAACATTCTCATGATTATGACAGTTAGAAGAAGTATACATAGAGAGAGGGCACAGATGTGAGTTGAATATGAAGGAATAATAACTTTCAAAAAACATTGAGGTGAGAGAGGGATATACTGGGGAAAATTAAAAGGGAAAAGTGGAATGGTTTAAATTATCTGCCACAAAAAAGAGGTAAGAAAATAATAAAGGGGAACATGGGGAGAAGGGGTTAAGTGAATGAACCTTATTCTCATTAGAATTGGCTCAAAAGAAAAGAACCTACACACTCAACATGGGTATAAAAATCTATTTTACTCAACAGGAAATTAGGAGGGGAAAGGGGAAAGGATGATAAAAGACAGGGCTTATTGGGGGAGGGAGTGGTCAAAGGCAAAACTCTTTTGAAGAGGGACTGGGTGAAAAGAGAGAGAGAGAATATAACAAATTGGGGGAAATGCAGTTGACAATAGTAATTAAAAAAATTGAAGCAAGTTTCTCCTATAAACCTCATTTCTCAAACATAGAGGGAACTTTCATTTTTTTTTTTTTTTGGTGAATCATTTTGGGAGAGAAAAATCATAACAAAAGGGAAAAACCTTGGGAGAGATTAAAAAAAAAAACACAGAAAAAAGAAGTGAATAAAGCATGAGTTGATTTACAGTCAGTATCCTTAATTCTTTTTTTTTTTTTTTGGATGCAGATGGCATTTTTTCTTCAAAATCTATTGGGATTCCTTTGGATCACTGAACCACTGAGAAGAACCAAGTGTTTCATAGCAGATCATCGCACATTATTGCTGTTATTTTGTGCAATGTATTGCTGATTCTGCTTATCTCCTTCAGCTTATTTCAGTTTATGCAACTCTTTCCAGTCCTTTCTAAAATCAGTTTCTTCATCATTTTTATAGAACAATAATATTCCATTATCTTCATACTTCACAACTATTTCAGTCATTCCCCAAAGGATGGTGATCTATTCATTTTCCAGTTCTTTGCTACCACAAAAAGAAGTGTTATAAACATTTTTGTACATATGGATCCTTTCCCCTTCTTTATGATTTCCTTGGGATACAGACCCAGTAAAGTCACTGCTAGGTCAAACATTATGCATACTTTATAGCCCTTTGGGCTTAATTCTAGATTGCTTTCCAGAATGGTTGTATCATTTCACAACTCTATTAATCATGCATTAATGTCCCAGTTTTCCCACATCACCTCCAATATTTATCATTATTGTTTCCTGTCATCTTGGCCAATCTGAAAGATGCAAGGTGGAACCACTGAGTTGTTTTAATTTGCATTTCTCTAAACACTAGTGATTTTCAGCATTTTTTTTTTCATATAAGTAGAGTTGACTTTAATTTCATCATCTGAAAACTGTCTCTTCATTTCCTTTGTGAGGGAAATTTATAAAATATAAGAGCCATTCCCTAATTGATAACTTATCCAAAAAATATGAATTAAGTCCAAAGGGCTACAAAATCACATATATCTTCTGACCAAATAATAGCACTGCTAGGCATGAAACCCAAAATAGATTTTTAAAAAGGAAAAGGATCTACCATATACCAAGATAAGATCAAAATGGGTCCATGATTTAGACATAAAGAGGGAGATAATAAATAGATTAGAGGAACAGAGGATAATCTACCTCTCAGACTTGTGGAGGAGGAAGGAATTTATGACCAGAAGAGAACTAGAGATCATTATTGATCACAAAATAGAAGATTTTGATTACATCAAACTAAAAAGTTTCTGTACAAATAATACTAATGCAAACAAGATTAGAAGGGAAGTAACAAATTGGGAAAATATTTTTAAAAACAAAGGTTCTGACAAAGGTCTCATTTCCAAAATATATAGAGAACTGACCCTAATTTATAAGAAACCGAACCATTCTCCAATTGATAAATGGTCAAAGGATATGAACAGACAATTCTCAGAGGAAGAAATTGAAACTATATCCACTCACATGAAAGAGTGTTCCAAATCACTACTGATCAGAGAAATGCAAATTAAGACCACTCTGAGATACCACTACACACCTGTCAGATTGGCTAAGATGACAGGAACAAATAACGATGAATGTTGGAGGGGCTGTGGGAAAACTGGGACACTGATACATTGCTGGTGGAGTTGCGAAAGAATCCAGCCATTCTGGAGAGCAATCTGGAATTATGTCCAAAGAGTTATCAAACTGTGCATACCCTTTGACCCAGCAGTGCTACTAGTGGGATTATATCCCAAAGAAATACTAAAGAGTGGAAAGAGACCTGTATGTGCCAAAATGTTTGTGGCAGCTCTTTTTGTTGTAGCTAGAAACTGGAAGATGAATGGATGTCCATCAGTTGGAGAATGGTTGGGTAAATTGTGGTATATGAAGGTTATGGAATATTATTGCTCGGTAAGAAATAACCAGCAGGAGGAATACAGAGAGGCTTGGAAAGACTTAAATCAACTGATGCTGAGTGAAATGAGCAGAACCAGAAGATCACTGTACACTTCAACAACAATACTGTATGAGGATGTATTCTGATGGAAGTGGAAATCTTCAACATAAAGAAGATCCAACTCACTTCCAGTTGATCAATGATGGACAGAAATAACTACACCCAGAGAAGTAACACTGGGAAGTGAATGTAAACTGTTAGCACTAATATCTGTCTGCCCAGGTTGCATGTACCTTCGGATTCTAATGTTTATTGTGCAACAAGAAAATGATATTCACACACATGTATTGTACCTAGACTATATTGTAACACATGTAAAATGTATGGGATTGCCTGTCATCGGGGGGAGGGAATAGAGGGAGGGGGGGATAATTTGGAAAAATGAATACAAGGGATAATATTATAAAAATATAAAAAAAAAAGTATTCCCACAAAATCAGGAGAAATACATGTAACAAATTTAGCATAAGCAGGTATGTTTTTGAAAATATATTGTAAACAAATTAAAAATAGAAAAAAAAATAATCCATTGCCATGTTTGCAGAAGAAGTTAGGGTAAGATTCAAAAAATAAAACAATAAATTTCCATTTCAAGAAAGCCTTTATAATAAATACTAAAAAAAAAAAAAAAAAAAAAAAAAAAAAAAAGGAAAAGGATCTATATGTACAAACATATTTATAGAAATTCTCAGGGCAAAAAAAAATGAAAATTGAGAGGACGCTCATCAATTGGAGAATAGCTGCCTAAAATGTGGTATATAATTACAATGAAATATTATTATTCTTTGGGAAATAATAAGCAGGTTGTTTTCAGGAAAAAATAAGTCCTCCATGAATTCAAACCAACTGAAATATGCTATACACAAAGTAATAGCCATGTTCTGGGATGATCATCTATAAATAATTTTTCTATGCTCAGGAATGCAATGATCTATGAATAATCTAAAGGATTTATGATAAAAAAAATCCAGTCCATATCCAGAGCAGAAAATGATGGTGTCTGAATACAGAATGAAGCATATTATTTCTTTCTTTTTCTTACTCTATTGTACTTTATTTTTTGAGTGTTTTTATTTTTGTTTTTTTAGGATGAGAGCTCTATGTTCTCTTTAATAAAGTGACATGTAAATGTTCTGTATAATTTCACATGTGGTTTCTTAATGGAGATTGGGTGTGGGGATAAGGGAGAGAATTTGGAGCTCAAAAGTTTTTAACAACAAATGTAAAAAGTTGTTCTAAATGTAACTGAGGAAATTAAATAAAATATTTTTATGAAAAAATAAAAACTGTAAAAATAGTAAAAAAAAAAAAAACCCTAAAAATAATTTTATCAGTATGGCATGGAATAAGCACATTAATTTAAATAATGAAGTATTTGTTATTGTTAGTTTTGCCTACACATGAGCACTTATTGGTTTTCCAGTGGTTTATTTCTCTTTTTATTCATATGAATGCTGTTTGTTCTCATTATTCAGTTATATCAGTCATATCTAGTGCTTTGTGACCCAATTTGGGATTTTTGTAGCAAAGATAATAGGTGATTTGCCACTTCTTTCCACAGTACATCTATTTTGTCATAGAAATAGAGGTTAAATGATTTTCCTTTGGTTGCACAGCTGGGAATTTTCTGAGGCTAGATTTGACTTTAGATCTTCCTGAATCCAGATTTATTGTTCTATTCACTGAGCTGTCAGCTAACTCCATTTCTGTAAATAGAGTTTTATAATTGTGTTCATAGATTTCAGAGTTTGAATTGGCATGTTAATTCCCAAGTATTTTAAATTGTCTATGGTTATTTTTAATGGGATTTTTATTTCTATTGCTTGTTCCTGGTCTTTGTTGGTAATATGCAGTAATGGTAATAATTTAAGAGGGTTTATTAATATGTTGTGACTTTATTAAAGTCATTAATTATTTCAACTGGTTTCTTGATTGATTCTCTGGGATTCTTTATGTATAACATATCACTGACAAAGAGTGAAAATTTTGCTTCCTTATTCCTTATTTTACTTCCTTCAATTTATTTTTTTTCTTATTTTTATACCCATTTTTGCTATTTTTCATTTAAACCCTTTGCCCCAATATTAATTACAAAAACTGATCTATCATTTTAAATCTCCCTGGTTAAGGTATCATTACTATATACATATTATCATTAAATGAATTTGGTAGGACTTGTGAATTCATCTGCTCCTGGGGATTTTTTCTTAATGAGCTTATTGATGGCTCATTTTTTTTTCTCCATGAAATATAATTATATAATTGTGTTACTTTCCTTTTCTGTTAATGTGATAAACCTACATTTTTTTGTGAATATTCATCCATTTCACATAGACTGTGAGATTTATTAGCATATAATTGGGCAAAATTATTTATAAACTCCTAATAATCCCTTAAATTTCTTCTTCAAGGGTGGCAAATTCATTGTTTTTATTTTTAATAGCTGGTAATTTTATTATATTTTAAAACTGAAATTAATCAATGGTTTATCTATTTCAGTGGGTTCCCCCTCTAACACAAATGTTTAGTCTTATCTGTTAGTAAAGTATGATTATTAACAATTTTATTAATCTCTCTTTGATTTTCAAGATTTTCAACATTTTTTTTCCATTGGAGATTTTAAATTTTTTTTCCTGGTTGTGTGCCTAATAGAGTCATGTTTGCATTCTATTTTATTAATGTAAGCATTTAGACACACACAGACAAACATACATATCTCCTTCATAAGTATGGCTTTGATGCATCCCATATGTTTTGTTTTATTGTTTTATGTATCATTCTTTTTAATGAAATTATTTTATTGCCATGGTTTATTCTTAAATCCACTCATTCTTTAGGATTAGATTAAGTAGTTGCCAATTAATTTTTAATTTTTGTTTTATTTTTAAATAATGTTTTACTCTAGTAAACTCTCACTCAGTTCTACCTAGGTACACTCCTTCTAACTGCCCTAATAATGATATGACTTTTAGGTGTGGTATATATTATCTTTCAATATAACAAGGAAAATATTTTAAACCTATTGAATCCATAGGATTTCTCTTTATTTGTTTACTTTTTTATATTTCTTTTGAAGCTGCTATTTTAAAATGTTCTATTCAGTTCTGCTATTTTCTTTATTCATTCTTAATTCCTCCCTCCCTCCTTCCCTCCCTCTCTTCCTTCCTTCCTTCCTTCCTTCCTTCCTTCCTTCCTTCCTTCCTTCCTTCCTTCCTTCCTTCCTTCCTTCCTTCTTTCTTTCTTTCTTTCTTTCTTTCTTTCTTTCTTTCTTTCTTTCTTTCTTTCTTTCTTTCTTTCTTTCTTTCTTTCTTTCTTTCTTTCTTTCTTTCTTTCTTTCTTTCTTTCTTTCTTTCTTTCTTTCTTTCTTTCTTTCTTTCTTTCTTTCTTTCTTTCTTTCTTTCTTTCTTCCTTCCTTCCTTTTATCTTACAATCCTCTTTTATTTTATTATTATTTTTTGAATGGGTAATTTTAATTTTACAACATTTACAGCTGCCAAACCTTTTGTTCCAATCTCTCCCTTCCCTCCCCCCAGATGGCAGGTCGACCAATACATGTTAAATATGTTAGAGTATAAATTAAATACCATATATGTATACATGACCAAACAGTTGTTTTGCTAAACAAAAAGAATCAGACTTTGAAATAGTGTACATTTAGCCTGCGAAGGAAATCCAAAATGCAGGTGGACAAAATTAGAGGGATTGGAAATTCTATGTAGTGGTTCATAGTCATGTCCCAGAGTTCTTTCTCTGGGTGTAGCTGGTTCAGGTCATTACTGCTCTTTTGGAACTGATTTGGTTCATCTCATTGCTGGAGAGGGCCACATCCATCAGAATTGATCATCATACAGTATTGTTGTTGAAGTACATAATGATCTCCTGGTCCTGCTCATTTCACTCAGCATCAGTTCATGTAAGTCTCTCCAGGTCTTTCTGAAATCATCCTGTTGGTCATTTCTTACAGAACAATAATATTCCATACTATTCATATACCACAATTTATTCAGCCAATCTCCAATTGATGGGCATCCATGTAGTTTCCAGTTTCTGGCCACAACAAAGAGGGCTGCCACAAACATTCTTGCACATAAAGATCCCTTTCCCTTCTTTAAGATCTCTTTGGGATACAAACCCAGTAGCAACACTGCTTGGTCAAAGGGTATGTACAGTTTGATAACTTTTTGAGCATAGTTCCAAATTGCTCTCCAGAATGGCTGGATGTATTCACAGTTCCACCAATAATGTATCAGTGTCCCTGTTTTCCCACATCCCCTCCAACATTCTGCATTACCTTTCCCTGTCATTCTAGCCAATCTGACAGGTATGTAGTGGTATCTCAGAGTTGTATTAATTTGCATTTCTCTGATTAATAATGATTTGGAGGATCTTTTCATATGACTAGAAATAGTTTCAATTTCTTTATCCAAGAATTGTCTGTTCATATCCTTTGACCAAGTATCAAAGACTGGGTGCTTGGAGTTGTCAAACACTAGGTTGTTAGAGTTATTGATTATTTTGTCCTTTGTACCTAACTTATTCCACTGATCAACTAGTCTATTTCTTAGCCAATACAAAATGGTTTTGGTAACCGCTGCTTTATAATATAATTTTAGATCTGGTATAGCTAGGTCACCTTCATCTGATTTTTTTTTCCATTAATTCCCTTTAAATTCTTGACCTTTTGTTTTTCCATATGAACTTTGTTGTTATTTTTTCTAGGTCATTAAAATAGTTTTTTGGGAGTCTGATTAGTATAGCGCTAAATAAATAGATTAGTTTAGGTAGTATTGTCATCTTTATTATATTTGCTCACCCTATTCAAGAGCATTTAATATTTTCCCAATTGGTTAGATCAGACTTAATTTCTGTAGAAAGTGATTTGTAGTTTTGCTCATATAATTTTTGATTTTCCTTTGGCAAATAGATTTGTAAATATTTTATACTATCAGTAGTTACTTTAAATGGGATTTCTCTCTGTAACTCTAACTGTTGGACTTTGTTAGTGACATATAAGAATGCTGATGATTTATGTGGATTTATTTTGTATCCTGCAACTTTGCTAAAGGTGTGGATTATTTCTAATAGCTTTTTAGTTGGATCTTTGCGATTCTCTATGTATACCATCATATCATCAGCAAAGAGTGATAACTTGGTTTCCCTAATACCCACTCTAATTTCTTTAATCTCTTTCTCCACTCTTATTGCCAAAGTTAGCATTTCTAATAAAATATTGAATAGGAATGGTGATAGTGGACAATCTTGTTTCACCCCTGATCTTAATGTGAATGGTTGAAATCTTTCCCCATTACATATGATGCTTATTGATGGTTTTAAATAGATAATACTGATTATTTTAAGGAAAAATCCATTTACTCCTATACTCTCAAGTGTTTTTAGTAGGAATGGATCTTAGATTTTATCAAATGCTTTTTCTGCATCTATTGAGATGATCATATGATTTTTGTTAATTTTATTATTAATATGGCCAATTATACTGATAGTTTTCCTAATATTGAACCAGCCCTGCATACCTGGTATAAATCCAACTTGATCATGTAATCTTTTTGCTAATATGTTATTTAAGATTTTAGCATCAATATTCATTAGGGAGATTGGTCTATAGTTTTCTTTCTCCATTTTCAACCTACCTGCTTTGGGTATCAGTACCATGTATGTGTCATAAAAGGAGTTTGGTAGGACTCCTTCATCCTCTATGTTTTCAAATAGTTTATATAACATTGGAGCTAATTGTTCTTTAAATGTTTGGTAGAATTCACATGTAAATCCATATGGTCCTGGGGATTTTTTCCTGGGGAGTTGATTAATAGCTTGTTCTATTTCTTTTTCTGAAATGGGACTATTTAAGCAATTTATCTCCTCCTCTGTTAATCTAGGGAGCCTATATTTTTGGAGGAAGTCATCCATTTCACTTAAGTTATCAAATTTATTGGCATAAAGTTGGGCAAAGTTACTCCATATTATTTCCCTAATTTCCTCTTCATTGGTGGAAAGATCCCCCTTTTAATTTGTAAGACTAACAATTTGATTTTCCTCTTTCCTTTTTCTGATCGGCTTTTTCATAAAACCAACGCTTGATTTTATTTATTAATTCAATAGTATTTTTACTTTCAATATTATTGATTTCTCCTTTTAATTTTTGTATTTCAAGTTTGATTTTTGGTTGCGGGTTTTTAATTTGGTCTTTTTCTAGCTTTTTAAGTTGCAGGCCCAATTCATCAATCTTCTCTTTCTCTATTTTGTTCAAATAAGCCTTTAAAGATAGAAAATTTCCCCTTATTACCACTTTAGCTGCATCCCACAGATTTTGGTATGATGTCTCATCATTGTCATTATCTTGGGTGAAATTATTAATTGTTTCTATAATTTGCTGTTTCACCCATACATTCTTTAAGATGAGATTATTCAGTTTCCAATTACTTTTTGGTCTATTTACCCCTAACTTCTTACTGAATGTAGCTTTTATTGCATTGTGATCTGAGAAGAAGGCATTTATTATTTCTGCCTTCCTGCATTTAATTTTGAGATCTTTATGTCCTAATCTATGGTCAATTTTTGTATAGGTTCCATGAACTGCTGAGAAGAAAGTATATTCCTTTCTATCGCCATTCAGTTTTCTCCAAAGGTCTATCATACCTAGTTTTTCTAATGTTCTATTTACTTTTTAAATTTTTTTTCTTGTTTTGTGGTTTGATTTAACTAATTCTGAGAGTGCAAGGTTGAGATCTCCCATTATTATAGTTTTGCTGTATATTTCTTCTTGCAACTCTCTTAACTTCTCCTTTAGGAAGTTAGATGCTATACCACTTGGTGCATATATGTTTAGTATTGATATGGCTTCATTTTCTATGCTACCTTTTAGCAAGATATAGTTTCCTTCCTTATCTCTTTTGATGAGATCAAATTTTGCTTTTGCTTGATCTGAGATAAGGATGGCTACCCCTGCTTTTTTGACTTCACTTGAAGCATAATAGATTCTGCTCCAGCCTTTTACATTTACTCTGTATGTATCTCCCTGCTTTAAATGTGTTACCTGTAAACAACATATTATAGAGTTTTGACTTTTGATCCAATCTGCTATCCACCTCCACTTAATGGGAGAGTTCATTCCATTCCCATTTACAGTTAAAATTAATAATTCTGTATTTCTTGTTATCATAATATCCCCGGATTATGCTTTTTTTTCCCCTTACCCCTCTGAACCCCTTCCCAAGTATTAAACTTATGGTCCCCACTTGCATCACTCAGCCCTCCCTCTTTAATATCCCTACCTCCTTCCTTTAAATCCCTTTCCCTTTCTTATTCCCTTTCCTTATTGCTCTTTTCCTTTTCTTCTTTTTTAATGAGCTGAGAAAGAATTTTCTGTAAAACTAACATGTTAATTATTTTCTCTTTGAGCCAATTCTGATGGGAGTAAAGTTCACACAATGTTTTGCCCCTCTCTAACTTCCCTCAGATATGATACTTTTTCTTTGCCTCTTTGTGGAATGTAGTTTCCCTCTTTGTATCTTCTATTTCCCCTTTTTCTTACACTATCCCCTTTCCATTTCTACTTCCCCCCTTTTTTGGTTATATCCTTAAAATCAAATTATACATATAATCTTAATGTATCTCTACAACAGAAATACAATTCTCAAGAGTCCCTTTTACCTTTTTCTGCTTCTCTTGAGTCCTGCGATTGGAGATCAAATTTTTTCTTTAGATCTGGTTTTTTGCTTAGAAACATATGGAATTAAATTGGAGGAACATGGGATGGTTTACCTCTCAGACTTGTGGAGGAGGAAGGAGTTGTGTCCAAGGGAGAACTAGAGACCATTATTGATCACAAAATAGAAAATTTTGATTACACCAAATTAAAAAGTTTCTGCACAAACAAAACTAATGCAAACAAGATTAGAAGGGAAGTAACAAATTGGGAAAACATTTTTACAGTTAAAGGTTCTGATAAAGGCCTCATCTCCAAAATATACAGAGAATTGATTTTAATTTATAAGAAATCAAGCCATTCTCCAATTGATAAATGGTCAAAGGATATGAACAGACAATTTTCAGATGATGAAATTAAAACTATTTCCACTCATATGAAAGAGTGTTCCAAATCACTATTGATCAGAGAAATGCAAATTAAGACAACTCTGAGGTATCATTACACACCTGTCAGATTGGCTAAGTTGACAGGAACAAATAACGATGAATGTTGGAGGGGCTGTGGGAAAACTGGAACATTGATGCATTGTTGGTGGAGTTGTGAAAGAATTCAACCATTCTGGAGAGCAATCTGGAATTATGCCCAAAAAGTTATCAAAATGTGCATACCCTTTGACCCAGCCATACTACTACTGGGCTTATACCCCAAGGAACTACTAAAGAAGGGAAAGGGACCTGTATGTGCCAAAATGTTTGTGGCAGCCCTTTTCATAGTGGCTAGAAGCTGGAAGATGAATGGATGTCCATCAATTGGAGAATGGTTGGGTAAACTATGGTATATGAATGTTTTGGAATATTATTGTTCTATAAGAAATGACCAGCAGGAGAAATACAGAGAGGCTTGGAGTGACTTACATCAACTGATGCTAAGTGAAACGTGCAGAACCAGAAGATCATTATACACTTCAACAATGATACTGTACGAGGATGTATGCTGATGGAAGTGGATTTCTTCAACATAGAGAAGAGCTAATCCAATTCCAATTGATTAATGATGGACAGAATCAGCTACATCCAGAAAAGGAACACTGGGAAATGAGTGTAAACTGTTATTTTTACCTTCTGAATCCAATTCTTCCTGTGCAACAAGAAATTTGGTTCTACACACATATATTGTATCTAGAATATACTGTAATATATTTAACATATATAAGACTGCTTGCCATCTGGGGGAGGGGGTTGGGGGAGGAAGGGAAAAAATCTGAATAGAAGTAAGTGAAAGGGATAATGTTGTAAAAAATTACCCATGCATATGTACTGTCAAAAAAAAGTTATAATTATAAAATAAAATTAAAATTAAAAAAAAAAGAAAGAAAGAAACATATGGAATTTATCTGTTTCATTAAATGTCCATCTTCTTCCATGGGAAAAAAAATGCTCAACTTAGCTGGGTAGTTTATTCTTGGCTGCATTCCACTTTCTTTTGCCTTTTCAGAATATCAGATTCCAGGCCCTTCGATCCTTTAATGTAGAGGGAGCCAGATCTTGAGTGACTCTTATTGTGGCACCTTGGTATTTGAATTGTTTTTTCCTGGCTGCTTGTAATATTTTTACCTTAGTCTGATAGTCCTGAAATTTGGCCACAATGTTCCATGGAGTTTTTTTTTTTTTGTTTGTTTGTTTTTTTGTTTTGTTTTGTTTTGTTTTGTTTTGTTTTGTTTTGTTTTTGTTGTTGTTTTTTTTTTTTTTAGGGTCTCTTTTCAGAAGGTGGTCGATGAATTCTTTCAATGTCTATTTTACCTTCTGGTTCTATTAACAGTTCTCTGATGACTTCTTGTAAAATAGTATCTAGGCTCTTTTATTCATCATCATTTTCAGGAAGTTCAATAATCCTTCAGATTGTCTTTCTTAGATCTATTTTCCAGGTCTGTTGTTTTGGCAAGTAGATAGCTCATATTTTTCTGCAGATTTTCATTTTTTTGGCTTTGCTTGACTGATTCTTGGTGTCTCAGTGAATCATTCATTTCTATTTGTTCAATTCTGATTGTAAATGAATTATTTTCTTCATTAGCTTTCTTAACTTCTTTTTGTATGTGTCCAATTGAGTTTTAAATGAGTTATTTTGTTCCATGGATTTTTTTTCAATTTTACTAATTTTGTTTTTTAGTGAGTTATTTTCTTTTTCCAATTCACAAATCCTACTTTCTTGGGAGTTCTTTATCTTTTCCAATTCACAGATCCTACTTTCCTGTGATTTCTTTACCTTTTCCAACTCCTTAATTCTGTTTCCCTGCCCTTCCTGTGAATTCTTTACCTTTTCCAATTCGCATTTCAGGAAGTTGTTTACTTTTTCTAATTCACATTTTAGGACATTTTTATTCTCTAGCATAGCTTCTCTTTCCTTTCCGCATTTTTCTTCTAATTCTCTTTTCAGATTTTTAATAGTTTCTTCTAAGAGAGTGTTATTTGGGGAATTGTGTGGAAGTTGTTTGCTAGTAGCCTCCTCAGGTTTGGAAGCCAGCTCTTTTTCTGCATAGAAGCTTTCAATCGTTTTCTTCATTTTTTTGCTCATTTTTTTTTTTTAAGCCTTCAGGGTCTGCCCTCAGACAAGGAGATTACCAGCTTCCTCAGCAGAGCAAGGATGGGTTTAAGGACAGTATTTACCCTCTCAATGGGCTGCAAGGAAAGGCAGAGCTGCGGGAAGGCTCCACTGGGAAGTGATTATGCCTGGTATCACAGGCGGGGCTGTGTAAGTGCCCTTAGAGGAGCCCCACTGTGAGGATTAGTGACCGCCTTGAGCCTAGTGGTTAAGGAGCAAAGGTATCACTGCCCCTCCATAAAAGCCCGTTTTGAATATTTGCAAATCGCCCTGCCCCTCACCACACTGGAAGTGTCCATGTCTGGGGGAGTGCAGTTGAGCTGGGGAAATTCCACTAACCCTGGTGAGCCCCTCACTATACAGATGAAAGGCTGCCCTGGATTGTGCCGCTGCTGTGTGTGACTGCCCCCCACCACGAGCCCCTCACTGCCAAATGTCATGAAGAGCTGTGTTATGGTCTGCGCTAGGTCACTTCTGGGGCTGGGTGAGCACAGTCAGATCCTCTCAGGCTCTGGCATCCCTCAGAGTACCTACTACCCCGGCTCCAACTTCACTGCTGATCCCCTACTCTGCCACCAAAGCAGAGCAGTCAGGCTACTGCAGAGAGCTCTGTGTAAACCTTCCCATGACAGAGGCTGCCCAGCTCCTGTTTCTCTCCCTCCTCTGCGCTGGTCTGCTCTCGCCACCTCAGGTCAAACTTTTTCTGGCGATATTCCAGATGCTCTTCCACTGGTAAGTTTTTGTATTTCCAATCTTTGTGGGTTTTAGCTGTCAAATGCTGTTTTTGAGGCTGAATTAAATACTTGGTAGAAAGGGAATTAGAGAGTTTAGAAAGTTCCATCTGGCTTCTCCACCATCTTGGCTCTGCTTCCCTCCTCCCCCCCCCTCCAGTTCTGCTATTTTCAACAGCAATACTTAAAATCCTAAATTTCATCAAATGTCAATTTTTGCCCTGGAAGATTTTACTTAGTTTTTCTAGATAGATAATTTTTGGTTGTAATCCTTTGTCTTTCATATTTGAAGTCTTTTAATGTAGAAGCTGATAAAACTTGAATTATTGTTACTGTGGTTCTACATTATTATTATTATTACTATTATTATTATTATTATTATTATTATTATTATTATTATTATTTTCTTTCTGGCTCCTTGCAGTCCCTCTTGACCTAGGAATTCTGAAATTTGTCTATAATATTTCTTTAAGTTCTCATTGTGAGATCTCTTTCAGGAGGTTATCAGTGTATATTTTTGATTTCTATTTTATTTTCTGGTTCTAGTATATCATGACAGTTTTTCTACTTTAATTTCTTAAAATGGTTTATAAGAACTCTTTTTTATTATGGCTTTTATGTAGTCTAATAATTCTGAAGTGATTTGTACTAAATTTATTTTTCCCACACATTTGTGTTTTCCAATGAAATATTGTACATTTTTTATATTCTTTGATTGATTTTTGATGTTATAGGACCTTACTACTTGCTTAATTTTAATTTTTAGGAAATTATTTTCTTCAATGAGCTTTTTGATGTATTTTTCTATTTTTACTATTTAAGTAGTTTTATTCTTTAGTGAAATTTATTTTGGTAATTTTATATTTTTTTTTCTCAATTTTTTAAACTCCCCTAACCCCCAATGGATTTTGGTGCCTCTTTTGCCACTTGAACTACTGTTTTTTCAAGGTATTATTGTCTTTGTGTATCACTTTCATTTATTTTTCTATAGAAATAGATAGACATACACACATACACATGCATCTATATCTATATCTATATCTATATAGTGTATAAGTAAAGTACACATATATGTGTGTATTCATGTTTGTATATATGTGTGTGTATGTGCACCACATGCTGCCTTGTGAGAATCACAAGTATTGCTTTTCCTTTTTATCATGTTTCTGTCTGTAGTTTAAATCAGGTTACCCATTTCCCTGTAGTTGGGAGTTTTAGTGTGCAATGCTCCTAATCATTTTGAGAATGGAACCCAGAAATCTGTATAGGGTCCTTCAAGCAATGCTAGCAAAGGAGCTCTTATAATCTTTTTTTTTTTTTTTTTTTTTTTTTTTTTTTTAATTTTCTTGTTGGGAGAGAGCAATCAGAGCAAAATGGGAAAAAATGGAAGAGATTAAAAAATAACAGAAAAAAATAAGTGAACATATCGATTTATATTCAGTCTCTCTAGTTCTTTTTTTCTGAATGCAGATGGCATTTTCTGGTCAAAATCTATTATGTCTGCTTTGGATCACTGAACTGCTGAGAAGAACCAAGTCTTTTCATAATTGATCATTGCACACTCTTACTGTCATTATGTATAATGTATTTTCTGGTTCTGCTTGTTTCACTTAGAATAAATTCATGTAAGTCTTTCCAGGCTTTTCTAAAACTAACTTCATCATTTTTTAAAATAGAATAATAATATCCCATTACCTTCATTGTTCAGCCATTCCCTAATTGATGGGCATCCACTATTTTTCCAATTCTTTAATGATGCAAAAAGAGCTGCTACAAATATTTGTTGCACATGTGAGTCATTTTCCCTCCTTTATGATTTTCTTGGGATACAGACCCAGTAATGTCACTGGTGGGTCAAAAGTTGCACAGTTTTATAACTCTTTCAGCATAGTTCCAAATTACTCTTCAGAATGGTTGGGTCATTTCATAATTCCACTAACTATCGATTAGTGCCCCAGTTTTCCCATATCCCCTCCAACACATATTTTTTCCTGTCATCTTAACCAATCTGAGAGGTACAGGTGGTACCACGATTTTATTTTGCATTTTTTCTAATAAAGATGACTTTAATTGAAACTTATCTCTGTCATAGAAGGAATTTAACACTCTCCTTCTTTACCTATTTTTCCAAATAATCTACATAGAGTTGGAATTAATTGTTCTTTCAATGTTAGGTAGAATCACTTGTAAATCCATCTGGCCCTGGAGTTTTTTTAGGGACTTCATTAATAACTTGTTAAATTTCTTTTACTAAAATGGAGCTATTTAAATATTTTATTTTTTCTTCTGTTAATCTGGGCAATTTATATTTTTGTAAATAGTCATCCATTTCAGTTAGATTATCAGAATTCCTGCTATACAGTTGATCAAAATAGCTCCTTTTTATTGCTTTATTTTTTTTTATTTGTGGTAAGATCACCCTTTTTATTTTTGATACTGGTGATTTGCTTTTTTCTTTCCTTCTGATCAACCCAAGGTTTATCTACTTTGTTAGGTTTTCTTCATAAAACCAACTCTTAGTTTTATTTATTTGTTCAATAGTTATGTTAGTTTAAATTTTATTAATCTCTCCTTTAAATTTCAGAATTTCTAATTTGGTTTTTACTTGGGAGTTTTTAATTTCTTTTTTATCTAGATTTTTTAGTTCCATATCCAATTCATTAATTTTTTTTTATCTGTTTTATTTATAAAGCTATTTAGAAATATGAAAATTTCTCTCATAACTGCTTTGGTGGAATCACATGGCTTTTGGTATGTTGTCTTATTATTATCTTTTTCTTAGATGAAATTATGGATTGTTTGTGTGATTTGTTGTTTGACCCATTCACTTTTAAAATTAGATTATTAAATTTCCATTTGGTTTTTAGTCTTTCACTGCCCCTCTATTGAATATAATTTTATTACATCTTGGTCTGAAAAAGAAGTGTTTACTATTTTTGTATTTTTACATTTGGTTATAAGATTTTTTTATGGTCAATTCTTGTGTACATGCCATGTACTGCTGAAACAAAAGTGTATTCCTTTCTGTTCCTATTCAATTTTCTCCAGAGATCTATCATATCTAGATTTTTATGATTCTATTAACCTACATTTTTTCTTGTTTCTTTTGTAATTAGATTTGTTTGACTCTGGGAGGTGAATATTGAGGTCCCCCACTAAAATAATTTTGCTGTTTATTTCTTCCTATAATTGGCTTACATCTCTAGGAATTTGGCTGTGCTACCACTTAGTGCATAACACATTTAGTATTTTTATAACTTCATTGTTTACAATACTCTTTATCAAGATGTACTTTGCTTCATTACCCCTTTCCATGAGTTCCATTTTTAAATTTGTTTTATATGAAATCAATATTGATATCCTCTGTTTTTTTTTCCTTCAGCTTAAATATAATAAATTCTGTTCCAGCTTTTTACATTTACTCTGTATGTGTCTCTTTGTGTGAAATGTGTTTGTGTAAATAGCATATTGTAGAATTCTGTTTTTTAATCCAATATGCTGTTTGCTTTCATTTTTAGGGGAGAGTTCACCCCATTCACAGTTATGATTAACAGATCTGTATTTCCCTCCACCTGTTTTCTTTCCTATATATACACTTTTGTTCTCTCTTTCCACTCTGCCCTACTACCTTATTTCCTATTATCCCTTCCCCCTTCTCTTAACTTTTCACTTAGTATTTCTGCCTCTATCCTATCTATCCTGTCCCTGCCTTTTCTTTACTCTTTTAACTCCTAATTCTTTTAGAAAAAAAATCTATAACCAACTGAATGATTAAATTATTCCCTCTTAGAGACCAAACTGATGAGATCAAGCTTCAGACAATGTTCAAATCCTTCCCCTCAATTGTAATAGGTCTTTTTCATCTCTTCATGTGAAGTAATTATCCCCTTATACCTCCCCTTTCCTCTTTTTTCAGTGTAGACCTTTTTTCCACACCTTAATGTCTCTTTCTTTGAAGTCATCACATCAGAATTTATTCACAAACCACACCCTCAGTCCATATTATGCCCCTTTCTGTCTGCTCCAGTGAAAGATACAATTAAGAGGTACAGCTATGGTTTTCCTCTTTAGGGATGTAAACAATTATATTATTAAAAGGTTAGTTTCCCCTGTTTACTTTTCTATGCTTCTCTTGAGTCATCTATTTGTAGATTTTCTGTTTAGTTTCATTTTTTCAATAAAAATGATTGAAAGTTGAAACTCCATCTTCTCCCCTGACTGATACTGTTAAGTCTTTCTGGGTAATTAATTCTTGGTTGTAACCCTAGATCCTTTGCCTTACAGAATACAGTATTACATGCTCTTCAATCCTTTACTGTAGAAGATGCCAGATCCTGGGTAATCCTAGATATTTCTCATTGATATTTGAATTGTTTTTGTCTGGCACTTTGCAGTGTTTTTTACTTGAGACTGTAGTTTGGGTATTTCACAATAATGTTCCTTAGAGTTTTCCTTGTGGGATCTCTTTCCAAAGGTAACCAATGGATTCTTTCTATAAATATTACCTCTTTTGTTTCTATAATATTGTGGCAGTAGTCCTTAATGACCTCGTGTAGAATGTTATCATATGCTCATGGGTAGACTAAGCAAATATGATAAAAATGACAATACTACCCACATTAATATACTTATTCAGTGGCATATAAATAAAATTCCCAATAAATTATTTTACTAATCTAAAATAATAATAATAATAATAATAATAATAATAATAATAATAATAATAATAATAAAAGTTCATTTGGAAGAAAAACAAAAAGCCAAGAATTTCAAAGGAATCAATGGAATAAATGCAAATGAAGGTGACCTAGCTGTGCCAGACCTAAAACTATATTACAAAGCAGTGATCATCAAAACCATTTGGTACTGGCTAAAAAATAGAGTAGTTGATCAGTGGAACAGGTTATGTTCACAGGACAGTATAGTCAATGACTCTAGTAATCTAGTGTTTGACAAAGCCAAAGATTCCAGTTTTTGGAATAAGAACTGCTGGGAAAATTGGAAACTTAGATGGCAGAAATGAGGCATTGACTTGTATCTAACAACATATAATATGATAATTCCAAATGGGTCTGTGATTTAGACATAAAATGTGATATTATAAGCATATTAGAAGAACCTAGGATAGTTTACCTCTCAAATCTGTGAAGAAAGGAATTTGTGTCCAAAGAACTGAAATGTATTATTGAGCACCAAATATATAATTTTGAGTATATTCAATTAAAAAGTCTTTGTACAAGCAAAATTAATGCAGACAAAATTAGAAGGGAAGCAATAAACTAGAAAATACTTTTACATTCAAAGGTTCTAATAAAGGTCTCATTTCTAAAATATATAGAAAATTTGCTCAAGTTTATAAGAAAAAAATGTTCTACAACAGATAAATGATCAAAGTACACAAACAATTTTCAGATGAAGAAATTAAAAACATTTCTAGACAGATGAAAATGTGCTCTAAATTTCTACTGATCAGAGAAATACAAATTAAGACAACTCTGAGTACCACTGCAATCTTCTCAGATTGGCTAAGATGACAAGAAAAGATAATGACAATGTTGGAAGTGATGTGGGAAAACTGGGACAATGATACATTGTTGGTGTAGTTGAGAAGTGATTCAACCATTCTGGAGAGCAATTTGGAATATGCCCAAAGACCTATTAAACTGGGTATAACCTTTGATCCAACAGTGTTTTTACTGAGCTTATATTCTAAAGAGATCTTAAAAGAGAGAAAGGGACCATCATGTGCAAAAATGATTGTGGCAGCTCTTTTTGTAGTGGCAAGAAACTGGAAACTGAATGGATGCTCATAAGTTGGATAATGGCCGAATAAGTTATGGTATTTTTTTTTGGTCATAGTCTTCAGGTAGGTCAGTAATCTTTAAATTATCTCTTCTGGATCTACTTTCCAGGTTGGCTAATTTGCCAATGAGACAATTCACATTTTCTTCCATTTTATCATTCTTTTTTATTTTGTTTGACTGATTCTTGACATCTCTTAGAGACATTAGTTTCCATCTGCTCCATTCTAGTTTTTATGTGTGATTGTCTTCAGTTATCTTTTGTATATCTTTTCTATTTGGTTTATTCTCTTGTGTAAGTAGTTGTTTTCTTTGGACATTTTTTTCCTTTCTTTTCCAAACTGTTGACTCTCTAGTGTACATCTCTCATTTCTTTTCTCATATTTTCTTCTACCTCTCTTATTTGGCTTTTGAAGTCTTTTATGAGCACTTCTGAGAAGCTTCTTTGGGCTTCAGACCTATTTATTTTATTCTTTGAGATTTCTTCTGTGGATATCCTGTCCTTATCTGAGTTTGTGTTTTGTTCTGCCCTGTCACCATAGTAGCTTGATGGTCAAGGTTCTTTTCTGTTTCTTGCTCATTTTCTATACTTTTCTATTGGCATTTCCTCATTTTTTTTTCTTTTTTTCTTTTAAGGTGGAACTCTGCTCCTGGGATATAGGAGGTGCTGTCCCAATCTTCCTGTGCAGCTCTGAGCCTTGGCTTTGAGCACAGTGACCCCTTTTGTTTGCAGGGTGTAGCTTTGCCTTCTCTGTTGAGTAAACATCCTGGCTTCCCTGGCTTCCCAGAATTTGCCTTTTGAGCTGGGACTGGAAGCTGCCCCCCAATTTGCTCCCCTGACTGAGCCAAGACTGAAGGTATTGGTTGCTTATTTGTGTGATTAAGACCTTCTCACTGTTTTTCCCAGAGTCCGTCTGAGCTGAATTGAAAACCCTTTGTATTCATTCCGGTGAGACTGACCTTTCTTGGAGTTTATCCAGTTTATCTTGAACAGCAGAGTGATTTCTTTCCTCAGACAATTCTGAGGCTTGGTTTCAGATGTTTTTCAAGGGAAACTGGGAAAACTTGAGCAGTTTCTTGGCTTTATTCCACCATCCTTGCCTCTTGTAATCTTCTGATCAAATTTCTGTGGGCTGACAACAATGCAGCAGATTAGTTGCCCCAAGTCCTGTTGGTGGCTTAAATAAGAATTTAGGGTCTCACTGCTGACTTGCCATGAACAATATTTGCTGGATTGTGCTCCCTTTAACCCATATGGACAAACATTTCCTGCCAATCTTTATATTGTTTTATTCAATACTTTTTTTTTTCTTTTTGGTTTTCCTGCTTCAAATTCATTTTAAGACATTAGCTTTAAGATGCTTGGAGGAAAATTTGGGAGAGATTGAATGGGTAGGTAACTTTATTTTATCATCTTGACTCTTCCTCCAACAATTATTAGTTTAAAAATTACCTGATATCATTAGATGTGAAATATAGATTATCTATCTATCTATCTATCAATAAAGAAAATATGAAATAAATAATACAATTAAGTAAAATGCAGTTAAATGCCAGGTAGTTTGAGAGGGGGAATTCTAGAAGTCTGAGGATTTAGAAATGCTTCAAGCTAGAAGATTATCCTTTAATTAAATCTTGAAAAAACAAAGAAAATATTTGAAATAAAGTTGGGAAAGGAATGTGCAGTAGACATGGGTTGCATAGTAAAAGCACAGTATCTGGAAATGGAGCATTATTTATAAAACAGAATAGAATGATGGTTTGATAGTTTTTCTGAGTCCCAGAGAATAGTCAGGGGAATGTTGTATACTGAGGTTGGAAAGATAATTGAAGTAAAGTTCTAAAGGGCTTTCATAGCTTAAAAGAAGAGTATAACAAATCCTAGCTACAACTGCAGCTACAGGATTTTATTATGCAGGGAAATGATATAACTTTAAAATTATTTGGCAGTTCTATGAAGGGTAAATGGAAGTAGAGAGACTTGAGGCAAAGTGACCAATTAAGAGACTCTTAGATAAAATTCTTTTATAGGTGACAATAATTTTATTAATGTAGTAGTTATGTGAATAAAGATATAAGATTTTATGCTAGCGATATTTGAGAAGGGCAAGATGCTGGCCATTCAAAACCATCCTTAGCAAAGGATCAGTATATCCCATCTGCTCTACGAAACTCAGAATTGGATTTAGTAGCTTTTTAAAAAATTTTATTTATAAATTTTTTTGATAGTATCTATGCATGAGTAATTTTTTTATAACATTATCCCTTGTATTCATTTTTCCAAATTACCCCCCCTCCCTCTATTCCCTCCCCCCGATGACAGGCAATCCCATACATTTTACATGTGTTACAATATAGTCTAGGTACAATGCATGTGTGTGAATATCATTTTCTTGTTGCACAATAAACATTAGAATCCGAAGGTACATGCAACCTGGGCAGACAGATATTAGTGCTAACAATTTACATTCACTTCCCAGTGTTTCTTCTCTGGGTGTAGCTACCTCTGTCCATCATTGATCAACTGGAAGTGAGTTGGATCTTCTTTATGTTGAAGATATCCACTTCCATCAAAATATATCTTCATACAACATTGAAGTGTATACAGCATTCTTCTGGTTCTATTCATTTCACTCAGCATCAGTTGATGTAAGTCTCTCCAAGCCTCTCTGTATTCCTCCTACTGGTCATTTCTTACGGAGCAATAATATTCCATAACCTTCATAGACCATAATTTACCCAAATATTCTCCAATTGATGGACATCCATTCATCTTCCAGTTTCTAACCACTATGAAAAGAGCTGCCACAAACATTTTGGCACATACAGATCCCTTTCCCTCCTCAGTATTTCTTTGGGATATAAGCCCAATAGCAGCAATGCTGGATCAAAGAGTATACACAGTTTGATAAATTTTTGGGCATAGTCCCAAATTGCTCTCCAGAACGGTTGGATTCTTTCACAACTCCACCAACAATGCATCAGTGTCCCAGTTTTCCCACAGCCCCTCTAACATTCATCATTATTTGTTCCTGTCATCTTAGCCAATCTGACAGGTGTGTAGTGGTATCTCAGAATTGTCTTAATTTGCATTTCTGTGATCAGTAGTGATTTGGAACACTCTTTCATATGAGTGGAAATACTTTCAATTTCATCATCTGAGAATTGTCTGTTCATATCTTTTGACCATTTATCAATTAGAGAATGGTTTGATTTCTTATAAATTAGAATCAGTTCTCTCTATATTTTGGAAATGAGACCTTTATCAGAACCTTTAACTTTAAAAATATTTTCCCAATTTTTTACTTCCCTTCTAATGTTGTTTGCATTGGTATTGTTTGTACAGAAACTTT
Organism: Sminthopsis crassicaudata; assembly: GCF_048593235.1. Taxonomy (NCBI): domain Eukaryota; kingdom Metazoa; phylum Chordata; class Mammalia; order Dasyuromorphia; family Dasyuridae; genus Sminthopsis; species Sminthopsis crassicaudata. Next base: position 520,504,741 of record NC_133617.1, read on the forward strand.
TTAGTTTGATGTAATCAAAATCTTCTATTTTGTGATCAATAATGATCTCTAGTTCTCCTCTGGTCATACATTCCTTTCTCCTCCATAGGTCTGATAGGTAGACTATACTCTGTTCCTCTAATCTATTTATGATCTCATTCTTTATGCCTAAATCATGGACCCATTTTGATCTTATCTTGGTATATGGTGTTAAGTGTAGATCCATATCTAATTTCTACCATACTAATTTCCAGTTTTCCCAACAGTTTTTTTTTCCAAATAATGAATTTTTATCCCTAATGTTGGTATCTTTGGGTTTGTCAAAGACTAGATTGCTATTTTTATTCGCTATCTTGCCTTGTGAACCTAACGTATGCCACTGATCAACTAGTCTATTTCTTAGCCAATAGCAAATGGTTTTGGTGACTGTTGCTTTATAATACAGTACTAGATCAGGTACAACTAGACCATCTTCATTTAATTTTTTTTTCATTACTTCCCTTGAAATTCTCGAACTTTTGTTGTTCCATATGAATTCTGCTGTTATTTTTTCTACGTCATTAAAATAGTTTCATGGGAGTCTGATTGGTATAACACTCAATAAATAGATTAGTTTAGGAAGTAATGTCATCTTAATTATATTTGCTTGGCCTATCCAAAAGCACTGAATGTCTTTCCAATTATTTAAATCTGACTTTATTTTTGTGGCAAGTATTTTGTAATTTTGCTCATATAATTCCTGACTCTCCTTTGATAGATATATTCCCAAATATTTTATACTATCGACCATTATTTTGAAGGGAATTTTTCTTTGTATCTCTTGCTGTTGGATTGTGTTGGCAATGTATAAAAATGTTGAGGATTTATGTGGATTTATTTTGTATCCTGCAACTTTGCTAAAATTCTGAATTATTTCTAATAGCTTTTTAGCAGAGTCTTTGGGGTTCTCTAAGTATACCATCATGTCATTTGCAAAGAGTGATAATTTGATTTCCTCATTTCCTACTCTAATTCCTTGAATCTCTTTCTCAGCTCTTATTGCTGAGGCTAGCCTTTCCAGTACTATATTGAATAGTAATGGTGATAGTGGGCATCCTTGTTTCACTCCTGATCTTACAGGGAAAGGTTCTAGTTTATCACCATTACATATGATTTTAATGAAGGTTATAAATATATGCTCCTTATTATTTTAAGGAATAGTCCATTTATTCCTATACTCTTACGCGTTTTTAGTAGGAATGGATGTTGAATTTTATCAAATGATTTTTCTACATCTATTGAGATGATCATATGGTTTTTATTAATTTGATTATTAATATGGTCGATTATACTAATAGTTTTCCTAATATTAAACCAGCCCTCCATTCCTGGTATAAATCCCACTTGATCATAGTGTATTATCCTGGGAATGATTTTCTGAAGTCTTTTTGCTAATATCTTATTTTAGATTTTAGTATCAATGTTCATTAAGGAAATTGGTCTATAGTTTTCTTTCTCAGTTTTTGATCTACCTAGTTTATGTATCAGTACCATGTCTGTGTCATAAAAGGAATTTGGTAGGACTCCTTCAATCCCTATTTTTTCAAATAGTTTATATAGCATTGGAGTTAATTGTTCTTTAAATGTTTGGTAAAATTCACATGTAAATCCATCTGGTCCTGGGGATTTTTTCTTAGGAATTTGCTTAATAGCTTGTTTTATTTCTTTTTCTGAGATGGGACTATTTAGACTACTTACTTCTTCCTCTGTTAATCTGGGCAAGCTATATTTTTGAAGGTATTCTTCCATTTCATTTAAGTTATTGAATTGATTGGCATAAAGTTGGGCAAAGTAGTTCTTAACTATTGTTCTAATTTCCTCTTCATTAGTGGTGAGTTCTCCCTTTTCATTTTTGAGACTGACAATTGCTTTTGCTCTTTCCTTTTTTTAATCAGGTTTACTAAGGGTTTCTCTATTTTGTTGGTTTTTTCATAGAACCAACTCTTAGTTTTATTAATTAATTCAATAGTTTTTTTTGTTTTTTTTTTTTTTTTTTTTTTTTTTTTTTTACTTTCAATTTTATTAATCTCACCTTTTATTTTTTGAATTTCAAGTTTTGTGTTTGTCTGGGGGTTTTTAATTTGTTCCTTTTCTAGTAATTTTAGTTGTAAGCCCAATTCGTTGGCCCTCTCTTTCTCTATTTTATGCAAGTAGGCCTGTAGAGATATAAAACTTCCCCTTATTACTGCTTTGGCTGTATCCCACACATTTTGATATGATGTCTCGTTATTGTCATTTTCTTGGGTGAAGTTATTAATTATGTCTATGATTTGCTATTTTACCCATTCATTCTTTAGTATAAGTTTATTTAGTTTCCAATTATTTTTTGGTCTATTTTCCCCTGGCTTTTTATTAAATGTAATTTTGATTGCATTGTGGTCTGAAAAGGATGCATTTACTATTTCTGCCTTACTGCATTCGATTTTGAGGTTTTTATACCCTAGTATATGATCAGTTTTTGAATAGGTTCTATGAACTGCTGAGAAGAAAGTATACTCCTTTCTGTCTCCATTTAGCTTTCGCCAAAGATCTATCATATCAAACTTTTCTAGTATTCTATTTACCTCTTTGACTTCTTTCTTATTTATTTTGTGGTTTGATTTATCTAATTCTGAGAGTGCAAGGTTGAGATCTCCCATTATTATAGTTTTGCTGTCTATTTCTTCTTGCAGCTCTCTTAATTTCTCTTTTAAGAATTTAGATGCTGCACCACTTGGTGCATATATGTTTAATATTGATACTGATTCATTATTGATGCTACCCTCTAGCAGGATATAATGCCCTCTCTTATCTCTTTTAATTAGATCATTTTTTTGTTTTTGTTTGATCTGAGATGAGGATGGCTACCCCTGCTCTTTTGGCGTTGCCTGAATCATAATAGATTCTGCTCCACCCTTTTACTTTTATTTTGAATGTATCACCCTGTTTCAGTGTGATGTTTCCTGTAAACAACATATAGTAGGATTCTCGACTTTTAATCCAGTCTGCTAACTGCTTCCTCTTTATGAGACAGTTTGACCATTCACATTTATAGTTAGAATGACTAATTCTATATTGCTTGCCATCCTATTAACCCCTATTTATGCTTTTCCCCTTTCCTTCCCTCTTACTCCCCTACCCAGTATTAAACTTATGAACACCACTTGCTTTTCACAGCCCTCCCTTTTTAGTATCCCTCCCCCATCTTTAAGTTCCTCCCCTTATTTTACCCCTTTTCCTCACAATTTCTTTATTACCTTCCCCTTAGCTTACTCTTTCCCTCTCACTTTTTAATGAAGTAGAAGTTTCACCTTAAATTGAATATGTCTATTGATACCCACTATGTTCATCTCCCTCCTTTTTTCTCTCAGATATAATAGGTTACCTTTGCCTCTTCATGAGATGTAGTACCACCACTTTACACTTTTTTATGATATAATCTCCATTGAGTTTCATTTTCTCATTATGTAGCCAAACCACTTATGCTACAGCTTCAATATCTGACCTTTCAGTGAATAACCTACATTAATTTTTTTAAATATTGGCTAATCTGATGTCCTTGTTGTCCAATGGATTCTCAAAGCTTTCTCTAGCACCGCAATCTGGAGGCATTGATTTTGTAGTACTCAACTTTCCTTACAATCCAACTTTCCCAGACATACATTGCTAACAACATTAGTGACAAACATAGTTTTGTTTATACAAATTTTGTTAGCAAGATGATGTCTCTGATTTTTTAGTATGCTGTTCAGTATTTGCCATAGCTTCTCTTCCAAATAACAAGCATCTTTTAATTCCAAAACGACAGTCATTGTCTACAATGATTTTTGAGCCTAGGAATATAAATCTGACATTGTTTCTACTTATTCTTGAGGCTTCTACAATTCTGTTTACAAACTAAGTATATTGAAATTTGATTACTAATATGGTGAAAATTCAAGTCTAATACAATGTCATAATTCTACTCCACCCACAAGTTGGAGTAGAAACATTTAGGGAAACTTATACTGATACATATGACTCCAAATCTGTTTAAAGACCAATACAAAATACAAAATTTTTGGCTCCCTTTTATTTTTCATTCTAATGTGACTAGTAAATAATTCCTAAACCTTAAAATAATTCTTAGCTAATAATAATAATAATAATAATAATAATAATAATAATAATAATAATTTTTCCATTTGTTGTCAAAACCTCTAAGAGGATTATCTTTAGGACTGAATAGAAATGTTAAACCTTTGATAATCTCCTGTCTTATTGATTTTTTGTAATATGCTGATTAACCAATAGAATATTGCTCCTCTCCTTTCTCTCTCTCTCTCTCTCTCTCTCTCTCTCTCTCTCTCTCTCTCTCTCTCTCTCCCCCTTTCTCTTTTTCACTCTTTTTCTCTTTCTTTCTCTCTCTTTTTCTTTCTTTCTCTCACTCTCACTCTCTTCCTCTTTCTCTTTCTCACTCATATTGATACAGATACAGATAGATTTATCCATATAACTGTATAGATAGATAGATCTATCTAACTATATATTTATATACTTAGTTTCTAGAGATGCCATTATTATCTGTGTTTTCCTCAATAGTTGTATTTATCTAGCTTTTTTATCTCTGGTTTTTGAAAATTTACAAATTAATCCATTTATAAATATTTTGGGTTTTTGCAGTAATCCTAATGCCACCATATATTAAACATCTGAATTTGTTTATATTGATGATTATGGTCAGATTTTAGGGCATATTATTTTAGATCCTATCTTAAATTTTTTGGTTATTTAGAATATATATTTTATTTGTAATACTGTATGATGAGTGTAAGTCTTATTTTACTTGAATTGCTTTCATATATATTATACTTATATACATATATATGTGTGTATACATATATATACACATTATTTTAAGGTCCTTCTTGTTTTCATCTACAGAATTTGCTAATTGTTACTGAAATTGTAATATTGAACAAATGTATAAAAGCTATAAAAACAAACCATATAGATCTTGAAGAACAGTTTAATAGAGCCATTTTTAAGTTCAAACAGTCTCCAAGAGAATAAGTTGAAAAAAACATGAGCAATATAATGCAAGAATAATATAAGTCCTCATAAATTTAGAAAATAATAGAACTAATTAAAAATATTTGAAAGGTTATGGGGTGAATGGGGCATGTGCTTTAAAATCCAATGTTGTCTAGCAGATTATATTACATCAACCTAAGAATGCAAGCTACTTGGAGAGGGTTTCTGATAAGAACAACTGAGAGAATTGAAAAACAATTTGATATTGATAAAATTATTTGTAAGAATAAGCCACTATATGTAAATATGTATATATGCAAATATATACATACATATATATATATATACATACATATATATATATATATATATATTCAAGATATTATTAGTTAAAAACCCACTACATTTAGGGACACAGAAACCTTAAAGTCCCAGTGTCTTTCAAGTGTGGTGACAGAATTAATACCTTTCCATGCTTGTTTTATCTGTGTCACAACCTTGGCCTTATTGGAAACCAAACAAAATATTAGTGTACTTCTTTGTTCTCCATGCTTGTGTTATCTTCCATTAGAATTGTATAAGAAAAGAACACAGTGTTTATTAAGATTAAAACATTATCATATAAAGATAAGCCCCCCTGTGGTAAATAAAACATCTTTTTTTATGAATAATGCATTTAAGCAAATACACTCAATCCATGATTTTATTCAAATTAATATTAAAGAGCAAATAACACTTTAAAAGAGAAATTTGAAGGTCATTGCCTAGAATCAATAAACAAGAAATTACATTTAAAAACATTAACTTTGCTATAATGAACATTTGAAATAAGGGCATTTGCTGTTTCAATAGTATGCTGTGTCTTGAATTTAGAAAATGTGCATAGTGGGGGGCAAAATACTCTATTACTTGACAGATAAGTTATAAAACAAAACAAAACAAAACATTATTTTCTTAGACTGTCTTTGTTTCACAAAGTCTTTGACTGGAAGTACTGAATTGATTGTTGAAAGGGTAATGAAAGTCCTCATGCAACATTCAAAGGCCAGTAAAACATAATAGTAAAGGAACATGGCACTGGGAAAACACAATTCTCAAAGCAAATGAGTAATGATAAAATAGAATCACAAACTATATTTCTCGAAGGAAGTACTAACTTAAGATTAGAATACATTTGAAGATGATTGTAAAGAATAGAGAACTAGGATATAAATACTCTAGACAAAAGAAATATGGTATAGTTGAAATTTGACTTTTATGGCCTACTAACTTTCCCTTTCATTACTCTTTAGAAAATGCATGTTGCAGACTTCTACAGCAAAATCGATGTCAAAAATGTGGAAGTGATACTCAAAACTGGAGTATGTGAAAGTCAAAATATGTGTGTATGTGTATTTACAAAATCACAATGATATGTAGATGAAACAGCATAAGTTTATCACTGCCTTGGTTAACAGACAAAGTATAAAGGAAAGTACAAAGGATTGGGAAAGAGAAGTTCTTGATTCTACTTTTCCTTCTGCTCCCAACTTCTTGTGTCTTATAGAATGGTGGACTTAAATGTCAACTAGTTCACATCATTCATTATACAGAAAAAAATAGAATGCATGATAGAAGAATATATAATAACATAACAATTCATAGTACAATAAATTAGAATTCTTTCATTCTCTAGATTAGAGGTCTTCATACTTTGTTGATTAGGAACTTCTATCAGAAAAAAAGAGACTGAGAAGACTATTGGACAGATAGATAGATAGACAGACAGACAGACAGATAGGTAGATAGATAGATAAAGATGGACAGATATTATTTCAGTATGTAGTGAATATATATGTGTATATATATATATATATGTATATATATATATTAGCATATATTTATATAATAGCATAATATACATATAAAACTACATGTGTACACATACACGTAAAATTTTATGTGTATGTATACATTTCAATTGTGTATATATGCTCTTCTACAAAGTTTTACTTTGATGACTCACAATGGCAGAAAGGTAACTGAAAGTTACAATGTATACAAATACAATAAGTATTTACATATGGTACTTTGTTGGAAAGGCTTTGAAAATGGTCCTTTCCTAAAAGTCAATTAATTTACTATAGAGAATTACATTAAATTGGGCTAGATAAGTAGTTTGCCTATGCCAATCCATCAGAAAAAAATAGGTAAAAGGATCTCCTAGTCCTTTCTGGGCTCAATTTGTGTCTATGTGATGTTATAGTGGTGGGTAAAAAGGCAAAGGATGCTAAGAATCCCAGGTCATAGGTTATCAATAAATCATTTCACTCTTGGAACTCCAAAAGTAAATTTTTTGTCCAATGATTAATAATTTGATATAGTGACCAAAAATCTGAGTCATATCAGTATCTATATCTTTTTTATAAATCAAACTAGATGAAAGAAAATTTTCTCAATTAATTTAAAGAATGACTCAGATATGCTACTTGAAACACAGAAAAGCTTTTATATTATTTTTCAGAAACAATCAAAATATTATATATTACAATATTTACTTATCAAATATTGTGATACTAATAATAAGTATTTGCAAAAATACAACTGTGAAAATATGTGACAAGCATTGGTTGCTAAGAATGATGTGGCAGAGATTTCTATGAAAAACTTATCAACACTCTCAAAATAAAATCAATATAAATTGATATTTGATGACTTCAATGAAAACTCAGAAAATGAATTTGGGGAGAAAGATAGTAAATAAATTGGAAAGAATAATGAGAGAGGTTAAAGATTTCTATAATAATTGTCAATCAATAAATTGTTATCACCATTGATAACTGCATCTGGTATACGTAACCTGTTCCATTGATTCATCATTATATTTCTTAGCCAGTATCAAAAAATGTCAATGACTGCTGCTTTATAATATAGTTTAGATATGTTATTCTTGACTTTCTTTTCCTACAGATGGATTCTGGTACTATTTTTGTAACTATTTTTTTCTAGTTCCATCATATAATTTATAGATGGTTTGACTGGCATAACACTGAATAAATAAATTTATTTAGTTTGAATTGTAATTTTTATATTAGCTTGGTTTATTCTAAGAGCAATTGATATTTTTCCAATTATTTAGACCTGATGTTGTGTGAAAAGTTTTATAATTTTATTTATATAGTTTCTGGGTTTGTTTTGGCAAGTAGACTCCAAATATTTTATAATGTCTATAGTTATTTTAAATGGGATGTCTCTTCTATCTCTTCCTGCTGAGGTTTGTTAATAATACATAGAAATGCTCATCATTTATGTGGGTTTATTTTTATATCCTGCAATTTGGCAAAAGGCAATTATTTCAAGTAAGATTTTCTTTAGAGTATATTATAGGTTATTTTTTCATCTATTGAGATAACCATATACTTTCTATTGGTTTTATTACTGATGCAGTTAATTAATGATAGTTTTTCTATGCATTATTATAAATCCTAACTGGTCATTATATATTATCCTAGTCATAAATTGCTGTAATCGCTTTGATAATATTTTATTAAAATTTTTGCATCAATATTCATTAGGGACATTGGTCTTTGTCTTCCTTTGTTTTGGCACTTCCTGGTTTAGATTTCAGAATTCAAAAATTTGATAGGAGTTCTACAACTATTTTCTTTCTCAAATATTTGTGATAGTACTGGAATTAACTGTTCTTTAAATGTTTAATAAAAGAGACTTGTAAATCCATCTGGTCTTGGAAATTTTTTTCTTAGGTAATTTATTGAGGGATTGTTCATATTCTTTTCCTAAAATGGAAGTGATTTAAGTATTATATTTCATCATCATCATCATCAGAGATTCTGATAATCTAGGCAATTTATATTTTTGTAAATAGGCATTTCATTTCACTTAAATTGTCAGATTTATGGCTATACAACTAGGCAAAACAACTTCTAATTATTGTTTCAATTTCCTTTTATTTGGTGGTAAATTCACCATTTCAAAATAAATTTTATTTTATATAAATTTTATTTAAAATAAATTTTCATTTTTGATACTGTAATTTGGTTTTCTTCTTTCTTTTTAAAATCAAATTAACTAAAGAATTATCTATTTATTTTTCCTCCAGAAAACCAGCTTTTAGTTACATTTATCAATTTAATAATTTTCTTACTTTCAAGCTTATTAATCACTTCTTTGATTTTCAGAACTTCTAATTTGTTATTTAATTGGGGAGGTAATTTGTTCTTTTTCTAGCTTTTTAAATTGCATTTAGAGATACAGCATTCCTACGAAGAACTGCTATAGCTTCAGTTTATTGGTTTTGGTATCTTGTCTCATTATTGTTATTCTCTTAAATGAAATCATTGTTTCTATGATTTGTTGTTTGACCCAGTCATTCTTTAGGATCATATTATTTTTCAATTACTTTTTAATCTATCTTTTCACAGACCTTTGTTACATATGATTTTTATCACATCCAGACTCGAAAAGGATTAATTTAACTTTTCTTCATTTGATTGTGAGGTACTTGTGCCCTAATACATGACTAATTTCTGTGTAGATTCTATGTATTGTTCAGAAAAAACAATTCTACCCCTGTTTAATTTAATCCAGAGATCCATCATATCTAACCTTTGTAAAATTCTATTCACTATAAGCTATTCCATAATTGATAAATGGTTAAAGGCATGAAGAGACAATTTCTTTTTTCTTTTCTTTTCTTTTCTTTTCTTTTCTTTTCTTTTCTTTTCTTTTCTTTTCTTTTCTTTTCTTTTCTTTTCTTTTCTTTTCTTTTCTTTTCTTTTATAATTATAACTTTTTTTTGACAGTACATATGCATGGGTAATTTTTTACAACATTATCCCTTTCACTTACTTCTGTTCAGATTTTTTCCCTTCCTCCCCCAAACCCCTCCCCCAGATGGCAGGCAGTCTTATACATATTAAATATATTACAATATATTCTAGATACAATATATGTGTGTAGAACCAAATTTCTTGTTGCACAGGAAGAATTGGATTCAGAAGGTAAAAATAACAGTTTACACTCATTTCCCAGTGTTCCTTTTCTGGATGTAGCTGATTCTGTCCATCATTAATCAATTGGAATTGGATTAGCTCTTCTCTATGTTGAAGAAATCCACTTCCATCAGCATACATCCTCGTACAGTATCATTGTTGAAGTGTATAATGATCTTCTGGTTCTGCTCGTTTCACTTAGCATCAGTTGATGTAAGTCACTCCAAGCCTCTCTGTATTTCTCCTGTTGGTCATTTCTTACAGAACAATAATATTCCATAACATTCATATTCCATAATTTACCCAATCATTCTCCAATTGATGGACATCCATTCATCTTCTAGCTTCTAGCCACTATGAAAAGGGCTGCCACAAACATTTTGGCACATACAGGCCCCTTTCCCTTCTTTAGTAGTTCCTTGGGATATAAGCCCAGTACTAGTATGGCTGGGTCAAAGGGTATGCACATTTTGATAACTTTTTGGGCATACTTCCAGATTGCTCTCCAGAATGGTTGGATTCTTTCACAACTCCACCAACAATGCATCAGTGTCCCAGTTTTCCCACAGCCCCTCCAACATTCATCGTTATTTGTTCCTGTCATCTTAGCCAATCTGACAGGTGTGTAATGATATCTCAGAGTTGTCTTAATTTGTATTCCTCTGATCAATAGTGATTTGGAACACTCTTTCATATGAGTGGAAATAGTTTTAATTTCATCATCTGAAAATTGTCTGTTCATATCCTTTGAGACAATTTCTGATGAAGAAGTTAAAGTCTTTTCTAGCCTAACAAAAAATGTTCTAAATAATTACTGATTAGAGAAGTGCAAATTTAGATAACTCTGAGTTACCACTTTATACCTCTCAGATTAGCTAAGATAACAGGAAAATACAATCATACATGTTGAGGGGATGCTGGGAAACTGGGACACTAATATACTGTTGGTGGAGTTGTGAATTGATCCAACCATTGTGGAGAGCATTTTAGAACTATGCTCAAAAGGTTATAAAATTATGCATATCCTTTGATTCATCAGTGTTTCTATTAGTTCTATATCCCAAAGAGATCATAAAAAGCAGGAAAAGAACTCAGATGTGTAAAAATATTTATACCCATCCCTTTTTTTAATGGCAAAGAACTGAAAATTGAATAATTAAGGCCTGGTTGAAAAAGTTATGATATATGAATGTCATGGAATATTATTGTATTATAAGAAATGATGAACAGACTGATTTCAGAAAAGTCTGGAAAAACTTACATTAAGTGATGTTAAAAGCAAATTAACATCGTATACAACAACAATAAGATTATATGATAATTGTGATGGACTTGGCTCTTTAGACTTTTAATGAAAAAAGCCATTCATATTCTCAGAGAAAACTGTGGTAAATTAATATGCATCAGAGCATAGTATTTTCACTTTTTTGAAAGGGTTGTTGTTGTTTGCTATTTTTTTTTTCTTTTTCATGCTTCCCTCCCCTTTTGATCTGACTTTTTTTGTATGATGACATGATGAATAGGAAAATATTTTTAGAAAAATTGCATATATTTAACCTATATTAAATAGCTTACTTTCTTGGGGACAGAAGAGGAAGGGAAGAATAAAAAAATTGATACATAAAATTTTCCAAAGGTAGATGTAAAATACTATACTTGTATGTGTTTGGAGAAATAAAAAAGCTATTAAAATTCTTTAAAATGCAAAGATGACTAAAATTCTATTCACTTTCTTAACTTATTTCTTGTTTGTTTTGAAGTTTGATCCATCTAGCTCAAAGAGGGGGAGGTTGATGACCCTCACTGGTTAAAGTGAAATGAAGAAAGTGAAAATTTATTTCATCATGTAACTCACAAAACTTCTCTAAGAATTAGGATGCTATCCCATTTGTTGTTACATTTAATCATTATCACTTCATTGTCTAAGGTATGTTTCAACAAAAGGTAGTTTCTTTTCTTTTCTCTTTTAATTAGATTTATTTTTGCTTTTACCTTGTTATCATGGTTGTTATGCCTGCTTTTTGTATTTTCTTCAGCTGAAGCATAATATATTTCAGTTTTATACACACACACACATACATACGCTCGTGTGTGTGTCTGTGTGTGTATGTGTGTGTAGACACACATAATATATTCCAGTCTTTTCCATTACTCTGTGTGTATCTCTCTGCTTCAATTGTTTTCCTTGTAAACAATGTGTTGTAGGATTCTGGCTTTCTGTATATAAAATCTTCATGGAAATCATCCATACATAAACCAAGGACATTTTCAATGATGAAGGTATTAGTGGAGAATAATCAAGCATAAATTATAATCAACAATAAATTTACATTTAGTATTTTACAAGTAAATGAATTATGCAAGAAACATAACATTTCAAAGTTCTACTTATTGTTTATTATTAAAAATGGATTTAAAAAAACAAAGGGGAGTATCTTACAGATGCTTAAATAAAAAAAGTATAGCAAAATCAGTTGAACAAACTTCCTCTACTAGTATAAATGTTAGAACCTTCTTTGAAATTTTTGTCATAGAGGTCCTCAAAAAGTTAAATGATTTGCCTAGGATCACATAGTTAATGTAAGAAATATCATTTGAACTCAGATAATTTTTTCTCCAAGTCTATGTTTATACTTAATAAATGATTTGTATCTATGCCTCTTTCACTGTTTGTCATAAAATGTACAAAAACATAAATTTTAAAAGTACGTGAGGAAATCAAATAAGCAATATTTTAAAATGTTTGATGGTATAAAATACTTCAAAACATTTTATTGCTATAAAACCTTTTTGTTCTCACAAAAAAAAAAAACAACAATAACAAAACTGAAAATAGCAATAATATTTGCTTCAGGCTTTTACCTTAAATTTATTACTAATAATTTTGGTTAAAAAATAATTGAATATGCTTTATGTTTTTAAAAATACCCTTTGCTTCCCTAGCAGAAAATTTGTAAATAATAGTGCATTAGTAATGAACTATTTATATATTTATATATTATATAAAGAAAAGCAGATTGATTTCTGGTTTTAGACTTTTTGTTAAATATATTCAATATTAATCAACATACAAAATAATATGTAAATCAAATAATAGATAAAAAGTCAATGAAAATAACAGTTTTTAGGATCCTGTTTCTTTATAGATATTTCTCTGTAGTACAAAAATAACAAGCAAAATTCCCTCTGATTTTTCAGCTATAAATTTTTGCTATAAATCCATTTATTTATTTACATATTTTTATTTGATGAATGGCACCATGTATCGATTTCTATTCCAATTTATATATTCTAAGTGATTTTAATACATAAAATGTGAGAAATACCAAGTAGACCATTTGGAGTGAACCATATTGACTGGTAAGCAGGGGTGTGTGATTAAATATTTTACAACTTCATCTTTCAAGAAAAATGTCCATATAACATTAAGTTTTAGCTCAATTATTGATATCTTTTCTATTACTTTCTTTAATCTTAACAACAAAAATTATGTAAAGCCTTGATTTGTAGTATTTGCTACAAATTTATGTAAGTGCTTACATAAAGAATTTATAATATAAACTTTTGTGAACTATTTCAAATTGTGTATTGTAATGCTCCTTTTGGTAATATAAATTTCGACCACGTGATGAATGACCTAAAAGGTCAAACAGAATTAATAAGGGATACTAGAAACATTTGGAAATTTTTGAAATTAGGGGACATTTACAGGGACAACAATAACAGCTATTGAGAAACTCTAAGAAAGGAAACTTCTCAAAGAAAAGTACTTTTTTAAAGTTCACAATAATTATGAGAAGACTAAGTAGCCAGCCCTTAGAAGAAATGGGGGGAAAAAACTATATACTAAAGTAAAAGGTGACTGAAATATCTTGTTTTCCAGCAGCTAATTTACATATATTATGAAGATTCTGATGTATATAACTAGATTTTTCTTTTTAATGTAAAACAATTTCATAGAGATTATTTTTCCATGGTTAATGGAAATGTATATTTAAGTTTCTCAACCTAAGATAAGGATGTATTATTTTATACAAAAAAATGCTTTTGGGGGCAAAAAAGAGAAACTGAAAAAACAAACTACAGCCCTCTTTCTGTTTTCAGGAGAAAGACACAGAGAGAAAGAGAGACAGACAGACAAACAAAGAGACAGAGAGAGAAAAAAAGTAGAGAGAGAAGGAGTGTGGTAAAAGGGAAATAAAGTAAACTAAACCCAAATTAACAGTCACAATAGCTAAGCCTGATTTCTGCTTTATGAGAAGATTTGAGTTTCATCCAAGATCAACTGAGCAGATAGGTCAATGAAAAGCAGAGAAATTAACAGACAAGAGAAGAATTTAAAGATTACCATTCCTCCCCTCTACCTCTGATTCTCCTTGACCCACTTTTTACTTTTATGGTGACAGAATTTACAACTATTGCTAAGAATTGAGCTGATTGGATAAATAAATATTATTGATTTAAGGAAGAATTGTCTTGCTTAACCAAGGGTGGGAAAAAGAAATACATTATTTCATTTGTCTATTACTCATGCCTAGTATATGAGAAAGAGAAATCCCATTAAAGATTTGTTTGTCTTGCCCTTTACTGCATTCACAAAGTGAGGAGAAAAAACCCTCAAACATAAGTCAAGAAATCCTACCTATATAACTTTGTGTATTCCAGGTTTAGGGGAACTTTTGCTAAAAAGAGACAAAACAAAATACAAAGCAAACAAAAACAAAAACTCTGCTTCAGAGGTCAGCCAAGAACATATATAAGTAAAGCAGACAGCAAGTGACTTTGGTGAAAATTAAAGAAACTAAGGTCAACAAGTACTGTAGCCCAGAATTGTGAATCATCCTGAGAACTTGAGTTTCCTGATTTAGATACTACTCCAATAAGTTTAAGTGAGTTTGACCCAACTCTCCTGTATAAACTGTTTCCAGTAGTGGGAATGTTGTCTCACATTATGATGTATTATCATTTTAATATTATTTTCCCTTTCCATTTTCTGTTGTAAATTGGAAACTGAATGTTGTAATATTATTTTAAAAAGCTAGACTCAAAATCTTCCCTAAGGGTTTTTTTCCTAAAGAGGACTACTGATATGGAACAGTAAATATAACATCAAATTTTTACTTATTAATTGATTTTGCTGATTTATTTACTTCTTTCTCTTTCTTGTTTTTATTTATTTATTTTTTTTTTGACTATCAGGAGGATGTCAATCTAAAGCAAGAGAGGTATGTGAATGTAAATCTGGGTGATGTAAAAATAAAAGGTAAACAAAAATAAACCTTACTAAGAGTTAAGAGTATCATCTTGGAAGACAACTGAGAGCTTAGGAATTGTAATTAGGAATAATAGATATTTAGCTCCCTAAACACCAGGATTCTGAGACTGAGTTGTAACCATGAACTATCCCTTACAAGACATTCTTAAACTACCAATTTTTATGTAGTTTTGTGTGAGAAAGCAAGTTTAGAAAGAGAGAGAGAGAAGAGAGAAAAAGCAGAATAATGGATTTGTTTTCCACTATGGAAAACAATCCATCATTTATTGAAATATTCTTTTTATTGCCAGGGATATACTAGAGAGTTTTTCCATCAAGTATTTCTCCTTGGATGTTGCAAATTCATAGTGATCTGTCAGATCAGACTCTAAGATGTTTCCTTTTGCAGTCTGTTATAACAATGTACCAAAACATTCTAAAAATAACATTTTTATAATAGCTTTTTATTTTTCAAAATACATGCAAAGATAGTTCTTAATCATTCATCTTTGGAAAACCTTGTGTTCCAAATTTTTCTCACTTCTTTTCTCCCCTCCCCTCCCAACCTTACTACACAGTAAATTATCCAATATAGGTCAAATATGTGCAATTCTTCTAAACATTTTTCATGCTAAAGAAGAAAAATCAGATCAAAAAGGGGAAATAAATGAAAAATAAATAAACAAGCAAACAACAACAAAATAGGTGAAAATACTATGTTGTGATCCATCTTCAGTACCTACAGTACTCTCTCTGGATGAAGATGTCTCTTTACATCATAAATCTACTGGAATTGGCTTCATTAACCTCACTGTTGAAATGAGCTAAGTCTTTCATAGTTAATCATTTAATCTTTTTGTGTACAGTGTACACAGTGTCCTCTTGGTTCTATTTACTTCATTTAGCATCAGTTCATGTAAATTTCTCCAGGTTTTTCTGAAGTCATTCTGCTGAACATTTCTTATAGAACAAATATATCCCATCAATTCATATACCATAATGTGTTTTTTTTTATCAAAGCTTTTCCTTTTCAAAACTTATGCACGGATAATTTTCAACCTTCATCCTGCAACTGTGTTCTAAATTTTTCCCTTTTTTTCCCCAGTCTCTTCCCCTGGATGGCAAGTAATCCCAATATATGTTAAACATGTGCAATTATTCTATACATATTTCAATAATTATCATGCTGAATAAGAAAAAGTCAGACCAAAAAGGAAAAAAAAGAGAAAGAAAACAAAATTCAAACAAACAACAACAAAAAGAATGAAAATACTATGTCCTCTCTTTGGGTGTATATTGCTCTCTTCATCCCAATACCACTGGATCTGGTCTGATTCATCTCATTGTTGAAAAGAGGCACATTCATCAAAATTGACCCTTACATAATCTTGTTGTTGCCATGTACAATAATCTCCTAGTTCTGCTTACTTCACTTAGCATCAGTTCATGTAAGTTTCTCCAGGCTTCTCTGAAATAATTCTGCTGATTGTTTCTTATAGAACAATAATATTCCCATAACATACATAAATCATAATTTATTATAACTGATGGGCATCTCCCTAAATTTCCAATAGAGCTGCTACTAACATCTTTGTACATGATTCCTTCAAAATAATGTTTTTAAATTACAAAAAAATGTAGAAGATTGCAAAATTAACCAATTATATTGAAATATGGTCGTAAAAATGTCAGATGTTAACAAAGGCTAACATAAGAACATCTTTATCAAAGAAATGAAGTTTTCCAATTTATTTTCCTATTCATGTCAAATTAATTTCTTCCTTTTAACTTATATTGTTTACATATTTAAGTATTAATGTCATTGCAATGAAAACTCAGAGCTGGCAAATAAGTCAGGTTGTCTATTCTAATTCAGGAGCAAATACTCTTTTCTTCCTGAAAATGGGTATTGGGGTAAAAAAGAAGTTGATGTATAAGCTCAGTTATAGTCAAATACAACTTTCCATGGCAGAGTTCCAACATTCCCTACTCTTTTAACAATTATATTCTTTTCCAGAGAATGAATTTTGAGTCCCTGGAGGATCAATACCTCTCTTTATGTATTATGTAATTAAAAATATATTTATTTTAATATCATATATTTATTTTTTGTTATTTATTCCTTAACGGTAATTGAGGTTAAACATTGATCATTATCCTCAGTATGCTACACATTCAGGCAGAAGTCCCATGTTCTTGGCTGCATTTATATGTTAAATCAAATTAGCTATCTTATAGTTATGGACACCTCTAACTCTGTAATTAAGAAACTGAAGGGACAATGTATATATGTATAACTGGATATATGTAATAACTAAAAATGAGGAGCCATTCACAGATACACTGAGAGTCTGAATCTGCTTCATTTTAAGTAGCAGTAACATTTGAAGTAGAAGTAACAGTTTTAGAAAAGTTTGAAAGAACAGTATATTTAGGGAGAAAGATAAAGTGAGATTACCTATGCACCACATCCATGCCTGCTCATCATTCTGCTCTTTGAGGATTGGGTGTAGTCTTATTATTCATTATCAGTTTTATTACTCAACAGAATTTAACCTCTGAAGAGGTTTCACACCAACCATAAGGTGACATTAAGAACAAAAGATAGGACAGAGTTTTTCAATGGCATCTGAATAACTACTTCTCTGATTTACCTAGATCATAGTTGGGTTATAGCTACTCTTATGGTTTATAATAAGTGCAAAAAGAGAAAATATAAATAGGTGTATAGTGAAATTGTCTTCAAAGCCTGACTATATAAGATGAGGATTTACTATCTACAGTATTCACAGACAATTTATTATTTTTTGCCTCTCTAATTGGTTGATTTTATTCTTCTAAGATATTTGAAGACACAAAGCATTACTTTATGCATTTGAAGAATTTAAAAAGTGATATACTTTAATCAAATTAAATTTAATCCATTTCAAAAGGCATTTAAATACCTTTTGTGTATGAAAGTGCCCAGTCCCTGAAAATATGAGACATATATGACAAAGAGGTTACTCTCAAATTGTTTACAATTTATAAATGAGATAAGACATGTACTTAAATAACTCTTAAGATAATTTGTAATGGGAAAATGTGATAAATGCAAGGATAATCCCAGGCAAAATGCTGGGTTTTATTATAAAGTTTTATGAATAATGTATTTCCAAGGAATTTCACCTGGAAGCTTTGAAGGTTAAACTTCTGCCAAAAATAAACACCTAATGAATATGTGTAAGAAAAAAATTAAAAGCAAAAATTGTTTTTGATTTATATTTTTGAAGCAAGAAAAGATCAATCTTTCCTCCTCCAAGAAAAAAAAAAAGAGATGATGTTACTAAAATCTTCTAAAAGGGAAATTAAAAGAGCACAAATAAGTAAAGAGAATTAACACTTGCTTTCCAATGTGCAATATTAACTGATCATTTTAACTAAACCAGTATAAAATGCCTGAGTGTAAAGGTAGACAGTTTTCTGGAGGACAGATTGTGGAAAATCAAAGGAAGAGAACAAAATTTGCTGCACCATCAAGTTTCCATCCACCCAAAGATAACTGATCTGTGTTCCACATACCAATGGTAAAGATGCAGTTCATGATTTTAATAGACTCTTTGTGTATCAAATGCTATGAGCTGTATCATTTAGTGAAGAACAAGTTAGAATGTCCAAATAGGCATCAGTTTCTGGTTCCTGTTTCTACTATTTTGACAAATTAGTCTGATACACAGGTTAAAAAAAATAGAAGAAACATTGCAGAACCGAGTTTCAAGGTTTACTGTCTTAGATGTCAGATCCTGTTATAATATTTTTGACATTTAATTTAAAGGGTTAGATCAAAAGATCATATGCCTTCTGGGGCTGTATGGTCCAAACCCAAATTCAGTGCACTTATCATTGTTCTATGGCAATAATTGCAAAAAAAAAAAAAAAAAAAAAAAAAAAAAAAAAAAAAAAAGCAACTCAAGAAGTTTTTGTACTAATTATACATTTTCTTATATAGCTTCAATTTTTTTTATGAAAAGAAGTGATTGCTTTATTATAATTGAGCATATTCTCTCTGTTTCTGCCTTTCAGTCTCAGTATCTGTTTCTGTCTCTTGTTTTTTGTATTCTCTCTCTCTCTCTCTCTCTCTCTCTCTCTCTCTCTCTCTCTCTCTCTGTCTCTCTTCTATATCTCTCTCTTTTCACCTTCTGAGTAGGAGAGGAGAGAAGGACAAAAAAGAGTGTAGAACTCAGCTGGGAAGAATTTCATCTAAATATGTCTTATCTTGGTTATATTCTTTTTGAGAAATATTTTTCAACTGTCAGTCAAATGAAGAGTCAATTCAGTTAGTTTTCCTTTATTTTGATACTTTGTCCTAACTATTCTGTATTATTTTCAGTACTAACTTAGTGATAACATGAATGTTTGTATATACTAAAAAATAATTCTTCCTGTCACTGTTGTCTTTATTCTAACTCATCTCCATGTATAACTGTGTACAAGATGACAAGAGATGACATGAAAACTATCAATTAACAAATCTGCATAGTTGACAAAGTACAAAGGAATGTACACACTACATTGTGAAAGACTACTAGACTATTCAAGGTGTTTCAATGACATTCAATGGATCCCAGACTTAGAGACAAGGCGAGGAGCTTCATCTTCATTTGTATTACAGTACAAATTTACCTTTGACTTGCAGCCTGCTTTTTCAAAATATGTAGTGTAAAGTGTTACATATTTTATGATGAAATTTTATTTGGAAACCCTAGGGAGAGAAGGCAGAAGAGAAATCTAAGAAAGTAATAAGCATGAATTACAATAATGTGTTACTTTCTTCTGAAGACTTAAAAATACCCCTAACTGTAATATCAATCATTTAAATCATCCAGTATCCATGTGACTTAGGGCTGATAGTACTTGCATTCATTCCATCAACAGGGAAACCATTGAATTTTAAAAGAATAATCAATTAAATAGTGAGCTCCAAGACAGTGCACGTGCTATCTCTGATTGTCACATACCAGACATAGTCCTTTCAGTCTTGTCAAAACCCTATTGTGTTTTCTACCCCTACTGATAGATTCTCTAACATTCTCACAAATTCTACCTACAGGATCCCCTGCCCTGGATTCTCTATCCTTAAAAAGGCTGAATTATTATTTTTTTTTCCTTAAGACATTAATTTGATGGAATATTTCATGTTTCTTGTCCTAAGTTCATTCTGTGATGCTTGACTAGATGGCAAAAATTGCCAATTATAATTTGTACCTTTAATGCTATTGGGAAATGTGTTACAAGAGTATTATCATTTGATAGTGAATGAATTTGTTACAAGAACATGAACTAATATAAAATTAAATGCTGAACAACTATAATGCCATCCTTCTCATTACATAGTTATTACTAATCTAGTAATAAAAACCATTCTGTGAACCTATTTCTCAAGCTCCCCAAACCTTATTTTAATAAATTTTAATTAAAAAAAAAAACAGAGGTGAACTAGAATACAATGAATATCTCAAGGGAAAAAACAAAAACAAACAAACAAAAAAAAAACTATAACCTTTTAGAACATACTTAATCCGAAGATTCCTACAATCCTTACTTTGATTTGGAATATATCTACTGTTTTTATTCATATGTACATTTGGATTCCCTCTTTCCACCTTTCCATTCCCCAGGAATTTTACCTTTTCATTTGAAGACCAACATATATCTAATCAACTTTTGTCTTTCCAATTGTGCAGTGTTATACTCTGTTGTCCTGCTATTATGTTACTCTCATCTTATTTGTTGGAGATCAGTGTTAGGAGAAATATTATAACTCTTGTCCTTATATGTAAGATAAGATAGTTTTGTTCTAAAAGGTAATGACATCACCATCAATTCTTGGCTGGATCAGGTTATTAACATCACTTCAGGGTAACTAAAGTACAAGTATTCCTGAAGGACTTCAGGTACTCTAATGCATGGCTAATGGATTATCATGTAAATTTAGGTAAGGGAGCTACAATCATTCAAATCAACTCAAGTAGTTCTTAATGTTTATTCTTGTTGAATAACCACAAACCCTTTCAGTGTTTGTTTATAAATATTTCATTTTATCAATTTTGAAGAACTTGCCATGGAAAAATTGTTTATGTTTAAGATTGACATCAACAATAAGATAACTCAAAACAAAGATGAGACAAAGTCAGGATAAAATAGTAATTATGTAATAAAAATGAGATATAAAGGAAGAGTAGACACAGAGACATTAGAGGAGAGAATAGGGCTTGTAATTCTGAAAACTTATTTACTTCATGAATGGATTAAATAAGTAATACTACAGATATACTATGAAAGATATAGCAACTTCCAGCATCTATAAGGAAATAAACTGGAAGGGATGGATCAAAGGAGAAGCAAAGGGTGGGAGAAGAAGACAAGGTATGGATCCATGAGTTGGGGGAAAATAAGTAATAGTAAGGCAAATTAAGGAGCAAAATTAAAGCAGAAGATTTAGCAAGGATAGGAAAGAAGAGATAAAACAAATACTACAATAAGGATCAGGAGTAAAATTTACTAGAAAAATTTATGGTTAGTGATCTTTGATCTTAGACAAAGTCAAACTTAAAGATGCAATTAAAAGAGAAATCTACATTATATATCAACCATATTAAAATTTTTTTAAATGCATGTTTACATACGGGTAAATGTGAGATATAGATAGATAGATAGATAGATAGATAGATAGATAGATAGATAGACAGATATAGATATAGATATATCTATATCTATATATATCTCACATTTACCTCTATCTATCTATCTATCTATCTATCTATCTATCTATCTATATGTATGTTTGTGTTTTCTGAGTATATGTTGATATTTATGTATGTTGGTCTATGTATGTAAACATGTATATGTGGGGTCTTGCTCTTCCAGCAAGATGTGGGGAGCTTGGACAAGCTACATGCCCTCAAGTTTCAGCATGAAATCTCTAGAGGAGTCCTTGCCATTCGGGACACACCCCACCGGGTAAGATGGCATCTCTTTCTCCCCTACCTTCACTCTGGCCTTTCCTCCCCCTCCCCCATGGAGTGGGGATCACAGAACTCAAGGCATTTTTCAGACCTCTCCCATATGATTTAGCAACCTGCCATTTAAATGCTCCTATCCTGTCCCCTTCTTGGGGTACTATACAGGGGGGAGATTGGGGACTCAATCTTAATCTTCTCAAATCTCCAGAAAAGTTTTCCACCAACTTTTAAAACTTTTAAAACCAGCAATCTGGACAAGCAGGCCACAGCCTCTCAGACTTTTTGTCTCTTAAGAACCACAGCTTCCAGCCCTGGGAAAGCAAGCTTGTCCCATACATCTTAAAATGGGGCTCTGTTTCCATGATTTAGTCATCCTGCCTTAAAGCAGTGCTTCCTGTCACAGCCTTTTAACTGTAGAAGCCTCAAAATTACACTTTTGCATGCTAATGAAGCTGTCTACAAAGGCAGGGGATTTCAAACTGTTCTGTTTTTTTCCTGGCCTCAGGGCACTTACTTAAACCTCTCCTCACCTGCTCCTGGAGAGGTAATAGCCTAGCTATCTTCTGAAATCTGTCTATGTCTCTCTCTGTCTCTGTCTCTCTCTGTCTCTGTCTCTCCCTTTCTTTCTATCTCTCTCTCTGGCTTTTGCTCTTGCTCTCACTCTCACTCTTGCTCTCTCATTTACCTACCTAACCTTAGAGGTGGGAATTTTTTCACTCCTAATGTTTTCATTCCTAAGACCTTTTGCTCTTAGCACACTCTCCTATTTTTCTGGATTGGTATTCTATGCCCCTGACAACAATTAAATATTTCTTTTCTAAGCTACAACTCTGGCCAGGTTGCAGCTTCAAGAAAGACCTTTGGAATGATGACTGGGGAATAAAATTCTGAATCAGGACAAATTACTTTGTTAAGAGAGTAAAGATAGCTTCTTTCTTTCTTTTCCCTTCTCAATTCCTGAGTGCAGCAGAAACTGAGTTAGAATGAAAGATTGAACCTGTTTGAAAACTCCTTAACCACTTTAGAAGATCATTGCTCTTTGAACTGACATTGGGGAGTGGGAAAGTGGTTGAATTATTGTTAACATTCTAACTGTATCACGGAGTCTAAATAATTTTACTGTTTCCTTTGCAGGCTAGATTTGGTTATCTTTGAACGAAAGATCTTAAGAACTTGTTGGGGTGAATTTCTGTTAACTAACTTGAAAGGGGTCACATATCTCCAATTAGGGTCCAACTTTTCTAAAAGCTTCAACACCCCTACAACCAACCCACTAAAGGTTGGGTGGGGTAGGGATCTTTTGACTTAAGTTCACTCACTGCTTTCTGCTTGCACCTAGCTATCCTGGGGTGAAGGTTAGATGTCTTCCCTCCCCCTCTGCCTCTTGGGAAGTGGAGTGGGGGGGGAAAGGGCGGCCACATGGAATCCCCCCACACTCATTAAGTGGGTTCCAGCCTCCTTTCCACAGAGGCTTGGCTTTGACAAAACATTTCAAGAGATAGGCCCGCCTTTAAGTTAATTGATCTATTTTTAAGATTTATTAAAACTTGGACTTGTTAAAACTGTTTAACTATTGCTGTATGTTTGAGGAAAATTTTAACTATTGCTGTATGAGGGAAACTAACTATTGCTATATGTTTGAGGGATTTTAGGAAATTTACTAGTCTGTTATGTATATTGTTAGGATTACTAGGTGAGAAAGGTTGTTTGGACAATTACAAGGTGAGAACTCAGGTTGACTTGATGGAAGGAGCAGGCTCATTGGCTGAGGTGGTTCTTCCCAGAAGCCCTTGCATTATCCCACGCCCATTCTCTGGGAGGATAAAAGAGGACAGCACTCCAGGAAGAGGAGAAGACTGCACTACATATGGCTTGACGGGGCTATCTGCAGGAAGGGAAGTAACTTCTAAGGACAAGAGTTAACAGCAACTGCCTGGAGACAACGGTTCACTACAGGAAGAAGAATCTGTCTGAAAGATTTGAGTAGACACAGCAGATCTCTTCCCAGAGAGTGATCCGGCAGCTTCTGGAGACGACAGCTCGCTACATTTGGCGCCCAACGTGGGGCAAGGACTTTTGCTTATCCTGACAAGAGGAGCTAGACCAGACCTTCGCAATTGGCACCCGAACAGGGACAGACACGTCCTGATTCCAGTGGAAAAGCCTCCCATCCAGATCTCAGTCTCTCTGACCCAGAACCGTGAGTAACAAGGAAACTTTGTTAAAGATTAAGTGAGCGTGCTAATAGATAAATAAGGAACTTAACTTGTTAAGGGCTAAACCAGGAATCTCTTTTAGTGAAATGGGGCAAACACCTTCTGTTCAAGGAAAATGTTTAGAGAGCATCATCAAGGTTATGAAAAGCCAAGGATTGATTATAATTTTGGAAGAGATTACTGAACTTTTAAGAACTGTGAAGGTCATATATCCTTGTTTCTCTCTGGAAAAAGAATTGGATCCAGATGAGTGGAAATTAGTAGGAGAGCAATTAGGTGAACACTACAATTGTCTTTGTGACATTTTACCCTTTGGTTCCAGACCAAACTCAGTTTCCAAAGATACAATTCATACCTACAATTTAATCCAAATGGCTTTAAAAAATGTTATTCTAAAGGAAGAGATGAAGGAGCAAAATGGGGAGGTGTCAACTAAACTAGGTGAAAAGGATGAATCAGATAACAATGAAGTTAAGTACAATTCTGAGCAACAGCAACAGGAGCACCTCCCATCTCCTCCCTCAATTAACCCTTCATGGGTGGAGCAAGAAGGAGGAGAGGAAGAGGCAGAAACACAAACAGAATTGCCTGTGAAGCAGCCTAAGCCTATGACAAGATTAGAAAAAGCATTGGTTAAAGCTAAGAGAGAAGGACAGGATATAAGTGATTTTATACATGCATATCCTGTGATTGAAAATATTGACTCTGTAGGTAAAAAAAGGAGAAGATATGCACCTTTAGATTTGAATAAAATTAAGGATTTGAAAAAAGGTTGTACCCTTTATGGGGCTACATCAGCTTATGTCAAAATGTTACTAGATGGTTTGTCTTATGAAGTCCTAACCCCGAATGATTGGAAATCCATAGCAAGGACATGTCTGGAACCTGGAGAAAATTTATTATGGCTTGCGGAATTTCATGAATTATGTAAAATTCAAGTCAGATGCAATTTGGAAATAGGAGTTAACACACAATTCACTTTTGAGCACTTAGCTGGTGAAGGTCAGTATGGAGAGAATTTGGAACAGATTCATTATACCATGACAATATATGAACAAATTGCTAAGGCTGCAATAAAAGCTTGGGGTGTCCTTCCTGGACAGAAAGATCGTGGAGAGGCTTTCACTAAAATACAGCAAGGTCCCAATGAACCTTTTGCAGATTTTGTGGGATGTTTGCAAACTGCTGTCAAAAGAACTAGTGGAGAAAATTCAGCTACAGAAATAATGACCAGACATCTGGCTAAGGAAAATGCCAATGAGATTTGCAAAAGAATTATATGGGGATTAGACAAAGATGCTCCTTTAGAGGAGATCATAAGACGCTGTGCTACAGTGGGAACAAATGCTTTTTACACCCGGACAATGATGAATGTGGAAAGACAGGGTCCCTCCTGGCAAGGGACTTCTAGAGAAACTCGGCGATGTTTTCAATGTGGAAAAATTGGACATCTAAGAGCTCAGTGTAGGTATGGAGATACAGTGAGAAGACAGGGTGAAAGAAGACCTAAAACCCCATGTCCAAAATGCAACAGAGGACTCCATTGGGCATCAGAGTGTAGAATAATTCAGGGAAATGGGATGAGGGGCCCAGTTCCAGGGCCCCTGGCAAAAAAGACTTGGGGCATGATGGCAGCTGATGTTACACCCAAAGAGCCTTTAGAAGGTCAGGACTCTGATTTGATCAACCAGCAGAAAAGCAATCACATGGCAGAAAGGGATTACCTGATAAGTGAGCCAAAAGGCAATCAGATTGCAAAAATGGATTACACTTGGGGAGAATACAGGCCTTTTAAACCAACAGGGCTGTGTCCAGTGCAAACAACTCCAATGTAATTGCCAGATGATGAGAAGAGATTTTAAAAGTGGTAAATAGAAGGTAATTAGATAGGTTAACTGCCTGGGAGAGAGAGTTTGCTTGTATTTCTTCAGCAGGAGAAGGAATTAGATGGGTGCCAACGAGTCATATTCGCCTTGTCCATCAGAGAGAGACAGAAAAAGAGAAAGACTTCAAAATAAAGGAGAAGATCTAAGAAACATCTTACACTGAAAGAGCATGGATAATAAGAAGACTGTTAAAGAACTTTAAAACCAGCAGGAATCATTGGACTTCCTCACACAAGATGAGACTAATGGACAATGGACTTATGGACATTTATAAATTTTCAATTTATGATTATGTTATATACTTCTAGCATGTGTTACGTTACTATGTTACTATGTGCTTATGTAATTTATGTAATTATCTGTAATACTTCCCATATTGATGGATTTATGTTTCAAGGTCATTTATGTAATTATCTGTAATACTTCCCATATTGATGGATTTATGTTTCAAGATCATGACTGTCCTATGTTCTAAATCAAAAGAAAGGGGGAGATGTTAGGATTACTAGGTGAGAAAGGTTGTTTGGACAATTACAAGGTGAGAACTCAGGTTGACTTGATGGAAGGAGCAGGCTCATTGGCTGAGGTGGTTCTTCCCAGAAGCCCTTGCATTATCCCACGCCCATTCTCTGGAAGGATAAAAGAGGACAGCACTCCAGGAAGAGGAGAAGACTGCACTACATATGGCTTGACGGGGCTATCTGCAGGAAGGGAAGTAACTTCTAAGGACAAGAGTTAACAGCAACTGCCTGGAGACAACGGTTCACTACAGGAAGAAGAATCTGTCTGAAAGATTTGAGTAGACACAGCAGATCTCTTCCCAGAGAGCGATCCGGCAGCTTCTGGAGATGACAGCTTGCTACAGTATATGAATTTTGATTCACTCTTGGGATTTATATGTGGAATGGTAATCTGTTAATTTCTTTTCTGTGTAAAGAGGGGAGGAAAGAAACTGATTGAAACTGGTCAGAAAATTGGGAAACTGATGTATTTTTCTTAGGCACTTCTGCTCTGCCCCCTATTTAATTAGTTCAGATTGAATTGGAAATTATTTTATTCCTTGCTTAAAGTTTATTGGACTATGATTTGCTGATTTATGTTTTAATTTTGAATTCCCTTATTCTGCTAGAATTTCCCTGGCAAACTCAGTTTTGGGGATTATTTAGAAACAACCAGAAATCAGACACCTGTCCTGGGACTGGCAGTCTCTCTGCTCTGTTTCTCCCCTCCTGTTACCCCAGTTCCTTAATTACTATTTTAGCATTTTGATATCATGACTCTTAATAGTTTGGGGTTGCTTGTCTTGTTCTAACTGTATAAAATAATAATAATAATAATAATAAAAAGTGGCTATCTAGAGACACCCAGTAGACTAGTCTCTTTCAAAGCTGAAAAACTCCAGCCTAATGAGAACTAGGACTCACCTACCTCCTCAGCCTCGAAACAGTTGTTGGGTTTTTTTCTTGAACTCTAACCTGAGCTCTCAGCTCTTTCCTTCTCAGGGCAACTTCTACCTCCTGACACTCAGAGCAAAGGTGCCTTATCAATGCAAATCTCTTCCAGACTAAGGCCTTAGAAGACCTCAGTCTCTGTCCTGAGTTCGAGCAGGAGGAACTGCCTTTTCATCATGACAGCAAACACCAGAGGGGTTGACCTGGCCCCCAAGCGTTTTATTCCCTGGTAGGAATTTGGGATCTGGCCCTGTTTCCCCTTTTATCCCAGGACAGTCCAAACACCCCAGGGAAGATAAAAAGAGGGAAACTACATCCCACAAAGAGGTAAACAAAACCTATAATATCTGAGGGAATTTAGAGAGGGGGAGGAACATTGGCTGAATCTTACTCTCATCAGAGTTGGCTCAAAGAGAAAATAATTGACATATTTGTTTTACAGAGAATTCTCTTTCACCTCATTAAAAAGTGGGAGAAGAAAAGGGAAAAGGAAAAGAGTAATAAGGGAAGGGTACAAGAAAGGAAAAGGGACTTAAAGGGAGGAGGGAGGAATTCTAAAGAGGGAGGGCTGTGTGACACTAGTGGGGCCCATAAGTTTAATACTGGGGAAGAGGTTCAGGGGGGCAAGGAAAAAAAGCATAATCTGGAGATAATATGATGGCAGGAAATACAGAATTAGTCATTTTAACTGTAAATGTGAATGGGATGAACTTTCTCATTAAGCAGATGTAGATAGCAGACTGGATCAAAAGTCAGAACTTTACAATATGCTGTTTACAGGAAACACATTTAAAGCAGGGAGATACATATAGAGTAAAGGTAAAAGGCTGGAGTAGAATCTATTATGCTTTAGGTGAAGTAAAAAAAGCAGGGGTAGCCATCCTTATCTCATATCAAGCAAAAGCAAAAATTGATTTAATTAAAAGAGATAAAGAAGGAAACTATATCCTGCTAAAGGGTAGTATAGACAATGAAGCCATATCAATACTAAACATATATGCACCAAGTGGTATAGCATCTAACTTCCTTAAGGAAAAATTAAGAGAGTTGCAAGAAAAAATAGACAGCAAAACTATAATAGTGGGAGATCTAAAACTTGCACTCTCAGAATTAGATAAATCAAACCACAAAACAAATAAGAAAGAAATTAAAGAGATAAATAGAATATTAGAAAAGTTGGGTATGATAGATCTTTGGAGAAAATTGAATGGAGACAGAAAAGAATACATTTTCTTCTCAGCAGTTCATGGAACCTATATAAAAAATTTACCATATATTAGGACATAAAGACCTCAAAATTAAATGCAGAAAGGCAGAAATAGTGAATGCTTTCTTTTCAGATCACAATGCAATAAAAACTACATACAACAAAAAGTTGGGGGTAAATAGGCCAAAATGTAATTGGAAACTAAATAATCTCATCTTAAAGAATGATTGGGTGAAACAACAAATTATAGACACAATTAATAATTTCACTGACGATAATGAAAATAATGAGACATCATACCAAAATCTGTGGGATGCAGCTAAAGTGGTAATAAGGGGAAATTTTATATCTTTAGAGGCTTATTTGAATAAAATATAGAAGGAGAAGATCAATGAATTGGGCTTGCAACTCAAAAAGCTAGAAAAAGAAAAATTAAAACCTTTAATTAAATACTAAACTTAAATTCTAAAATTAAAAGGAGAGATTAATAATATTGAAAGAAAAATTAAATGAATTAATAAATAAAACTAAGAGTTGGTTTTATGAAAAAAAAAAAAACAATAAAATAGATAAACCTTTGGTAAATCTGATCAGAAAAAGGAAAGAGGAAAATCAAATTGTTAGTCTTAAAAATGAAAAGGGGGAATTTTCCACCAATGAAGAAGAAAATAGAGCAATAATAAGGAGTTACTTTGCCCAATTTTATGCCAATAAATTTGATAACCTAAGTAAAATGGATGACTACCTCCAAAAATATAGGCTTCCCAGATTAACAGAGGAGGAAGTAAATTGCTTAAATAATCTCATTTCAGAAAAAGAAATAGAACAAGCTATTAATCAGCTCCCTAAATAAATATCCCCAAGACCAGATGGATTTATATGTGAAGTCTACCAAATATTTAAAGAACAATTAGCCCCAATGTTATATAAACTATTTGAAAAAATAGGGAATGAAGGAGTTCTACAAAATTCCTTTTATGACACAGTCATGGTACTGATATCCAAACTAGGTAGGTTGAAAATGGAGAAAGTAAACTATAGACCAATCTCCTTAATGGGTATTGATGCTAAAATCTTAAATAAGATATTAGCAAAAAGACTACATAAAATCATCCCCAGGATGATGCACCATGATCAAGTAGGATTTATACCAGGAATGCTGGGCTGGTTCAATATTAGGAAAACTATCAGTATAATTGGCCATATTAACAACCAAATTAGCAAAAAAAAAATATGATCATCTCAATAGATGCAGAAAAAGCATTTGATAAAATCCAACATCCATTCCTATTAAAAGCACTTGAGAGTATAGGAATAAATGGACTTTTCCTTAAAATAATTAGTAGCATCTATTTGAAACTATCAGTAAGCATCATATGTAATGGGGATAAACTTGAACCATTTCCAAGATAAGGAATGAAACGAGGTTGCCTATTATCACCATTACTATTCAATATTGCATTAGAAATGGTAGCTTTGGCAATAAGAGATGAGAAAGAAATTAAAGAAATTAAAATAAGTAATGAGGAAACCAATTTATCACTCTTTACAGATCATGGTATACTTTAAGAACCCCAGGGATTTTACTAAAAAGCTATTAGAAATAATCCATATATTTAACAAATTTGCAGGATACAAAATAAACCCACATAAATCATCAGCATTCTTACATATCACTAACAAAATCCAACAATTAGAGCTAGAAAGAGAAATTCCATTTAAAGTAACTACTGATAGTATAAAATATTTAGGAATCTATCTGAATAGGGAAAATCAGACACTATATGAGCAAAACTACAAACTTTCCATACAAACAAAGTCAGATCTAACCAATTGGAAAAAATATTAAATGCTCTTGGATTGGGTGAGCAAATATAACAAAGATGACAATACTACCTAAACTAATCTATTTATTTAGCACTATACCAATCACACTCCCAAAAAACCATTTTAATGACCTAGAAAAATATAACAACAAAGTTCATATGGAAAAACAAAAGGTCAAGAATTTCAAGGGAATTAATGAAAAAAAAAATAAATCAAATGAAGGTAGCCTAGCTCTAGCAGATCTAAAATTATATTATAAAGCAGCAATTACCAAAACCATTTGGTACTGGCTAAGAAATAGACGAGTTCATCAGTGGAATAGGTTAGGCTCAAAGGAAAAAAAAAACAGCCAATAACTTCAATAATCTAGTGTTTGACAAACCCAAAGACCCCAGCTTTTGGGATAAGAACTCACTGTTTGAGAAAAATTACTGGGAAAATTGGAAATTAGTATGGCAGAAACTGGGCATTTACCCACACTTAACACCATAAACCAAAATCAGGTAAAAATGGGTTCATGACATAGGCATAAGGAATGAGATTATAAATAAATTAGAAGAGCATAGGATAGTTTATATCTCAGACCTGTGGAAAAGGAAGGGATTCATGACCAAAGAAGAACTAGAGGTCATTATTGATCATGAAATAGAAAATTTTGATTATATTAAGTTAAAAAGCTTTTGTACAAATAAAACTAATGCTGTCAGGATTAGAAGGGAAGCAATAAACTGGGAAAACATTTTTACAGCTACAGGTTCTCATAAAGGCCTCATCTCCAAAATATATCGAGAATTGACTCTAATTTATAAGAAACCAATCCATTCTCCAATTGATAAATGGTCAAAAGATATGAACAGATTATTCTCAGATGAAGAAATTGAAGCTATTTCTAGCCATATGAAAAGATGCTCCAAGTCATTATTAATCAGAGAAATGCAATGAGATACCACTACACACCTGTCAGATTGGTTAGAATGACAGGGAAAGATAATGCAGAAGGTTGGAGGGGATGTGGGAAAATTAGGAAACTGATACATTGTTGGTGGAATTGTGAATACATCCAGCCATTCTGGAGAGCAATTTGGAACCATACTCAAAGAGTTATCAAACTGTGCATACCCTTTGATACAGCTGCATTACTACTGGGTTTATAATCCCAAAGAGATTTTAAAGAATGGAAAGGGACCTGTATGTGCCAAAATGTTTGTGGCAGCCCTCTTTGTAGTGTCCAGAAACTGGAAACTGAGTGGATGCCCATCAATTGGAGAATGGCTGAATAAATTGTTTTATGTGAATATTATGAAATATTATTGTTCTATAAGAAATAACCAACAGGATGATTTCAGAAAAGCCTGGAAAGACTTACATGAACTGCTGCCAAGTGAAATGAGCAAGACCAGGAGATCATTATATACTTCAACAACAATACTATATGATGATCAATTCTGATGGACAAGGCCCTCTCCAACAATGAGATAAGCTAAATCAGGTCTAATAGAGCAGTAATGAACTGAACCAGCTACACCTAGCAAAAGAACCCTGGGAGTTGACTATGAAACACTACATAGAATTCCCAATCCCTATATTTTTGTCTGCCTACATTTTTACTTTCTTCACAGGATAATTGTACACTGTTTCAAAGTCTGATTCTTTCTGTACAGCAAAATAACTGTTTGAACATATATACATATATTGTATTTAACTTATAATTTAACATATTTACCATGTATTGGTTAACCTGCCATCTGGGGGAAGGGGTGGGGGAAGGAGGGGAAAAGTTGAAACAAAAAGTTTTGCAATTGTCAATGCTGGAAAATTACCTATGCATAAATTTTTTGTAAAAATAAAAAAAAAATAATAATAAATTAAAATTAAAAAAGAAAGGGAAAAAAAGGTTTATTCTCACTGAAAAAAATAGCATATAAGCAAAATGAGCAGAACCAAGTGATCATTATACATGGCAAAAGACTATATGGTGATTAGTTCTGATGAATGTGGCTCTCTTCAGCAATGAGTTGATTTAAACCAGTTCCAATTGTTCAGTAATGAAGAGAGTCAGCTACAATCAGACAAAAAATTACGGGAACTGAGTGTGGACTACAACATAACATTTTCACTCTTTCTGTTAATGTTTGCTTGCATTTTGCTTTTCCTTCTCAAGTGTTTGTTTGTTTTCTTTCTATATCCAATTTTTTTGTGCATGAATATAACTATATAAACATGTATACATACATTGGATTTAACATATAATTTAACATATTTAACATGTATTGGACTACCTGCCATCTAGGGGAGTGTGTGGGAGGAAGGAGGGGAATATTTGGAATGGAAGGTTTTGCAAGCGTCAATGTTCAAAAAATTCCCATAAATATGTTTTGCAAATAAAAAGATATAATACTAATACTAATAATAATAAAGAGAAAAATAGTATAAAATATTTTAAATAACTTGGTATTTGTGTAACTACAACCAAGGTAATCAATCATTTTGGCTTTGGCCTTTGTTCTAAATATTATATGTGTACTAGAAATGTAGTAGATAGAGCTCTTGATCTGGAGTCAAAAAGATCTGTGCTTCAGTTTTCTCAACTATAAAATGGGGATAATAATTGTACCCACCTTTTGTTGTGAAGCTCTAATATGATATTTATAAAAAGCACTTTGCATGCTATCTCCCATATAATAAGTACTATTATAAATATTAATACCCTCCAACCTTAAGTTATCAATACTTATATTAATATTCTGTCAATGTAGGAATAGAGGTAAATTAAAATTTTAAAAATCATATTTAACAGATGAATTTCTAGTCATATGAAAATGTTACTATTGATCAGACAAATGCAAAATTTTGATTAGAAAAATGCAAAATAATATTAAAATAAGCTATCTCTTCTCCTAGAAGTTGTTCAGTTTGGGTCTTAAGTGATTTAAAATTTGAATTAAAATTTGAAGAGAAAAAGTCAAAGTGACAAAGTAGTAAGAGTTCCTTGGCAAGTGTCAAATTTTATGTCAAAAAAAGCAAAATGGAACTTTGAGGGAAAATTACAAAGAAAATGAAGATGTATGTATTAATTGATCAAAGTGGCTTTTCCAGAAAAGAACAATCTATTGGGCAGTGACAAGGGTTTGACTGTGGGTTTGTCTTGATTCTTTTCAAGTTTAGTGCCATCTAAAGACCTAGATAAAATTGGAATATTGAAGGCAATTTACTCTTTCTCCTATTTAATGTTTGAAGAAAGAAGTAAAACATTTAGAAACAAGCTTTCTTTGTGTCACTAAATACCCAAGTATTTTACAACTGGGATATCTTTTTTTTTTTTTTTTTTTTTTAATGTGTGTAAATACCATTTTCTTGTTGCACATTAAGTATTAGATTCCAAAGGTATAAGTAACCTGGGTAGATAGACAGTAGTGCTAACAATTTACATTCACTTCCCAGTGTTCCTTCTCTGGGTGTAGTTATTTCTATCCATCATTGATCAACTGGAAGTGAGTTGGATCTTCTTTATGTTGAAGATATGGGATATCTTTTTTGAGAATTAAAAAGGGAGGAAGAGACAGCTAGAGTCTAATATATCAGTGATACAAGGATACAAAGTTTCAGTATGATTATAGCCTCTACTGACCAAGTATGATCCCACTAGACTTTAACACCTTAAAGCTTTATCTAAGGGGCTAAAACATTTATAGCCCATGATATGTTCTGGATATGATTCAAATATATTCCTTAAGTACACTACATTTCTGTAATTCTGCTTTTCTTTTTTTCTGGATCTAATTGCCTTTCCTTTTTCTACATAAAAACATAATTTTATCAGTTAAAAACACACACACACAACATCTCCATATAAATCAAGAAATGAATATTGAAGCAATATATATATATGTATGTATATATATACACACATAGACAGAGAGACAGAGAGAGAGAGAGAAAGAGAGAGAGAGAGAGAGAGAGAGAGAGAGAGAGAGAGAGAGAGAGAGAGAGAAGGAGAGAGAGAGAGAGAGAGAGAGAGAGAGAGAGAGAGAGAAAGAGAAGAGAGAGAGAGAGAGAGAGAGAGAGAGAGAGAGAGAGAGAGAGAGAAGAAAGACAATATTAACACTTTGCTGACATTTGTATATTTGATTGATGTGGTTAAAACAACTCATAGATGCATTTCGGTAATGACTTATCATGTTATGATAAATTATACAGAATATAATTTTTATTTTTACCAGTTTCAAATTGAAGAAAAGACTTTCATTTTTTGATTCCTTTCCACAACTGGTTTTTCTTTTTTTCTTTTCCTGTGCTTTCTACTTGCATGCTCCTTAGGAGTATTATTAAGGTGAGATATAGCACATGATTACTAGGTAGGAGTGCTCCAAGGTCCAAGGATATGTTATTAATAATTTATAGTAGGTAAGAATAATTATGTCTTCATGTTGAAAACCTCACAGTGGTAATGTTCATTTCTTAGTACTCTAAGTATTGATCTGTTTATATCTTTCGTGGTTTCAATCAAACCTCTGGTGACTTTGAAGACAGACCAAAATTTAAGCATTTCACTTAATAAGATGCATTATTGATGGAAATGTTTACAACAATTTTGGTTGAAGATTCACATTCCCATTTTCTTTCTTTAAAATTATAGCGGGAATTAGGTCAGCTAAATTTGTGGTAGTTCTACAATACTCTGAATAATGAATAATATCTTTATCAGTGGGGATTATTTTATTAAAATAATAAAAATACAGTTACTCAGAAAGAAGTGTTATATAATGGAAAGATAACTTAACTTAAGAGTAAGAACATCTGACTTTCAATTTGTTCTACTGTGCATCCTTAATTCAGATTTTAGAATCTCAAACCTATCTGTAAAATGAAAAGTTTAGATTATTTCCTATAACTATGATTTTGTTACATTATTACCTACTTCTGTCTTGTGATATTTTTCATGACACTTAAATGGCAAATAGGTGAATAGATTACTAGAACAAAAGTAAGAAAGACCTGACTTTAAATGTAGCCAAAAATAATTCCTAGTTGTTTGATACTGGGAAAGTAATTTAATATCCATCTGCCTAAATTTTGTCATGTATAAAATGGGGATAATGATCACATCTCTCTTCCAGAGTTGTTGTGAAGATCAAATGAAATATTTATAAATTACTTGGCCAACCTTAATGCACTAAATAAATTAATAATAATATAATCATATATCTATATAATTTTAAAACAACTAGAAAGTGTTCTTTGTTAAAAGAAGTGGGTAAAATGGTACAAACTAATAGAATCAACTTGTTGTTTTTTAGTAAAGCCACCAGTTTACCAAAAACAAATCAACAATTTATTTTTGACATTTCCCTTTTTGATATTCCCTATCAACATTTAGTTTCAAAGTTTTACAAATTCTACCACCATGACATCCATAACCATCACCTTTTTGCCATTTTCATAGACATCACTTCTTTTCAGACATTTATAATCAATTCTTACCTTTACCTTTGCAATAGCATTGTCATTGATCTCTCTACCTTCAGTTTGTCCCCTCTTTAAGACAACCTTTACACAGCTAGTTAAGTAATCTTATTTCAGCACTCTTCTGACCATACTCAAAAATCTTCAGAAATTTCCCATAAGATAAAATATAAATTTCTAATCATCACCTAAAATGCATTTTTTTGAAAAATTAAGGAAATCAATGTCACTGACTTGCAAAGTACATGAAAGGGAAAAGAGTGAAAGAAGAGGTAGGAAGATGGAAATGGGCCAGGTCACAAAAGATTTAAAAAGCCAAATAGATGAATTTATACTTGATTCTGGAGGTAATAATGTATACTTCTATATTATTCAATATATGCTTTGAGAGAGTGTTTTAGGAAGATCAAATTGACAGCTGAGTGGAAAACAAATTGGCATGGGGAGCACTTTGAGGCAGGTACATCAACTAGCACAATCCTTTCCAGACACAATTAAGTTTACTCTCCCTCATAGAATCTTTGCTATAACTAAACAATTCTCTTTGCTCTTATCTAAACTTTTCATTTTTAATGGATCAAAATATTTAATAATATCAGAAACACAAAGATTCAACAGAAAAAAATATATATATATCATTTTTATAAGCCATTAAAATTTGCAAAGCATTTTTAAATATTAGCTCATTTGATCCTTGTTAGGTTCTTACTAAGTGCTAATGAGATAATGAGATATTGGGTTTTTACTAAGTGCTAAGTCAGTACTTGACAGTTTTCTAGTTCTGGCCTTTCCTGGTAGTTTGACTTGTGAATTCCTGGGGAAGAGCTTGTGTGCTTGGGAGGAGCAAGTTCATTGGTTGAAGTGGTTCTTCCCAGAAGCCCTTGCATTATCCCACACCCATTCTCTGGGAGGATAAAGAGGGCAGCACTCCAGAGATAGTCAGTCTCTGCTTTAGACCAGGCTTGACACGGCTCTCTGCAGGAAGGGAAGTCACTTCTCTGGACGAGAGTTAATGGCAACTGTCTGGAGACAACGGTTCTCTACAGGAAGAAGAATCTGTCTGAGAGATTTGAGTTGACACAGCAGATCTCCTCCCAGAGAGCGAGCGGCAGCTTCTGGAGACAACAGCACATTATAGATCCTCACACTAATTCTGTGAAATAGATGCCATCATTATATGCACAGTACAGATGAGGAAACAGAAGTAGGGGTTTAAGTGACTTGTTCAGGGTTACAAAGCAACTAGTTATCTAGAGCTGGATTTGACTTCAGGTCTTAGTAACTCCAGTTCCAGTTCTCTTTCTACTGGGATATCTAGTTGCCTCTAAAACAACATTGCATTGTATTTCTCACAAGATAATAAACTTAACATTCCTGAGCCCTAGTTCTGTGCCTTGGAACAAGCTGTCTTACATTATTATATAATGATTAATTTACAATAACATTCAGCTTATGATAATACTATAATTATATTCAACTCAGTTTCTAACTGTACCTGAAGCTTTCTCCATTCTCCCTAAGTTGTTCATGTTCTCTTCCTCAAATTTTCCTGTATTTCCTTATTTTTACATGATATTTCTCCCAGTATGAATATCCATCCCTCCAAGGACTATTTCTCATTTTCTATCTTTGAATTCTTAGAAACTAGTTAGTAAAGAGAAAGAGTTGTGTTTTTCTTTTCAGTCAAGTGTGACTCTCTATGATCCTGTTTAGGATTTTCTTAACTGAAATACAGGAGTGGTTTGCAGTTTCCTTCTCCAGATTATTTTACAGATGGGGTAAACAAGGTAAATGACTTAACTAGGATCACAGAACTAAAAATTGTCTGAGACCAGACTTTAATTCAGGAAGATGAGTGTCTCTGATTTCAAACTCAGTGCTCTAAACCACTGTATTAAGAATCTAGCAGGCATACAATAAAATTTATTTAAATTTAAACAAACTAAAAAACCCTTGGAAAAACAATACTCCCAAGTAGATTCAAATTAAAGGAAGGAAAGGTAAGTTGATTATATAATACTTGTATGAATTAAATTACATCTATAGTTTTGTTCATATTCTCTCTGAAACACTGGAAAAATTTTAACTGCTATAAATTTTATCAGATCAGTAAGCCACAGGTCACCCAAAGAATAACTATATTAGCAGAGCTCCTGAAATATCAGTTACAAAAGTGCTTTTTTTATAGAAATGTCATAACCAAAAGGAATCTTTTTGATATTTTTACTGCTGAGCATTTTATTTGGTCCACATAATTCAATACTTTGCTTGTAATGTTTCATTTAAAATTTTTTAGTTCATGGTAGTTAATCTTTTTTCAACATTATCATAAATTCTTCTATACTCAAGGCTATATCATCTCTCTTTTGCATCCCCTGAAATTAAGTTAGATCTATTAGAGATGCTCAAGAAATACTAATTAATTATTTGATGGCTTATTCACTCAATCATCACTTTTGAGAATTTGTTATTTAAAGCCAATGTGAAAAAAACAAAAAATGAGAAATAAAAGTCCAAAAGATATATTGACCAAAGGTAAGTGAAGTCGTTGAAATGTCAGTTTCACTTTTAAAAAGGGGGAGCCCTGAGTTTGAACTGACTCATGCCAGTTCAAATCCTTCTACCTGCAATAGAGGAAATCAGAGAGAGAGAAGAAAATTGAAGAAAAGAAGTTTTATCTCTATTTTAAAATAAGACACTCAGACTCTTCCAATGTGGACAAAGAAACCAATAAAAGCAATAGTGTTGCTATTTATAAAGGCTAAACAACCTAAGGCAATTCAATATGACTCCCTTGCATGCTTCGATGAATGGCCCAACACTTCACAAACCTGTTACTCTGTTTCTAGTTCTGATTTATGAAACAGTTGCCTAAAGTGATTTGCTGTTCACTTCACATAGTACATGAGATATAGATATGTAACAAACTAATGATGGTTACAGAAGATTTATAATTTATGGGCAAAGACATAGGTATATATGTTACATGATATATATGTTATATAGCATGTATAGTTTGTATATACCAAATATATTTTCATATTAGTCATATTGTAAAAGAGGATTCAGAACAAATGGGAAAATAATGAGAAAGAAAAAAGTGAATATAATATATTTTGACCATTTATCAATTTTCTATTTTTAGAAATTTGATTCAATTCTTTATATATTTTAGAAATGAAGCTTTCATTAAAAAAGCAGTAGCTGTAAAAAAAAAAAAAAAATTGTTTCCAGTTGTCTACTTCCTTCTAATCTTGGTTGAATTGGTTTTGTATAAAACCTTTTACATTTAATATAATTAAAATTATCCATTTTGTATTTCATAAGGTTCTGAATTTCCTGTTTGGTCATAAATTCTTAACACCTTCATATATTTGACTGGTAAATTGTGCCTTGCTCTCCTAATAAGCTTATGGTATTATTAACCTTTATTATATTTCCACTTTTGACCTGATCTTGGTATAGGGTGAGAGATATTGTTCAATAACTACTTCTTGCCATTCTAATTTCTAGTTTTTAAATGTGCATTTCTCTAATTAATAGTGATTTAGAACATTTTTCATATGACTATAGATGGCTTTAATTTCATTATCTGAAAATTGTTCATATTTTTTGACCATTTGTCACTTGGGAAATAATTATATTTATATATTATATATTATTTCCTTTGGTTCAGTTGTTGATGTGATACATTTTTCTTTGCATTCCTACTATAAATCTCACTTGGTCATGCATTAATATTCATTAGGGAGATTGGTCTGTAACTGTCTTTCTCTGTTTTGCCCTTTCTTGGTTTAGGAATCAGCACCAAATTTCTGTCATAAAAAATAACTTGGTAGGATTTCTTCAAATATTTTTTTTTCAAATGGTTGCTCTACTATTAGAATTAATTACTTTTAAAGATTTTGGTAAAATTTACTTGTAAATTCATCTGGCCTTGGAAATTTTATCTTAGGAGTTCATTGAAGGCTTGTTCAATTTCTTTTCCTAAATTGGTTTATTTAAGTATTATATTTTATCCTTTGATAATGTGAGCAATTAATACATTTCTAAATAGCTATCCATTTCACTTAGATTGTCAGATTTATTCACATACAATTAGGCAAAACAACTCCCAATTCTTGATTTAATTTCCTCTTATTTGATGATAAGTTCACCATTTAAATTTTTGATAGTGGTAATTTAGTTACCTTCTTTCCTTTTAAAATCAAATTAACTAAAGGTTTATTTATTTTATTGTTCCCTCCTGCACCCTGAAATACAACTCTTAGTTTTTAGCTTTTTAATTACATGCCCAGTTTATGGTTCTCTTCTTTCTTTATTTTGTTCACATAAGCATTTAAAGATATAAAATTGGGGCACGGGGACAGAGCCAAGATGGTAGAGAGGACACAAGTGTCTGTCTGACCTCTCCTCTACCCTCAAACTATTTTACAAAACTCAATCTCTGAATTACTGCTGGACTGTCAGAATTCTAGGATAGTAAGAGTACAACACGTTACCAACAGAAGATACCCTCAAAATTCGCCAGAAAAAGTCTGTTTTTGTTCATTGTCAGGATAGAACAGGGCTAGGCCAGGCACAGACTCAGGCAGATAGTCAGTGAGAGCACAGAGAACAGCTCTTTATTGGCATAAAGTTGAGCAAAGTAACTTTGCATTATTGCTCTAATTCCCTTTTCATTAGTGGCAAGCTCTCCCTTTTCATTTGTAAGACTAACAACTTCATTTTCCTCTTTCCTTTCCTTTTTCTAATCAAATTTACCAAAGATTTATCTATTTTGTTGGTTTTTTCATAGAACCAACTCTTAATTTTATTTATTAATTCAATAGTTGTTTTTTGTTTGTTTTGTTTTGTTTTTTTCTTTCAATTTTATTAATCTCTCCTTTTATTTTTAGAATTTCTAGTTTGATGTTTGATTTTGTGTTTTTAATTTGTTCTTTTTCTAGCTTTTTTTTAATTTGCAAGCCTAATTCATTGATTTTCTCTTTCTCATTTTATTCAAGTAAGCATCTAGAGATATAAAATTTCCCTATATTTCCATTTTGGCTATATCCCACACAGTTTGGTATGTTGTCATTCTCTTGGGTGAAATTATTAATTGTGTCTATGATTTGCTTTTTCACCCATTCATTCTTTAGGATGAAATTTTTTAGTTTCCAATTACTTTTTGGTCTATTTTGCCCGGGCATTTATTGAATATAATTTTTATTGCATTGTGATCTGAAAAGGATGTATTTAATATTTCTACATTTCTGCATTTGAATTTGACAGCTTCATGTCCTAATATATGGTCAATTTTTTGTATAGGTTTCATGAATTACTGAGAAGAAAGTGTACTTCTCTCTGATTCCATTTAGTTTTCTTCAAAGATCTATCACACTTAACTTTTCTAATGCTGAGAAGAAAGTGTACTTCTCTCTGATTCCATTTAGTTTTCTTCAAAGGTCTATCACACCTAACTTTTCTAATGCTCTTATTTACCTTGTTAACATCTTTTTTATTTGTGAATTGATTTATCTAATTCTGAGATGCAAGGTTGAGATCTCCCACTATTATAGTTTTGCTGTCTATTTCTTCTTGCAACTCTCTTAACTTCTCCTTTGGGAAGTTAGATGCTATACCACTTGGTGCATATATATTTAGTATTGATATTGCTTCATTGTCTATGCTACCTTTTAGCAAGTTATAATTTCCTTCCTTATCTCTACTAATTAAACTAAATTTTTGCTTTTACTTGATCTGAGCTCAGGATGGCTACTCCTACTTTTTATTTTTATTTTTTTTTATTTTTTTTTTTTTACTTCACCTGAAGCATAGTAGA
This sequence comes from Sminthopsis crassicaudata, assembly GCF_048593235.1. NCBI lineage: Eukaryota > Metazoa > Chordata > Mammalia > Dasyuromorphia > Dasyuridae > Sminthopsis > Sminthopsis crassicaudata. Next base: position 520,546,871 of record NC_133617.1, read on the forward strand.
TTTTCCTCCAGTCTTTTATCTTTATACTATTGCCCTGCTTCAAGTGTGTTTCCTGTAACCAAAATATTGTAGGATTCTGGTTTTTAATCCAGTCCGCTATCTGCCTCTGTCTTATGAGGTTTTTTACCCCATTCACATTTATAGTTAAAACTACTAGTTTTGTGTTTCCTTCCACCTTGTTATCTCCAGATTATGCTTTAATCTTTATATTTCCCCTTCCCTCCTTGCCCAGTATTAAACTTATGAGCACCACTTGCCTCACACAGACCTATTATAAGCTATTAGAAAAAATCCACAACTTTAACAAAGTTGCAGGATACAAAATAAATCCACATAAATCATCAGCAATTTTGTACATCATTAACAAAATTCAACAACAAGAGATAACAAAGAGAAATTCCACTTAAAATAACTGTAAATAGTATAACATATTTGGGGATCTATCTGCCAAGGAAAAATCAAAAACTATATGAGCAAAAGTAAAAAACACTTTCCACATAAATAAAGTCAGATCTAAACAATTGGAAAACTATTAAGTGCTCTTGGATAAGTTAAGCAAATATAATAAAGATGAAAATACTACCTAACCTTATCTATTTATTATCAATCAGACTCCCAAGAAACTATTTTAATGACCTAGAAAATAAAACAACAAAATTCATGTGGAAGAACAAAAGGTCAAGAATTTCAAGGGAACTAATTAAAAGAATCAAATGAAGGTGGCCTAGCTGTACCTGATCTAAAACTATATTATAAAGCAGCGGTCATCAAAATCATTTGGTATTGGCTAAGAAATAGACTAGTTGATCAGTGGAATAAGTTAGATTCACAGAACAAAATAGTCAATAACTACAGAAATCTAGTGTTTGACAAACCCAAAGATCCCAACTTTGGGGATATAAATGCACTATTTGGAAGATGGTGGAGAAGACAAATATGCCATTCTAAGCTCCCCTTCTATGCTCACTACTAATTACCAAATTCACCCTCAGAAAAAGTTCCTGACTGGTAAAATCCATGAATATTTGGAGGACAACAAATCACCAGCTGAAGGTAATTGGGAAGATCACCAGAAAGATTTGTCCTGATCAGTGGGAAAAGGGCAGTGCTTTCAGGGAGGCAGAACACAGAGGCTAGCACACTGAGCAGACTGGGGGCTGGGGTGGTCTCTGAGGGTGGATAATTTGTAGAGAGGACTCTATCACAGCTTGACTGCTCTGTTTTGGTTGCAAAGCAGAGAAGTTACACAAATGCCAAAGGTAGAGTGTACTCCAAAAAACACCAGAATTTAACAGGGCCTGGCTATACCTACCCAGCACCAAAAGTGATACAGCATGGACCACAGAACAGTTGTGCATCTGCATTCTGCAGTGCTGGGATTTTGCCCAGGGCAGCAACACTTCTGTGCATGAGGGGGGGTCTGCCCAGGGCAGCCACACTTCTGCATAGCAGAGAAGGGAGAGGGCTCTGCCCAGGGCAGTAGAACTTCCACAGTGTGGCAGGCAGTGCTTCCAAAAACAGAGACACTTCCTCTGTGGGGTTTTTCACAGGGTATTTCCACAGCTTGGCAGCTCTTTGCAGCCCGATTGCAGGACAGCTACTGTCTATATATCTATTCCTGTTCTGTAGAGGAAGCTGGTGAGCACTTTGCCCTGAAGACAGACCTTAAGGGCTTTTAAAAAAGGAGTAAAAAAGCCAAGCAGACTCTAACCATTGATAGCTTCTTTACAAAAAGCAAGTAGGTTTTCATCCTTAAGGAGACTAATATCAGACAGTCTCCAGACAAAACCCCAACTAGGGATGTAACCTGGTCCTCATCACAAAAGGCTTTCCAAGAAGAAATTACAAAATATCTTAAAAAAGAGATAGAAGAAAAATGGGGAAAGGAAAGAGAAGATCTGCAAGAGAGTACAGAAAAGACATATAATTCACTAAAAGAAAATTTTGATAAAGTGGAAAAGAAAAACAACTTCCTGAAATGTGAATTGCAAAAGGTAAAGAACTCCCAGGGAACCAGAATTTGTGACCTGGAAAAGATAAATAACTCCCAGGAAAGTAGAATTTTTGAATTGGAAAAAGAAAATAGCACAGTTAAAAAAAAGTTAGTGAAATGGGAAAAAAAATTCCATACAGCAAAACAACTCTAAAAATTCAATTGGATATATACAAAAAGAAGTAAAAAAGATAATGAATAAAATAACTCATTAAAAATCAGAACTGAAGAAATAGAAATGAAAGATTTGTTGAGGCATCAAGAATCAGTCAAGCAAAACCAAAAAAAAAAAAAATGAAAAAAATAGAAAAAAATGTTAAATATCTATTTGGAAAAACAACAGACCTGGAAAATAGATCTAAGAGAGAAAATCTGAGAATTATTGGACTTCCTGAAAATTATGATGAAAAAAAGAGCCTAGATGCCATTTAACAGTAAAACATCAAACAGAACTGCCCAGATGGTAGAATAAGAAGGTAAAATAGGCTTTGAAAGAATTCATCAAATATCTTGTGAAAGAGCTGCTAAAATAAAAAAGTACAAGGAATATTATGGCTAAATTTCAGAACTATCAGACTACAGAAAAATTATAACAAGCAGCCAGAAAAAAAAATTCAAATACCAAGAATCCACAATAAGGATCACTCAGGATCTAATTGTTTCTACATTAAAGACTCAAAATGCCTGGAATCTGATATTCTGAAAGGCAAAAGAACTAGGAATGCAACCAATAATAAACTACCCAGCTATGCTGAACATGTTCTTCCAGGTAAGAAGATGGACATTTAATTAAACTGGTGAATTCCATTTATTCCTAATGAAAAAACCAGAGCTAAACAAAAAATTTGACCTCCAAATATAGGACTCAAGAGAAGCAGAAAAAGGGAAGAAGGACTCTTGAGAGCTGTAATTCTGTTATGGATTTACATAAATAGTGCATTATAATTTGATTTTACTGATATAATATGAAAAGGGAAGTAGAAGTAGAAAGAGGATAGTATCAGAAAAAGGGAAAAGGGGAGATAATAAGAGGAAAATTACATCCCATGAAGAGGCAAAGGAAACCTATCATATCTGAGGGAATTTAGGTAGGCGACAGGAATATTCTGTGAATCTTATTCTCATCAGATTTGGCTCAAAGAAAAAAACAATAAGCATATTTGGTTTACAGAGAAACTTCTCTCACCTCATTAAAAAGTGGGAGAGGAAAAGGGAAAAGGAAAAGAGTAATAAGGGAAGAGTATAAGAAAGGGTAAGGGACTCAAAGGGGTTGGACAGGATTCTTAAAAGGGAGAGCTACATGAGGCAAGTGGTGCCCATAAGTTTAATACTGGGGAGGGGGATAAGGAGGGAAAGAAAAAGAAAAGCATAATCTGGGGATAATAAGATGGCAGGAAATACAGAATTAGTCATTTTAATTATAAATGTGAATGGGATGAACTCTCCCATAAAGCAGAAGCAGATAGCAGACTGGATAAAAAGCCAGAACCCTGCAATATATTGTTTGCAGGAAACACATTTAAAGCGGGTTGATACATAAGGAGTAAAGGTAAAAGGCTGGAGCAAAATCTCTTATGCTTCAGGTGAAGTAAAAAAAAAAAAAATCAGGGGTAGCCATCCTTATCTCAGATCAAGCAAAAGCAAAAACTGATCAAATTAAAAGAGATAAGGAAAGAAACTATATCTTGCTAAAGAGTAGCAGTATACTTTATCAATACTAAATGAAGCAATATCAATACTAAACATATATGCACCAAGTGGTATAGCATCTAACTTCCTAAAGGAGAACTTAAGAGAGTTGTAAGAAGTAATAGACAGCAAAACTATATTAGTGGGAGATCTCAATCTTGCACTCTCAGAATTAGATAAATCAAACCACAAAACAAATAAGAAAGAAGTTAAAGAGGTAAATAAAATATTAGAAAAGTTAGGTATTATAGATCTTTGGAAAAAAAACTGAATGGAGACAGAAAGGAATACATTTTCTTCTCAGCAGTTCATGGAACCTATAAAAATTGGCCATATATTAAGACATAAAGACCTCAAAATTAAATGCAGAAAGGCAGAAATAGTAAATGCATTTGTTTCAGATCATAAAGCAATAAAAACTACATTCAAAAGAAACATTAGAGGTAAATATATCAAAAAGTAAACTAAAAAAGTAAACTAAAGAATTTCATTCTAAAGAATGAATGTGTGAAACAAGAAATCATAGACACAATTAATCATTTTACCCAAGAGAATGACAACAATGAAATAACATATGAAAATTTATGGGATGCAACCAAAGTGGTAAAAAGGGGAATTTTAATATCTTTATAGTGTTACTTGAATAAAATAGAGAAAGAGGGGATTAATGAATTGGGCTTGCAAGTTAGAAAGTTAGTTAAGTTAGTAAAATTAGAAAAAGAGCAAATTAAAAACCCCCAATCAAATACTAAACTTGAAATTTTAAAATTAAAAGGGGAAATTGATAAAATCTAAAGTAAAAAAAAAATCTATTTAATTAATAAATAAAACTAATACTTGGTTTTATGAAAAAAAACCAATAAAATAAATAAACCTTTTGTAAATCTGAAAAATACTAAGTGATCTTGTATAGGTCGAGCAAATATAATAAAAATGACAATACTACCTGAACTAATTTATTTAGTGCTATACCAATCAGACTCCCCCCCAAAAAACTATCTTAAAGACCTGGAAAAAGTAAGAACAAAATTCATCTACAAGAACTAAAGATCAAGACTTTCAAGGGATCTACTGAAAAAAAAAAAAAAAAAAAAAAGGCATTGAAGGTGGCCTAGCTGTACCAGATCTATAACTATATTATAAAGCAGTAGTCACCAAAACCATTTGGTATTGGCTAAGAAATCGACTAGTTGAGCAGTGGAATAGATTAAGTTCACAGGACAAAATAGTCAATAACTTTAATAATCTAGTCTTGACAAACCAAACACCCCAGGTTTTGGGATAAGAATTCACTGTTTGACAAAAACTCTGGGAAAATTAGAAATTAGTATGGCAGAAACTAAGCATTGACCCACACTTAATACTATACACCAAGATAAGGTCAAAATGGGTTCATTATCTAGGTATAAAGAAAGAAATTATAAATAAGTCCAAAGAACATAGGATAGTTTACCTCTCAGACCTGTGGAAGAGGAAGGAATTTGTGACCAAAGAAGAACTAGAAGTCATTATTGATCACAAAATAGTAATTTGATTATATCAAATTGAAAAGCTTTTGTACAAACAAAACTAATGCAGACAAGATTAGAAGGGAAAAAATAAAGTGGGAAAATATTTTTACAGTTAAAGGTTCTGATAAAGGCCTCATTTCCAAAATATAGAGAATTGCCTTTAATTTAGAAGAAATCAAGCCTATCTCCAATTGACAAATGGCCAAAAGATATGAACAGACAATTCTCATATGAAGAAATTGAAACTATTTCTGCTCATATGAAAGGGTGTTTCAAATCACTATTGATCAGAAAAATGAAAATTAAAATAACTGTGAGATACTACTACAAACCTATCAGATGGGCTAAGATGACAGGAATAGATTATGACAAATGTTGGAGGGGATGTGGGAAAACTGAGACACTGATGCATTGCTGGTGGAGTTGTGAATGGATCCAACAATTCTGGAGAGCAATTTGAAACTATACTCAAAAAGTTATCAACCTGTGCATATCCTTTGATCCCGCAATGTTACTACTTGTCTTACATCCCAAAGATATTAAAGAAGGGAAAGGGACTTATAAGTGTAAAAATGTTTGTAGCAGCCCTTTTCATAGTGGCTAGAAACTGGAAATTGAATGGATGTCCATTAATTGGAGAATGGCTGGATAAATTATGGTATATGAATGTTATGGAATATTACTGATGTATAAGAAATGACCAGCAGCATGAATACTGAAAGGCTTGTAGAGACTTACATGAACTAATGCTAAGTGAAATGACCAGGAGATTATTATACATTTCTACAACAATACTATATGAGGATCAATTCTGATGTAAGTGGCTATCTTTAACAATGAAAGGATCCAAATCATTTCCAACTGATTAGTAATGAACAGAACTAGCTACACCCAGGGAGAACACTGGGAAATGAGTGTTGACTACAACGTAGCATTTACATTCTTTCTGTTATTGTTTGCTTGCATTTTTGCTTTTCTTCTCAGATTATTTTTAGCTTCTTTCTAAATCCGATTTTTCCCATGCAGCAAGATAATCTTATGTATACACATAATCTTATATGTATACACATACTGCATTTGACATATACTTTAATATATTTTACATGTATAGGACTACCTGCTATCTAGAGGAGGGGGTGTAGGGGAGAAAGGGGTATAGGGAAAGAGGGGAAATGTTGGAAAGGAAGTTTTTGCAATGGGCAATGTTGAAAAATTTCCCCTAAGAACTGCTTTGACTCTATCCCATAGGTTTTGCATTGTTGTCTCCATAGTTACATAGTTATAGTGGTATGTTTTCTTTATAGTTATTTTAAATTGAATTTCTCTTTCTATATTTTGCTGCTGTGTTTTGTTACTAATATTTAGACATGATGATTTATGTGGGTTTATTTTTATATCCCGCAACTTGGGAAAACTTAATTATTTCAAGGAGACTTTTGGTTGATTCTCCAGGATTCACTAAATATATCATCATATCTGCAAAGAGGTATAGTTTTTCTTCATTGTCTATTAGAATTCTTACAGATATTTTTCTTCTCTTGTTTCTAAAGCTAAAATTTCTACTAGTATATTGAATAATAATGGTTATTCCTTGCTTGACTCCTGATCTTACAGGAAAGATTTTTAGCTTGTCCTAATTACATATAATGTTTGCTGATGGTTTCACCCAGTTACTGCTTATCATTTTAAGGAAAACTTCACTTATTTCTGTGTTCTCTAGTGTTTTTAATAGGAGTAGGTAGTGTATTTTTGTCAAATGTTGTTTCTGTATCTTATTGAGATAATCATCAGATTTCTACTGGTTTTCTTATTAATGTGGTCCATTCTCTTAATGTTTTTTTTTTTCTGATATGGAAGCAGCCTTGCATTCCTGGTATAATTCCTACTTAGTCATACTATATTATCCTAGCTATAAATTACTGTAATCTCTTTGCTAATATCTTATTTCAATATTTATATTAAGATTAATTAAAAAGATTGGTTTATAATTTTATTTTCCTCTTTTAATCCTTCCCAGTTTAGGTATTTTCATTATATTTATGTCATAAAAATAATTTATTAGCACTATCTCATCTATTTTTTTAGATTAGTTAATGTTATTGTAATTAATTGTTCTTTAAATGTTTAGTAGAATTCACTTGAACATCCACCTGGCCATAAAGATTTTTTTATAGGAAGTTTGTTGATGACTTATTCATTTTCTCTTTCTAAATTGATATTATTTAAGTATTTTATTTACTCTTATTATATGGATGATTAATATTTTTGTAATTATTTGTTCATTTCACTTAGTTTGTCAGATTTATTCACGTACAATTAGTTAAAAAGTTCATAATGATTGTTTTAATTTACTCTTTATTGATAGTAAATTCACTTTTTATATTTTTGATACTTATACCTTGATTTTCTTAAAGTATCCAAAAATAACAATTGTATTGTTTTTAGTAAAAATATTTTTAAAATATTTAAAATAAAGTGTTTTAAACAAATTTAACTAATATCTAGTTTTATTCATTAGTTCAATAATTTTCTTACTTTCAATTTTATTAATCTCTCCTTTGGTTTTCAGAAGTTCTAATTTGGTATTAAATCAGGACATTTTCATATGTTCCTTTTCCAACTTTTTAATTGCATGTTCAATTTTTAGATCTCTTCTTTCTCTATTTCTATACCTCATTCAATTTTCTCTAGACACCTATAGTATTTAACTTTTCTAAAATTCTGTTTACCTCCTTAACTTATTTCTTGTTTATTTTCTAGATAGATTCATCTAATTCTGAGAGAGGAAAGTTGAGTTACCCCACTAGATCACTTTCTGCTATATATTTCTTCCTATAAGTCAGTTTCTCTTCCTTTAAGAATTTGGATACTATATCACTTGGTGCATATAGGTTTAATATAAATAATATTTCATTGTTTCTGATATCTTTTAGTAAGATCTGGTTCTTTCCTTAACTCTTTTAATTAAATCTATTTTTGCTTTTGCTTTATCTGAGATTGGGATTGCTGATCCAACCTTTACCTTTACACTGTGTATATCTTTCTTATCCACTCTTCTGATTCCACTTTATGGGAGAGTGTATTTCCTTGACATTCACAGTTATGATTAACAATTATGCATTTCCCTTCATCCTATTTTTTATTTATACTTTTGTCTCTCTTTTCACCCCTTCCTTCCTTCCAAATAATTTGCTTCTAATGATCACTTCCTTCCAATTGCCCTTCCTTTCATCACCCCCATCTTTTCTCTTTCCCCTTTTGACTATTATTTTTGCTCTCACTTTTATCCAACCATTCTATTTTCTTTCCTTTTTTTTCTTCCACTTCCCTCTAGAGTAAGATAAGTTCCTAGAACTAACTGAGTTTGTATTTTATTCCTTCTTTGAGTCAAATCTGATAAGATTAAGGTTCATGTAATGCTTATCCAGCAAGATACTTTTATAAATGTGTATAGATAGATAGATAGATAGATAGATAGATAGATAGATAGATAGTATTTAATATATGTTTTAACAAGAATAACATATTGGATTGCTTACAATCTGAAGAAAAGGTGGGGAGAAGAAGGGGGCAATTTGAAACACAAAGCTATGCAAGGGCCAATGTTGAAAAATTATCCATGCATGCGTTTTAAAAGTAAAAAGCTTTAAACAAACAAACAAACAATGCTAATCCTTCTCCCTTCTTTCTCTCTAATGTAATAGATTTTTTGTACCTTTTTGTGTAATGTAATTTACCCCATTTTACTCCCCTTTTCCTCTTCTCCCAGTACAATGCTTATTTTCCACCCTTTAATTTATTTTTTATTTTATCTCAAAGTCAACTTATACTACACTCTCTATGTATACCCCTTCTAATTGTCCTATTAATGAAACAATTCTCAAGACTTGTTATTATCATATTCCTGTGTAGTCATGTAAACTGTTTAACTTTTATACAATTTTTTTCTTTCCTATTCATCTTTTTTATGTTTTTATTAAATCTTGTATTAGGAGATCCAATTTTCAGTTTACTTCTTGTCTTTTTATCAGAAATTATTGAAAATCCCTTATTTTCTTAAGTATCCATCTTTCTTCCAGAAAAAAGTATGTTACATTTTTTGGGGTGGTTGATTCTTGGTTGTAGTCCATACTCCTTTGCCTTCCATAATATCACATTTCAGGCATTCTCATCCTTTAATGTACAAACTCCTAAATTCTATGTGATCCGCACTATGGCTCCTCAATATTTGAATAGTTACCTTCTGGCTGTTTGCAACATTTTCTCTTTGACCAAATAAGAATTTTGCTACAATATTCCTTGGAGTTTTCATTTGAGGATCTCTTTCAGGAGGTGATCAGTGGATTTTTTTCATGACTATTTTGCCTTCTGATTTGTGGATATCACAGCACTTCTCCTTGATGATTTCTTGAAAGCTGCTGTTCAGACTCCCATTTATTTATTTATTATTTTTGATCAAGGCTTTCAGGTACTCCAATAATTACTTTTTAAATTAAAAACAAATAAAAATGGAAAGAAAACAAAATAGAAAAATAAAATAAGAGAAAAAAGAAAAAAATTCTCATGTGTACAACAGAACATAAAAAAGGACTAAAAATGAGTGCATGTAAGGAGTGCATATAAAATAATAATAATGATAATAATGATCCATTGGATTCAAAACTGCCCTATTTTGCTTTCTTTTATGTTATCTTTTGTCCTCTTCTATGCACTTTTATTTTATTATTTTATATGTGTGTGTGTGTGTGTGTGTATATATATATATATATATATATACATGTCCCTCTGCGTGTGTATACATGTATATATATATATATACATATATATGCATATATATATACATATATATGCATATATATGTATACACACACACACACACAGATACACACAACACACACAGAGGGGCAGAGCCAAGATGGAGGAGAGGATACATATTTCTGACTGTTGCTCTTATGCCTCAAACTAATTACCAAATCTAACCTCTGAATTGGTTCTGGAATGTCAGAACTCATGAATATTGAGAGTGTAACAAGGTAGCAACAAAATATAATTTTGAAGCTCTTCAGAAAAGCTTTGTTGCAATCATGTACCGAGGGAGGCAGGTCAAGCACCAGCAGGCCAAGCAAAAAAGCTGAATGCAGAAAGCATACACTGGGGTTGTGATTGCTCCCCATGCCAAGGGAATGTATTGTGAGAAATTCACAGCAGTGTTGGCCATTCTGCCCTGGGTGCAAGTCAGTAGCTCAGCAGAGAAGTTAAAAAACATCCAACACAAATACAAAAGGTAAATAGTGAAGCCCAAAATGCCAGAAATTCATGGGATCCGGCCTCACTCAGCCACCACAAGAAGTCAGTAAGCACTGACTCAGTACAGTCAGTACTGACCCAGTGTAGCCACTGCTATTTATAGTAAAAACTTGGGAAATCTCCCTTGCCTTAAAAGCAGATCTCAACTTTTAAAAAATGAGTACAAAAACAAAATGAACTCCAATCATAGATAGTTTTTTAGGTGAAGAACAGTGAAGAACAGATTTCAAATACTGAGGAGATTAAAAGCAGATTGTCTACAGATGAATCCCCAATGGATGATATAATCTAGTCCCCACCACACAAGGGTCTCTTAGGAGAAAAGGATCTTAAAAGAAAGTTAAAAGAAAATGGGAAAAGGAAATAAAACTATGCAAAAGAGTTTGGAAAAGGCAACACTAATTATCTGCAGTAAATTCACTACAAAATAAACTTAGTGAAATGGAAAAAGCATAGAAGTTATTAAAAGGTCATTAAAAGGTAGATTTAATGACAAAATAGAAAAATAAAACAACTCCCTGAAAAACAGAATTTGTGAAATGGAAAAAAAAAATCCATAGAACAAAAAACTCATTTAAAAATTCAATTGGACAAATATAAAAAGAAGTTAAAAAAATAAATGAAGAAAATAATTTACTAAAAATCAGAACTGAACAAATGGAAATGAATGATTTAATGAAGCATCAAGAATCTGTCAAACAAAAAAAGTGAAAAAAAATAGAAGAAAATATTAAATACCTACTCGAGAAAACAACTGGAATCTTGAAAATAGATCTAGGAAAGACAATCTAAGGATTATTGACTTCCTAAAAACCATGATGAAAAAAAAGAGCTAGACACTTTTCCAAGAAATCATCAAAAAAGACTTCCCTGATGTGAAAGAATCAGAAGGTAAAATAGTCATTGAAAGAATGCACCGAACACCTCTTAAAAGAGACTAAAAAATTAAAACTCCAAGGAATATTGTGGCTAAATTTCAGAATAATTGGGCCAAGGGAAAAAAATATTACAAGCAGCCAGAAGAAAAAAAAAATGAAATACCAAGGAGTCACAATAAGGATTACCCACGACCTATAAGCTTCCACCTTAAAGGATCAAAGGGTCTAGAATCTGATATTCCAAAAGGCAAAGAAACTTGGAATGCAGCCAAGAATAAACTATCCCATTAAACTGAACATTTTATTTCAGGGAAGAAGATGGACATTTGACAAATCCATTTTTTTTCTGCTAGATTCTATGTGATCTGCACTACGGCTCCTCAATATTTGAATAGTTTCCTTCTGGCTGTTTGCAATATTTTCTCCTTGACCAAATAGGAATTTTGTTACAATATTCCTTGGAGTTTTCATTTGGGGATCTCTTTCAGGAGGTGATCAGTGGATAGTTGAAATCCATTTATTTCTGATGAAAAGGCCAAAGCTAAATAAAAAATTTGAACTCCAAATATACAACTGAAGAGAAGCATAGAAAGGTAAAAAGAAGAGAACCCTTGACAACTTTATTTCTATTATGGGCATACTTAGAAAGTGCATATATAATTTGATTAATAAAAATGTAACTATAGGTGAAAAGAGAATTGTACTGGAAAAGGGGGAAAGTGTAGGTAAAATGAGGGAAATTACATCTCATTAAGAGGCAAAGAAAACCTATAATAATTGAGAGAAAGAAAGGAGGAGAATCAACATTGTGTGAATCTTACTCTCATTAGATTTAGTTCAAAGAAAGAATATTAGACATATTTGGTTTCACAGAGAAACTTCTCTCACTGGATAGAAAAGTGGGAATAGAAAGGGGAAAAGGGAAGGGATAGGCTAAAGAGAAAGGAAAATGGAAATAATAGGGAAAGTTATAATAAAGGCGGAGGAATTCTAAAGGGGGAGCACTGCTTGAGGCAAGTAGTGCTCATAAGGAAAAAAAAAAAACTGGGGAGGAGGAAAAGGGGAAAAGGAAAGAGAAAAGTATAATTTGAGATCAATAAGATGGCAGGAAATACAGAATTAGTAGTTTTAACCATAAATGTAAATGGGGTGAACCCTCCCATAAAGCAGAATTGGATACAGAATGGACTAAAATCCAGAACCCTACAATGTTATTTACAAGAAGCACATTTAACTATTGTTCTGTAAGAAACTATCACAGAGGCTTGGAGAGGCCTGCATGAACTCATGCTAAAAGAAATGCGCAGAACCAGGAGATCATTATACACGGCTATTAGGATTCTTATAGATGTTTTGGGCCAGAACTTGAGACAAGGTAATGTACTTGGTTCACATCTTTAGAGGAGCTCAAACATTTAAAGTAGTTTACACCTTTAAAGGAGTTCGCTCATTGATTTACACATTAGACTTCATACTTTTAAAGACAAGCTCACTCTGTGAGAGATGATTCAGAGCCAGGATTCAATGGATTCACAAGTCCAGGAGAGTCACAAGTCTAAAGGAAAAGCCTGCTCATGGGCTCCCAGGAGATTTGCAACTAGGATTGACTTCTGGGAGATTCACAAGGCAGAAATCCACAACCCCATACTCATTCATTCCCACTTCAGTCTTTGTGCTGGCTGGAGAAACTCCTTGATCTGAATTTTCTTTTGCAGAAAGATAACTGTACAAATATGTGTGTATAAATATTGTGTGTGTATGTGTGTGTGTGTGGGTGTATGATTTAATGTGTATTTCAACATATTTAATATGTATTGGACTACCTGTGAACTAGGGAAGGGGGTGAGGGGAAGGTGAGGAAAAATTTGGAACAAAAGGTTTTGCAAGGGTCAGTGTTGGAAAAATTACCAATGCATATGCTTTGTAAATAAATCAATTAAAAATTTAAAAAAAGAAACACATTTAAAGCAGAGTGGTACATACAGAGTAAGGTCAAAGGCTGGAGCAGAATCTATTATGCTTCAGGTAAAGTAAAAAAAGCAGGGTTAGCTATCCTGATCTCAGATCAAGCAAAAGCAAAAATGATCTAATTAAAAGAGATAAGGAAGGAAACTATATCTTTCTAAAGAGTACCATAGATAATGAAGCAATGTCAATACTAAACATATATGCACCAACTGGTATAGTGTCTACATTCCTAAAGAAATAGTTAAGAGAGCTACAAGAAGAAACAGACAGCAAAACTAAAATAGTGGAGATCTCAACCTTGCTCTCTCAGAACTAGATAAAACAAACCAAAAATAAATAAATAAATAAATAAATAAGAAGTTAAGCTGGTAAAAATAATACTAAAAAGTTAGGTATGGTATATCTTTAGAGAAAATTGAAAGGAGACAGAAAGGAATACACATTCTTCTCAGTGACTCATGGAACCTATACAAAAGTTGACCATATATTACTCATGCATATATACTGTCAAAAATTTTATAATAAAGTGACTTTGTTTTCAAAAAATATACAATCTGCCAATAGTTCACCCATTCATTCTTTTTTTTTTTCCCCTGATGCAATTGGAGTTAAGTGATTTGCCCAGAGTCACAGAGTTAGGAAGTATTGTGCCTGAGGTCAGATTTGAACTCAGATTTGAAGTCCTCCTGACTTCAGGGCCAGCATTCTATCCACTCTGCCATCTAGCCGCCCCCACCCATTCATTTTTTAGGATGAGATTATTTAGTTTCCAATGACTTTTTGCTATATTTCCCCTAGCATTTTATTGAATGAAATTTTTATTGCATCATGATCTGAAAAAAGCACATTTACTATTTCTCTCTTCCTTCATTTGATTTTGAGGGTCTTATGTCCTAATATATTGTGAGTTGGATCTTCTTTATGTTGAAGATTTCCACTTCCATCATAATACATCCTCATACAGTATTGTTGTTGAAGTGTATAGTGATCTTCTGGTTCTGCTCATTTCACTCAGCATCAGTTGATGTAAGTCTCTCCAAGCTTCTCTGTATTCCTCCTGTTAGTCATTTCTTACAGAGCAATAATATTCCATAATATTCATATACCATAATTTACCCAGGCATTCTCCAATTGATGGACATCCATTCATTTTCCAGTTTCTAGCCACTACAAAAAGGGCTGCCACAAACATTTTGGCACATAGAGGTCCCTATCCCTTCTTTAGTATTTCCTTGGGATATAAGCCCAGTAGTAGCACTGATGGGTCAAAGGGTATGCACATTTTGATAACTTTTGGGGCATAATTCCAGATTGCTCTCCAGAATGGTTGGATTCTTTCACAAGTCCACCAACAATGCATCAGTGTCCCAGTTTTCCCGCATCCCCTCCAACATTCATCATTATTTGTTCCTGTCATTTTAGCCAATCTGGCAGGTGTGTAGTGGTATCCCACAGTTGTCTTAATTTTGCATTTCTCTGATCAATAATGATTTGGAACACTCTTTCATATGAGTGGACATAATTTCAATTTCATCATCTGAAAATTGTCTGTTCATATCCTTTGACGATTTATCAATTGGAGAATGGCTGACTTGTTATAAATTAAAGTCAGTTCTCTGTATATTTTGGAGATGAGGCCTTTATCAGAACCTTTAACTGTAAAAATGTTTTCCCAATTGGTTACTTCCCTTCTAATCTTGTTTGCATTAGTTTTGTTTGTACAAAAGCTTTTCAATTTGATATAATCAAAATTTTCTATTTTGTGATCAATGATGATCTCTAGTTCTCCTTTGGACACAAATTCCTTCCTCCTCCACAAGTCTGAGAGGTAAACTATCCTATGTTCCTCTAATTGATTTATGATCTCGTTTTTTATGCCTAAATCTTGGACCCATTTTGATGTTGTCTTGGTATGTTGTGTTAAGTGTGGGTGCATGCCTAATTTCTGCCATACTAATTTCCAGTTTTCCCAGCAGTTTTTGTCAAATAATGAATTCTTATCCCAAAAGTTGGGATCTTTGGGTTTGTCAAACACTAGATTTCTATTATTATTCACTGTCTTGCCCTGTGAACCTAATCTATTCCACTGATCAACTAGTCTATTTCTTAGCCAATACCAAATGGTTTTGGTGACTGTTGCTTTATAATATAGTTCTAGATCAGGTACAGTTAGACCACCTTCATTTAATGTTTTGTTTTTTTTTGTTTTTTTTTTTTATTACTTCCCTTGAAATTCTCGACCTTTTGTTGTTCCATATGAATTCTGTTGTTATTTTTTCAAGGTCATGAAAATAGTTTCTTGGGAGTCTGATTAGTATAGCACTAAATAAATAGATTAGTTTAGGGAGTATTGTCATCTTAATTATATTTGCTCAGCCTATCCAAGAGCACGCAATATCTTTCCAATTATTTACATCTGACTTTATTTTTGTGGCGTTTCATAATTTTGCTCATATAATTCCTGACTTTCCTTTGGTAGATATATTCCCAAATATTTTATACTATTGACAGTTATTTTGAATGGAATTTCTCTTTGTATCTCTTGCTCTTGGATTGTGTTGGTAATGTATAAAAATGCTGAGGATTTATGTGGATATATTTTGTATCCTGCAACTTTGCTAAAGTTCTAAATTATTTCTAATAGCTTTTTAGCAGAGTCTTTAGGGTTCTCTAAGTATAGCATCATGTCATCTGCAAAGAGTGATAGTTTGATTTCCTCATTTCCTATTCTAATTCCTTGAATCTCTTTCTTGACTCTTATTGCCGAGGCTAGCGTTTCTAGTACTATATTGAATAGTAATGGTGATGATGGGCAACCTTGTTTCACTTCTGATCTTACAGGGAAAGGTTCCAGTTTATTGCCATTACATATGATGTTTACTGATGGTTTTAATTATATGCTGCTTATTATTTTAAGGAAAAGTCCATTTATTTCTATACTCTCAAGGATTTTTAGTAACAATAGATGTTGGATTTTATCAAATGCTTTTTCTGCATCTATTGAGATGATCATATGGTTTTTATTAATTTAATTATTAATATGGTCAATTATACTAATAGTTTTTGTAATATTAAACCAGCCCTGCATGCCTGATATAAATCCTACTTGATCATAATGTATTATCCTGGGGATGATTTTCTGAAGTCTTTTTGCTAATATCTTATTTAAGATTTTACCATCAATATTCATTAAGGAGATTGGTCTATTGTTTTCTTTCTCAGTTTTCAATCTACCTGGTTTAGGTATCAGTACCATGTCTGTGTCATAAAAGGAATTCAGTAGGACTCCTTCAATCCCTATTTTTTCAAATAGTTTATATATCATTGGAGTTAGTTGTTCTTTAAATGTTTGGTAGAATTCACATGTAAATCCATCTGGTCCTGGGATTTTTTCTTAGGGATTTGGGTAATAGCTTGTTCCAGTTCTTTTTCTGAAATGGGACTATTTAGATTTCTTACTTCTTCCTCTGTTAATCTGGGCAAGCTATATTTTTGATGGTATTCTTCCATTTTATTTAAGTTATCGAATTTATTGGCATAAAGTTGAGAAAAGTATTAGAATTTCAGGATTCGTGTTTCTCTAGGGGTTTTTAATTTGTTCCTTTTCTAGCAATTTTAGTTGTAAGCCCAATTCATTGACCCTCTCTTTCTCTTTTTTATGCAAGTAGGCCTCGAGAGATATAAAACTTCCCCTTATTACTGCTTTGGCTGTATACCACACATTTTGGTATGATGTCTCATTATTGTCATTTTCTTCAGTGAAGTTATTAATTATGTCTAGGATTTTCTGTTTTACCCAGTCATTCTTTAGTATAAGATTATTTAGTTTACAATTATTTTTGGTCTATTTCCCCCTGGCTTTTTATTAAATGTAATTTTCATTGCATTGTGGTCTGAAAAGGATGCATTTACCATTTCTTCCTTACTGCATCTGATTTTGAAGTCTTTATGTCCCAGTATATGATCAATTTTTGTATAGCTTCCATGAACTTCTGAGAAGAATGTATACTCCTTTCTGTCTCCATTTAGCTTTTGCCAAAGATCTATCATATCAAACTTTTCTATTTTTCTATTTACCTCTTTGACTTCTTTCTTATTTATTTTGTGGTTTGATTTATCTAATTCTGAGAGTGCAAGGTTGAGATCTCCCATTATTACAGTTTTGCTGTCTATTTCTTCTTGCAGCTCTCTTAATTTCTCTTTTAAGAATTTAGATGCTGCACCACTTGGTGCATATATGTGTAATATTGATACTGCTTCATTATCTATGCTACCCTTTAGCAGGATATAATGCCCTTCCTTATCTCTTTTAATTAGATCAATTTTTGTTTTTGCTTGATCTGAGATTAGGATGGCTACCCCTGCTTTTTTTGGCTTCACCTGAAATACAGTAGATTCTGGTCCACCCTTTTACTTTTAGTTTGAATGTATCACCTTTTTCAGGTGTGTTTTCTGTAAACAACATATTGTAGGATTCTGACTTTTAATCCAGTCTGCTAAATAATTCCTCTTTATGGGGGAGTTTACTCCATTGACATTCATGGTTAGAATGACTAATTCTATATTGCTTGCCATCCTATTAACCCCTGCTTATGCTTTTCTCCTTTCCTTCCCTCTTATCCCTTTACCCAGTATTAAACTTGTGAACACCACTTGCTTTACATAGCCCTCCCTTTTTAGTATCCCTCCCCCACCTTAAAGTTCCTCTTCCTATTTTACCCCCTTTCCTCACAATTTCTGTATTGCCTTCCCCTTAGCTTACTCCTTCCCTCTCACTTTTCAATGAAGTGGAAGAAGTTTCACCATAAATCGAATATGTCTATTGATACACACTATGTTCATCTCCCTCTTTTCTTTCTCTCAGATATAATAGGTTACCTTTGCCTCTTCATGCGATGTAATACCACCACTTTACTCTTTTTTATGATATAATTTCCTTTCTACCTCTAGTTTCTAGGACAAATTATACATGTGTTCTTTATATATCTTTATGGCAGAAATATAGTTCTCATGATTTCCTTTTACCTTTTTAGAAATCTCTTGAGTTCTGTATTTGAAGATCAAACATTTTGTGTAGGTTTGGTTTTTTCATCAAGAATAGATGGAATTCATTTATTTAGTTAAATGTCCATCTTCTTCCCTGGAAAACCATGCTCATTTTTGCTGGGTAAGTTATTTTTGGCTGCATACCAAGTTCCTTAGCCTTTTGGAATATCATGTTCCAGGCCCTTTGTTCTTTTAACATGGATGCTGCTAGATCCTAGGTTATCCTTATTGTGCCTCCTCCATATCTGAATTGCTTTTTTCTAGCAGCTTCCAGTATTTTTTCCTTTGTATGACGGTTCTTGAATTTTGCAAATATATTTCTTGGCATTTTGATTTTAGGGTCCCTTTCAGTGGGTGATCGATGCATTTTTTCAATGTCTATTTTACCCTCTGTTTCCAAAACATCTGGGCAATTCTCTTTGATAATTTACTGGAAAATAGTGTCCAAGCTCTTTTTTTTCTCACATTTTTCAGGGAGTCTGATTATTTTCAAATTGTCTCTCCTGGATCTGTTTTCCAGGTCTGTTGTCTTTCCAATAAGGTACTTGACATTCTTTTCAATTGTTTTGTTTTTCTGGTTTTGCTTGACTACTTCTTGGTTTCTCTTTGAGTCATTCATTTCTACTTGTTCGAATCTAATTTTCAATGATGTATTTTCTTCACTCACTTTTTTTTTATATCTTTTTGTAATTGTCCAATTGAGTTTTTAAGTGAGTTTTTTTCTTCTATGGAATTTTTTTTTTCCATTTCATCCATTTTATTTTTTTAGAGAGCTGTTTTCTTTTTCCAGCTCACTAATCCTGTTTTCCTTGGAGTTGTTTACCTTTTCTAATTCACTAATTTTATTTCTCAATGATTTGTTTTCTTTATCCACTCTGTCTTTAAATGCATGGAATGACTTCTCCAGGCTCTCTTGCCAAGCTTCCCATTCCTTTTTCCATTTCTCTTCTAATTCTCTTGTGAGAGCCTTTTTGATTTCCTCTATGAAATTCTTTTGTATTGAGGAGCAGCTCATATCCCCCTTAGGGAATTCTTCTGGAGACAGTCTGCTTGTAGGGCCCTCAATATTTGAAGTCTGCTCTCTCTATATATAGAAGCTATCAATGGTTAGAGCCCTTTTTAATTTTTTCTTCATTTTGTCAGAGCAGAATCAAAGAAAACAAATTGACAAGAGAAACAATTGGTCTGTTTCTGGGGGGATGGTGCTGGATGGTTTTACTGGGCTTCCTTTACAGACTGAGGGAGCCAGTAGTGAGGCACTAGCAGGACAGCTATGGCTATGCTGCATCTGTGCTCTGAGGCTCTAAGAATGGGCTGAGTCACTCTGGGGGGGGGGGGGGGGAGTGGCTGGTCCCAAGAGACTCTAGCTTTCCAGGGTTTTATTCTTTACCTCGGGCAATTAAACCTTCTTTGTTGCTCCTGGCTTGCTGCCAAGACGGAGTATCCATGCTGGGGTAAAAGTCTTTTCCCAGAAATGGAAGAGATAGTACCCCTCCCCCCTCTGGTCTGAGCTGTGTGAGCTGCCTGTCTCACTCTGGCTGCCTGCCCTCAGTCTGTGGCCAGTCTGTTCAACCCTCCCCCAAGCAAACACAGACCTTTTCTGGTGAATTTCAAGGATGTCTTCTGTTTGTGATTATTTCTGGGTTTCTTTTCTGGTCAAGCATTAACTCCAAGGCTTGTCATGAAGTAAGTCCTTAGAGAAAATGTGGAGCTTAAGCAGCTGTATGCTTCCATGCTGCCTTCTTGGCCGGAAGTCAAAGACATCTTAAATAAGAGGGAAAGGAACCCACATGTGCAAAAATGTTTGTGGTAGCCCTTTATGTAGTGGCAAGAAACTGGAAAGTGAATGGATCCCCATCAATTGTAGAATAGGTTAATAAATTATGACATATGAATGTTATGGGATATTATTGTTGCGTATGAAATGACCAGCAAGATGATTTCAGAGAGGCCTGGAGAAACCTACATGTAGTGATGATAAGTGAGATGAGCGGTACCAGGAGATTCTTATAGACAGCAACAAGATTATTCAATGATCAATTCTGAAGGACTTTGCTCTCTTCAACAATGTTCAGTAATGGAGAGAGCCATATAAACCCAGGTAGAGGTCTGTGGGGGCTGAATGTGGTTGACAATATAGCATTTTCACTCTTTTTTGTTGTTGTTTGCTTGCATTTTATTTTGCTTTTTTTTTTTTTTACTGATTTGATTTGATTTTTCTTGTTCAGCATAATAATTGTATACACATGTATGCATACATTAAATTTAATGTATATTTCTGTCATGTTTAACATATATTGGACTACTTGCCATCTATTGGAAGGCATGAGGGAAGGGAGGGAAAATTGGAACACAGGGTTTTGCAAGGGCTAATGTTGAAGTATTGTGCATGCATGTTTTGAAAAATAAAAAGCTTTAATCATATATATATATATATATATATATATATATATATATATATATATATATATGCTATTGCTTAACCTCCCTACACCCTCTCCTTGAGTATCCATTCCATGTCTTCCTTCCCATATCTTTTTCCTTTCTGTTTTCCCTTTCCATTAAGCAACACATCTCCCATTCTTGTTAATCTGCGCACCCTTTGGTGCTCTACATTATTCCTTCCCTTTTTATTTCTTTACAGATTTTGGAGTTTGCTTCAATCTATCAATCTGTTTTTCTATCTATCTTCCTACATATATATATATATATATATATATATATATATAATATATATATATGTATGTATTTCTCTGTCTATATGTATGTATGTATTGTGCCCTCTTTAACCCATTCCAAATGTGAGTAGGATTTTAGAACTATCAACCCTTTTTCTTTATATAATTCCTCTGTGTTGATTCTTTTTCTCACACCTCATTCATATAGCATAATTGCTGTTTTTTCTTTTCTTGCACAGTTTTTCTTTTTAGAATCATATCAGGCTCAATTCTATTAAAATCTTTCTTTCGAAGTACCCAGTTATTAATGATATTCATGGAGATATGATTTATTTTCCATGTATAAAATATTAAGTTTTTCTCATTTGGCATGAAATTTATCTTTGATATTATCTTTTATATGTTAATTTTTCAATTGAATTTAGATTTGTTTGCACCAGAATTCTAAAAATCTGATAGTTTATTGAATACCTATTTTCTTCATTCAATATCATATTTAATTTTGCTGAATATAATATTTCAGCCAGTCCTATAATTATTAAATTATCTCTCCTAGATCTGTTTTTTAGGTCAATTATTTTTCCAATGATGTATTTTACATTTTTTTCTATTTTTCATTCTTTTTATTTTGTCAGACTTATTCTTGATATCTCATAGAACCATTGCCTTCTATTTGCCCAATTCTAATTTTTAAGATATTATTTTCTTCAATTAGTTTCTGCATCTTCTTTTTCATTTGGCTAATTCTACTTTTAAAGAAGATGTTTTCTTCAGTGTTTTTTTTTTTTTAATTTGATCAAGTGCAATTTTTAATGGAATTGTTTTCTTCCCTGAATTTATTCTTTCTTTTCCAACCTGTTAACTCTCCCTTACATAACTCTAATTTCTTTTCTCTGTTATTCCTAATTTCTTGTCACTGTTATTTCATTTTTAAAATCTTCTTTGAGTTCTGCTTGCTTTTTTGTCTTCAGGACAATTTATATTCCTCTTTGAGGTTACATATATATGTTTTTTTTTTCCTGAATTGAAGATCTTCCTTGTCAGAATAGTAGCTTTCCATGGTCAAGGTTCTTTTTTTGCCTATTCTATTACTTTTAAAGCAGAGGGTTGCTGTCCCAAGCTTCTTGTGCTGGGAGACATGAATGGGATCACAGACTTTGAGTGATGGTACTTCAAATGTCTGGTGACTTGATCATTGTGCTGGGATAGCTTGACCTACTTGTACTTGTTTTGCATAATTTTCAGAGTGAAAATTTGCTCTCTTTGTTGAAGTGCCCACTATTTACATACTATTCCATTTACATACTGGCTCCTATTGAGCCAGGACTAAGGACTAAGGTGCTGAACTGTGCTATGACAAAGAACCTTCTGGCTTGATCACAGTCCATCTGCATTGCACTGTTCTTCTCTTTTACCCAACTGTGACTGACCTTTTTGGAAGTCCTTCTAATCTATCTTAAGGTAGAAATTTTTTTCACTCCATCTCTTTGTAGGATGTCACTCCAGAATCTGTGCAGGTACTTGATTTAATCTTGTTTCAGAGGAATTGGCTTCTCTCCATCATCTGTATTTCTGATTTTCTAATTTCAATAGGAATATTCTCTTACCACGAATCTACTAACTTTTTAAGCAATAGATAAATTAATATTAAAACTTAGATCTTATTAAGTCATGTTGATTCAACCAAAATAAAATGAACCTCATTAAGATGAATAATTTGTCTGGAGCTTAACTACTAAATTCTGCATCTCTAATAACCTTCAAATGGTTATTTGGT
Source organism: Sminthopsis crassicaudata (assembly GCF_048593235.1). Lineage (NCBI taxonomy): Eukaryota > Metazoa > Chordata > Mammalia > Dasyuromorphia > Dasyuridae > Sminthopsis > Sminthopsis crassicaudata. The sequence goes on from NC_133617.1 coordinate 520,569,718, forward strand.
TTTCTGGAATAGGAAAAAAAAACACTTTGAAAACTTTTAAGTACTACACAAATGGGAATTATTATCCTTATTGCTATCATTATAATTCATCCAACTTCAGAGTAAATTCTTGATAACAGGCTTTCTTCATCCATTTGCTTTTTCCTGTGTGGATAGTTAAGGTGAAATCTTTTAGAGGGATTATGGAATTCATTTAGGAATTAGTGTTCCAAAGTTTGTTATAGTCAGATGAATATCTCCCTAATTTGATAGATATTTGTTAAGACTATATCATAGGTAAATCATTGTGGTAATTTTATAAAGCTTAAAAATGAGACAGTATGATTTTTGTCCTCATGTTGCTCACAGCATAATAGGGAAACAACACATTAACACAGGTTACTAAAACATACAATATAACATTAAAAGTGCATTGAAGCAGTTAAATGGCATAGTGAATGGAAAAAAGAGGAAAACTGAAATGTGAATTCAGAAATTTATCAAGTCTATGACCAAGAATAAGTTTTTTTTTTTTTTTTTTAATTTCTAGACCTCAGTTTCCTTATTTAAAGAATGAGGGAGTTAAAGTTATTGTTAAAAAGTTACATTCCATTTATACTCTTATAAGTCTCCACTTCTAAGAAACTTTTTCTCATCCTGGGTTTCTTCATTTGAAAGATAGGAATAATAATAACATATTATTCACTTAATTATTCTGAAGACAGAATGAGATAAAATATGGTGTTTTCTGACTATAAAGCATTATAAAATATTAACTATTACTAACGAAATTCAAAACAGAATTCTACATGAGATTCAAAGAAGATAATATATAGCTATTTTAGGACCCCAAAGTAATGTATACTTTGGGGACCATTAGAAAACCTATGGAATAATAGCCTGTTCAGCAAACTATTATATATATATATTTTTACAGTGGTGGAATCTGACATTGTCCAGTTTACTAGCCAATAAGAAAGAAATAGAGGACCTGAACCCACACAATGTAATTCTGAGTCTGATGCTTTTTCTATGTTTCCAATTCCAAATCACAGTGTTCCAATTTTGCATTTTAAACCAGTTCATTGCTGGTTTAATTGGAAGAATAGAAACATTGTAAGCCAGTTCAGTAACCACACATTCTACTCAATAAGCCTCAGTAGAAAACATAGGCAATAAACTCTAAGCACAGCTATGTGATTGTCTTATGGTTTACTACAAATTGAGCTCCACATCAAATTGCTATATTTAAGGATATCATCCCTTAAACCTATTCCTTAGAATAGATTGCTCATTACAAAAAATGCTTTTGCCAGTCAGAATCCAGAGCTATCAGGCTTACCAGTGTTGTCTCATGCATAGAACACCCATCACTGATTCTATAGAGGAATATTAGGAGAGAAAGAGACATCAGAAAATTAAATTAAACTACTATGAAAGGCTGAATTCGTTTGTTTGAGTTTTTATTTTCATTGCTTGTAATGACGGTCCCTGAGATCCTGCTTGTGATTCTCAAGCTGTTGAAAATGTTGGTTGCTTTGTATTCTTCAACTAGGCTTCCATTTTATTACTCAGCTGAAGTGTCCAAACAAAATTCTTTTGGCACAATGAAAAGGGACAAATGCAAAGTAATAAAGAAGAGACAGTTTTAAGATAGCATTGTTTTATTATGGCTTTAGCTGTTTCACTAATTGTCTAACACTTCAGATATGACAGCTAGGATTTGGTGGCTTGCAAGGATGAATTTTATCTCTATTTAAACATGGAAACCTCTTTACCTTGGGAGTTAGAAATGAGAATTGCTGTCTGGACTTGTAATGTTTTTCTCATATTCCTATATTAAAGAAAAAAATTATAAATTCTTCCCTCTGAAGTGTTAAAAAAAACTTAATATAAGAAACTATTACTGTTTCTGGAAGATTTCATATTTTCTAATTACCCTATGATAATTTAATTTGAATGAGCAATTTGCCTGTAACTTATATGATAACCATATATATTAATCAAATTGTATACATACAATAATAATAATAAAGATTTAATGTATTACAAGTTCAATATGACTTAACAGAAAAATGACAGCCACAAATGGTAATGTCATCTTAAACTCCATTAACAAAAACCTAATGTCAGATTCTGGCAGCAGGAGAGAGGAAAGGGGGCAGATGACATGCTTTGTCAGTTAACACCTGGAGAGTTGTGTCCACTTCTGGTGACTACATATTAGGAAACACAAGTTGGAGAGAATTCAGCATAGGAGATTTAAAAGTGACAATGCTATAGGAATTGGCTCAGAATACAGCACAATGACAACACTAGTATGGACCTTGGGAACTGCAATGGAAAGTACAGCAGCAGGAGCAGCTATTCTAGGAGGCTTCACTATACAGAGATGAGATGGGGCATTTATCAGAAAGAGATTACAAAGTGCAATTTTATGGGGCACAGGATGCAGAGCTAGGTGCTGAGAGTCTTGGCAACTCCATTGCCTATTACCAAGTTTAAGGCAATGGACATAGGAAGAAGAACAGAGCTTTTAGTCACAAGGGAGGAAGGGTACTGGATGTAGTACCAGCAAAAAAGAAAAGAGTGGTCTAAAATCCTGGTAGCAGTTACTAGTCAGAGAAAGGCATGACAGCATTTGGGATCCAAAGAAAGTGGGGAACCTTCCTGAATAATCATTAGAAAGCAATCACTACATTTCTCCAAGGGTCATACTAACTTCATCATGCTGAAAACTTATGCAACTCAGAATTAGGTGTGAGATTAATTTTTTTAAAGGCTAAATTTTGGGATACTGACCCCATAAATGATCAAGGCTTAACTTTAGCATAAAGTTGAAAGTCAAGAAAAAACTGTAGAAGATGAATAAACAACAGCAAAAGAACCTGAGCATCAAAAGGTATTATGGTAAGAGACACAAACTCAGAAGGAGAAAAAATGTGAAAACATTTAACAACAAACTATCAAATTAAAAATGCAGATTGGAGAAAAAACAAACAAAAAAAAAAAAACAAGAATTCCTAGAAGAACTAAATAAGGCAATCTTAAAATAGCAAAAATTTTTTTTTAAAGATCACATAAGAACATTGGAGAATATATGGTAAATTCAATGAGGAGGGCTGAGCCAAGATGGGAGAGACACTTCTTTCCCCTCTCACTTTTCTATACAATGAGAGAAGTTTCTCTGTGAAACCAATATTTAATATTTTCTCTTTTATTCAAATCTGATGAGAGGAAGTTTCACACAATGTTCATTCCCCTCCCATCTTTCTCTGAATTATAATAATCATTCTTTGCCTCTTCATGAGATATTATTTCCCTCTTTTTGCCTTCATTTTCCTCTTTTTCCAGAATAATCCCCTTTCTAACTCCAATTTATTTTTATATCATCATACTAAAATCAACTTATACCTGTTACTTAGAGAAGAAAGGAAAGGAGGAGGCTAATAAAAGGGAAAACAGAAGTAGTAAGGTAAAAGTATAGAAAAAGGGGAAGGGGCTATAAAAAGAGAGAGTTCTTGGGGAAAATAAATGGTGGTCAGATAAGAAATACTAGGAATAGGTAAAGAGGGAAAGGAAAGAGAAAATAAAATTTTGTGCTAAATAAGATGGCCAGGAATATAAAATTAGTCATTTTAACTGTGAATATGAATGGAATGAACTCTCCCATAAAACAAAAATGGATAATAGACTGGATTAAATGCCAGAATCTGTAATGTTGTGGTTAGCTTTCTTGAAGTCTTTGGACCAGCCTTCATTTCAGCTGAGTAATCACCATGAGAATAGGCAGGGATAAATTCCAAATTCTTTATTATCTCCTTCACAGTCTGTCTCCTTCACCTGGGGCTTGCCTGGCTTTCTGGAGGGCCTTTAGTTGGCCCTTAGTCTTAGTTGGGGAAGTAGGAGGACAGGCCAGCCACCATGAGGCTGATGAAGATAGAATGTTTCTCTGAGACTAGGAGCTTGAACTCCAATCGCCAGTCCTCTGTCTTCTCCAAGTCTATCTCCAACTCCATCTCTAGGTCTGAGTCTGACTTTTACATATCTATTGCAACTAAATCCATTCATCATACTGAGTATAAGCCAATCATTACGTATCTAGGGAACAATTATTTGTTGTATGATTAACTCAATCATACTGAACTAGAGAAATGTTAATCATCATGCTAAACTAGATGATCACTGTCTTATCAATTCCACTGAATTCCCAGCCTTTCTTCAGAATTCTGGCCTATTACAAGAATCCTAAATTATGTTGTTTACAAGAAACACATTTAAAGTCGAGTGATGCATAAAGAGTAAAAGTAAAAGGCTGAAGTAGAATTTATTATGCTGTAGGAGAAGGAAAAAAAAAGTAGTGGTAGTGATCTTGATCTCAGAATAGTCAAAAGCAAATATATATCAAATTAAAAGTGATAAAGAAGGAAACCATATCTTGCTAAAGGATACCATAGATAATGAAGTAATATCATCATTAAACATATGTGCACCCAATGGTATGACATCTAAATTCCTAAAGGAGAAGTTGAGAGCTGCAAGAAGAAATAGACAACAAGACTAAAATAGAGGGAGATCTCAACCTTGCTTTTTTAAAACAAGATAAATCAAACCACAAAATAAATAAGAAAGAAGTAAGGAGGTAAACAGAATGCTAGAAAAGTTAGGTGTGATAGATAGTTGGAGAAAACTGAATGGAGACAGAAAGGATTCATGGAACCTATACAAAAATTGACCATGTATTAGGGCATAAAAACTTCAAAATCAAATGCAGAAATGCAGAAATAGTAAACGTATTTTTTCAGATCATGATACAAAACAAATTTCATTCAATAAAAAACTAGGGGAAAATAGAAGAAGATTAATTTAAAAACAAAAATCTAATCCTAAAGAAAAAATGGAGGAAACAAAAAACCATAGACACAATCTTTCATTCAATATAAGGACAACATACCAAAATTTGTGGGATGCACCCAAAGTGGAATTGAGGAGAAATTTTATATCTCTAGATTCTTACTTGCATAAGATAAAATGAAAATCTATGAATTGGGCTTACAAATAAAAAAGCTAGAACAGGATAAATTAAAAAAAAAACCCAATTAAATGGCAAATTTGAAATTCTAAAAATAAAAGGAGATATTAATAAAATTGAAAGTTAAAAAAAAAACTATTGAATTAATAAATAAAACTAAAAGTTGGGTTTATGAAAAAAGAAAAATAATAGATAAATCTTTGGTTAATATGATTAGAAAAATGAAAAAGAAAATCAAATACTCAGTTTCCAAAATGAAAAGGGAAAACTTTCCACCAATAATGAAGAAATTAGAGGAATACTTAGGTGTTATTTTGCCCAACTATATTTATATTTCTTTTTTATTTCTTTTTATTTTTTAATGGAGAAATTTAAAAATTAATTTTATAATTATAACATCCTTTTGACAGTACATATGCATTATTAATTTTTTACAACATTATTCATTTACTCATTTCTGTTCTGAATGTTCCCCTTCTTCCCTCCACCCCCTCCTTTATATGGCAGGCATTCCCATACATGTTAAATACATTATAGTATATTCTGGATACAATATACGTGTGCAGAACCAAATTTTTTGTTGCACATGAAGAATTTGATTCAGAAGATAAAAATAACCTGGGAAGAAAAACAAAAATGCAAACAGTTTACACTGATTTTCCAGTGTTCCTTCTCTGGGTGTAGCTGATTCGGTCCATCATTGATCAATTGGATCTGAATTAGATCTTCTCTTTGTTGAAGATATCCAGTTCCATCAGGATACATCCTCATACAGTATTGTCATTGAAGTGTATAATGATCTCCTGGTTCTGCTCATTTCACTCAGCATCAGTTCATGTAAGTCTCTCCAAGCCTCTCTGTATTCATCTTGCTGGTCATTTCTTACAGAACAATAATATTCCATAACATTCATATACCAAAATTTACCCAACCATTCTCCAATTGATGGGCATCCATTAATTTTCCAGTTTCTAGCCACTACAAAAAGGACTGCCAGAAACATTTTGGCACATACAGGTCCCTTTCCCTTCTTTAGTACATCTTTGGGATATAAGCCCAGTAGTAGCATTGCTGGATCAAAGGGTATGCACAGTTGATAATTTTTGGGGCATAATTCCATATTGCTCTCCAGAATAGTTGGATTGTTTCACAATTCCACCAACAATGCATCAGTGTCCCAGTTTTCCCACATCCCCTCCAACATCCATCATTATTTGTTCCTGTCATCTTAGCCAATCTGATAGATGTGTAGTGGTATTTCAGAGTTGTCTTAATTTGCATTTCTCTAATAAACAGTGATTTGGAACACTCATATGAGTGGAAATAGTTTCAATTTCATAATCTAAATTTTTTCTATTCATCCTTTGACCATTTATCAATTGGAGAATGGCTGACTTCTTATAAATTAAAGTCAATTCTCTGTATATTTTGGAGATGAGGCCTTTATCAGAACCTTTACCTGTAAAAATGTTTTCCCAATTTGTTATTTCCCTTCTAATTTTGTTTGCATTAATTTTGTTTGTACAAAAGCTTTTCAATTTGATATAATCAAAATTTTCTATTTTGTGATCAATAATGATCTCTAGTTCTCCTTTGGTCACAAATTCCTTCCTTCTCAACAAATCTGAGAGGTAAACTATCCTATGTTCCTCTAATTTATTTATAATCTTGTTTTTTATGCCTAAATCATGGACCCACTTTGATCTTATCTTGGTATGTGGTGTTAAGTGTGGGTGCATGCCTAATTTCTGCCATACTAATTTCCAGTTTTCCCAGAAGATTTTGTCAAATAGTGAATTCTTATCCCAAAAGTTGGCATCTTTAGGTTTGTCAAACACTAGATTGCTATAGTTATTCACTATTTTGTCCTCTGAACCTAACCTATTCCACTGATCAACTTGTCTATTTCTTAGCCAATACCTAATGGTTTTGGTGACTGCTGCTATATATATATATATATATATAATGTGTGTGTATATTATATATAGTTTTAGATCCAGTACAGCAAGGCCACCTTCATTTGATTTTTTTTTTCATTAATTCCCTTGAAATTCTCAACAGTTTATTCTTCCAATGAATTTTGTTGTTATTTTTTCCAGGTCATTAATATAGTTTCTTGGGAGTCTGATTAGTATAGCACTAAATAAATAGATTAGTTTAGGGAATATTGTTACCTTGATTATATTAACTCAGCCTATCCAAGAGTACTTAATGTCTTTCTAATTATTTAAATCTGACTTTATTTTTGTAGCAAATGCTTTGTAATTTTGTTCATATAATTCCTGATTTTCCTTTGGTAGATAGATTCCTAAATATTTTATGCTATCGGCAGTTATTTTGAATGGAATTTCTCTTTGTATCTCTTGCTGTTGAATTTTGTTGGTGATGTATAAAAATGCTGAGGATTTATGTGGATTTATTTTGTATCCTGCAACTTTGCTAAAGTTATGAATTATTTCTAAGAGCTTTCTAGCAGAATCTTTGGGATTCTCTAAGTATACCATCATATCATCTGCAAAGAGTGATAGTTTGGCTTCCTCATTACCTACTCTAATTCCTTTAATCTCTTTCTTGACTCTTATTGACAAAGCTAGTGCTTCTAATACAATACTGAATAGTAATGGTGATTGCGAGCAACTTTGTTTCACTCCTAATCTTACTAGAAAGGTTCCAGTTTATCGTCATTACCTATGAATGCTTACTGACAGTTTTAAATATATGCTCCTGATTGCGTTAACGAATAGTCCATTTACTCCTGTACTCTCAAGTGTTTTTAGTAGGAATGGATGTTGGATTTTGTCAGATGCTTTTTTTTGTATCTATTGAAATGATCATATGGTTTTTATTAATTTGGTTCTTGATATAGTCTATTATGCTAATAGTTTTCCTAATATTGAACCAGCCCTGCATTCCTGGTATAAATCCCACTTGGTCATAGTGTATTTATTATCCTGAGGATGCTTTTCTGTAATCTTTTTGCTAATATTTTATTTAAGATTTTAGCATCAATATTCATTAGGGAGATTGGTCTATAATTTTCTGTCTCTGTTTTCAACCTACCTGGTTTAGGTATCAGTACCATGTCAGTATCATAAAAGGAATTCGATAGGACTCCTTCAAATAGTTTATATAACATTGGAGTTAATTGTTCTTTAAATGGTATAATTCACATGTAAATCCATCTGGTCCTGGGAATTTTTTCTTAGGGAGTTGGTTAATAGCTTTTTCTACTTATCTTTCTAAATGGGACTATTTTACTTCTTCCTCTGTTAATCTGGGCAAGCTATATTTTTGAAGGTATTCTTCCATTTCATTTATGTTATCAAATTTATTGGTATAAAGTTGGGCAAAGTAACTCCTAATTATTGTTTTAATTTCCTCTTCATTACTAGCAATTTCTCCCTTTTCATTTTTAAGACTTACAATTTCATTGTCCTTTTAGTAATCAATTCAACAGTTTTTTTTGTTTTTGTTCTTCTGTTTTTTTTGGGGGGGTTGTTTGTTTTGTTTTTTACTTTCAGTTTCATTAATCTCTCCTTTTATTTTTAGAATTTCAAGTTTCGTGTTTATTTAGGGGTTTTTAATTTGCTCCTTTTCTAGCATTTTTAATTGTAAGCCCAATTAATTGACTTTCTCTTTATTTTTTGCAAGTAGGCCTCTAGAGATATAAAATTATATTATTACTGCTTTGGCTATATCCCACACATTTTGGTATGATATCTCATTATTGTCATTTTCTTGGGATTTGCTGTTTCACCCAATCTATCTTTAGTATGAGATTATTTAGTTTCCAAATATTTTTTGGTCTATTTCCCCCTGGCTTTTTATTGAATGTGATTTTCATTGCATCGTAGTCTCAAAAGGATGCATTTACTATTTCTGCCTTACTACATTTGATTTTGAGGTTTTTATATCCTACTATATAGTCAATTTTTTTGTATAGATTGGAACTGATGAGAAGAAAGTGTACTCCTTTCTGTCTCCATTTAGTTTTCTCCAAAGATCTATTATATCAATTTTTCTAGTATTCTATTTACCTCTTTGACTTCTTTCTTATTTATTTTGTGGTTTGATTTATCTAATTCTGAGAGTGCAAGGTTGAGATCTCCCACCATTATAGTTTTGCTGTCTATTTCTTATTGCAGCAATCATAATTTCTCTTTTAAGAATTTAGATGCTACACCACTTGGTGCACATATGTTTAATACTGATATTGCTTCCTTATCTATGCTACCCTTTAGCAAGATATAGTGCCCTTCCTTATCTCTTTTAATTAGATCAAATTTTACTTTTGCTTGATCTGATATGAGGATGGCTACCCCTGCTTTTTTGGCTTCACCTGAAAAATAATATATTCTGCTCCAACCTTTTACCTTTATTCTGTATGTATCACCATGTTTAAGGTGTGTTTCCTATAAACAACATAATGTAGGATTCTGGCTTTTAATCCAGTCTGCTAACCTCTTCCTTTTTATGGGGGAAATTATCCCATTCTCATTTATGGTTAAAATTACTAATTCTGTATTACTTTCCATCATGTTAACCCTTGCTTATGCTTTTCTCCTTTCCTTCCTCCTTATCACCCTCCCCAGTATTAAACTTGTGAGCACCACTTGCTTCTCACAGCCCTCCCTTTTTAGTATCCTTCCCCCATCTTAGAGTTCCTTCCCCTACTTTATTCCTTTTCCTTAAAATTTCTGTATTCCCTTCTGCTTAGCTCACTTCTTCCCTTTTCACTTTTCCCTCCCCACTTTTTTTTTACAGTTTTAGCTTTTAATTTCCTGACATTTCTCTGTTTATAATAATCTAATATTTTCCTTTTTTAATTTTTTTATTATATATATATATATATTTTTTTTTATAATATTATCCCTTGTATTCATTTTTCCAAATTACCCCCCCTTCCTCTCTTCCCTCCCCCCGATGACAGGCAATCCCATACATTTTACATGTGTTACAATATAGTCTAGGTACAATACATGTGTGTGAATATCATTTTCTTGTTGCACAATAAACATTAGAATTCGAAGGTACATGCAACCTGGGCAGACAGATATTAGTGCTAACAATTTACATTCACTTCCCAGTGTTTCTTCTCTGGGTGTAGCTACCTCTGTCTATCATTGATCAACTGGAAGTGAGTTGGATCTTCTTTATGTTGAAGATTTCCACTTCCATCAGAATATATCCTCATACATTATTGTTCCTGAAGTGTATAGTGATCTTCTGGTTCTGCTCATTTCACTCAGCATCAGTTGATGTAAGTCTCTCCAAGCCTCTCTGTATTCCTCCTGCTGGTCATTTCTTACAGAGCAATAATATTCCATAACCTTCATATACCATAATTTACCCAACCATTCTCCAACTGATGGACATCCATTCATCTTCCAGTTCCTAGCTACAACAAAAAGAGCTGCCACAAACATTTTGGCACATATATGTCTCTTTCCGCTCTTTAGTATTTCTTTGGGATATAATCCCAGTAGTAGCGCTGCTGGGTCAAAGGGTATGCACAGTTTGATAACTTTTTGGGCATAATTCCAGATTGCTCTCCAGAATGGCTGGATTCTTTCACAACTCCACCAGCAATGTATTAGTGTCCCAATTTCCCCACATCCCTTCCAACATTTATCATTATTTGTTCCTGTCATCTTAGCCAATCTGAGAGGTGTGTAGTGGTATTTCAGAGTTGTCTTAATTTGCATTTCTCTGATCAGTAGTGATTTGGAACACTCTTTCATGTGAGTGGATATAGTTTCAATTTCTTCCTCTGAGAATTGTCTGTTCATATCCTTTGACCATTTATCAATTGGAGAATGGTTCGGTTTCTTATAAATTATGGTCAGTTCTCTATATATTTTGGAAATGAGACCTTTGTCAGAACCTTTGTTTTTAAAAATATTTTCCCAATTTGTTACTTCCCTTCTAATCTTGTTTGCATTAGTATTGTTTGTACAGAAACTTTTTAGTTTGATGTAATCAAAATCTTCTATTTTGTGATCAATAATGATCTCTAGTTCTCCTCTGGTCATAAATTCCTTCCTCCTCCACAAGTCTGAGAGGTAGATTATCCTCTGTTCCTCTAATCTATTTATTATCTCCCTCTTTATGCCTAAATCATGGACCCATTTTGATCTTATCTTGGTATATGGTGTTAAGTGTGGATCCATATCTAATTTCTGCCATACTAATTTCCAGTTTTCCCAACAGTTTTTTCCGAATAATGAATTTTTATCCCTAATGTTGGAATCTTTGGGTTTGTCAAAGATTAAATTGCTATAGATGTACCCTTTTTTGTCCTTTGTATCTAATCTGTTCCACTGATCTACCACTCTATTTCTTAGCCAATACCAAATGGTTTTGGTAACTGCTGCTATATAATATAGCTTTAGATCAGGTACACTTAGACCACCTTCCTCTGAGTTTTTTTTTTCATTAGTTCCCTTGCAATTCTCGACCTTTTATTCATCCATATGATTTTGTTGTTATTTTTTCTAGGTCACTGAAATAGTTTCTTGGGAGTCTGATTGGTATAGCACTAAATAAATAGATTAGTTTGGGGAGTATTGTCATCTTTATTATATTCGCTCGGCCTATCCAAGAGCACTGAATGTCTTTCCAATTATTTAAATCTGATTTTATTTTTGTGGCAAGTGTTTTGTAATTTTTCTCATATAATTCCTGACTTTTCTTTGGTAGATGGATTCCCAAATACTTTATACTCTCAACATTTGTTTGGAATGGAATTTCTCTTTGTATCTCTTGCTGTTGCATTTTGTTATTGATATATAAAAATACCGAGGATTTATGTGGATTTATTTTGTATCCTGCCACTTTGCTGAAATTTTGAATTATTTCTAATAGCTTTTTAGCAGAGTCTTTGGGGTTCTCTAAGTATACCATCATGTCATCTGCAAAAAGTGATAGTTTAATTTCCTCATTTCCTACTCTAATTCCTTGAATCTCTTTCTCGGCTCTTATTGCCGAGGCTAGCGTTTCTAGTACTATATTCAATAGTAATGGTGATAGTGGGCAATTTTGTTTCACTCCTGATCTTACTGGGAAAGGTTGCAATTTATTTCTATTGCATATTATGCTTACTGAAGGTCTTAAATATATGCTCCTGATTATTCCTAGGAATAGTCCATTTATTCCTATACTCTCAAGAGTTTTTAGTAGGAATGGATGTTGGATTTTGTCAATTGCTTTTTCTGCATCTATTGAGATGATCATATGGTTCTTATTAATTTGATTATTAATATGGTCAATTATATTAATAGTTTTCCTAATATTAAACCAGCCCTGCATTCCTGGAATAAATCCTACTTGATCATAGTGTATTATCTTGGAGATGATTTTCTGAAGTCTTTTTGCTAATATCTTATTTAAGATTTTAGCATCAATATTCATTAAGGAGATTGGTCTATAATTTTCTTTCTCAGTTTTTGATCTACCTGGTTTAGGTATCAGTACCATGTCTGTGTCATAAAAGGAGTTTGGTAGGACTCCTTCATCCCCTATTTTTTCAAATAATTTATATAACATTGGGGCTAATTGTTCTTTAAATGTTTGGTAGAATTCACATGTGAATCCATCTGGCCCTGGGGATTTTTTCCTGGGGAGTTGATTAATAGCTTGTTCTATTTCTTTTTCTGAAATGGGACTATTTAAGCAATTTATCTCCTCCTCTGTTAATCTAGGGAGCCTATATTTTTGGAGGAAGTCATCCATTTCACTTAAGTTATCAAATTTATTGGCATAAAGTTGGGCAAAGTAACTCCTTATTATTTCTCTAATTTCCTCTTCATTGGTGGAAAGATCCCCTTTTCATTTGTAAGACTATCAATTTGATTTTCCTCTTTCTTTTTTTTTGATCAAATATACCAAAGGTTTATCTATTTTATTGGCTTTTTCATAAAACCAACTCTTGGTTTTATTTATTAATTCAATAGTTTTTTTACTTTCAATTTTATTGATTTCTCCTTTTAATTTTTGTATTTCAAGTTTAATTTTTGGTTGGGGGTTTATAATTTGGTCTTTTTCTAGCCTTTTAAGTTGTAAGCCCAATTCGTTAATCTTCTCTTTCTCTATTTTCTTCAAATAAGCCTCTAAAGATATAAAATTTCCCCTTATTACTGCTTTAGCTGCATCCCAAAGATTTTGATATGATGTCTCATCATTGTCATTATCTTGGGTGAAATTGTTAATTGTTTCTATAATTTGCTCTTTCACCCAGTCATTCTTTAAGATGAGATTATTCAGTTTCCAATTACTTTTTGGTCTATTTACCCCTAACTTTTTACTGAATGTAGCTTTTATTGCATTGTGATCTGAGAAGAAGGCATTTATTATTTCTGCCTTCCTACATTTAATTTTGAGATCTTTATGTCCTAATATATGGTCAATTTTTGTATAGGATCCATGAACTGCTGAGAAGAAAGTATATTCCTTTCTATTGCCATTCAGTTTTCTCCAAAGGTCTATCATACCTAGTTTTTCTAATGTTCTGTTTACTTTTTTAATTCCTTTCTTATTTGTTTTGTGGTTTGATTTGTCTAAATCTGAGAGTGCAAGGTTGAGATCTCCCACTATTATAGTTTTACTGTCTATTTCTTCTTGCAGTTCTCTTAACTTTTCCTTTAGAAAGTTAGATGCTATACCACTTGGTGCATATATGTTTAGTATTGATATGGCTTCATTATTTATGCTACCTTTCAGCAGGATATAGTTTCCTTCCTTATCTTTTTTAACGAGATCTACTTCTGCTTTTGCTTGATCTGAAATAAGGATAGCTACCCCTGCTTTTTTGGCTTTACCTGAAGCATAATAGGCTCTGTTCCAACCTTTTACCTTTATTCTGTATGTATCTCCCTGCTTTAAGTGTGTTTCCTGTAGGCAACATATTGTAGGGTTCTGCTTTTTGATCCAATCTGCTATCTGTCTCCATTTGATGGGATCGTTCATCCCATTTACATTTACAGTTAAAATTACTAATTCTGTATTTCCTGCCATCGCATTATCCCCAGATTATGCTTTTTTCCCTTGACCCCCTTGATCCCCCTCCCCGATATTTAATTTACAGACCCCCCTTGTGACGCGCAACCCTCCCTCTTTTTTTTTTTTTTTTAGGATCCCTCCCCCCTCCCTCCAAGTCCCTTCACTTATTCTCCTTTTCCTTTTCCCTTTTCCTCTCCCCCCTTTTAATGAGGTGAGAGAAAATTCTCTGAAAAACAAATATGTTAATTATTTACTCTTTGAGCCTCTCCTGATGAGAGTAAGATTCACACAATGATTCTCCCCCTCACTAAGTTCCCTCAGATATAGTGTATTTTCTATGCCTCTTCCTGGGATGTAGTTTCCCTCTTTTTATCACTCCTTCCCCTTTTTCTGAACCGACCTCCTTCCCTTTACTACACCCCCCCTTTTTTTCTTTTATATCAGTAAAATCAAATTATCCTTGAGTATTTTTTATATACCCACAACAGAGTTACAGTTCTCAAGGGTTCTGTGTACCTTTTTCTGTTTCTCTTCAGTCTTGTGGATGTAGATCAAATTTTTTGTTTAAGTCTGGTTTTTTTCTTAGAAGCATATAGAATTCCTCTGTTTCATTGAATGACCATCTTCTTCCATGGAAAAAGATGCTAAACTTAGCTGGGTAGTTCATTCTTGGTTGCAGTCTTTGATCTTTTGCCTTACGGAATATCAGGTTCCAGGCCCTTCTATCTTTTAATGTGGAGGCAGCCAGATCTTGGGTGACCCTTATTGTGGCACCTTGGTATTTAATTATTTTTTTTCTAGCTGCTTGCAGGATTTTCTCCTTTGTGTGGTAATTCTGCAGCTTAGCCACTATATTCGGTGGTGTTCTTTTTTTAGGGTCTATTTCAGAAGGAGTTCGATGAATTCTTTCCACATCTACTTTCCCTTCTGTTTCTATTATCTCTGGACAGTTCTCTTTGATAATTTCCTGTAAAATAGAATCTAGGCTCTTTTTTTGGTCATAGTTTTCTGGAAGTCCAATAATCCGCAGATTTTCTCTCCTAGATCTATTTTCCAGGTCTATAGATTTTCCCAGTAAGTATTTGATGTTGTTCTCCAGCTTCTCATTTTTTTTGTTTTGTTTGACTGATTCTTGGGTTCTCTGTGAATCATTCATTTCTATTTGTTCCATCCTGACTTTTAAGGAGTTATTTTCTTCTTTCACAGTTTTTAGTTCTTTTTGTAAATGCCCAATTTCGTTTTTAAATGAATTATTTTGCTCTATTGAATTTTTTTCCATTTCCCTAATTTTTTTTTGAGAATTATTTTCTTTTTCCAATTCAGAAATTCTATTTTCTTGAGACTTTTTTATCTTTTCCAATTCAGAAATCCTACTTTCCTGTGTTCTTTTAACCTTTTCTAATTCATAAATTTTGTTTCCCTGCATCTCCTGTGAATTCTTTATTTTTTCCAACTCCAATTTCAGGACGTTGTTATTCTCTATCATCGCTTCCCTTTCCTTTCCCCATTTTTCTTCAATCTCCCTCAAATTTTTAAGAGTTTCTTCTAGGAGAGAATTATGTGATGGGGGGCAGGGATCGTTCCCCTTTGGGTTGTTATCTGCTGACTCTCTGCTGTTAACTTCCTCGGGGTTGGATACCCGCTCTTTCTCTGTATAGAAGGAATCTATGGTTTTTCTAGCTTTTTTGCTCATATTTAAAAAAATCTTTTGGGGTCTGTCCCTGGGGTAGGAAATTATTTATTTACTTCTTTACCAGCTTCCTCCCAGACCAGATGGATGCAGAGGCTCCTGCGCCTGAGCTAAGATAGAGCTCTGGGAGAGAGTTCCCCACCCCCTCCCTGGAAGTGCCTCAGAGGTGATTAGCACTACTGTGCTTCGAGGGCGTAGAATAGTAAAGACAGCACAAAGCCCAGCCTATGTGTCCGGGTGGGGAGTGGATGTCTGCAGCAGGTGGCGTGGAAAGCCCCTGTGCTCAAACTGGAAGTGTCTGCCAGAAACCGCGGTCCCTAGTTCAAAGGTTCAGCTTCCCTGGGACTTCCTGGAGCTGAGTTCCACGCCCTCCAGCTAAGCTAGGCAGTGTGTGTTGCCTTGGGCCGTATCCACCCACTTGTCAATCTCTTAACTATTCTCAGGAGGTAGCTGAGGCCACACCCCCTGGTGCCGAGATCTGCTGAGTCACCTCCAGGGTACAGGGAAAATCTAATCTGAGTTTTAAAATATTTTGGCTTTCTCTTCTGAACTGCTAAATAATTAGCAGAGAAGAGCTAACAGCCTGTGCCAGATTCCTTTACCTCAGTGGCTTCTCTGATCCCAGAGCCCTTCCCAGCACAATGGGCGCAGTGTGCCACTACCCCACCGTCTGTGCTGGTCTCTCTTATTCCTCCCCTGGGAACTGACCTTTCCTGTTGAAACTCCAGATTCTCTTCAGCTGGTAAGTCGTGCTTCCAGTCCTTATGGTATCTATCCGTCCTGAGCTAATTCTGAGACTTAATTTATCTAATTGGTTGTGAGGGAGTGAGGACGTTCACAGAGACGTGTGTTTCTTCTCCGCCATCTTGGCTCCGCCCCCCCCCCTCCCCACTTTTCAATGAAGTGGAAGGAGTTTTACTATAAATCGAATATGTCTATCTTTCTCTTTAAGCCAATTCTAATGACAATATCTTACACACTCCATTCTTTCTCTCAGATATAATATGTTACCTTTGCCTTTTCGTGAGTTGTAGTACCACTACTTTACACATTTTTTCTGGTATAATTTCCTTTCTACCTCTAGTTTCTAAAAAAAATTATACATGTGTTCTTTATATATCTTTATGGCAGAAATATAGTTCTCAAGATTTCTTTTTTCATTTTTAAAAATCTCTTGATTTCTGTATTTGGAGATCAAATGTTTTGTTTGGATCCGGTTTTTTCATCAAGAATAGATGGAATTGATTTATTTCATTGAATGTCCATTTTCTTCCCTGGAAAAAGATGCTCATTTTTGCTGGGTAAGTTATTCTTGGCTGCATACCAAGTTAGCCTTTTGGACTAGCATATATGCCAGGCCTTGCAGTCCTTTAGTATGGATGCTGCTAGATCCTGGGTAATCCTTATTGTGGCTCCTCCATATTTGAAATGATTTTTTTCTAGCGGTATTTTTTCCTTCATCTGATGGTTCTAGAATTTGGCCACTATATTTCTTGGCGTTTTGATTTGAGGGTCCCTTTCAGTAGGTGATTGATTAATCCTTTCAATATCTATTTTACCCTCTGTCTCTGAAACATCTGGGCAGTTCTGTCCTATTAGCTAAATTTGATAGGCAAAATGTGGAACCTCAGAATTGTTTCAATTTGCATTTCTCAAATCACACAGGATTTAGAGCATTTTTCATATGACTATTGATAATTGTTTGCCTTCTCAATGGGTCAAGGACAAATGAGGAGAAAGAGAAATTACCTTTATCTCTAATGAACTTTATCTTTAAATGAACTTTAAAAATGATTGATTATACAGACAGAACTATTTGTTGTCTTCAAAATATATCTGTGTTATCAACAACCAGGACTATGTAAGGATCAACTATGATGAATTTGGATATTTTCAACAATAAGATAATTTAGGCCAATTCCAATAGAGTTGTGATGGAGACCACCATCAGTACCCAGAGAGAGGATTATGGGGACTGGATATGTATTACAACATAATAGTTTCACTTTTTTTGTTATTTTGTTTGCTTACTTCATTTTTTTTTCTCATTTTTTTAATCTGATTTTTTTTGTGTGTGTAGCATGATAAATGTGAAAATATGATTGGAAGAATTGCAAGTGTGTAAGCTAACACTTACATTACTCACTGCCTACTGGTGGGGGGAGGTGGGAAGGGAGGGAGAAAAATATGGAACACAAGTTTTCCAAGAGTGAATGTTGAAAGCTATCTTTGAATACATTTTGAAAAATATAAAGCTATTATAAAAAGTAATAAAATATTTAAAATTATATATCTATGTAATTTTTGGAGTACTAACTTCACCTGCCTCTCTTTGATGATGTTCTAGCTTGGTTTATTTTGTTTCATTTGCTAATGGCATGTGGTGAGAAAGAATGTCATAAAGGAAGAGAAAGAGTCCCTGGATCTTCTCATTGAGTCCATGTAGGCCTATAAAATATTCTCTGGTCTTTTTCATCCTATGAAAAGAAATTAGAGCTTCTAATCATCTGAGTTCTGAAAGATCAGTAGAATGTGTGTCCAGAGCTTCATAAATATAGGTTGTATATAGTTTGTTTACTATTGGTGCCCAGAGGAAAGAATGATGATCAGGAGAGGACTTTGGGACCTTAGTTTTAGGTTGCTTAGGCAAAGGCTTATGTGGAAATCTTGTTTTGTTTCTATATGGGCTTAATGGGACTAATGTTATGTAGGACATGAGGTAAGATTGCCTCTACCTTCTCTGGACAATGATGTGTGATAAACAAGAATATGTTTTCACAATATTTTGGAAGGTAAGGAAAGTGACTATGTTTATACTTTTCTTGTTGATATGCTTCAAAAGTAAGTGTTTCTTTGTCAATTTCTATTAATTGGTTAATTCAAATTTGTGCATAGTCACTTAGGGGAAGAAGATAAAGTTGGTGGAAGCTAAAGTCCTCAGAATATCACAGTTCTTCAAAGAACAGATGAAACCTACCTACCTCCTGAGAGAAAGAAGTAACAAGCATCTTTTCTACACATAAAACTAAACATGATGATGGTATATGAATGCTAATAACTTTAATAACAATGTTGAATATGTTGAAAGAGAAATCCACTACTTTATTGTTGGCAAAACTATGAATTGATGTATATTATAAAAAGTAATTTATAAATATGAAAATAAAGTAGTTAAAACTCTCATTATTTGATATTTCAAAGACACCTTTTTGTTTAATAAGTGTTGAAAACCAAAAAGATATCCATAATTTGTAAAATAGCTAAATAAATTTTGGTACATGAATATAATGGAATATTACTATACTCTAGAAAATAATGAATACAATTAACAAAGAATCTTGAAAATATTTACATGAACTGATGCAAAGTTATGTAAGTAGAAGCAACTTATACAACTGTATAAACAGAAAGGGAAAATTATCAAAATTGCTACACAATTATGAAAATTATTCTTGGTTCCACATGATAGGAGAAAATATGTTTTCTTATCTTATTTGCAGAGTGATATGGCATACATTGTCAGGATTTCCCCTCCACAATATCTTGGTTGGTTACCTTTTTCTCTCCTTTTTTTTTTCTCTGAAAACCTCTTTCTTACATCCAATGGATATCTGGGCTAAGTCAGAAAAGGGAAAAGGATAAGTGATGTTAAAAGTCAATTTGTACAATTAAGTAAACTAATTTTACAATGATTGCTATTAGAACAAATTCAATTTTTAGCTTGATAAGTTACTAAGAGTGAAATTTAGTAAATAATTTTATCTTCATAGGTCTGTATTTCCTCATTTGTAAAATGAGAGATTAGATATATTAAATTCTTTGGTAAAAACCTATGATCCCATAATCCTGTATATTAGGGTGAAGCCTACATTATGCTTTATATGTATTATCTCATACATTCATTTATCCATCTAGTCAAATATAACAAAAATTACTTAGTTGAAAGAGACCTCAGAAATCTCATATATCCTTTCTAAAATATCCCAAAGAAAATGTTACCTAACTTTTAGGAAGGATTTCAGTATTGCTTATTATTGTCTTCTCAGAAAATTCTTCTCTATTTCTTGATATCTCTCATTGTTTGGGAGATTTGCCTCATACTAAGATGAAATCCATCTTCTCATCATTTCCATCAAGTGCTTCTGTTTTTGCCAACTAACACAATGTTAAATATAGGATTCTGAAGTTAATGTGGCAAATAGATCATCTTTCTCATAATTACTTTTCTAATTCTTCCATTCTCTACATGCTATAGTCACAAGATTTCTATCCTAATGATTTTCATCAAAAATGCTTTTCTCTATTCCTATTTTATTCACCTAAAACTTGTCACAACATTTATATGAGTTCTAAGGTTAACTTTCTCATTATTCTAAATGAGATACTATTTGTAAATTATTTATCACAGTAGGCAAATAGCAGACAATATGTAAATACTTAATCTATTCCTTCAAAATTCTATAACCATATTTGTGTATGGAAAGCATCTTCTAGCTATTCTTCAGAAGTTATTTCAGACATACTGTTTGATCCTCCTGTGTATATGTTAAAAGAGACAAGAGAAAATAAAATGTTTTGTATTACTGTGATCCTGCATAATAACTCCATTCAGAAATTGAAAGTTGCTCAGCTCAAGATTGGATCGATAGCGGAAAAAATTTTGCAGAGTATAGTTTCTCATGTTTTTCTTACTGTATGGTTGCTATTGTTTATTAACATGATAGGTTCTTGCAGTTTCCAGAATTCCCTGAAAACTTTTATTATCAGTAGTCAAAACAGATATTCACTGAAAATCATTGAGTGATTCTTCCTGCAAAACAATCATAAATCTTTTAGAGCAGACAATTGGAGAGGTTTCAGTCCCCTTGTGGGCTTTATGTTGTTATGAACTGAGGAACCAATAAAAGAGAATAAACTAAAATAGTATTTGTCTTTACTAACTGTAACTCTTCAAAATCAGTGACTTAGATTCATAGTATGTTAGAAGAGAACAGAACATTAAAGACTATCTAATCTAAAGGTTTTTAGCATGTGTTTACAGACCCCTCCTAGTAATTTAAGGATGGATTTTAGAATGTTCATGAACCCACACTGGGAAAAAAATTATTTTCCATTACTCTAACTGAAATTTAGAATATGTAACAATTTTAATGTAGGCAACAAACATTAATCTGAAAAGGGATCCATAGGTTTCCTAAGTCTGGGGTTCATGACATCAACAAAAGTTGAGATCCTCATTTTAGAACAACATTTCATTGCCCTATGTTGAGCAGTGAATTAATTAATGATAGGGCTGGGGCTAGATACAAACAACCAGATGGAGAAATAGAGACAGAGACAGAGAGATAAAGGGAGAAATTATAAATAGATATATGTAGTTATGGTTTTAAATACAATGGTGTATGAAGATATTCTCACAACAGTTCATGAAATAAATGACACAAATACTGTTTTCCCCATTTTACAAAAAAGAAAGTTGGAGCTCACTGAAATTAAGTGAGATGTCCATAAGTCAAGTAGTTAATGCTGGATTTGGAATTCAAGTCCTAGTCTCTTCTCCACTTTTAATAAACCCAAAATAGTAAGGGCCTTAGCAGAGCTGTTCTTAAACATTATGGGACAGTGAAATTACATTCTTGACTCTAAATCAATACCCTGTCATTTAAAAAATGTGATTGAATATCCTTTGATTTTCTAATGGGGATAGCATAGCATTCCCATTAGAGTTTCTTCAGTCCAGAGATTTTCATTAAACCAGTAGTCTTAGACTAGCTTAATAGAACAAAGATTATACAGTTCATGTGTCTGGATATTTCTATGAAAGCTTGAAAATCTAGGATTCTGAATATTCATTAAAAAAAAAAAACAGTGACTCCATTTATTGGAATAGATTTTATCCTTTAGCCTTTATATAGAGTTACACTTACCTTTCATTCACTGAGCATTTTTATTTAAGAGGAACCTCTTGGATCACTTGAATGATTTTTAGTGGTAGACCTAAGATAGATCTTTTTCAGTTCTTTTCTTTATTATTTTAATTTTTCTTATTTTTTCTTTTTATTCCCTACCTTTTCTTTTCATGTAAGAAGAGTAATATGCTTAATGAATTTGAAAACAGGCTACATAAATAAATGTGTAAATAGAACAGGATCAAAAACAGTATTTTAAAATATTTCAAATAAAAGTATTTCCTAAGCTAAAATATTAAAATGTAATTTCAGTAGAGTAATTAGCAATCCATCATAGTTATTCATATTCAAACCATTTTGTTCACAATGCATGAGGTCATGTGATCAGCAGAATTATTTTGGTTTTAGTGACTATACTAAGAGTTGATATTTTTATAAATAACAAAGTTTTCAAGGAGATTTATGCATAGTATTTCAAAATTACCCTGTAGGATGGGTTTTAGAGGTATTATTTGCTTCATTTTCCAGATTTTGGAATCTGTGGCTCAGCAAAGTTTCAGGACTTGTCCATGATCACTCAGCTAGTGTTAGACAGCATGTTCTTCTGTTATCAGCCATATTATTAAGGATATACTATACCATACAATACATAGATATATTTTCCTGGTATAGACATAATAGCGATTGAAATTATCACATTTGCAAGTTTGCATGTTTGTTTTTGCGTATACGGTCAAAGAACTAGACAAAGTAATGTTTCTTCAATCATTTACACATATGCACTGCACATTAGACAGGTAGATATAAACATAAGATATTTACTTATCTTTTTTTTTTCTTTTCTTTTTTATTATGTTGCAGAAAGTCATTTTAGCTTCCATTGTTACATGTGCCCTAAGTATAAGTTGAATTTATTCCTTCACTTGATTTTCTTCAGATAATTTCCATGAAAAGACTATATTTTCAGTAATTGGGGTTTCTGAACTCCTGACAGGAGTGGGATTATCATAATTCTGAAAGTTAATATTTCTGGAACAAGACATTCTAAAGGGTCAAAATAAGCCTCAATTCCCTCCTCAGTTCCTTTTGTCATTTTCCATCTTGCTTTCTGTTTTGTAGTGTTCCAATCATACAAGTACTAAAAATACATTACCCAGCCTGTTACAATTTGTCATCAGATGATATGTGATTATTGCAACAGATAATGTTCTGTGGTTGCCTCAAGCTTTGACTAACAGCCCTTCTACTTTAGGTCATCATGCCACATTGATTCCATGTCATCACCAATAATTCAAATAGTTGGAGACAGAATTCAAATAATTGGAGAAGGAAATATCAAGAATCATAATTGTAAAATTGCTATATTTTAGTTTATTTCCCCCTCTGATATAAGTTTGCTATGATTTTACATGATTTTGCCCCTGGGCAAGGGAGCAGACATCTACAAAAAGGTAAAGATGGGGGCGGAGCCAAGATGGCGGAGAAGATACACACGACTCTGTGAACGTCCTTACTCCCTCACAACCAATTAGATAAATTAAGCCTCAAAAATAGCGCTGGACTGATAGATACCACAAGGACTGGAAGCACAACTTACCAGCTGAAGAGAATCTGGAGTTTCAACAGAAAAGGTAAGTTCCCAGGGGAGGAAAAAGAGAGGCCAGCACAGACGGTTGGGTGCTAGCACACTGCGCTGATTGCGCTGGGGAGGGCTCTGGGATCAGAGAAGCCACTGAGATAGAGGAATCTGGCACAGGCTGTTAGCTCTTCTCTGCTTATAATACAGCAGTTCAGAAGAGAAATCTAAGCCACTTTAAAAATTCAAAGCTAGATTAGATCTTCCCGATCCCGGAGGTGACTCAGCAGATCTCAGCACTGTGGGTGTGGCCCCAAGCTTTCACCTGTGAGTAGTTAAGAGATTGAGAAGTGGGTGGATACGGCCCAAGGTAACACATAGTGCCTGGCTCAGCTGGAGGCTGTGGAACTCAGCCCCGGGAAGTCCCAGAGAAGCAGCAACTTTGAAATAGGGACGTCGGTTTCTGGCAGACACTTCCAGTTTGAGCGCAGGGGCTTTTCATGTCACCTGCTGCTGACATCCATGCCCCACCAGGATGCATAGGCTGGGCTTTGTGTCGCCTTTACTGTTCAGTCTCAAACCTCAGGGAAGCTGTTAGGACACAGCGCCCTCACAGCACAATCCTGCCAATTACCTGTGAGGCACTTCAAGGCTCTCTCCCAGAGCTCTCTCTTAGCTCAGGTGCAGGAGCCGCTGCATTCATCCAGTCTGGGAGGAAGCTGATAAAGAAATAAATAAATAATTTCCTACCCCAGGGACAGACCCCAAAAGATTTTTTAAGTATGAGTAAAAAGCCAAGAAAAACTATAGATTCCTTCTACAAAGAGAAGAGCAGGTATCCAACCCCAAGGAAGTTAACAGCAGAGAATCAGCAGATAACAACCTAAAGGGGAATGATTCCTGCCCCCCATTACATAACTCTCTCCTCGAAGAGACTATTAAAAAGCTAAGAGAGTTTGAAGAAAAATGGGGAAAGGAAAGGGAAGCTATGAAAGAGAATAACAACGTTCTGAAATTGGAGTTGGAAAAAATAAAGAATTCACAGGAGATGCAGGGAAACAAAATTTGTGAATTAGACAAGGTTAAAAAATCACAGGAAACTGGATTTCTGAATTGGAAAAGATAAAAAGGCTCAAGAAAATAGAATTTCTGAATTGGAAAAAGAAAATAATTCTCAAAAAAAATTAGGGAAATGGAAAAAAATTCAATAGAGCAAAATAATTCCTTTAAAAATGAAATTGGGCATTTACAAAAAGAACTAAAAACTGTGAAAAAAAATAACTCCTTAAAATTCAGGATGGAACAAATAGAAATGAATGATTCACAGAGAACCCAAGAATCAGTCAAACAAAACAAAACAAAAAAAAAAAAAAAAAAAAAAAAAGAAAAGCTGGAGAATACCATCAAATACTTACTGGGAATAATCTATAGACCTGGAAAATAGATCTAGGAGAGATAATCTGCGGATCATTGGACTTCCCGAAAACTATGACCAAAAAAAGAGCCTAGATTCTATTTTACTGGAAATTATCAAAGAGAACTGTCCAGAGATAATAGAAACAGAAGGGAAAGTAGATGTTGAAAGAATTCATCGAACTCCTTCTGAAATAGACCCTAAAAAAAGAACACCACCGAATATAGTGGCTAAGCTGCAGAATTACCACACCAAGGAGAAAATCTTGCAAGCAGCTAGAAAAAAACAATTTAAATACCAAGGGGCCACAATAAGGGTCACTCAAGATCTGGTTGCCTCGACATTAAAAGATAGAAGGGCCTGGAACCTGATATTCCATAAGGCAAAAGATCAAGGACTGCAACCAAGAATGAACTACCCAGCTAAGTTTAGCATCTTTTTCCATGGAAGAAGATGGTCATTCAATGAAGTAGAGGAATTCTATATGTTTCTAAGAAAAAAAACCAGACTTAAACAAAAAATTTGATCTACATCCACAAGACTGAAGAGAAACAGAAAAAGGTACACAGAACCCTTGAGAACTGTAACTCTGTTGTGGGTATATGAAAAGTACTCATGGATAATTTGATTTTACTGATATAAAAGAAAAAAAGGGGGGGTGTAGTAAAGGGAAGGAGGTCGTTTCAGAAAAAGGGGAAGGAAAGTTAAAAAGAGGGAAACTACATCCCAGGAAGAGGCATAGAAAATACACCATATCTGAGGGAACTTAGTGAGGGGGAGAATCATTGTGTGAATCTTACTCTCATCAGGAGAGGCTCAAAGAGTAAATAATTGACATATTTGTTTTTCAGAGAATTTTCACTCACCTCATTAAAAGAGGGGAGAAGAAAAGGGAAAAGGAAAAGGAGAATAAGTGAAGGGTTTTGGAGAGAGGGGGGAGGGATACTAAAAAAAGGGAGAGCTGTGCATCACAAGGGGGGACTATAAATTAAATATCGGGGAAGGGGATCAGGGGGGTCAAGGGAAAAAGCATAATCTGGGGATAATATGATGGCAGGAAATACAGAATGAGTAATTTTAAATGTAAATGTGAATGGGATGAACGCTCCCATCAAATGGAGACAGATAGCAGATTGGATCAAAAATCAGAACCCTACAATATGTTGTCTACAGGAAACACACTTACAGCAGGGAAATACATACAGAGTAAAGGTTGGAGCAGAATCTATTATGCTTCAGGTAAAGCCAAAAAAGCAGAGGTAGCCATCCTTATCTCAGATCAAGCAAAAGCAGAAGTTGATCTAATTAAAAGAGATAAGAAAGGAAACTATGTTCTGCTAAAAGGTAGCATAAACAATGAAGCCATATCAATAGTAAACATATATGTACCAAGTGGTATAGCATATAACTTTCTAAAGGAAAAGTTAAGAGAGTTGCAAGAAGAAATAGACAGTAAAACTATAATAGTGGGAGACCTCAACCATGCACTCTCAGATTTAGACAAATCAAACCACAAAACAAATAAGAAAGGAATTAAAAAAGTAAACAGAACATTAGAAAAACTAGGTATGATAGACCTTTGGAGAAAACTGAATGGCAATAAAAAGGAATATACTTTCTTCTCAGCAGTTCACGGATCCTATAAAAAATTGACCATATATTAGGACATAAAGGTCTCAAAATTAAATGTAGGAAAGCCGAAATAATAAATGCCTTCTTCTCAGATCACAATGCAATAAAAGCTACATTCAGCAAGAAATTAGGGGTAAATAGACCAAAAAATAATTAGAAAATGAATAATCTCATCTTAAAGAATGACTGGGTGAAACAGCAAATTATAGAACCAATTAATAATTTCATCCAAGATAATGACAATGTTGAGACATCATACCAAAATCTGTGGGATGCAGCTAAAGTGGTAATAAGGGGAAATTTTATATCTTTAGAGGCTTATTTGAACAAAATAGAGAAAGAGAAGATTAACGAATTGGGCCTGCAACTTAAAAAGCTAGAAAAAGACCAAATTAAAAACCCCCAACCAAAAATTAAACTTGAAATACAAAAATTAAAAGGAGAAATCAATAATATTGAAAGTAAAAAAACTATTGAATTAATAAATAAAACCAAGAGTTGGTTTTATGAAAAAATCAATAAAATAGATAAACCTTTGTTTATTTGTTTGTTTAAATTTGATTAGAAAAAAGAAAGAGGAAAATCAAATTGTTAGTCTTACAAATGAAAAGGGGGATCTTTCCACCAATGAAAAGGAAATTAGAGAAATAATAAGGAGTTACTTTGCCCAACTTTATGCCAATAAATTTGATAACTTAAGTGAAATGGATGACTTCCTCCAAAAATATAGGCTCCCTAGATTAACAGAGGAGGAAATAAATTGCTTAAATAGTCCCATTTCAGAAAAAGAAATAGAACAAGCTATTAATCAACTCCCTAGGAAAAAATCCCCACGACCAGATGGATTTACATGTGAATTCTACCAACATTTAAAGAACAATTAGCTCCAATGTTATATAAACTATATGAAAAAATAGGGGATGAAGGAGTTCTACCAAACTCCTTTTATGACATAGACATGGTACTGATACCTAAACCAGGTCGATCGAAAACTGAGAAAGAAAATTATAGACCAATTTCCTTAATGAATATTGATGCTAAAATCTTAAATAAGATATTAGTAAAAAGACTTCAGAATATCATCCCCAGGATAATACACTATGATCAAGTAGGATTTATTCCAGGAATGCAGGGCTGGTTTAATATTAGGAAAACTATTAATATAATTGACCATATTAATAATCAAATTAATAAAAACCATATGATCATCTCAATAGATGCAGAAAAAGCATTTGACAAAATCCAACATCCATTACTACTAAAAACTCTTGAGAGTATAGGAATAAATGGACTATTCCTTAGAATAATCAGGAGCATATATTCAAGACCGCCAGTAAGCATAATATGCAATAGAAATAAACTGCAACCTTTCACAGTAAGATCAGGAGTGAAACAAGTTTGCCCACTATCACCATTACTATTCAATATAGTACTAGAAACGCTAGCCTCAGCAATAAGAGCGGAGAAAGAGATACAAGGAATTAGAGTAGGAAATGAGGAAATCAAACTATCACTCTTTGCAGATGACATGATGGTATAATTAGAGAACCCCAAAGAGACTGCTAAAAAGCTATTAGAAATAATTCAGAATTTCAGCAAAGTGGCAGGATACAAAATAAATCCGCATAAATCCTTAGCATTTTTATATATCACCAACAAAATGCAACAGCAAGAGATACAAAGAGAAATTCCATTCCAAACAAATGTTGAGAGTATAAAGTATTTGTGAATCCATCTACCAAAGAAAAGTCAGGAATTATATGAGAAAAATTACAAAATACTTGCCACAAAAATAAAGTCAGATTTAAATAATTGGAAAGACATTCAATGCTCTTGGATAGGCTGAGCGAATATAATAAAGATGACAATACTCCCCAAACTAGTCTATTTATTTAGTGCTATACTAATCAGACTCCAAAGAAACTATTTCAATGACCTAGAAAAAATAACAACAAAATTCATATGGAAGAATAAAAAGTCGAGAATTGCAAGGGAACTAATGAAGAAAAAAAAACTCAGAGGAAGGTGGTCTAAGTGTACCTGATCTAAAGCTATATTATATAGCAGCAGTCACTAAAACCATTTGGTATTGGCTAAGAAACAGACCGGTAGCTCAGTGGAACAGATTAGATACAAAGGACAAAAAAGGGTACATCTACAACAATCTAATCTTTGACAAACCAAACATTAGGGATAAAAATTCATTATTTGGAAAAAATTGTTGGGAAAACTGGAAATTAGTATGGCAGAAATTAGATATGGATTCACACTTAACACCATATACCAAGATAAGATCAAAATGGGTCCATGATTTAGGCATAAAGAGTGAGATAATAAATAGAGTAGAGGAACAGAGGATAGTCTACCTCTCCAACCTGTGGAGGAGGAAGGAATTTATGACCAGAAGAGAACTAGAGATCATTATTGATCACAAAATAGAAGATTTTGATTACATCAAACTAAAAAGTTTCTGTACAAACAATACTAATGCAAACAAGATTAGAAGGGAAGTAACAAATTGAGAAAATATTTTTAAAAGTAAAGGTTCTGACAAAGGTCTCATTTCCAAAATATGTAAAGAACTGACCCTAATTTATAAGAAACCGAACCATTCTCCAATTGATAAATGGTCAAAGGATATGAACAGACAATTCTCAGATGATGAAATTGAAACTATATCCACTCATATGAAAGAGTGTTCCAAATCACTACTGATCACAGAAATGCAAATTAAGACCACTCTGAGATACTCCTACACACCTCTCAAATTGGCTAAGATGACAGGAACAAATAATGATGAATGTTGGAGGGGATGTGGGAAAACTGGGACACTAATACATTGCTGGTGGAGTTGTAAAAGAATCCAGCCATTCTGGAGAGCAATTTGGAACTATGCCCAAAAAGTTATCAAACTGTGCATACCCTTTGACCCAGCAGTACTACTACTGGGCTTATATCCCAAAGAAATACTAAAGAGCGGAAAGAGACATATATGTGCCAAAATGTTTGTGGCAGCTCTTTTTGTTGTAGCTAGGAACTGGAAGATGAATGGATGTCCATCAGTTGGAGAATGGTTGGGTAAATTATGGTATATGAAGGTTATGGAATATTATTGCTCTGTAAGAAATGACCAGCAGGAGGAATACAGAGAGGCTTGGAGATACTTACATCAACTGATGCTGAGTGAAATGAGCAGAACCAGAAGATCATTATACACTTCAGGAACAATAATGTATGAGGATATATTCTGATGGAAGTGGAAATCTTCAACATAAAGAAGATCCAACTCACTTCCAGTTGATCAATGATGGACTGAGGTAGCTACAACAAGAGAAGGAACACTGGGAAGTGAACGTAAATTGTTAGCACTAATATCTGTCTGCCCAGGTTATATTTACCTTCGGAATCTAATGCTTATTGTGCAACTAGAAAATGGTATTTACACACATGTATTGTATCTAGGTTATATTGTAACACATGTAAAATGTGTGGATTTGCCTGTCATAGGGAGGAGGGAGTAGAGGGAGGGGAGGATAATTTGGAAAAATGAATATAAGGGATAATATTATAAAATATATATATAATAAAAAAAGGTAAAAATGCCCCAGGCATTCCTTATGGAAGAGTAGGGGAACTGTCACATTATCTCTTTACCCTACCAGGTGGTAGAACTGTTCCCAGACATAACCTGGGGACATGGCACCATATGATTCCAGTGGGACTATAACTAGACTCACCTCAATGTAAGTTACCCTCTCTGATAGCATAATAGTTAGAAATGATAGCATTCTGATAGCATAATAGTTGGAATGAATCTTAAAATAGATATCTAGAAGAAGTTGAAAATCAGTGCTTCACTTTAAATAGGGCAGCCTTCTTAGATTCTTCTTATATTTAAGTTATATCCTAGGTTAAAAAATAATATGTCATCTCTCCATCCAATTATTCATTCAAGATATATTTGCTGAGAGTATACTCTGTACAACACAAAATACTAGACACTTTGACAAATACAAAGATGATTAAGATGTGTTCCTTATTCTCATTGATCTTACACCTTACATTTCTCTGAATATTAATCAAGATTATTAGAATTCTTCAAGCAATCACTTTCATACAGATAAACACCTGCTACAATCAGGCTGATGAATGTAAGCTGTGTATGTGTGTACATAGTGTCCACAACAGAGTTTTATATGTAAAAGTTGTTTCTTAAGTCAATTAATCAGCTTGGAATATAATTGTTGTGTTTGAAACTGGGCTTGGAACTGGGGATGAAGAGAAATGTGAAACATTACATTCTTTTCTAGATGTTAAACTAAAAATAGGGGAGATATAATTCAAGTATATTTGTATATACAGAAGATATACAAAACCGATAAAAGTTATTTTGGGGAAGAAACTATAATTTGGTAAGATGAAGAATTTTGCATGTAAGCTTCAGAGTAGCTAAAGTAATTCTCAACATAACTAGAGTTTTTGAGAAGAAGATGCATGGGGGCAGAGTCAAGATGGCAGAAAGCAGACAAGGCTTTGTGTGACCTCTTCTAACCTACTCTCAAATCACAAATGCTTTTTTCCATTTTATCAACTCTGCTTTTGGAGTGACAGAACCAACAAATATTTGTAGTATAACACATTTTGAGAAGAAGAAACTATGGGAGAACTTCAGAATAAGTTTTTTTCAGTTGGACAGGAAGACAATCTGCTGAGGCCAGACTGCTGCATAGGGAGCCTTGGGAAAAGAGCTAAGGTGGGAAGCCAGAATGTCACAGCATCTGGACACCAGGGAAACTTCTGAAAGGCTCTTAAGCTACTCTCTCCAGGTGGCAAGTGAGTGGTTTAGCAACAACCAAAATACAAAATACAAAAGGCAAATTGTAAGCCACAGAGCCCTGGAAGAACTTGGGATCTGGCTGAGATTACTCAGCACCAGAAATCAGTCAGAAACACCAGCCCCAGGGCAAACTAAAGCAGCTTTCACCTTTTTGCCTTAAGAGCAGATCTCAACCCTTAAAAAACTAATCAAAAAAGCAAATAGAACTCACATCATAGACAACTTTTTATGTAGTGAGAGAAAAGATCTGAAACTATGAGGATCCTATAGGCTAATCACCTCCAGGTGAAGCCCCAAAAGGAGATTCAACTGTTCCCCATTTCACAAGGCTTCCTTAGAAGATTTCAAAAACAATCTTAAATGAGAGTTATAAGAAAAAAATTGATCTCCAAATACAGAACACAAGAGAAGCATAAAAAAGTAAAAAGGAGGACTTCTGGGAGTGGAGCCAAGATAGTGGAAATGACATATGTATTTCTATGACCTTCTTTACGATCTTCACAATAATTATGGAATCCAGCCTCTGAATTAGCTTTGGATGGGCAGAACCCACAAACATGGGGAGTGCAACAAATTATTAGCAGAAGATAATTTCAACAATTGCCAGAAAAGGTCTGTTTCAAGCTGACTACAAACCCCTGCACAGACAATACAGAGCCCTAGAGCATTGATGACTCCACAGGCATTGAAGACTCCACAAAGCAGAAAATCTCCACAAGGAGGAATGTACAGGAATCTACAGCAGTGTTGGCCACTCTGCCATGGTGGCAAGCCAGTAGATCATCAGAAAAGATATAAAACAACCAAGACAAACATAAAAGATCAATAGTGAACCCCAAAACACCATAATATCAGGGGACCTGGCCATGCTCACCCAGTACCAGGGGTGAATCACTACTGACCTAGAGCAGCTGTATTGGCCTGGATAATCTTTCCTGCCCTAAAGGCAGACCTTAACTTAAAAAAAATAGTAAAAAAGTATAGAGGACTCTTAACAATTGACAGATTTTTTGGTGAAAGAAAAACAGATTTCAAACCCTGAGTCCACATGAAGACTACAAGGTGATATAATCAGGTCCCCATCACACAAGGCTCTCCTAGAAGAAATTTTAAAAGAATCTTAAAAGAGAGCTAGAAGAAAAGGGGAGAAAGGAAATGAAAACTTTGCAAGAGTGTTTGGAAAAGGCAACACAAAATAGACTTAGTGAAATGGAAAAAAGCATATAACTCATTAAAAGATAAATTTGATAAAATAGAAAAAGAAAGCAATTCCAAGAAAAACAGAATTTGTGAAGCAGAAAAAGAAAATAAATCCTTAAAAGGATAATTTGTTAAAGAGAAAAGGAAAATAACTTCTTAAAAACAGAATTTTGAAATGGAAAAAAAGTACCATAGAACAAAACAAAACAACTCATTTATATATTCAATTGGACAAATACAAAAAGAAGTTTTAAAAAAATGAAATGAAGAAAATAACACACTAAATTCAGAACTGAACAAATGAAAATGAATGACTCCATAAGGCAACAAGAATCAGTCAAGCAAAACAAAAAAAAAAGAAAAAATAGAAAAAATGTAAAATATCTAATTGGGAAATAAATCTAGGAGAGATAAATCTAAGCATTATTGGACTCCCTAAAATGTATAATGAAAAAAAAAAGAACCTAGGTACTATTATTCAGGAAATCATCAAAGAGAACTGCCTGGATATCATAGAAACAGAAGGTAAAATGACCATTGAAAGAATTCACTGAATGCCACCTGAAAGAGACACCAAAATTAAAATTTGAGAACTATTGAACCAAGGAAACATATCACAAGCATCCAGAAAGAAACAATTCAAATATTGAGGAGCCACAATAAGGATTACTCAGGATCTAGCAGCCTCCACTTTAAAGGATCAAAAGGTTTGGAATCTGATATTCCAAAAGGCAAAGGATCTGGAATGCAGCCAAGAATAAATTACCCTGTTAACTGAGCATTTTCTTTCAGAGAAGAAGATGGACATTCAATGAAATTAGTGAATTCTATTTATTTTTGATGAAAAGACCAGAGCTAAATTAAAAAAAAAATCTAACCTTCAAATATAGAATTCAAGAGAAACATCAAAAGATAAAAAGAAAAAAAAACTTTTGAGAACTGTATTTGTTATGGTATACATTGAGAATGCATATATAATCTGATTTTAATATTATAATATAAAATAATATAAAGATGGAAAGACAATTGTAACATGAAAAAATGGAAAAGTAGAGGTAAAATGAGGGGAATTACATCTCAGGAAGAGGCAAAGAAAACATATAATTGAGGGAAAGAAGGGAGGGGGGGTGAATATTGTGTGTGTGTGTTACTCTCATCAGATTTGGCTCCAGGAGAAAATATTAAACATATTTGGTTTACAGAGAAACTTCTCTCACCTCACTGAAAAGTGGGAGGGGAAAAGTGAAAAGGAGAGGGAAAGGCTAAATGGAAGGAAATACAGAAATAGTAGGGGAAAGATATAAAAAAGAGGGAGGGTCCCTAAGGGGGGATTCCAAAGGGGGAGGGCTTCTTGAGGCAAGTGATGCCTCTAAGTTAAATAATGTGGAGGGGGTAAGGGGGAAAGGAAAGAGAAATTATAAATTGTGATAACAAGATGGTAGAACTGGTCTCAGACACTTAACACTTTTTAGCTGTGTGACCCTAGGCAAGTCATTTAACCCCAGCCTCAAAAAAAAAAAAAAAAAAAAAAAAAAAAGATGGCAGAACATGGAGAATTAGCTGTGTTAGTGGTAAATGTGAATGGGGTGAACTGTCCCATAAAGTGGAGGTGGGATAGCAGACTGGATTAAAAGCCAGAATCCTACAATATGTTGTTTACAGAAACAAATTTAAAGCAGGGTGATACATACAGAGTAAAGGTAAAAGGCTGGAGCAGAATCTATTATGGTTCAGGTGAAGTGGGAAAAAAAAACAGGGGTAGCCATCCTGATCTCAGATCAAGCAAAAGCAAAAAATGATTTAATTAAAAGAGATAAAGGAAGGAAATTATATCTTACTAAAGGGTACCACAGATAATGAAGCACTATCACTACTAAATATATATGCAACAAGTGATATAGCATGGAAATTCCTAAAGGAAAAGTTAAGCGAGCTGCAAGAAGCTGCAAGTTTTTTCAGCAAAACTAGAATAGTAGGAGATCTCAACTTTGCACTCTCAGAATTAGATAAATCAAACCACAACATAAATACAAAAGAATTAAAAGAGGTAAATAAAGTACCAACTCTGGAAGAGATTTAAAATCTAAGATTTTCTGATTCAGATTTTATTTTAATTGTTGTACAAGAGATCATTTATAGGATATGTTAAAAATTATCTTGGAAGTTAATAAGAAATTAGTCCTCCATGCTGTTATCACTATATGTTCTAGGAAATAATTTAACAGGGTCAAACCCTACACTATCAATAATTTTTTTTAATTTTCAAAGTTTTATCCAACATATGAAAGTCTAGTCATTCTAATGTAGATATACACAGAAACACAATAATAGAGAGATGTATAATAATAGTTTGAAAGCAGGTACATTCTATTTCATGAGTGGGGGGAGAAGGAAGATTCATATGCTCCATTTTCTGCTTTCTTTATAGAATCTCTATTGATTTCTGAAATGAAAATAGGAATTTCTTAATTCTATATGAATTATGGTACCACTACTAAAATCTTTAGGAATATCTAATAATTTTTAATAAATTCTATTTGACTGTTATTTTAAAATGAATTTGTGCATATCTCAAAAACACTGCACCTGCCCAAATAAACCTTTCAATCTGACTTATAGAATGTAGTAATGCAAGGGGAGATTTGATTTAGCAATTTGAAACTTAAATAACAGTGATTAAAGATGATGAATCATTAATTCATTAACAAAGTATTAATACTTCTTGATTATTCTAACAAACAGTAATATTTTTTCTTTGACTGAAGCTGGAGAATATGGCTGTTTGAATGAGTTTAGAATGAGAATTTTTGGTGGAAAATACCATTTACTACCCACATCAATCTTATCAAAGTTATGAATAGTTTTTTATCTAGTAGGAGATGCTGAATCCAAAAAAAAGAGGACAAACATTTCTCCCATGCCCTAGAAAGTAAAAGCAATTCCTTTAGGTCAGAGGCCTCTTCAAGGAGCAAATCCTCTGGCAACAGAAAAAAGCCAGCTAGGGACTTAAAAGAAAAGTAGCCATTTTTAAGTCTCAGAAGAAAATAATACTTGGAATCTGATTGAGTAACTCAACTAAAGAAAATTTTATGACTACTCCAATAGGAGAAAAAACAAAACAAAAACCAAGGCACTGTAGCCCCAGAGATGAAAGTTGCCTTGACCACATTCATTTGCTATATTTTTCCTCATTACCAATTTTATTCTATGTTTGTACTCAATCTTCCCACAAACTGTACATATTTATGGAAGAGTGAATCCTTAGTTCATGGGGGAATATTTAATAGCTACAATTTTTCCTAAGTGTTCAATGTAAATGCTTTTGCTAGGTGCTAATTAGGTGTACTGAGCTGAATGCTAATGGAAAGTTCTGCAGTAGGAGCTCATGACCTGGAGATTTAGGAAAATAATCTCAGAGGGAACATCTTAGAACATATAAGTAGCAGTATCACTCACGACAAATGAGTGAAAATGGTAGAATAGCCCAGAGGGAGTGCTGTAATGTTTAACTGTATGTATGAAGAAGCTTTTACTATGTAATTGCAGATTGTAATATATGCATATATTTGCTAACTTTATATTCCTTTCTCTGATTAATATCAAACCTTGTAGATAATGACTTAAGAGAATATAATGCATGCTACAACATATAATGATAACAATATTTTAGGATAGTTAAAGAAAATTAAAATTTGTAAAAATCATGTTGTTTTCCTCCCACAACTCTAATAAAAGCTTTTAAAAAAAATCACTGTGTATTTTAAAACCCAGAAATATATAAGATGCATAATATTTTTGCTTTGACTCTCTGAATAATAGTAACATGTTTTGAATACATAATTACATATTCAAACAATATATCAGAAGGATTTAAGGAAAATTAAAACTGTCAGACAATTACAGTTGAAGCTCTAAATAAATAATGTTCTACTGTCAGAAAATTAAATATTCAATCCTATATTTAAATAAAGGAAACACTACTATGTTAATAAATGAAAATAAAAATAATATTGAAGCCCAGAAATGTGATGTTACATGTAGTTTTAGATTGGTTTTATTTGGACTCAAATGTATTATTATGTTTGTAAGAAGGAGAATGATTTTAAGTAATCATGGTCCTTATGAACTGATTACTCATAAATGTCAGGTTCCTAAAATTAAGTGGAAATACACATATACATACATACATACATAATACACATGTATATATGCATTGATAAATATAGACATATACACACATGTGGGTATAACATATAAGAAAGAATGAATTGGGTATCAATTAGAGAACTAAAATCCTGGGAATTTCTTGGTCAGTGCAGCTATAACTCCCATGAAAAAATAACTAACTCTTAAAATATATTTAGTATTTTATTTTTTCCCAAAGTTACATGTATAAACAATTTTAACATTCATTTTAACAGCTTTCAGTTGCAAATTCTCTCTTTCCATCTCTCTCCACAACCTCTATTTAGGAAGAAAAGCAATTCAATATAGGTTATACATGTGCAATGATATAAAACTTTCTATAATGTTGTAAGAATATAATGTTGTAAAAAGAAAACAGATTAAAAAACTCAAGTAAAATTTAAAAAAATCAAGAAAAATAATGTGAAAATTATGCTTTCATCTGTATTCAGATACTATCACTTATTTCTCTGAGAAGTGACACCAATTTTTACCATAAATCCTTCAGAGCTGTCATGGATTGTTGAGAAGAAATTCACTCATAGCTGACCATCTTAACCATATTTCTTTGTACACAGCACATTTCACTTTGCATCACCTCATGATAGCCTTTCTAGGTTTTTCTGATAGCATCCTGCTCATCATTTCTTTTAGCATAGCAATATTTCATCACAATCAAATAAAACAGTTTGTTCAACCATTTCCAAATTGATGGGCATCCTTAAAATACCCAATTTCTTGCCTCCAGAAAAGAGTTGCCATAAATATTTTTGCACATGTGGGTTTGTTTCCTTTTTTAAAAAAATCTCTTTTGGTATATAAACTTAGTAGGGATACTGCAAAATCAATGGGTATGTCTAGTTTTATTGCCCTTGGACATAATTCCAAATTGCTCTGCAGAATGAATGACTCAGTTCACCACTCCACCAACAGCATATTAATGTTTCATTTCCCCCACATTCTCTCCACCATTGATTATTTGGTTTTTCTATACTATTAACCAATCCAATAGCTATGAGGTAATAACACAGAATTGTTTTAATTCACATCTTACCAATCAATGGTGAGTTAGAGCCTTTTGTTAGATAGATAGATAGATAGATAGATAGATAGATAGATAGAAAGCTTTAATTAATTCTTGTGAAAGCCCTTCATATCTTTTGAAATATTTATCAGCTAGGAATAGCTTTCTCTTTTTCAATAATTGAATGCAAAATAAGAAAAAATAGAATAGAAAAAAAAGAAAAAACAAAAAAAAAAACAAAACATTGACATGTGCCTAGCAGAACATCAGGGAGGATCCAAAATGTATAATTAAAAAGAAAATTCTATAAGAGGGTATAAACAATAATATCATGATTTCCATTTTCCCTTTGCTTCCTTTTGATCTCTGTTGTGTAGTTTTTGCTTTATTCTTATTTCTTATCTATTTCTTTCATCTCCCCACCTTCTCTATGCAGGCTACATTTAAGCATACACACACACACACACACACACACACACATACATACAAATATATATATATATATATATATATATATATATATATATATATATATATATATATATATATATATATATATATATATATATATATATATATATATATATATATATATAAAATCACACCTATCCATGCATATGCATCCATACATAAATATATATATCCACATATACTCAGACACACATAAATATACATATTATCCCTATATAAACATGCTTCTAAAACAACATTAATATGGCTAACATATAATATAATCTTTAAGTTTGATTTTGTCTAAGATCCATTATTACTATCCCTAGTGTTTTTTTCTAATAAATTCTACCTGATTCTTGTTGAAGAATATTTGTATATATCTCTGATTTCATATCCCTGCTAACCCTTCTACTTAAATTCCACTTCTTAATTGCTTTTCTTTGTTATTTATTAATCTTCACCCACCCTTTTTTCTTCTTCCACCACATTTTCCCTCTTTCTTCATCCCATTCCTATTAATCTAGAGATTTTATTTCATTCCTGTTAATCTAAACACCCTTCTGTATAAACCTACCTTATTCTATGCCACACTACCCCTCCATTTATTTCTTTTTTCATTGATCCTCACAAAATATCCCAGAATCATTACTCTACACAACCTTCTATACCCTACCTTTCCTTTATTCCCTGCCATTAATCTATACACTTTGTCCTACTGCCATAAATCTATACATCCTTCTGTTCCCAATCCTTATCCTATTCTTCCTTCCTCATTTACTTATACCCTTTATGGTGTATATGTAATATTGCTTATTAAACTCATTCCCAAAGTTAGTAGGTTTTCTGAACTTACAAGTTCTTTTTCCCCTTTAATGCCTATTATGTCTATTCTTCATCTGCACTTCATTTAGATAAACTTAATTATTATTTTTACTCTTTCATAGACAATTTTGCTTTTTTAGAGTCAGATAATACTCAAATCTGCCTCAGTCTTTCTTTTGATTTCTCCAATTACTGATATCAATCTTAAACATAAAGTATATATTCATGTTTAAAAAAACCAAACAAACAATTTCTCCATGTGAAGTTCCTTGGCTCATATATTGTATTTTCTATTAAGGTTTGGATTTGGTTGAGAAAACAGTTTGAAAATCTGCAAATTCATTGAATGTCCTTTTTTATTCATTATCATGGATAATTTTTCTGAATATGATATTTAGACATAGGCCTAGTTCTTTTAATTGCTTGTATATATAATTTCACCAGAGGTATTGTTGGGTCAAAGTTGTATTTTTGGTAACAACTTTCAGATAGTCTAATTATTCTTATATTTTATCTTCTTGATCTGATCTCCAAATCTGAGTTTTTTCTTATATTGCTTCATATTCTCTCCATTTTTTCATTCTTTATATTTTATTTTGTTATTTCTTGATTTTATATAACTTTACTGGTTTTCCCTCAACCAATTCTCATTATCAAAGAATTATTGGGGTCAGAGCCCAGATGGTGGAGAAGATACATGTGATTTTGTGAGCTCCCTTCTTCCCTCAATACCAATTAGTTAAATCAGCCTCAAAAATAACACTGGACTGATAGAAACCACAAGGGCTGGAAGCACGACTTACCAGCTGAAGAGAATCTGGAGTTTCAACAGAAAAGGTCGGTTCCCAGGGGAGGAAGGAAAAAGGCCAGCACATACAGGGTTAGGTGCTAGCACACTGTGCCAATCTAGCTAAGGAAAACTCTGGGATCAGAGAAGCCACTGAGATAGAAGAATCTGGCACAGGCTGTTAGCTTTTCTCTGCTTATAAAACAGCAGTCCAGAAGAGAAATCAAGCCACTTTAAAATATAAAGCCAGATATTGGAACCACCCCAATCAGGAAGTAACCTAACAGATCTTGGCAAGGCTGTACAGCAGACTTCTGCTGTCTGGGGCTTCACCTTAGAGTAGTTAAGAACTTGAAAGTAGGGACACAGCCCAAGGCAACATCTAATTCACATAGTCCCTGGCTTGGCTGGAGGCTATGGAACTCAGCTGCAGAAGTCACAGAGAAG
The DNA here is from genome assembly GCF_048593235.1 of Sminthopsis crassicaudata. Classification (NCBI taxonomy): domain Eukaryota; kingdom Metazoa; phylum Chordata; class Mammalia; order Dasyuromorphia; family Dasyuridae; genus Sminthopsis; species Sminthopsis crassicaudata. The sequence continues at coordinate 520,609,702 of NC_133617.1, forward strand.
CAGAATCTTTGAAATAGGGACCCCGGTTTCTAGGCAGACACTTCCAGTTTAAGTGCAGGGGCTTTTCACATCAGGTGCTGATATCCACGCCCCACAGGACATATTGGCTGGGCTTTTGTGTCACCTTTACTGTTCAGTCTTAAACCTCAGGGAAGTCTCTAGGACACACAGTGGGGTCCTTCACTGGGAAACCCTCACAGTGCAGCCATACTAATCACCTCTGAGGCACTTCCACGGAGGTGGGGGGGAACTCTCTCCCAGAGCTCTCTCTTAGCTCAGGCACAGGAGCCGCTGCAAGCATCTTGTCTGGGAGGAATCTGGTAAAGAAATAATTAAATAAATTTCTTACCCCAAGGACAGACCAGAAAATATTCTTTAAATATGAGTAAAAAGCTAAAGAAAACTAAAGATTCCTTCTACACAGAGAAAGAGTGGGTATCCAACTCCAAGGAAGTTAATAGCAGAGAATCAGCAGATAACAGCCTAAAGGGGAATGATACCTGCCTCCCATCACATAACTCTCTCCTAGAAGAGACTATTAAAAAATTAAGAGAGTTTGAAGAAAAATGGGGAAAAGAAAGAGAAGCTATGATAGAGAATAACAATATTCTGAAATTTGAGTTGGAAAAAATAAAGAATTCACAGGAGATTGAGGGAAACAAAATTTGTGAATTAGAAAAGGTTAAAAAAATCACAGGAACCTGGATTTCTGAATTGGAAAAAATAAAAAATTCTCAAGAAAGTAGGATTTCTGAATTGGAAAAGATAAAAAAGTCTCAAGAAAGTAAGATTTCTGAATTGCAAAAAGAAAATAATTCTCTAAAAAAAATTAGGGAATGGAAAAAAACTCAATAGAGCAAAATAATTCATTTAAAAACTCAATTGGGCATATAAAAAAGAACTAAAAATGTGAATGAAGAAAATGACTCATTAAAAATCAGGACAGAACAAATAGAAATGAATGATTCACTGAGAAACCAATAATCAGTCAAACAAACCAAAAAAAAATGAAAAGCTGGAAAATAGCATCAAATACTTACTGGGAAAATCTACAGACCTGGAAAATAGATCTAGGAGAGATAATGAGAGGATCATTGGACTTCCCTAAAACTATGACCAAAAGAAGAGCCTAGATTCTATTTTAAAGGAAATCTTCAAAGAGAACTGTCCAGAGATAATGGAAACAAAAGGGAAAATAGGCATTGAAAGAATTCATCGAACATCTGAAAAAGAACCTAAAAAAAGAACTCCACAGAATATTGTGGCTAAGCTGCAGAATTACCACACAAAGGAAAAAAAAATATTGCAAGCAGCTAGAAAAAAGCAATTCAAATATCAAGGGGCTACAATAAGGGTCACTCAAGATCTGGCTACCTCCACATTAAAAGATTGAAGGGCCTGGAACCTGATATTCCGAGAGAAAAAAGATCAAGGATTGCAACCATGAATAAACTACCCAGCTAAGTTTAGCATTTTCTTCCATGGAAGAAGATGGTCATTCAATGAAACAGAGGAATTCCATTTGTTACTAAGAAAAAAACCAGATGTAAACAAAAAAAAAAAATGATCTACATCCACAAGACTGAAGAGAAGCAGAAAAAGGAAAACAGAACTCTTGAGAACTATATCTCTGTTGCAGATATAGAGAAAGTCCACATGGATAATTTGATTTTACTGATATAAAAAAGCGGGGAGTAGTAAAGGGAAAAGGGTAGTATCAGAAAAAGGGGAAGGAGTGATAAAAAGAGGGAAACTACAACCCAGGAAAAGAGGCATAGAAAATAAACCATATCTGAGGGAATTTGGAGAGGGGGAGAAATATTGTATGAATCTTACTCTCATCAGAAGAGGCTCAAAAAGTAAATAATTTATATATTTGTTTTTCAGAGAATTCTCTCTCACCTCATTAAAAGGGGGGAGAGGAAAAGGGAAAAGGAAAAGGGGAATAAGGGAAGGGAATTGGAAGGAGGGGGGAGGGATACTAAAAAAAGGGAGGGCTGCGCGTCACAAGTGGGGTATATAAATTAAATATCAGGGAAGGAGTTCAGGGGGGTCAAGGGAAAAAGCATAATCTGGGGATAATATGATGGCAGGAAATACAGAATGAGTAATTTTAACTGTAAATGTGAATGGGATGAACGCTCCCATCAAATGGAGACAGATAGCAGATTGGATCAAAAATCAGAACCCTACAATATGTTGTCTACAGGAAACACACTTAAAGCAGGGAGATACATACAGAGTAAAGGTTGGAGCAGAATCTATTATGCTTCAGGTAATGCCAAAAAAGCAGAGGTAGCCATCCTTATCTCAGATCAAGCAAAAGCAGAAGTTGATCTAATTAAAAGAGATAAGAAAGGAAACTATGTCCTGCTAAAAGGTAGCATAAACAATGAAGCCGTATCAATAGTAAACATATATGTACCAAGTGGTATAGCATATAACTTTCTAAAGGAAAAGTTAAGAGAGTTGCAAGAAGAAATAGACAGTAAAACTATAATAGTGGGAGACCTCAACCATGCACTCTCAGATTTAGACAAATCAAACCACAAAACAAATAAGAAAGGAATTAAAAAAGTAAACAGAACATTAGAAAAACTAGGTATGATAGACCTTTGGAGAAAACTGAATGGCAATAGAAAGGAATATACTTTCTTCTCAACAGTTCATGGATCGTATAAAAAATTGACCATATATTAGGACATAAAGATCTCAAAATTAAATATAGGAAAGCAGAAATAATAAATGCCTTCTTCTCAGATCACAATGCAATAAAAGCTACATTCAGCAAGAATTTAGGGGTAAATAGACCAAAAAGTAATTAGAAAATGAATAATATCATCGTAAAGAATGACTGGGTAAAACAGCAAATTATAGAATCAATTAACAATTTCACCCAAGATAATGACAATGATGAGACATCATACCAAAATCTGTGGGATGCAGCTAAAGTGGTAATAAGGGGAAATTTTATATCTTTAGAGGATTATTTGAACAAAATAAAGAAAGAGAAGATTAACGAATTGGGCCTGCAACTTAAAAAACTAGAAAAAAAACCAAATTAACCCCCCCAACCAAAAATCAAACTAGAAATACAAAAATTAAAAGGAGAAATCAATAATATTGAAAGTAAAAAAAAAACTATTGAATTAATAAATAAAATCAAGAGTTGGTTTTATGAAAAAGCCAATAAAATTGATAAATCTTTGGTAAATCTGATCAGAAAAAGGAAAGAGGAAAATCAAATTGTTAGTTTTACAAATGAAAAGGGGGATCTTTCCACCAATGAAGAGGAAATTAGAGAAATAATAAGGAATTACTTTGCCCAACTTTATGCCAATAAATTTGATAACTTAAGTGAAATGATGACTTCTTCCAAAAATATAGGCTTCCTAGATTAACAGAGGAGGAAATAAATTGCTTAAATAGTCCCATTTCAGAAAAAGAAATAGAACAAGCTATTAATCAACTCCCCAGCAAAAAAATCCCCAGGACCAGATGGATTTACATGTGAATTCTACCAAACATTTAAAGAACAATTATCCCCAATGTTATATAAACTATTTGAAAAAATAGGGGATGAAGGAGTCCTACCAAACTCCTTTTATGACACAGACATGGTACTGATACCTAAACCAGGTCAATCGAAAACTGAGAAAGAAAATTATAGACCAATCTCCTTAATGAATATTGATGGTAAAATCTTAAATAAGATATTAGTAAAAAGACTTCAGAAAATCATCCCCAGGATAATACACTATGATCAAGTAGGAATATAACAGGAATGCAGGGCTGGTTTAATATTTGGAAGACTATTAATATAATTGACCGTATTAATAATCAAATTAATAAAAACCATATGATCATCTCAAAGATGCAGAAAAAGCATTTGACAAAATCCAACATCCATTCCTACTAAAAGCGCTTGAGAGTATAGTAATAAATGGACTATTGCTTAGAATAATCAGGAGCATATATTTACGACCGTCAGTAAGCATAATATGCAATAAAAATAAACTGGAACCTTTCCCAGTAAGATCAGGAGTGAAACAAGGTTACCCACTATCATCATTACTATTAAACAGAGTACTAAAAACGCTAGCCTCAGCAATAAGAGCGGAGAAAGATATTCAAGGAATTAGAGTAGAAAATGAGGAAATCAAACTATCACTCTTTGCAGATGACATGATGGTATAATTAGAGAACCCCAAATACTCTGCTAAAAAGCTATTAGAAATAATTCAGAATTTTAGCAAAGTTGCAGGATACAAAATAAATCCACATAAATCCTTAGCATTTTTATATATCACCAAGAAAATGCAACAGAAAGAGATACAAAGAGAAATTCCATTCCAAACAAATGTTGAGAGTATCAAATATTTGGGAATCCATCTACTAAGGAATGGTCAGGAATTATATGAGAAAAATTACAAAACACTTGCCACAAAAATAAAGTCAGATTTAAATAATTGGAAAGACATTCAGTGCTCTTGGATAGGCCGAGCGACTATAACAAAGATGACAATACTCCCCAAACTAATCTATTTATTTAGTGCTATACCAATTCAGACTCCCAAGAAACTATTTTCATGACCTAGAAAAAAATAACAACAAAGTTCATATGGAAGAATAAAAGGTCGAGAATTGCAAGAGAACTAATGAAAAAAGTCAGATGAAGTAATCTAGGTGTACCTGATCTAAAGCTATATTATATAGCATCAGTCACCAAAACCATTTGGTATTGGCTAAGAAATAGACAGGTAGATCAGTGGAACAGATTAGATACAAAGGAAAAAAAAGGGTGCATCTACAACAATCTAATCTTTGACAAACCCAACATTAGGGATAAAAATTCATTATTTGGAAAAAAACTGTTGGGAAAACTGGAAATTAGTATGGCAGAAATTAGAGATGGATCCACACTTAACACCATATACAAAGATAAGATCAAAATGGGTCCATGATTTAGGCTTAAAGAATGAGATCATAAATAGATTAGAGGAACAGAGGATGGTCTACCTCTCAGAGCTGTGGAGGAGGAAGGAATTTATGACCAGAAGAGAACTAGAGATCATTATTGATCACAAAATAGATGATTTTGATTACATCAAACTAAAAAGTTTCTGTACAAACAATACCAATGCAAACAAGATTAGAAGGGAAGTAACAAATTGGGAAAATATTTTTACAGTTAAAGGTTCTGATAAAAGTCTCATTTCCAAAATATATAGAGAACTGACTCTAATTTATAAGAAATCAAACCATTCTCCAATTGATAAATGGTCAAGGATATGAACAGACAATTCTCAGATGATGGAATTGAAATTATATCCACTCATATGAAAGAGTGTTCCAAATCACTACTGATCAGAGAAATGCAAATTAAGACAACTCTGAGATACCACTACACACCTGTCAGATTGGCTAAGATGACAGGAACAAATAATGATGAATGTTGGAGGGGATGATGGGAAAACTGGGACACTAATACATTGTTGGTGGAGTTGTGAAAGAATCCAACCATTCTGGAGAGCAATTTGGAACTATGCCCAAAAAGTTATCAAACTGTGCATTCCATTTCATCCAGCATAGCTGCTATTGGGCTTATATTAATAATTAATTAATCTAATTAATAATTATTAGTAAAATACTTATTTGTTTTCAAATCCTTTCTTAAGCTAATTAGTAATTATTAGTAATACTCTATATATTCATAGCAGTAACTAGAAATATAAACCTAGGTAATACATTTAGCCTTTCTCAGCCTCAGTTTTTTTATTTTCATAATGGGAGTTATAGGTTCTATCTTGTAAAATTTTGTGAGGATCTAGTTAGATACAAACACTTTAACAACTTTAAAGAGCTACATAAATCTTTCGTTATTTTTCTTATCATCACATTCTCATAAAATGTACCACAAGAGGTCCAAATAATAAAGTAAATATTTTTCCAATAAAAAGGTATCATTAAGGCCCTATGGCTATTCACCAGTCATGCCTAACATGACATGACCAACCCATCATTTTTTTTCCTGTCCTGAAACTCTTTGATTATAGCCTTTACTTCTATTCTCCTTCAGATTCCAACTTAGATGCCTCCTAATTAAATGGAGGTGATTCTGGGTTAGTAAAGAATATGAGAATGCTATGAAAGCCAAAAAAAATTCTGTCATACTAGAATGATATTGAAAATAGATCAATATTTTACAAATATATATGAAGCTAATCACAGAGAGGCACATTATATGTGTGTGCATGTGTGTATATATACATACTTGTGTGTATATGTATTTGTATATATATATATAAATGTATAAGTATCTCTCTGTATACACACATATTGACATGGTAGTCCATGAAATAAAATTATTTATATATATATATATAATTTCTTAAAAGTTTTAAAATGCTTTACATATACTGTCAAATCATACAACTATGAGCACTTAATGGTTATAAATATACCATTTTGTTAAGTCAACAAATATGCATTTATTGAACACTTAATGAATACCAGATAAGGTGCTAAGTGTTACAAAAAATCGTTAAACAACAGTGACAACAATAATAACAATAACAACTCTGTTCTTTACCTTCATAAACTTATAGCATATTAGAGAGAATAGTGTTTCTGTAATTATTATAACAGTCATATCACCAGATAGGTGAAAGATAACTTTAGGAGAGCAAAGGCACTACTTGTTGTGGAATTGGGAAAGCACTTACTTAGAAAGTAGAATTTAAGCTAATAACTCAGAGAAGCTATGATTTCTAAGAGGAAGAGCTTAAGAAGAAGAACCTACCATCCAGAGAAGAGAGCCCATATAAAGTCACAGAGGCAGAAGAAATAAAATAAGTGAGAAACAGCTTGGATGAAATCTGTAGATTTGTGGATGTAAAAAGTGAAAAAAAAAAAACACAGAAAAGACAGAAAGGAAGCAAGTTGCATAGAGATTTAAATTATAAAAAGAAAAGAAAAGTTGAGATTTGATCAGACCTATCTCGGTGTTGCAATTGTAGAGTGCACCTATGCAGGTCATTTAAACTCCTGCATGGAGCTGGGATTCAGGATGGTGGGAGGAGGGAAGAAAGGATCAGAGGGTTGAAGTTTCCATGTACCTGGGAATCTTTTGTGAGCCTTTTAGGCTACTCTGTCCTGGTTGCAAGCAGGTGGTTTGTTAGATTTGCTATAAAAGGCAAATTGTAAACCACTGAGCTCCAGAAGACCTCAGACTGGGCTGCCATTATCCAGCACTGGAAATTAATCAACACAACTTTCCCAGGGCAAATTAAAGGAGCTGTCATTCCTTTACATTGAACAGACCTTAAGCTTTAAAATGAATAAAAAACAAAAAACAACTCTCATCATAGACAGCTTTTATGGAGAGAGAGAGAGAGTAGAACAAACATCAAATCTTGAGGTTGCTAAAGGGAAAGAAACTCCAGATGAAGCACAAAGGGAGACATGAAATGGTCCCCATTTCACAAGACTTTCTTGGAAGCTTGCATAAAAAAAACGTTAAAAGACAGTTAGAAGAAAAATGGGGAAATGAAGTGCAAGAAGGAATGGAAAAAGCATATAATGCCTTGCAAAAGAGATATGAAAAAGACACCAATTCACTGAAAAACAAAATTTGTGAAATGGAAAAAGAATGCAATGAGCAAAAAAAAAAAAAAAGGAAATTATACAATTACAAAAGAAGATAAAAAGGTAACTGAAGAAAATGATTTACTAAAAATTAGACTTGAACAAATGGAAATGAATGACTCAATAAGACTTCAAGAATCAGTCAAACAAAATAAAAACAAGAAAATTGAAGAAAATATGAAATATCTCCTAGGAAAAACAACTGACCTTGAAAAAGGATCTAGGAGAGACAATCTAAGGATTATTGATTAGGATTAGCCTAATTAATGATTATCCAAGATGGAAAAAAAGAACCTAAACATTATTTTGCAGGAAATCATAAAAAGAAAACTGCTCTGATCTTTTATACCCAGAAGGTAAAATAGTCATCAAAACAATTCACTGTTCACCTCTGAAAGAGACTCCAAAATTAAATCCCAGAGGAATATCATGCTTAAATTTCTGAACAATTGCACCAAAGAAAAGATGTTGCAAGCAGCCAGAAAGAAACAATTTATAATAAAGAGGAGCCACAATTAGGATTACCCAGGATTTAGCAGTTTTCACCTTAAAAGACTAAAGACTTAAAAGACTAAAGGGCCTGGAATCTGAAATTCTAAAAGGCAAAGGATTTGATAATTTGGATTATACTCAAGAATAAGCTATCTAGCTAAAATGAGCATTATCTTTCAGGAAAGAAAATGGACATTCATTGATATAGGTGAATTTCACCTATTTTTAATGAAAATACAAGAACTGAACAAAAAATTTGATCTCCAAATCAGAACTCAAGAGAAGCATTAAAAGCTAAAAAGGAAAGAACTCTTGAGAACTATATTTTTATTATGAGTATACTTATAGAATGTGGGTATAATATGATTTTATTATGATAGCATGAAAACAGAAACTATTGGTGGTATTGTCCTGGAAAAGGAGGAAAAAGGAGGTAAAATAAGAGAATTTACATCTTACAAGAGGCAAAGAAAACCTATTACAATTGAGGGAAAGAAGGGATGGGAATGAGCACTGTGTGAATCTTATTCTCATATGATTTGGCTGTAAGAGAGAATATCACACATATTTTGTTTCACACAGAAATGTGTCTCACCTTATAAGGAAATGGGAGAGAAAGGGGGGAAAAGAAAGAGAAAGACTAATAGGAGGGAAAACAGAAATATTAGGGGAAAGGTATAAAAAAGAGGGAGAGACTCTAAAGGAGGAGGACTATTTGAGGGAGGTGGTCATCAAAAGCAAAATACTGGGAAGGAGGGAAGAGGGAAAAGAAAGAGAAAAGCCCATCAGTTGGAGAATGGATGAATAAGTTATGGTATATGAAATTATCAGGAGGATTGTTTTAGAAATGTCTGGAGAGACTTACATGAACTTATGCTAAGTGAAATGAACAGAACTAGGACAATATCAATTTTATAAGATGATCAATTCTGATGGATGTTATTTTTTTTCCAATAATGAAATGATTGACGCTAGTTCCAATGATCTTGTGATGAAGAGAATTACCTACAGCTATAGAGAGCATTGTAGGAACTGAATGTTGACCACAACCTAACATTCTCAGTCTTTTTGTTGTTGTTCAGTTGCATTTTGTTTTCTTACTCATTTACTTTCTTTTTTAAAAAATCTAATTTCTCTTGTACACCAAGAGAATTGTATAAATAAGTTTATATATATTGGATTTAACATATTTTAGCATCTTTAATATGTATTGAATGGCTTGCAATCTATGGGAGGGTGTGGTAAGAAAAAGAAGAAAATCTGAAACACAAGGTTATGCAAGGATCAATGTTACCAAATTATCCATGCATATGTTTTGAAAATAAAAAGCTTTATTTTTTTTAAAGAAAACATCAGGAAGAGAACTATGAAGGTTGAATGCAAATCAGCATGTTATGTTAACTTTTTTCGAGTTTTTTCTTCTGTTATGGTTTTTCTTTTTGTTGATTTTTCTTTCCCAACATGATTCATAAAGAAATGTATATTAAACATTAATGTACATGCATAACCAGAAAAAATAAAAGTTAAATTTGTAAAAATGATCTAAATAAAAAAAGAAACTGATCATGTGAATTATTATGCTAAAGTATTCTAGCCTGTCTGTCTTGAATGAAAGAATATTGTTTGTCTATAGTAGTCAGATTCCTTTTAGTCCTTTTTAAATTTATACTGTGGTACATTTTGCTCTTTTTATGCCAATTATATCTTTCACTAATTCATTTAGGTCTAAGCTGATTTCTATAAGTATCTCATAGTCACTATCTCTTACTGCCCATTAATATTTTTTAACAATTGTTTTGGCTGAAGCAATTGGGGTTAAATGCCTTGCCCAGGGTCACACAGCTAGGAATTGTTAAGTGTCTGGGGCCAGATTTGAACTCAGGTCCTCTTGACTTCAGGGCTAATGCTCTATCCTTTGGGCCACACAGCTGTATTCTATAACATTTTTAACAATTCTAACTGATTCTAGGCTCTAAGTTTAAGATTCCTTAAATTTTTTTCCCACTTTAATAAAGGGGTCATCTGAATTGGGCCCACAACTCCACCAATTTCAACCTAAAGATGCAAGATAGTTTAAAAGAAATCAGATAAACATATTAGGATGTTTCTTAAGTGTTGGTTTTATCTATTTGTAAGGTCTTACCAAAGGGAAAGAGTAGAAAAGCACTAAATCTATGATGTAAGCAAGTTATGGAACAAGTATATGTTTTCTTCAAATATAATACTAAATATAAGACTTTAATATGCAGATGTTGCTGTCAAAAACTTAACTAATATTAATGCTGGGGATGGCTCCTTCATCTCTTAAATGCCTAAGTGAAGAACTAGAGTACATGTTTAGGCAAAGCATGCAAAACATCTCTATAGATGTTTTGTTATGGAGTTCTTTAATGTAAAGAGCCAAAATTATGAAAAGGTGTACTTGAATCAGATAAACAAACACTTGAGGCTAATTAGCTATTCAATATGAGACAATGACATATGTTTGGGAAAATGGCTCTTCTCACCATTGGTGCTGGCTCAATGTTTGATGTTAAAATAATTGTAGGCAAGGATTAGAGGGTGGAGTGACAGAGGCTAGAACTCATTTTGTGGCAGGAGAGGAGGAGAGAAGTTGGTGGTGAGCCTCATGGCAGGTTGTCTCTCTCTTTCACTTCTCTCCCCTAAAGACCAAGGACTTTAATTTGTCCTGACTCTGGCTGATCCTGAGACCTCCAGGGAACTAGCTTAGACTTAACACTAACATCTTATTTCCATCAACTTTGCCTCATTTGATGCAGGTCCACTTTGTATCTAAGTTTTTGTTTGTTTGTTTGTTTGTTATCACAAGTGATGTTTTTATACTTGTTTTGATATATATTAGACTTTTTTGTCACTGTCTTCAATGCCATGGATTATATGTATAAATGTAAGATCATTAACTCAAAGGATATGGACTGTTTTGTCATTACTTTCATATTATTACCAAGTGACAAAATGTTTAGAGCAATTTGGAGTTCTTACAATGGTGTCTGAAGGTATATTGCTTTCTGTAGTTTTTTCTACCATTGTTCATTCTTGTTCATCAATACACAAATAATTTGCAATGTCTGAAGCAAAATCTCACTATTATTTTAATTCACATTGCTACTGTTATTACAGGTTTGAAGTATGTTTTCATGTGATCATTTTAAACTTGTACTTTTTTGAAACCCAATTTGAGGAGATGATGGTAGAGAGTAGACACAGCTTTATGTGACCTTCTCTGACCTTCCCTCAAATCAAAAGCAGATTAAGCCTCTAAACGGCTTTTGAAGTGACAGAACCTGCAAATATTTGTAGTACAACAAATTTCCAGAAGATACTTTGGAAAAACTTCAGGAAAGCTCTATTTCAATCAGGAAGGGGAAGAGGCTGTGGAGCCCACACTGATGATAAAGAAAATTCTTTAAAAATAGATACAATGAAATGGAAAAAACATATAACTTCCTAAAAATCGATTTGTCAAAATGAAAAAGGCAAATAACTCCTTACAAAATAAATCTTATGAAATGGAAAAAGCATATAGCTCCTTACAAAATACACATGAAAAAGAAACCAATTCATTGAAAAACAGAATTTGTAAAATGGAAAAAATAATCCAGCTAAACAAAACAGATCATTTAAAAATTCATTTGGCCAAATACAAAAGGAAATAAAAAAGATAATTGAAGAAAATAATTCAATAAAATTATAATTGAACAAACATAAATGAATGACTAAATGAGGCACCAAGAATCTGACACACAAAAAAAAAAGAAAAAGAAAAAAAATAAAATAAAATAGAAGAAAATATAAATACCACCTTGAAAAAAAAACTGACCTGGAAAATAGATCTATGAGACAATGTAAAGATTATTGGACATGAAAACTATGATGAAAAAAGATCCTAGACATTATCTTTCAGGAAATCATCAAGGAACACTGCTATGATATCATAGAATCAGAAGGTAAAATAACCATTGAAAGAAGGCACCAATCACCTCCTGAGAGAGATCCCTAATTGAAAACTCCAAGGAATATCATAGCTAAATTTCAAAATTATTGGATCATGGACATATTGTAAACTGAAAGAAACACTCAAAATACTGAAGGAGACACAATCAGGATTACACAGGACCTATCATCTTCCACCTTAAAGGTTCAAAAGGCTTGGAATCTGATATCCTGAAAGGCAAAGGAACTGGGACTGCAGCCAAGAATTAACAATTCAGCCAAACTTAGCATTATCATTCAGTGAAGAAGATGGACATTCAATGATCCAGACGAATTTCATTATTTCTGATGAAAAGACTAGAATTAGACAAAAAAAAAAATGATCTCCAAATATAGGACTCAAGAAAAATATAAAAAGGTAGAAAGGAAAGAACTCTTTAAGAACTATATCTCTGTTATGAATATACTTTGAGAGTATGTGCATAATTTGATTTTATTGTGATAATATGAAAAATAAACTAGAAGGGGAAAGGAGATTGTACTGAAAAAGAAAAATAGAGGTAAAATGAGGAAAATTACAACTCATGAAGATGCAAATAAGACCTTTTATACTTGAAGAAAAGAAGGGAAAAGGATGAACATTATGTGAATCTTACTCTCATACTATTTTGTTCAAAGAGTGAATATTAGGCATATTTGGTTTCACAGAGAAACTTCTCTCACCGTATAGGGAAGTGGGAGGGCAAAGGGGAAATGATATGGAGGTAAAGAGAAAAAAAAATAGAAGTAGTACAGAGAAGGTATAAGAAAGGAAGAGGGATTGTGAAAAGAAGAGCTGTTTAAGGGAGGTGGTGATCAAAAGCAAAATACTGGAAAAAAAAGGGAAAGAGAAACACACAACTTGGGGTAAGTAAAATGGTGGAAATACAGTATTATTCATGTTAATTTGAATGTGAATGGGATGAACTCTCCCATAAAAGAAAAGAGGATAACACACTGGATTAAAAGCTATAATCTTTTAATATATTGTTTACAAGAAACAGATTTAAAGCAAAATGATACATATGGATACATATGGATACTTTTAGTAAAAAGCTGAAGCAGAATCTATTTTGCTTCAGGTGAAGTAAGAAAAGCTGGAGTATCAATGCTGATCTCAGATACAGCAAAAGTAAAAATAGATCTAATTAAAAGAGAAGAGGAAGGAAACTATATCTTGCCAAAAGGTATCATAGATAAGGAAGTAATATCAATACTACACATATATGAACCAAGTGCTGTAGCCTTCAAATTCCTAGACAAGTTAAAAGAGCTGCAAGAAGAAATAGCAAAACTATTGTAGTGGGGAATCTCAAACTTGCTCTCTCAAAACTAGATGAATTGGCCCACACAATAAATAAGAAAGAAGTTTTAAATAGAAATTTAGAAAAGTTAGATGTGATATATCTCTTTGGAGAAAACTGAATACATATAGGAAGGAGTATACTTTTCTCTTGGTGGTTCATTGAACCTGTACAAAAAATTGACCATGTATTGGGACATAAAAATCTTAAAATCAAATGCAGAAAGGTAGAAATATGAATGCATTTTCCAGGTCATGATGCAATAAAAATTACATGCAATAAATTCACAGGGGAAAAGAGACCAAAAATTAATTGGAAACTAAGTAATCTAATCCTTAAAAATGAATAGTTGAAACAATCAATCATAAACATAATCAATCATTTCATCCAAGAGAATGACAATAATGAAACAACATACCAAAATTTATGGAATGCAGCCAAGGCATTAGGGGAAATTTTATATCTTTAGATGTTTACTAACATAAAATAGAGAAAAAAATCTTTGGATTGGGCTTAAAATTTAAAAAGCTAGAAAAAAAACAAATTAAAAATACCTAATTAAGTACCAATTTTGAAATTCTGAAAATGACAGTGGAGATTAATAAAATTAAAAGTAGGAAAATGATTTGAATTTATAAATAATATTAAGACTTGGTTTTATGACAAAATAGATAAAATATTAGTTAATTTGGTTAGAAAAAGAAGAAAATCAAATGTTTAATCTCAAAAAGGAACAAAAAAGAAATTAGAGCAATAATAAGGAGTTATTTTGCCTGATTTTATGTCAATAGATTTAATAATTTGATAGAAATGGAATATTACCTACAAAATATATATTGCCTAGGTTTACAAAAGAATCAATAAATTACTTAATTAGTCCCATTTTAGAAAAAGAAATAAAAGAAGCTGTTAATCATTTCCCTAAGAAAATATCTTCAGGACCAGATAGATTTATATGTGAATTCTACAAAACATTTAAAGAACACTTAATTCCAATACTATGTAAAATATATAAAAAGTAGTGGGAAAAGTAGCCTTAGCAAATTCCATCTATGACACAGAAATGGTGCTGATACCAAAACCAGATAGGATGAAAACGGAGAAAAAAAATATGCACCCAATTTCCCTAATGGATATTGAAGCAAAAATCTTAAATAAAATATTGGCAAATAAATTTAAGAAAGTCCTCCCCAGGATAATATACTATGACCAAGTAGGATTTATACCAGGAATGCAGGGCTGGTTCAATATTAGGGAAATTATTAGCATAATTGACTACATCAATAACAAGAGATTACTATTGATCATTAATTAGGTAGTTTTGATTATATGAAGTTAAAAAGTTTTTGGACAAACAAAACTAATGCACAAGAAATTAAAAGGGAATCAATAAGCTTGGAAAATATTTTTACATTTAAGGATTCCAATAAAGTTCTCATTCCTAAAATATATAGATAACTGAAAAATTTACAAGCATTCAAGACATTCTCCAATTGATAAATGGTCAAAATATATGAATAGATAGTTTTCAGATGAAGAAGTTGAAACCATTTCCAATCATATGAAAAGGTGCCCTAAATCATTAGTGATCAGAGAAGTGCAAATTCAGGTGACTCTGAGATATCACTACATATTTATCAGATTGACTAAAATGACAGGAAAAGATAATGACAAACATTGGAGAGAATATGGGACAACTGGAACACTAATACATTGTAAGTGAAAAGTGAAATGGATCCAACTTCTGTTGAGCAATTTGGAAGTGTGCTATGAAATTGGAGTTGGAAAAAATAAAGAATTCACAGGAGATGCAGGGAAACAAATTTAGTGAATTAGAAAAGGTAAAAAAATCACAGGAAAGTAGGATTTCTCAATTGGAGAAGATAAAAAAGTCCCAAGAAAATAGGATTTCTGAATTGGAAAAAGAAAATAATTCTCAAAAAAAAAATTAGGGAAATGGAAAAAAATTCAATAGAGCAAAATAACTCATTTAAAAATGAAACTGGTCATTTACAAAAAGAACTAAAAACTGTGAATGAAGAAAATAACTCCTTAAAAGTCAGGATGTAAAAAATAGAAATGAATGATTCATTGAGAACCCAAGAATCAGTCAAACAAAACTAAAAAAAAAAAATGAGAAGCTGGAGAACAACGTCAAATACTTACTGGGAAAATCTATAGACCTGGAAAATAGATCTGGGAGAGATAATCTGCAGATCATTGGACTTCCCGAAAACTATGACCAAAAAAAGAGCCTAGATTCTATTTTACAGGAAATTATCAAAGAGAAATGTCCAGAGATAATAGAAACAGAAGGAAAAGTAGATGTTGAAAGAATTCATCGAAGTCCTTCTGAAATAGACCCTAAAAAAAGAACACCATGGAATATTGTGGCTAAGCTGCAGAATTACCACACAAAGGAGAAAATCCTGTAAGCAGCTAGAAAAAAACAATTTAAATACCAAGGTGCCACAATAAGGGTCACACAAGATCTGGCTGCCTCCACATTAAAAGATAGAAGGGCCTGGAACCTGATATTCCAAAAGGCAAAAGATCAAGGATTGAAACCAAGAATAAACTACCCAGCTAAGTTTAGCATCTTTTTCCATGGAAGAAGATGGTCATTCAATGAAATAGAGGAATTCCATATGTTTCTAAAAAAAAAACCAGACTTAAACAAAAAATTTGATCTACATCCACAAGACTGAAGAGAAACAGAAAAAGGTACACAGAACCCTTGAGAACTATATCTCTGTTGTGGGCATATAGAAAGTACGCATGGATAATTTGATTTTACTCATATAAAAGAAAAAAAGGGGGGTTTAGTAAAGGGAAGGGGGTAGTATCAGAAAAAGGGCAAGGGAATGATAAAAAGAGGGAAACTACATCCCAGGAAGAGGCATAGAAAATACGCCATATCTGAGGGAATTTAGAGAGGGGGAGAATCATTGTGTAAATCTTAATCTCATCAGAAGAGGCTCAAAGAGTAAATAATTGTCATATTTGTTTTTCAGAGAATTCTCTCTCACCTCATTAAAAGGAGGGAGAGGAAAAGGGAAAAGGAAAAGGAGAATGAGGGAAGGGACATGGAGGAAGGGGGGAGGGATACTAAAAAAAAAAAGGGAGGGCAGCGCGTCACAAGGGGGGTCTATAAATTGAATATTGGGGAAGGGGTTCAGGAGGGTCAAGGGAAAAAGCATAATCTGGGGATAATGATGGCAGGAAATACAGAATTAGTAATTTTAACTGTAAATGTGAATGGGATGAACACTCCCATCAAATGGAGACGGATAGCAGACTGGATCAAAAATCAGAACCCTACAATATGTTGTTTACAGGAAACCCACTTAAAGCAGGGAGATACATACAGAGTAAAGGTAAAAGGTTGGAGCAGAATCTATTATACCTCAGGTAAAGCCAAAAAAGCAGGGGTAGCTATCCTTATCTCAGATCAAGCAAAAGCAGAAGTTGATCTAATTAAAAGAGATAAGGAAGGAAACTATATCCTGCTGAAAGGTATCATAAATAATGAAGCCATATCGATACTAAACATATATGCACCAAGTGGTATAGCATCTAACTTTCTAAAGGAAAAGTGAAGAGAATTGCAAGAAGAAATAGACAGTAAAACTATAATAGTGGGAGATCTCAACTTTGCACTCTCAGATTTAGACAAATCAAACCACAAAACAAATAAGAAAAAAATTTAAAAAGTAAATAGAACATTAGAAAAAGTAGGTATGATAGACCTTTGGAGAAAACTGAATGGCGATAGAAAGGAATATACTTTCTTCTCAGCAGTTCATGGATCCTATACAAAAATTGACATATATTAGGACATAAAGATCTCAAAATTAAATGCAGGAAGGCAGAAATAATAAATGCCTTCTTCTCAGATCACAATGCAATAAAAGTTACATTCAGTAAAAAGTTAGGGATAAATAGACCAAAAAGTAATTGGAAACTGAATAATCTCATCTTAAAGAATGACTGGGTGAAAGAGCAAATTATAGAAACAATTAATAATTTCACCCAAGATAATGACAATGATGAGACATTATACCAAAATCTGTGGGATGCAGCTAAAGCAGTAATAAGGGGAAATTTTATATCTTTAGAGGCTTATTTGAAGAAAATAGAGAAAGAGAAGATTAACGAATTGGGCTTGCAACTTAAAAGGCTAGAAAAAGACCAAATTAAAAACCCCCAACCAAAAATTAAACTTGAAATACAAAAATTAAAAGGAGAAATCAATAATATTGAAAGTAAAAAAAAACTATTGAATTAATAAATAAAACCAAGAGTTGGTTTTATGAAAAAGCCAATAAAATAGATAAACCTTTGGTAAATCTGATCAGAAAAAGGAAAGAGGAAAATCAAATTGTCAGTCTTACAAATGAAAAGGGGGATCTTTCGACCAATGAAGAAGAAATTAGAGAAATAATAAGGAGTTACTTTGCCCAACTTTATGCCAATAAATTTGATAACTTAAGTAAAATGGATGACTTCCTCCAAAAATATAGGCTTCCTAGATTAACAGAGGAGGAAATAAATTGCTTAAGTAGTCCCATTTCAGAAAAAGAAATAGAACAAGCTATTAATCAACTCCCCAGGAAAAAATCCCCAGGACCAGATGGATTCACATGTGAATTCTACCAAACATTTAAAGAACAATTAGCCCCAATGTTATATAAACTATTTGAAAAAATAGGGGATGAAGGAGTCCTACCAAACCCCTTTTATGACACAGACATGGTATTGATACCTAAACCAGGTGGATCGAAAACTGAGAAAGAAAATTATAGACCAATCTCCTTAATGAATATTGATGCTAAAATCTTAAATAAGATATTAGCAAAAAGACTTCAGAAAATCATCTCCAGGATAATACACTATGATCAAGTAGGATTCATAAGAGGAATGCAGGGATGGTTTCATATTAGGAAAACTATTAGTATAATTGACCATATTAATAATCAAATTAATAAAAACCATATGATCATCTCAATAGATGCAGAAAAAGCATTTGACAAAATCCAACATCCATTCCTACTAAAAACTCTTGAGAGTATAGGAATAAATGGATTATTACTTAGAATAATCAGGAGCATATATTTAAGACCTTCAGTAAGCATAATATGCAATAGAAATAAACTGCAACCTTTCCCAGTAAGATCAGGAGTGAAACAAGGTTGCCCACTGTCACCATTACTATTCAATATAGTACTAGAAACGCTAGCCTTGGCAATAAGAGCGGAGAAAGAGATTCAAGGAATTAGAGTAGGAAATGAGGAAATCAAACTATCACTCTTTGCAGATGACATGATAGTATAATTAGAGAACCCCAAAGAGACTGCTAAAAAGCTATTAGAAATAATTCAGAATTTTAGCAAAGTGGCAGGATACAAAATAAATCCACATAAATCCTCGGTATTTTTATATATCACTAACAAAATGCAACAGCAAGAGATACAAAGAGAAATTCCATTCCAAACAAATGTTGAGAGTATAAAGTATTTGGGAATCCATCTACCAAAGAATGGTCATGATTTATATGAGAAAAATTACAAAACGCTTGCTACAAAACTAAAGTCAGATTTAAATAATTGGAAAGACATTCAGTGCTCTTGGATAGGCCGAGCGAATATAATAAAGATGACAATACTCCCCAAACCAATCTATTTATTTAGTGCTATACCAATCAGACTCCCAAGAAACTATTTTAATGACCTAGAAAAAATAACAACAAAATTCATATGGAAGAATAAAAGGTCGAGAATTGCAAGGGAACTAATGAAAAAAAAGTCAGAGGAAGGTGGTCAAAGTGTACCTGATCTAAAGCTATATTATATAGCATCAGTCACCAAAACCATTTGGTACTGGCTAAGAAATAGACTGGTAGATCAGTGGAAAATATTAGATACAAAGGACAAAAAAGCGTACATCTATAGCAATCTAATCTTTGACAAACCCAAAGATACCAACCTTAGGGACAAAAATTCATTATTCGGAAGAAACTGTTGGGAATACTGGAAATTAGTATGGCAGAAATTAGATATGGACCCACACTTAACACCATATACCAAGATAAGATCAAAATGGGTCCATGATTTAGGCATAAAGAATGAGATCATAAATAGATTAGAGGAACAGGGAATAGTCTACCTCTCCGACCTGTGGAGGAGAAAGGAATTTATGACCAGAGGAGAATTAGAGATCATTATTGATCACAAAATAGAAGATTTTGATTACATCAAACTAAAAAGTTTCTGTACAAACAATACTAATGCAAACAAGATTAGAAGAGAAGTAACAAATTGGGAAAATATTTTTAAAAGGAAAGGTTCTGACAAAGGTCTCATTTCCAAAATATATAGAGAACTGACCCTGATTTATAGGAAACCAAACCATTCTCCAATTGATAAATGGTCAAGGGTTATGAACAGACAGTTCTCAGATGATGAAATTGAAACTATTTCCACTCATATGAAAGAGTGTTCCAAATCATTACTGATCAGAGAAATGCAAATTAAGACAACTCTGAGATACCACTACACACCGGTCATATTGGCTAAGATGACAGGAACAAATAATGATGAATGTTGGAGGGGATGTGGGAAAACTGGGACACTGATGCATTGTTGGTGGAGTTGTGAAAAAATCCAGCCATTCTGGAGAGCAATTTGGAACTATGCCCAAAAAGTTGTCCAACTGTGCATACCCTTTGACCCAGCATTGCTGTTATTGGGATTATATCCCAAAGAAATACTAAAGAGCGGAAAGGGACCTGTATGTGCCAAAATGTTTGTGGCAGCTCTTTTTGTTGTAGCTAGAAACTGGAAGTTGAATGGATGTCCATCAATTGGAGAATGGTTGGGTAAATTGTGGTATATGAAGGTTATGGAATATTATTGCTCTGTAAGAAATGACCAGCAGGAGGAATACAGAGAGGCTTGGAGAGACTTAAATCAACTGTTGCTGAGTGAAATGAGCAGAACCAGAAGATCACTATACACTTCAACAACAATACTGTATTAGGATGTATTCTGATGGAAGTGGAAATCTTCAACATAAAAAGATCCAACTCACTTCCAGTTGATCAATGATGGATAGAAATAACTATACCCAGAGAAGGAACACTGGGAAGCAAATGTAAATTGTTAGCTCTACTGTCTATCTAGCCAGGTTACTTATACCTTCGGAAGCTAATAATTAATGTGCAACAAGAAAATGGTATTTATACACATATATTGTATCTAGGTTATATTGTAACCCATGTAAAATGTATGGGATTACCTGCCATCGGGGGGAGGGAGTGGAGGGAGGGAGGGGATAATTTGGAAAAATGAATAAAAAAATAAAAAAATAATTAAAAAAATAAAAATAAAAAAAGAAACACTGCTGCATCAAAGGGTATGCACAATTTGATAACTTGTTGAGCATAGTTTCAAATTGTTCTCCAGAATGGTTGGATCTGTTCACACTTCCACCAGCAATGTATTAGTGTCAAAGTTTTTCAAGTCCCTTCCAACATCTGTCACTACCTTTTTCTGTCATATCAGCCAATCTGACAGGTGTGTAGTGGTATCTCAAAGTTGCTTTAATTTGTGTTTCTCTGATCAGTAGTGATTTGGAGCATCTTTTCATATGACTAGAAAGAATTTCTAGAAGATGAATTTCTTCATCTGAAAATTGTCTGTTCATATTCTTTGACCATTTATCAATTGTAGAATGGCTTGAATTCTTATAAATTTGAGTCAATTCTCTACATATTTTAGAAATTAGACCTTTATCAGAACCTTTGAATGTAAAACTGTTTTACCAGTTCATTGTTTCCCTTCTAATTTCATTTGCATTTGTTTTGTTTGTACAAACATTTTAACTTAATATGATCAAGATTATATATTTTGTGATCAGTAATGATTTCCAGTTCTTTTTTGGGCACAACTTCCTTTCTCCTCCAAAGACTTGAGAAGTAAACTAGTCTATGTTCTTCTAATTTGTTTGTAATATTATTCTGTAAGTCTAGATCTTGAATTCATTTTGACCTTATCTTGGTGTACAGTATTAGCTGTGGATCAAAACCTGGTTTCTGCAATACTAGTTTCTAATTTCCCCAGAAGTTTTTGTCAAATAATTATTTCTTATCCCAAAAGCTAGAGTCTTTGGGTTTGTTAAACACTAGATTACAATAGTCCTTGACTATTTTCTCCTGTGAACCTAACCTATTCCACTAATGGACTAGTCTACTTTTTAGCCATTATCAAATGATTTTGATAACCACTGCTTTATAACATAGTTTTAGATCTGATACAACTAGGCCACCTTCATTTCCATTTTTTCATTAATTTCCTTGAAATTCTTGACCTTTTGTTCTTCCATATGAATGTTATTTTTTCTAGGTCAGTAAAATAGTTGCTTGGGAGTTTAATGGGTATAGTATTAGATGAATAGATTAGATAATATTGTCATCTGTATTATATTTGCTCCAACCTATCCAAGAGCACTTGATATTTTTCCAATTGTTTAGATTTGACTTATTTATGTGGAAAATGTTTCTTAGTTTTGCTCATATAATTCCTGACTTTCCCTTGGGAGACACATTTCCAAATATTTTATTCTATTGACAGTTATTGTAAATGGAATTTCTCTTTCTATCTGTTGCTGTTGGATGTTGTTAGTGATATATAAAATGCTGTTTATTTATGTGGATTTATTTTGTATCTTGCAACTTTGCTAAAGTTGTGGGTTATTTCTAATAGTTTTTAAGTTGATTCTCTAAGGTTCTCTAACTATCATATCATCTGCAAAGAGTAATAATTTGGTTTCCTCATTACCTACTCTAGTTCCTTTAATCTATCTTAAAAATAAAATTTCATCAACAAATACAAGATTCAAGAGAAGCATAGAAAGGTAAATAGTAGCAAAAATATATTATTTAAATGTTATACTGTTTACATTCCCAGATGATAAAATTATATCTGTAAGTCTTGTGAACTGTATCTGTCACTTGGGGAATTACATGGATTGAAGGTGTGGTTGTGAATAGACTCTAATGTGATGATATCAGAGAAAAAGAAAGGTAGAAGATCTGTACTGGAAAATGAGGACAGAGGAGATATAATGGAACAAATTAGTTCTCACAAAGATGTATAAAAAGCATATTATAATTGAGAAAAAGAAATGAAAGAGATGATCATTATCTAAAGATAGATTTCATCAGTTTTGGCTCTAATAGGGAATAACTTAACCATTCAGTTGAGTATAGTATTTTTTCTAACACTACAAAGAACGGTAGAAAGAGGAAATAAAGAGAGGGGCTGGATAAGTGGGAGGTCTGAAATACTAGAAAAATAAGGTAAACCAAGGGGAAAAGGATCATAGAAGATAAGGTAGTAACCAGTATGGTTACCAAAAAACTAAAGACAGGGTGAAAAAAAGAGAAGCAAGGTATATAGAGGAGAAAATAGGATGGAGGGAAATAGAGAGCTGGCAGTCCTAATTATGAATGTGAATGGGATGAACTCTCCCATAAAGCAGAAGTGTATGCACAGTGGATTTAAAAAAAAAAAAAACCAGGATCCTACAATGTGTTGTTAGAAGAAACACAATTGACACAGGGAGATATAAATGGAATAAATGTAAAAGACTGGAGCAGAATTTATTATGTTTTACCTGATGCAAAGAAAGCAGGAATAGCAATTCTGATTAAATTATGATAAAGGAAAAGTAAAATTAGACCTAATTAAGAGAGAATGGAAGGGAAAGTCATCTAAATAAAAGGTGCTAAATAATGTATATGCATCAAGTGATTAAGCCTATAAACTTCTGGAGACTTTATTAATCAGTTATAGGAAGAAATAGGCAGCAAAGCTATATTAGTGGGAGACCTCAACCTTCCTCTTTCAAAATAAAAAAAAAATCTAATCACAAAATAAACAAGAAAGAAATTAGGGAAGTTAATAGGATCCTAGAAAACCTAGATATTATAGACATATTGAAAAATGAAGATGTACAAAAATCTAAATTTTTCAGATTAGCAGAAAAAGAAATAGCATTTTAAATATTTCTATTTTAGAAAAAAATTAATGTTGAACAAGCCCAAGGGAAAAAAAATCTCCAAAAACAGATGAATTAACAAGTTAATTCTACCAAACTTTTAAAGAACAATGAATTATAATACTATGTATACAATTTGGGAAAAGAGGTAAAGAAGGAATCCTGCCAAGTTACTTCCTTGAAACAAAACTTCTACTGCTACTTAAACTAGTAGGAGCCCAGACAGAGAAATAAAATTAAAGACCAATGTTCCTAACGAATATTGATGCAAATTTTAAAATAAAGTATTCAATTAAAGTATTGTATCCCAAGGAAATCATAAAAGAGGAAAAAAGGACCCTCATTTGTAAAAAAAAATTTCCAGCAACATTTTGTGAAATAAAGAAAATGAAAATGAGTAGCTGCTCATGAACTGGGGAATAGCTGAATAAGCTGTAATTGAATATTATATTTCTATAAAAAATGATGAAGAAAATAATTTTAGAAAGGCCTGAAAAGAATTACATGAACTGGTGCTGAGCAACACAAACATAACTAGTATTACATTGTACACAATAATAGTAATAATGTGTGATGATCAACTGTAAAAGACTTGGTTTTTTTCAGTGGCTTAGTGATCCAAAAATCCAGTGATTTTTGGATTAATCCAATGATATGGCACTGAAAAAGTGGACCAATTTAGGCAGATTAGATGTTTTTATTATATTAGCTCAGCCTATCCATGACAGGCAGTGTCATCTGCATCTAGAAAAAGAACTATGGAGATTGAATATAAATCCACACATACTAAGTTCACTTTTTTCTGTTTTGTTTTTTCCTTTCCCACATTTTTTCTCTTTTGTTCTGTTTTTTTTTTTCCCCTAATAAAGCAAACTGTATTAGAAATAAATCAATTAATAGAAATAAAGAAAAGACAGACCTAGGCTAAAGCTTTTGATTCCTTCTGTTTTATTGCTTATATCCTCTGTACAACGGATCTACTGTCTACTTTATAAAAAATAACCAGTACCAAATGTTTTTGAAGTTTTAATGTATATTAATTTGCAATATATATATATATATATATATATATGTATGTATGTATGTATGTGTGTGTGTGTGTGTGTGTGTGTGTGTGTGTGTGTGTATAAAGTCTCCCTGACTTTTGACTTCTTCTCTACTAACTAATATACTTATTTGTACTTTTTCAATGACTATCACTTGGGATCCTAATTCTTATTTTTTTTCCAAAGGAATATTGCTATTATTTACATTAATTAAAAAAAATCTTCTTTTCTTATTTTTATTAAGATTCTAGTCTAATTCAGGTTACATTATCATTATAATATCAGTATTGTCCAAGCATGAGCAGAGATTATTTTTTTCTCTTTTTTAGTAAGGCTTTTTATTTTCAAGGATAAACATATGCATATGCATGGATAATTTTTCAACATTCACCTTGCAAAACCTTGTGTTCCAAAATTTTCCCCTTTCCCTGCTCTCCCTCTTCTAGATGGCAAGTAATCCAATATAAATTTGTAAAGGGCTGAAACTCTGAAAAAGATATGCTTGAATCAGACAACCAAGTACTTAAGGCTAATTACCTATTCCATATGATATAATGACTCTATTAGCATATATTTCCGGAAATGACTTTTCTCACAGTTTATGCTGGCTCAATGCTTGATGTTAAAATAATCCTGGCAAGGATTAGAGTGTAGGATGAGAAAGGCCAAATTTCACTTGGCAGCAGGACAAGGAGGAGAAAAGTGGAGATTCTGGACTTCAGAATTCAGAAGAGATCTTTGGCAAAACTCCTGGCAATTTGCCTGCTTTTTCCCCTTCTACTCCAAAAGACCAAGGACTTTTACTTATCCTGACTCTGGCTGATCCTGAGGCCTCCAGGGAGCTAGCCTGACTTAACATAAGTTAAACATATGCAATTCTTCTTTACATATTTCTAAACATATTTATTGTGCTGCACAAGAAAAATCATATCAAAAAGGGAAAAATGATGGGGAAAAAATAAAATGCAAGCCAACGACAACAAAAAGTGTGAAGATTCTATGCTGTGATCTACATTCAGTTGTCACAGTCCTCTTTCTTGGTATAGATTGCTCTCTTTATCATAAGATCGATGGGAATGGCCTGAATCATCTCATTGTTGAAAAGAGCCATGTCCATCAGAATTGATCATTGTATAATCTTGTTATTACATCGAACAATGATGTCTTGGTTCTCCTTATTTCACTTAGTTCCTATAAGTCTCCCCAAGCCTCTAAGAAATCATTCTGCAGATCATTTTTTATAGAACAATAATATCCCATGACATTCATAAACTATAACTTATTCAATCATTCTTCAACTGATGAACATCTGCACAATTTCAGTTTCTTGCTTCTACAAAAAGGGATGCCACAAACAGTTTTGCTCATGTGGGTTGTTTTCCTTCCTTTATTATGTTTTTGAGATATTAGACCAGTAGAAACACTGGATCAAAGGGTATGTATAGTTTGAAAGGGTATGTACAATTTGATAGCTCTTTGGGCATAGTTCCAAAGTGATTTTTTTAGATTAAATATGGCAGTGAAAATGCATGAAATTTGGAAATGGACTACATTGTATGAGGAATACAGAGGAGATATAGTAAATTAAGTAGAGGGAAAGTTGTGAAGTAAATAGTAAAAAGATTGGGAAAGTAGAAAAGTAATTCAGTTATACAGGTCTTAAAAAAACAAAGGATTTTATAATTTATCTTGGAAGTAATAGGGAACCACTGTAGTTAATTGAATAGATAGTGAAATCATCAGAATAGGTGAACAAGTCATATCTGTTCTCTAGGAAAATTAATTTTACAGCTGGTCTGAAGAAGAGATTTGAAGCCAAGAGACTAGCCAGAAGGATGTATAATCTAGGCATGAGGTGATGAAGGTTTATAGCAAGGTAGTAGAAGTGTCAAAGGATAGAATAGGAAATACACAGGAAATATTACAGAAGTGGAAATGATAGGACTGGACAAATGATAAGAGTTGAAGGTGAAAGAAAGTGAGGAAACAAAGATGATACCAAGTTTTAGAGTCTGGGAGGATATTGCTACTACTAAAGTGATAGCAATGTTAGAAAAGATAGGACAGTGGGAAAAGATAATTAATTTGCTTTTGTATTTGCTGGATTTAAGTATGCATGGGGCATCCAGTTGGAGATGTGCAATAAATGATTAGAAATTTAAATCTGGCAGTCAGGAGAGAAAGATTATGGCTGGAAAAGTAGCTTTGAGAATCTTCTCTGTAGAGAAGATAATTGTATTTAATTAAGATGTGTCTTTTTGTGATCATCAAGCAAAATAGTCTAGAGGGAAAATTGAAGAGGGCTTTGGGAATTGCTTATACTTAATAAGTATAATTAGATTAAGATCCAGTAAAAAAGAGTGAGGAATAATCAGATAAGTAGGTAAGAACCAGGAAAGAAAAGTGTCATGATATCTAAAGACAAGAACATTAAGCAGAATGTGACTGGACAATGTAAAAAGCTGTAAAAAAACAAAGAAGGATGAAAATTGTGGAAAAGTCATTAAATCTAGCATTAGATGATAGGTAACTTTAGGACAGAAGCTAGTGTACAGTGAGTTAAGAAGTGAGAAGAAAGGAAATGAAAACACCTATGAAAGATATAGCAATGATAGGTAGCAAGGATGGGCTCATCAAGTAAAAGATTTTGAGGATAGGAAATGCAATTACATGTTTTAGGCAGTAGAGAACAAGCCAATAGTCAGGCAGAAAATGGAGATAAGTGAGAAAGTAAAAATGATAGAAGACACAATTTTCTGGACAAAACTAAATCGAATGGAATAACTTTTACAAGTAGGGATATTGCCTTAGGGTCTACAAACTTTCATATATATATATATATATATATATATATATATATACATACATATATATATATATGTATACGCACACATGTATATGAATTTACATATATACATTTCATGTATATATGTGCATATGTAAACTCACAATGTATAGATATTATATATGAAAACAGTCCTTTGGAAAAAAATGTATCAAATTATTTTAGCTAATTGAACATTTTTTTTCAAGCATAGGCTTAACATTGTAGAATATGTTAGCTTTTGACTTTAACTGCTATTCACAAAGAAAAAAAAATTCAAATTTTCCTTTGATTATTTCCAAAAAAGTAGTCACTATTCTTTTTTTAAAAGAAGTAGTCATATGACCACCAAAATGAAAGATGCATTACTTTATTTTCCTAATTTCCTCACACACATCTAAAACTCTAAACCCCATAAGAATTAAAAATGAGAAAGGGAACAGAACCAGGAAAACACTACAGAGTAACAGCAAGATTATGTGATGATCAACTCTGATATACTTGGCTCTTCTCATAAATATGAGGATCCAAAAAATTCCAATAGACTTGGGATGGAAAATATCATCTGTATACAGAGAGAGAACTATGAAGACTGGATCAGTATTTTCACTTTTTTTGTTGTTTTTGGTTTTTTTCTTCATCATGTTTTTTTACATTTTTGGCATGATCTTTCTTGCACAATATGACAAATATAGAAATATGGTTAAAAGGATTGTATATGTTTAACCTATGTCAGATTGCTTGCTGTTTTGGGGAGCAGGGAAGTTAGAGATAGAGATAAATTTGGAACTCAAACTTTTCCAAAAATAAATGTTGAAAAAAGGTATCTTTACATGTATTTGGAAAAGAAAATTATATAGAATATATAGAAATTATATAGGAAAAAGTTTTGCAAAAGGCAGTAAATACTGCCAGGAATATGGGAAAGAAGAAAATAAGTGAGAGATTAGGGATAGTGAAATACGACTCATTTTTGTCTATGGTAGATAAGTCTGAATCAGTAGCACCAGTGGCAGTTTGCATACCTCTCAGCCCACAACTGCTAAAGATGACTTGAAAGTTTTGCAGGAAAGGTTTGTTGTCTTTGAGTGAAAGTAGAGCATACATCAACACATGTCCAGACTTAGCCACATTAAAGAAGTAGTGGGCGTTGGGACCTTCTAAAATAGCAGCAGCAGTGGTTGTTTCAAGAGCTGTCATTCCACAGACAGTAAGGGAGTAAAACAACTGGTCATAAAGAGATTACAGGAGTCTCTTTACTAGAATTGTTCTCAAGCCATGGAAGAGTTCAAAGGGGATTTTGAAAATCAGCTAAGTTAGGTAGAGGAAAATTGGGAAGAGAAATTGGAATGATGCAAGAGAAAGTACAAAAACCCCATGAAGAGGATGTCTTAAGCAAAAATTGACCAAATGGAAAAGAAGGTACAAAATTTCATTAAGGAAAACAATTCCTTAAAATTTTAAATTAATTGGAAACTAATGATTTTATGAGAAATCAAGAAACAATGAAATAAAACCCAGAGAATGAAAAACTAGAAAATGTGAAATAACTTGTTGGAAAAACTGCTGACCTGGAAAATAAGTCCAGTAGAGATAATTTTTAAAATTTTTTGACTAACTGAAAACCATGATCAAAAGAAGAGTCTAGAGATAAACTGTGAAGCAAATGTCAAGGAAAAGTGCTCTGATATTCTAGTGTCACAGGGGCAAAAAACAGAAATTGAAAGAATCTACCAATTACTTTGGGAAAGACATCCTAAAATGAAAATTCCCAAGAACATTACAGCCAAAATTCAGAAGTCCAGGTCAAGGAGAAGATAATACACTAATAGTTTAAGTATCATGAGTCTCAGTCAGGATAACAAAAGATTTATTCTACAATAAAAAAATTGAAAGACTTTACATGAAACATAAGAAGATATCAGATTGAATTAAAAACCAGAATACTACAATATGTTGTTTACCAAAAAAACATTTGAATCAGAAACACACAGAGCAAGGATAAAAGGCTGGAGTAGAATATATTATGCTTCAGCTGAAGCAAAAACAAACAAACAAATAAATAAATAAATAAATAAATAAATAAATAAATAGGGGTAGCAATTCTGATCTCAGACAAAACAAAAGCAAAAATAAGTACAATTAAAAGAGAAATGGAAAGGAGTTACATCTTGTTAAAGTTACCATATGATTCAATTCCAATAAACTTGTGGTGAAAATTGCCATGTACATCCAAGAGAGAGATAGTTAAAGATTGAATGTGGATCAAAGCACAACATTTTCACTTTTACTGTTGTTGTTTTTGTTGTCTATTTACTTGTTTTTCATTCCTTTCTCATTTTCCCCTTTTGGTCTGATTTTTTTTGTACAGTATAACAAACATAAAAATATGTTTAGAAGAATTGCCCATGTTTTGGGGAGGAGGAAAAGGAAGAGAAGAGGGAGAAAAATTTGGAATATAAACTTTTGAAAAGTAAATGTTGAAAACTATCTTTGTATGTATTTGGAAAAATAAAATATTATTACTATTAAATGAAAAAATGTAGATAAAGATACCATAGACAATGAAATAAATCAATATTAAACATATGCACTAAGTGCTATAGCATCCAGATTCTTAAAGAAAAAGTTAAGTCTGTTAGAGGAAGTTACAGAGAAAAAATATATTAGTGAAGGACCTCAACCTCCCCTTCTCAGAATTAGATAAATATAAGGACAAAATTAACAAGAAAGAAGTTAAGGAAGTTAAGGAAATTAAGGAACTAAATAGAATTTTACAAAATTTAGATATGATTGAATGGGGAAAAAAATAATATCCTTTCTTCTCAGTAGTACATGACGCATATAAAAATTGGCTATGTATTAGAACAGAAAAATATCATAGTCAAATGCAGAAAGGTAAAAATAGTAAATACATCATTTTCAGGTCATAATTCAATAAACATTATATGCAGTTAAGAGCCATGGAAAAATAGATGAAATTAATTGGAAACTATCATAATACTAAAGAATGAGTGAGTGAAACAACAAATTGTAAAAACAATAATTTCATCCAAAAGAATGACACACAAAATTATAAGATACAGCCAATGCAGTTCTTAGGAGAAATTTTATATTTCTAAATGCTTACATGAATATAAAATAAGGAAAGAGGAGGTCAATGAATTGGGCATGCAACTAAAATAGCTAGAAAAAGAACAAATTAAATGAAATAACAATAGAAATTCTGAAAATTAAAGGAAAGATTGATAAAATTTAAAGTAAGAAATTATTGAACTAATAAATAAAACTAGGAGTTCATTTTATGAAGAACAAAAAATAGATATGATTTTGGTTAACTGATTTATAAAAAGGAAAGAAGAAAACTAAATTACCAGTATTAAAATAAAAAGAGAAATTTACTACCAATGAAGAGGAAATTAAAGTAATAATTAAGAACTACTTTGTATACTAATGAATCTGACAAAGTGAAATGGCTAAATACTTAGAAAAACATAGAATATCTAGGTTAACAGAAGAGGAAATAAAATACTTAAATAATCCCATTTTAGGAAAAGAAATCGAAGAAGCCAGAAATGAACTTCCTAACAAAAAATCTGTAGGTCCCATGAATTTACAAGTGAATACTAGCAAACATTTAAAGAACAGTTAATTTCAATATAAACTGTATGAAAAAAATAGATGAAGTCCTACCAAATTCCTTTTACAACACAGATATGTTCATATCTAAACAAGGAAGAGCCAAAACAGAGACAGAAATTTTAAACTGAATTACCAAAGAATATTGATTGAAAAAACATGAATAAAATTCTAGCAAAGATATTGCAGCAACTTATCAACAAGATAATACACTATAGGATTTATACCAGGAATGTAGGAGTGGATCAAATTAAGGAAAACTATCAGCATAATTGACCATTATCAATAACAAAACTAACAGAAATCATAAGATTATTTCAATAGATGTAGAAAAAAGCTTTTGACAAAATACAGTTCTTATTTGCTATTAAAATACTAGACAACATTGGAATAAATGGAATTTTCCTTTAAATGATAAGTAGCATCTATCTAAAATCATCTGTAACTATTATATATAATAGGGAGAAATTAGAAACATTCATTATTAGGTTAGGGATGTAACAAAGATGTTCATTATCACTACTATCATTTAATATTATTCTAGAAACATTAACTGTAGTACAAAAAGAAGAAAAATAAGGTGAGTATATAATGATGAAATAAATCTATCCCTCTTCATAAATGACATGATAGTAGAGAATCAACTAAAAAAGTACTTAAAACGTTAACAATTTTAGCAATGTTGCAGAATATTTAAAAAGCCACATAAAGTACTCACATTTTTACATATTACTAACAAAGCACAGCAGCAAGAGAAATGAATTTCATTCAAAATAATTTTAGAAAATTAAATATTTGGGAGTCTACTTGCCAAGACAGACCCAGGATCCATATGAAAACAAATACAGAACAGTTTTCACACAAAATAAAATTAGATCTAAGCAATTGGAAGGAAATGCAGTGCTCATGTGTGGGTCAAGATAATATAATAAAATAACAATTCCAACTAAATTAATCTACCTATATAGTACCATACTAATCAAGCTATCAAAAATATTTTATAGAGCTAGAACAATAACAAAATGAATTGGGAAAAAGAAAAGGTAAAGAATATCAAAAGAACTAATAAAAACAAACAAATAAAATGGAAAGTGACCAGTACCAGTACCAGATCTAAACTTGTATTATAAAGTGTCAGTTAGCAAAATTAGTTGTTACTGCCTAAAAAACAATAGAGTTATGAATCAGTGGAATAAGTTAAGTATATGACATATTAATCAAAGACTATTTTGATAAACCCAAACATGACAGACACCTTCTTAGATAAGAACTCGTTATTTGACAAAAATTGCTAGGAACACTGCAAAATAGTCAGAAAGAAGGCATCAATCAACATCTCATACTCTATATCAAGATGAGGTAAAAATGGATGTATAATTTAGGCATAAAGAATAATACTATATGCAAATTAGGAAACTAAGGGATATATTACCTGTCAGATCTTTGAAGTAAAAATAAATTTATGACCAAACAAAAAACAAAGAACATTATGAAATACAAAATGAATAATTTTTATCTCACTAATTAAAAAACAAACAAACAAACAATTTTCCATGAACAAAACCAATGTAGCCAAGATTAGAAAGAAAGCAGAAAATTAGGGAAAATATTGCATAGCCAGTGTTTTTGATAAAGCTAAAATATATAGGAAACTGAGTTACATTTATAAGAATAAAAATCATTCTACAATTGATAAGTAGTTGAATATATATGAACAGACAATTTTCAGATGAAATTAAAGCCTTTTCTTGTCATATGAAAAATATTCTAAATAATTAATGATTAGAGAATTTCAAATTAAAATAACTCTGAGGTACCACCTCACATCTATCAGACTGGCTATGATGACAGGAAAAGATGATAACTGTTGGCGGGAATGTGGGAAAACTGGGACACTAATGGAATTGTGAACTCATACAACCATTCTGAAAGGCAATTTGTAATTATGCCCAAAAGGCTATTAAATTGTGCATGCTCGTTGATGCAGCATTGCCACTACTGTGTCTTTATCCTAAAGAAATCATAAAAAAGGAAAATGACACACATGTGTAAAAAATGTTTGCAGCAGCTCTTTTTTTAAATGATGTTAAAATATTAAAAAATGAATGTATGCCCATCAGTTGGGGAATGACTGAATAAGTTTTAGTATATGAAAGAAATAGAATGTCATTGTCCTATAAGAATTGATGAAATAGCTTATTTCAGAAAAGTCTGGAAAGACTTACATGAATTGATGCTGAGTGAAGTGAGCAGAATCAAGACATGTTATCCGCAGTAACAGTAAGATTGTATGATGATCAAGTATGATAGACTTAGCTCTTCTTAGCAATTCAGTGATCCAAGGAAATCCCAATAAATTTTTCATATAAAATGCTATCTGCATCCAGAGAGAGAACAATGGAGACTGAATGCAAATCAAGCATACTATTTTTTTCTTTTTTCTTCTTTTTTTTACATTTTTTCATGATTTTTCCTTTTTTTTCTGATTTCTGTTTCCAAAAATGACTCAAAAATTTGTCAAAAACTAATGTACATGTATAATCTGAAAATTTATATATATATGAAAAAAAGAGGGGGAAAGAGGGGGAAAGACTAGAAATGGAAGACTTGGTATATCATATTCTAGAAAGTAAAGGAGGTAGGATTATCACCTATCTGGAAAAACTGAGTATAAACTTTCATGGGAAAAAGATGAATATTCACTGAAATAGTGGACTTCCAAGTAGTGCTGATGAAAAACCCAGAGTTTAATTAAAATTCGACTTTTCAATACAAGTCTCAAGAGAAACAAGAAAATGGATTCAGGAAAAGGGAATCCGAAGGAAATTAATAAGTTTAAACTGCATACATTTCTACATGGAAATATAATTCATAGAAACTTTTTTCATTTTTAGAGCATTTAGGAGTATATATATATATATATATATATATATATATATATATATATATATAGACAAAGGGCAGAGATGTGAGTTGAATATTAAAAGATAATATCTTTAAAAATGAAATTAAGAGGTGAGAGAGAAATGCACTGTGAGAAATGGTACAAAAAATGTAGAATAGTGTACATTATCTGCCATAAAAGATGCAAGAAAAAAACTTTACAGGGAAGGTGGGGGAGGGAAGGGGAAGTGAGTTGATGTACTTACATCAAAACTGGTTCAAAGAAGGTATAGCATACATATTCATTTGGGTATAGAAATTTCTATTACCTTAAGGAAATTAGGAGGGGAAAGGGATATGAAAAATGGGGGAGAATGACAGAAAGAGGAACATATTGAGAAAGTGGGTAGTCAGAAGCAAAACACTTTCAAGGAGGGACAGAGTAAAGGGAGAAAGAACAGAATAAACTGGGAGAATTACAGTTAGCAAAAATAATTGTGAAAACAATTTTGATTTCTTAGCTGTCTCAATGTGAATCACTCTCTTAACTCTGATTGCCACACAAAAAATGCTCATAACATGAAGATAGAAAACTATTAGTTATAAATAATTTTGATTACTACAGCTTTGTGATAGTTTAAGTTGTAATGGTGCTATGCTCTCTTTATTTGTAGTTTTTTACATTGTTTCTCTTTGGATCCTGGACCTCTTATTTCTCTAGATAATATTTTTTAAATCTAGTCCTAAGTTATATTCCCTTGGTAGTTTGCTAGATGTAGCATAAAATCTGTAAACTAATTAAATTTTGTAATTTTTATTAGAAGCATAGATATAGCACCCCCAAATAATAATTTTGAAACAATTGTCTCTCATAAAAGCCTTATTTCTCAAACAAATACAGAATGGACAGGAAACTATAAAACAAGTTGATAAATGATCAAATAAAATTGATAAATGATCAAAAGATATGAACTGTTTTCAGATAAAGCAATCAAAGCTATTTATGACTATATAAAAACACATTCTAACTCAATAATCAGAGAGGACTTCCAGCCAAGGTGTGAAGAGGAGGCACACATCTGCTTAAGCTCCACATTTTCTCTCAGAATTTATTTCATAACAAGCCTCAGAATTAATGCTTGACTGGAAAAAAGCCCTGCAAATAATCACCAACAGAAGACATCCTTGAAATTTGGCAGAAAAGGTTTGTTTTTGCTCAGGGGAGGGGATGAACAGATTGGGCCCAGGCTGAAGGCAGGCAGTGAGAGCAAGGAAGGCAGCTCACACTGCAAAGACAAGAGCGGGGGGAGGGAGGCAATCTCTGCCCTTTCTACAGAACAACCTTTACCACAGTGTGGATATTCTGTCTTGGCAGCAAGCCAGGATCATCAGAGAGAATGTAAGCACAGGAAGTAAAGACTATAACCCCAAAAAGCTAGTGTCTCTCTGGACCTGGCCATCCCCACTCCTACCCAGAGTGACTCAGCACTTTCTTAGAGCCTCAGAGTCTCAAACCTCAGACATAGCACAGCCATTGCTGTCCTGTTAGTGCCTTGCTGCTGCTCCCCACGGTCTGTAGAGTAAGTATGGTAAAACCATCCAGCTCCTTCCCCCCTGCCTCCTGCCTCACAAAAAAAAGCAGTTTACATTTGTTTTTCTTATTAGTTTGTTTTCTTTGATTCTGCTCTGACAAAATGAGCAAAAAAGTTTAAAGGGCTCTAATCAGTGATAGCTTCTATATGGATAGAGAGCAGACTTTAAACCCCAAGGAGACTAAAAACAGAGTGTCTCCAAAGGAATCCCCAAAGAAGGAAATCATCTGGCCTTCAGCATACAAAACTCTCACAGAAGAAATCAAAAAGGCTCTCACAAGAAAGCTAGAAGAAAAATGGGAAAAGGAAAGGGAAGCTTGGCAAGAAAGTCTGGATAAGTCATCCCACGCATTTAAAGACAGAGTAGATAAAGAAATCAAATACTTGAAAAACAAAATTAGTGAATTGGAAAAGGTAAACGATTCTAAGGAAAACAGAATTGTGAGTTGGAAAAAGAAAATAACTCTCTAAAAATAAAATTGGCAAAATGGAAAAAAGATTCCATAGGACAAAACAATTAACTTAAAAACTCACTTGGACAATTAGAAAAAATACACTGAAAAATGAGGGAAGAAAATAATTCATTAAAAATCATAATTTAACAAATGGAATTGAATGACTCGAGGAAACACCAAGAATCAGTCAAGCAAAAACAAAAATAAATAAATAAACAAACAAACAAATAAATAAATAAGCAAATAAATAAATAAATGAAACAATGGGGAAAATGTCAAATACCTACTTGGGAAAACAACAGACCTGGAAAACAGATCCAGGAGAGACAATCTGAGAATTATTGGACTCCCTGAAAAATATGATGAAAAAAGAGCCTGGACACTAATTTCCAGGAAATTATCAAAAAAAGCTGCCCAGATATTTTAGAAACAGAGGATAAAATAGACATTGAAAGAACTCATCGATCACCTATTGAAAGGGACCCTAAAATCAAAACTCCAAGAAATATAGTGGCCAATTTCCAGAACCATCAGATGAAGGAAAAATATTACAAGGTGCTAAAAAAAATCAATTCAAATATAGAGGAGCCACAATAAGGATTACCCAGTATCTAGCAGCATCCACATTAAAGGATAGAAGGGCTTGGAATATGATATTCCAAAAGGCTAAAGAACTTGGTATACAGCCAAGAATAACTTACCCAGCAAAAATGAGCATCTTTTTCCAGGGAACAATACGGACATTCAAAGAAATAAATGAATTCTATCTATTCTTGATGAAAAAACATGTATAAACAAAAAGTTTGATCTCCAAATATAAAACTCAAGAGATTCCTAGAAAGGTAAAAAGAAATCTTGAGAACTATATTTCTGCCATAAATATATATAAAGAACACATGTATAATTTGTTCTAGACACTAGAGGTGGAAAGGAAATTATACCACAAAAAAGGGTAAAGTGGTGGTACTACATCACAAAGAGGCAAAGGTAACCTATTATATCTGAAAGAAAGAATGGACTGGGATGAACATAGTGTGTATCATATAGAATTGGCATGAAGAGAAAAATATAGACATAGTCTATTTATGGTGAAACTCCTTCCACTTCATTGAAAAGTGAGAGGGGAAAATTGAAAAGGGAATAAGTAAGCTAAGTGGAAAGGAATACAGAAATTGTGAGGAAAAGGGGTAAAATACAGGGAGAAATGCTAAGATTGGGGGAGGAATGCTAAAAAGGGAGGGCAAGTAGTGCTCCCAAGTTTAATGCTGGGGAGGGGAGTAAGGGGGAAGGAAAGGAGAAAAGCATAAGCAGGGGTTAACAAGATGGCAAGTAATACAGAATTAGTGATTTTTAACCATAAATGTGAATGGGGTAAACTCCCCCATAAAGAGGAAGCAGTAAGCAGACTGGACCAAAAGCCAGAATCCTACAACATGTTTTAACAGGAAACACACCAGAAACAGGGTGATACATACAGAATAAAGGTAAAAGGTTGGAGCAGAATCTACTCTGCTTCAGGTGAAGCCAAAAAAGCAGGGGAAGCCATCCTTATCTCAGATCAAGCAAAAGCAAAAATTGATCTAATTAAGAGATAAGGAAGGACACTATATTTTGCTAAAGGGTACCATAGATAATGAAGCAGTATCAATATTAAACATATATGCACCAAGTGGTGCAGCATCTAAATTCTTAAAAGAGAAATTAAGAGAACTGAAAGAAGAAATAGAAAGAAAAACTATAATACTGGGAGATCTCAACCTTGCATTCTGAAGAATTAATAAATCAAGCCACAAAATATTGACTATATCAATAAGCAAATTAACAAAAAACATATGATCATCTCAATAGATGCAGAAAAAGCATTTGATAAAATCCAACATCCATTCCTACTAAAAACACTTGAGAGTATAGGAATAAATGGACTATTCCTTAAAACAATCAGGAGTATATATATTAAAACCATCAGTAAGTTCATATGTAATGGGGATAAACTAGAACCTTTCCCAGTAAGATCAGGAGTGAAACAAGGTTGCCCACTATCACCATTACTATTCA
This sequence comes from Sminthopsis crassicaudata, assembly GCF_048593235.1. Taxonomy (NCBI): domain Eukaryota; kingdom Metazoa; phylum Chordata; class Mammalia; order Dasyuromorphia; family Dasyuridae; genus Sminthopsis; species Sminthopsis crassicaudata. Next base: position 520,647,691 of record NC_133617.1, read on the forward strand.
ATACTGTATTAGAAATGCTAGCCTAGGCAATAAAAGTAGAGAAAGAGATTAAAGGAATTAGAGTAGTTAATGAGGAAACCAAACTATCACTCTTTGCAGATGATATGATGGTGTACTTAGAGAACAGCAGAGATTCTACTAAAAAGCTATTAGAAATAATTCACAACTTTAGCAAAGTTGCAGGATACAAAATAAATCCGCATAAATCCTTAGCATTTTTATACATCGCCAACAAAATCCAACAGCAATAGATATAAAGAAATTCCATTCAAAATAACTGTTAATAGCATAAGACATTTGAGAATCTATCTACCAAAGGAAAGTCAGGAATTATATGAGCAAAATTACAAAACACTTGCCACAAAAATAAAGTCAGATTTAAATAATTGGAAAGACATTAAGTGCTTTTGGGTAGGCCCAGCAAATATAATCAAGATGACAATACTCCCTAAACTAATCTATTTATTTAGTGCTATACCAATCAGTCTCCCAAGAAACTTTTTTAATGACCTAGTATATCTCCAAATATCCAGATATTGTATATCTCCAAAACATACAAAGAATTGACTCTAATTTATAAGAAATCAAGCCATTCTCCAATTGATAAATGGTCAAAGGATATGAACAGACAATTTTCAGATGATAAAATTGAAACTATTTCCATTCATATGAAAGAGTGTTCCAAATCAGTATTGATGAGAGAAATGCAAAATAAGACAACTCTGAGATACCACTACACACCTGTCAGATTGGCTAAGATGACAGGAACAAATAATGATGAATGTTGGAGGGGATGTGGGAAAACTGGGACACTGATGCATTGTTGGTGGAGTTGTGATAGAATCCAACCATTCTGGAGAGCAATCTGGAATTATGCCCCAAAAGTTATCAAACTGTGCATACCTTTTAATCCAGCAGTGCTACTACTGGGCTTATATCACAAGGAAATACTAAAGAAGGGAAAGGGACCTGTATGTGCCAAAATTTTTGTGGCAGCCCTTTTTGTAGTGGCTAGAAACTGTAAAATGAATGGATGCCCATCAATTGGAGAATGGTTGAGTAAATTATGGTATATGAATGTTATGGAATATTATTGTTCTATAAGAAATGACTAGCAGGATGAATACAGAGAGGCTTGCAAAGACTTACATCAACTGATGCTGAGTGAAATGAGCAGAACTAGGAGATTATTATACACTTCAACAACAATATTACATGAGGATGTGTTCTGATGGAAGGTGGATATCTTCAATAAAGAGAAGATCTAATTCAGTTCCAATTGATCAATGATGGACAGAATCAGCTACATCAAGAGAAGGAACACTGGGAAATGAGTGTAAACTTTTTGTATTTTTGTTTTTCTCCCCAGGTTATTTTTACTTTCTGAATCCAATTCTTCCTATGCCACAAGAAATTTGGTTCTGAACACCTATATTGTATCTAGGATATACTATAACATATTTAACATGTATGGGACTGCCTGCCATCTAGGGGAGGGGCTGGAGGGAAGGAGGGGGAAATTTGGAACAGAAGTGAGTGCAAGGGATAATGGTGTAAAAAATTACCCATACATATGTATTGTCAAAAAAGTTATAATTGTAAAATTAATTTTAAAAATAAATATTAAAAAATAAAACATGGAGTTTTGTAGGGATGAATGTCAAAATTATCCATGATTATATTTTGAAAATAAAAAGCTATAATAAAAAAGCAAAAAAAATTGTAGAGAAATGCAAATTCAAACATAGCTGAGGTACTACCTCATAATTATTGGATTAATTAATAGGCAAGAAAAGAAAGAGGAGGAAATGTGGGAAAAAATATGAGACTGTGGATATGTTAATTCAATCATTTTTTAAAGCAATGCCCAAAGGAATATAAAATCATGCATACCTTTTGACCTAATGATACCACTATTAAACATGTATTTCAAAAGATATTTTAAAAATAAGGAAAAGGACCTATCTGTAAAAATAATATTTGTAGTGGTTATTTTCTCAGGATAAAGAATTGAAATATAAACAAATAAAAATTTAAGTACAGTGTAAGAAAAAAGTAAACAATCTGAAATATTATAGACTAAATCATTTGAACAAAACTACAAAATGAATTAATGTTTTTTGTTTGTGCAGTTACATTACTATAGTTTTCACAAATGGGCAAAGAAGAGGAATGGGGGAAAGAATTGAACAAATGGTATCCACTCCAACCAATTCCATGAAAAAGAGAATTAAGAATAAGAAAATTGGAAGATGGTAAATGGAACTGAGTAATTAAAAAACAATTAGTTCCATTTGATTTGGAATGGTGTTTAAAGTTGTTAAAAGGTGATTCCCACTAGAGAAAAAAAATATGCTTATGGCAGAAGATGGGGAATTTGGGATAGATTTAATCTGAGTAATTTATCCATTTGGAGAATGGTGTGCTCCTATGGCTTTCCATTCCAGTGAAAGTATTGTCATATTCCTAGAACATAGTTGTAGGTATATATTGGAGTCAACTCACTGGTTATCAAGAACAAATTGTTCAATTTCCTATATGAGTATTTATGATTTAAAAATTGGCAAATCCTATAAAACAGGTTTTGTTAATTGTTTTGTTGATTGTCTACATTTAAAAAATGATGTCAAATATGTTAAAATGCATCTTATATTTAAAGGTATGCTATGTGTGTCTTTTTTTTCCAAAATTACAATCATGAGACATTCATCAGGATAGTCCTTATTAGAATATATAATGGTAGTGAAATCATATGGGAAATATAAGGCTAAAGAGGTGATGGTGCAGGATTTGAGGAGGTTTCACATGCTGGCAGCAAAAGAAATAAGTGTGGACCACACAAATTTGAATATGGGCTACTATCTGCACTGTTGTGCTCTGTCCCTCCAATATGGTATTGCTCTCCTCATGAATTGATATTTTCAGGATTTAGATACAGTAAAACAAAGAAAATATGGTAGATCTAATCACATTCAGGGAAGCAGAGACAGACAAACAGACACAGATACAGAAAGATAGAGAGACAGAGAGACAGAGAGTCAGAGAGAGACAGAAACAGAGAAAGACAGAGAGGCACACAAAGATAGAAGAAATAAATCCATTAACAGAAACAAGTGAAATATATATTGGAAGAGAAGAGAAAAAAATGGAAAGAAAAAAAAAACATAAGGGCAATTATATTCCTATTTCTACATTCTGTCTTATGTTTGCAGCTGTTTTGTCCAAATCAAGCTTAAATTCACAAGCCTAAATTAACCTATTTTGAAAAAAAAATCAATATTTAATTTTTCAATAATCTCCAAACAGATCTGTGATCCAAATGTTCCTAGTAATAAACTTTTAGAAATCTTATAATTCGTCTTCCATAGACATCATCAACTCAAAATGTTCAAAATAGAAATTATCTTTCCAAATCCTTATTATTGATAAAGACAAACTAGGCTCTCAGTAATATAGATTCAAAATATTAGAACCACTGAACTTCTCAATTACATTCACCCCACACAAGTAAACTATTATTTGTTTCTAATTTTGCAACATGTCTCCTGTATTATTCTTCTCTCCACTTACAGAGCCACCATCCTTGTATAGATCTTCATCACTTTATAATAAGGTTATTACAATATATTTTAATATTCTCTCCCCTTTTTAAATAAAAGAAAAGTTCAAATAACAAGGACAGTAATGTATTCTTTCCTAAAATATAAGCTAAGTATAATAATATGTTCACTATCAGACTAGTAACCCTTTCCACCAAAGAAAATGAGTTTAGTCTGCCATTTATTTTTCTTGAAGCAACTAACCTCTTCATTTCCCAATGAATTTTTAAATGATAACTAACAGTGAAAAAAGGACATAGATCTATTAAATAATACTGTATTGAGCATAGACCTTGGTCCATTGCACTAGCATTCTAGATTGTTAAGATAATTTTTTTGAGGGGAGTAGTCAGACTATCATCTATTTTGTTAGAAATCTATTTGGTCAAAATATATGTAGAAACTTTAAATATTAACAACAGGGTAACAGATCATTATTTTATTTATTTATGTATTTGTTTTTATAGCTTTGCATTTACAAGATATATGCATGGGTAATTTTACAGCATTGACAATTGCCACGCCTTTTATTCCAATTTTTCCCTTCTTTCCCCCAATACTCTCCCCCAGATGGCAGGTTGACCAATACATATTAAATATGTTAAAGTATAAATTAAAAACAATATATGTATACATGTCCAAACAGCTCTTTTCTTATCACTTTGTTTATATTGGGTATCAATTGTTTTTAATCCATGTTTTGTTCTTTTCTTGTATAGACCAAAATTCTTCTATAGACTAATTCACTTATATAGAATGTAGAAACAAGGACTGAGTTGTGGATTATTATATTTTCTGCACTGTCAATTATCATTGCCACCTTCATGTCAAAATGAAAAGTCTTTTCTTTTGTTTAATTTAGCAGAAAAAAAAAAAACTATTCATTGACTTGTTTCCTCATAAGGCTTTACTAAGACTTTTCTTTCATGTTCATATATCAATATTTTGGTATTCATCATTTTGTATTCCCTTTTTCTAACTTTGGTACATACTTTAAATAGTAAAAGAAATCGGTCAATTGATATCTTGTTTTTTCTCCATTTGAGTGTAGATTTATGAAAAATTGATATGCATGCTAAGAGAAGTAAATTATTCAGTTCAAATGTTGAATCTCCTCTTTTGATTCTTTTCGTATTATGGACAAATCACTACAAGACCAGAAGCATTTATTAAGCAATTAGTATGTGTCAGGCACTGTGCTAAATTCTAGGAATTCAAATACAAGTAGAGTGAAAAATAATTTCTTCCCTCAAGAAGCATATATTCTAAAAGGAAAAGAGATGAATAAATAAGGAGCCCCACAGGGACATGATATCATGGTATCAAAATCCTACAAGTCAGAAATAGAATTGGAAGAGGATAAAGTTTGACCAACTTGGGCTCCTCCCAAAATGAAGGCCTGGGAGGAACTTTCCAGTGAAAAAAGGGGACCAGAGTGGCAATAGGATATTATAAGGGAATAAGGCTACAGACACTGATGAATATTACCTGGCAAAGAGGATATAGTTGCTAAGGGATATTCTGGGGTGAAACTGTACTTAAAGCTTGATGATAAAGTACAGAAAATTAAAAGCAGAGGCAGGAAAGGCACTTCATTTCTCAGATTTCTTTCTACCTAGGTAAAATAAAGGGATTGGATTAGATGATCTCTGAGGTTCCATTCATTTCTATACTTATGATACTGTTATTTGGGGAAACACATAATATACATGAAACATGTTATTGCTTTATTGTTTCTGTTAAATTAACAAGTCATCTTTAATTCAATAATGGTTTATCAATGGCCATATCTAAGTAATTTGCCCTTCAAAAATCCTATTGAAACACATTTTATATTGGGCATAACTTCCTCGTTTTTATTATGTAGAACATTTTAATGTGTGTGGGGAATTCAGAAACAATCAGGAGTTTCATTGTCAAGCTAAAATGCCCTTCCCTTTTCCATCCTAAAATGATTCCATTGCATACATCAGAAACCTTTTAAACCATTTGAAATACAACAGCCTTTATGACATATTTGCTACAGTGTGGGTAGGCTGAATAAGCAGTTGTGCAGATGGATGTTTAAATCAATTATGAGTATGAAGCATGACCCCTTTGGATTTCATTTCATGACTCACTTCATTATCATAGCAGAATTTACATGAGAATCAAATTCAGCTACTATTTTGATGATTTTCATTTGATACAGAAGTCAAGTCAAGCTATGTGAGTTGTTAATTCTTCTTGATATCTCCTTTGCTCCAACTTCTAACTCCATTTCATTTATTTCCTCCTCCCACAAAAGATCCCTCAAATATTTATGCCAATATTGTGAAGTTATGCTCTTTATAGAATCCAAGATTTTGACTTGAGGACTATCTAGTTATTTTACAGATGTAGAACTAAGAGGAGTGACATAGCTTATTCAGAGGAATATGACCTCTAAATTGGATAATGGGAGTCAGTTCCTGCCTCTTGATTCTCAGGTCTGAGAGAATTTTTTCCCATATACTAATGCTCAGTATACCAAAGTAATTAAGTAAGTTATGGTATTATTATAGGAATATGTGATGAACTAAAAGATACAGAGTCCTACTATAGTAGAAGATACAATTTATCATGCTAGATTTTATTTTGATAACCCTAGGGATTTGTCTTGGGATATATACTGTTTGTATAACAAAATAGGAAAACTAAACTGATATTTAAAAATAATGTTGAAGTGGAAACGAAGTTGATAGATTTTTCAAATTTCTAAAAGATTTTAATTCTAAAATTTAATTAATAGTCTTCACAATCTTTTTTTAAGAAACATATTCAATTGAGGTACTTTCAGCACCATTAGTAACAACCTACACAGAGAAATCCAAATAGAAAGTCTTTCTGGTTTATGCTAAAAGCATCAATAGGTTTGATAAGCATCAGCATGTCATCAACTAAGAGAATTCTTAGCTCTGTGAACAAATCCAAATTTTTGTTCTTCATTTTAAGCTATTTTACAATGAGCCCTAAAACTGCAGGTTCCTATTCTGTCCGCCCATAATCTGCCTACCCCACAGGTTTAACCATGCCTTAAAGAGGTTCACTGTTTAAAGATGAAACATATAGGAAGATTTTGAAATTTCTACCATAGCAGACATAGCAAGTACCACAAGACCCAGGCCTGCTGGTGTCTTGGATCTATAACAACAAATCAGCCTGTTATTCACCATCTTGATAACCATCAATAAATTAGTAGGATATTCCCAAAGAAATTCTATTTAGTACTCAAATTAATAAAACATCACTTTCCCATTCAATATGTAGATATCATGCCAGGAAAAGGGGAGTTGGAGAAAGGATCCTGACCCATCTGCCAGCTGGCATTTTGGAGCTGAATGGCCAAAAGCCAAATGGCTGTCATTACTTTAGTCACAGAGGAATGAAAAGCAGTTTCCTTGCTAAACATACATACCCTTTGCTATTTGAAGTTTGCCCCAGGAATAAACTAATTGCTGCTGTAAAACACAATTTCATCCCATACCAGCATCCATCTGGAAACTCTGCAGGGACAAATATAACAAATATAAAACTGACAGCAGGGTAAGTTGTTGTTTTTTTTTTTTTTTTTTACTTTTTAATAAGACTATTGATATTTTTCTGTCAATTACCTATTCACAATGAAATTATCGGATTAATTTGAATAAAATGATAATATGTACATATTGCTTAAACATATTAACAAGCATTTTACACAAATTTTATCATTTCAGATACTTGACAATTCTATGTGGTAAATACAATATTAGTATCCCCATTTTATAAGTGAAGAAATTGAGGTTTTTCAGGATAGAGTGACTTGCTCATTCATATTGCTACTAAATATTAGAAACTGAATTTATTACCAGATATGTTTGACTCCAAAAGTGCCTTGCTATTCTTTATACAATACTATATTTAATGCGCAATTATTGATGTTAGTTGACTTTTTCATATGATGTGTTATTTTAAAATAGATCATTTTATTTTCATACTGTGATCTAGTGAATAAAAAAAAAACTGGCTTCAAATTTAGGAAGGCCTTGGTTCAAGACCTGCTATGGACTATATAACCTAGCTGATCTCAAGTAAGTTACTTAATCTTTTAATGTCTTAGGCACTCTTTAGGAAAACAGCTGCAGACAACATAGGGGCCTACATGTGCATAAGAAATTTTCTCATCTTCTGAAAATTCTCAATAACACTCATCCCCCTCCCAAATCATAAGGTCAATCTCTATTCCTATCTTGTGTATTATCTTAGTTATATAAGTTAGAGAGCACCCAAAATATTGACAAAAAATTTTAAAAGTTGTGATGCATGAAATAAAAATCTGTGATGCTGTAGTACAAAATGTATAAACATTGTGCTAGCTTTTTTTCTAGAACTAGACAAATCTAAAGCCCCTTTGAGTCAATTGAAGCCTGAACAGTAATAGCTCAATTGCTGATACAGAAAGGGGTAGGAGTGGGGATGTCAGAAAACAACTGCTCTATTTAGATATATAAACATGATAAAAATGGCAGAGTTGTCTTTAAGTAGTAGAGTGTGTGGGGCATTTTCTTGAAGTTTTAAAATGAGATGAGGCAGTCAGAGCAGGAGGGAGAGAGAGAAATATATATATGTAATACATATATATGTAATACATATATATGTATATATATACATTCACAAACATATGCGTATGTATATTATATAAAAACAATTATAGATCTACAGAAATCTTACTGATAAATACATTTTTGAAGACCTATATACAAACATAGAAGTGGGCATATAAGTGAAAAGAAGAGAAAATATAAAAAAATAAAAAGAAAGGCAAGATAAGGCATGGGAGAAAAATAGAAAGCAAAAAGAAATAGGGTATAAAGAAAAGGAAGGAAGGAAAGAAGTAAGGAAAGAAGAAAGGAAGGAAGGAAAGAAAGGAAAGAAGGAAGGGAGAGAGAGAGGAAAGGAGGGAGGAAGGAATAAAAAGAGAGAGGGAGGAAGGGAGAGAGGGAGGGAAGGAGGGAAGGAGGGAAGAAAGGAGGAAAAAAGAAGGGAAGAAAAAAGAAATGAAAATTTTCATGGGTATCTAAAATGAATGTCAGGATTATGGAATGCCATAGTCTAATATTTATAGGTAGCTTACTAGATCTTTATATTATTAGCCTTTATTTCCCTTTATCCCTTTTATAATGCATTGCACATATTAGGTATTTTAAAATGTTTATCAAGTCAATAAAATGAACAATTAACAGGAAGAAATCAAAACTAACTATTCCACTCCCAATTTTATTTTCTTCTTCATCAAAGAAAATAATGCTCAGACTGATAAAGAAAGGAAAACAAATATGAAAATGAAGCCCAAATTGAGAATATATTGATGGCTTATATCTCCTACAAAACCATTTGTTTTGCCTTATTCACTTCAGAGAAAAGTACATGTGCACTATATATGTGTGTATTTGTGTGAGTATATAATCTCAAAGGACAGTAATAAAATATTTTGTCAGAGAAACATATGATAGGAAAAGAAGGGGGCCTCGTCCTGACAAGGACATGAGAGATACAGAAATTCTTCACTGGAATCTATGAAATACCGATAGAAAGCAAATAAAACATTGAGCACATTGTGGTGAATTTATAAGAGAATAGAGACAATTAACACAGGATAAAAGGCACAGAAAGATAGCAATAATTGGAGAGAATATTCAAAAACATGAAATCATAGATTCATTTGAGTATGTTAGTATCTGAGATCATTATAACAACAAAAACGTTATAAAAATAGAACAGTCCAATTTAATAGATAATGCATTTTTTGTTTCTAAAAGCATCCAAGCAAGGACCCTTCTGACATTCCTTTATAGCATTCTTCTACTTGGTAGGAAGTTGGAAATCCTTTCTAATTCAAACATTTTGTAATCTTTTACCAAAGTCTTTACCAAAGTGTAGCTTTTAGGAAAGTGTAAGCCACTAGGTTAACATTAAAAAAAAGTCTAGCTATAGGGTATTATATGATACAATTGTTCCCAGTTTCTTAAATTTTAGGTCACATTCCCATTTGGGATCATGTAACTGAATGTATGGGTTCTGAAATATGATTTATTATCAGTAAATGTTTGACTTGTAAACATATTTTATATACTTATATATCAGGGTCACATAATCATTTCTCAGGAGAAAAAAGGCCATAAGTGGAGAAAGTTTAAGAAACCATGGAATAGGCCATGATACCAAGGCCATAATGCCATAGTGTCTCTTAAATGAGATTTTTCTGTTCTGAACAACATAATAAAGTTTTCAATGTACAATTTCCTGTACAGCAATTATGCCAGGCTCTTGTTCACTGGCTATCATTTGTTGCTTGTAGTGATAGTTGCTTCTATACGGATAAGATAGAGCAATTTGAAAAGCTCCAGGCTTTATTAGATCGAGATGAATATCAGAATTCTCTTAAGCAAATTTCTATTATGACCTAGAATATATAAGGGCACTTTACATAATTTTAGATTTTAAGCTGTTTTCACATTATTTTCAGACTTTGATAGTGATTTATTCTTGCATCAAACAGAAAGCTGAACCAGTTGACTTCTATCATCCTTTACAGCTTCCCTATTATTCTCTGTACTTTTATATGACCTTACCCTCCTAAGTTTAAACATCAGACTACATATTTAAGCCATTAAATTTCCAAACAAGCTATACTTAAGTGATCTTTTAATAGATTTTCTAAACCAGTCTGGGTTAAACAACTGTGAAGTTTGATTCTGCATACTCTGTGTGGTTGAGTTAGTAACGCTTACTCTAACCAGAAGTAACAAGTCATGCTGATCTATAGAAATTCAGTCATAAAAACTAATAATGTGAAAGGAAATAATAGTGAGTAAAATACTAATATGAAGAAATATTACATTTTTATTCTGCAAGTAGCTTTCTGATTGATAATACTGAAGGTTTCTAGCAAAGACAGAAGACTATATTCGAAGGAATATTTTAAATTGGAAATGAAATTTCCTAACCTGTAGAGATTAACCAGGTTAGGCAGCATCTTTGGTAAATGACTGATTGACTGTTTTCATCTCAACACCTAATACTATTGTTCCTTGCCTTCTATAAGGTAGAATAATGTGTAAAAGAATATTGTTCTGGGAAAATGTCAAGACATCATATATTTGTTATATTCAGATAAAATGTGCTTGAAGGATTTGATTTTATGAGAAATAATGGCTTGCTGCTGGTGAATTGTTTTATATTTCTTTGAAATAAGTAATGTGGGAAACAGAAGAATTGATAGTCCATTTTCCTTTCTGTGCATTAGTGATGAATTGCTTCATGTGATTTGACCAAAAAGAATAGGGAATTTTCTGGAGGGAATGGCTTATTTGTAATGAGACCCCACTGCTATGACAATTTATGAGGTTCAATTTAGATGCTTTCTTTACAAACTAATGCAAGTAGTCAACTAATCATTACAGAAATTGTGTCAATGCTCAAGCTTACTCATACAAATACACAGAGTCAGAAATTCACTGTTTTGTCATTTTGAGATAAATAATTCTTTGTTTTAAGGTTATTACAATCAGTGATAAATAAATTAGTTTCATCAAATAAAAAGCCCTTGAAACCTTATCTCTGATCTTTCTTCTTTTCAAAATAAAAAAAAATCCTATTAACTTGTCTCTTTCTCTTTTCAGTTTCAGTTGAGATCAAAAAGTAAACCCTCTTTGTAGAGCAAAATAAAACAAAAAATAAGGCCAAAAGTCCACCCATGTTGAACATCTGGAAAATCTTGCAAAATTGCTTTTCTTTATCTTGAACTATGCATATTCCCCTCCTCACTGCACCCACTGAATTTCCTAAGGTTCTTATTAGTACAGGAACTTTAAAAGTGCCAGAAACTTATGAGATTTATGGTACAGGAAACTTAATTTCCAATTTACTCCATCCTGTTCTCTGCCTACTATCCTTCTAACACGTCCACCACTGGTTATACTGATATCTTCATAAATGAAGTTCTTTTGCTTCAATCTAAGGGAGACATTTAAGATTTAATGTCTTTGCTTATTTTGTAGGAGGGAGAAATAAATGTTTAGATTGTTTTGCTAATGTCATCATTTTCTAAGTAGAATTCTGCTACCAGAATACTGAAGTGAGAACATATAGATAGATGGATATAGATAGATGGATATATATCAATAGATAGATGGATAGATAGATACACACACAAACACATTATCTATCTATCTATCTATCTATCTATCTATCTATCTATCTATCTATCTGTCATCTGTCTGTCTATTTATCTATCTATTTACCTATGTGCAAATAGGACCAAGATCTGAACATTCCTTTCAGTATGGCCAGGCCAAAGTGATTTTTTTTCCTGATTAAGATCTATTTTTAACCTAGAGGATCTTAAATTTATTGGTTTCCACAGATTTCCTAACTTGAATATGGGAATATAAGATAAAGCATATAATGTTGATTTTTATATATAATGTTATATTTTATAATTTATATAATTTTTGCTCATGGTTTATGCTCCTTGACAGTATTACCACATGACAGTGTGATAGTTTCTGCAAAAGAACCTTTATGTGAACAGTTCATGTTTTCAAGGGACCCACAGTGACTCTGGGCCTTGCAATAGAGAGAATATATCCCAATACTCATCGAAACCAATATGTAGTATGTTGTCCCTCATGCTGGCAGAAGGAAGGGAAGCTTTATGTAATTTTATTCATAACTACCATCTACTTATATCCATTTATTGCACTTGGCTGTTAGTAGCAATAAAAATATTTTAATTTATTACAGTCTTTATTACATCCATCAATTCAAACTCTACCCTAAGTTTGAATGACATCTTCTAGAAATAGAGTTTCCAGCCTCTTCTATACTAGGAATTATATTGGCTCTCTTGTTTTGAGAGGTTAAAGTCATTCATTCCAGAAATGTTACAAAAGAGATGCTTATGTTTGTCATAATTTGTTTTAAAATAAGTGCAAACAGTTGGGGTATATTCAAGGATAATATGGAATAAAAAGACAGAAATAGGCAGTTATGGGACTCCAAAAAATTAACATAACAGCCCCTGGCCCAAAAATGTCTTGGATAGGATCACATGAAAACACGCTGAAGGAATGAGGAGCCAAAATGACAGAATACAAGCAGCAAACTAGCTGAACTTTCCCCAAATTCAGATTAAAATTACTTTAAAATAAGTCCTCAAATCAAATTCTTAGAGTGACAGAGCCAACAAAAGATCAAAATAAGATATGTTTTCCAGCCAAAGAAAATTCTGGAAGTCAGCAGGAGAGATCTGAGGCACCAGAGGACCAGCCCTGAGCCCAGAAACAGCATTAGATAAGGACACTGGAAAAAGTTATGACTTCAAAAAATTTTCAGCAACATTTGGTTCAAGGATGGAAAGGAGGTACAACTGCAGGACTGAATGAAAATACAGGGAACCCTTAGCTGGCACTTGTTACAATGTTGCCAATTGGCAACTCTATTGCTTATATGCTGCTCTAGGTTGCAGAACTAGAACCAAGAAAAGCATTCAGGTTTGGTCACAGGAGGACAGTAGTCCTAGTCATATTTACAAGACCACAATGAGTGCTAGGATGTGTGGCTATGGGAAGGAATGGTCTTTTCTAGTTAAAGACTAGTATAGAGAGCAGTGAAGTGGATATCACCTCTCTCTCAGGATAACACCATCTTGAAAGGAGTGAAAACTTGCCCACCTCAGAATTAGCTTTGAAAAGTACATCACCAAAAAGCCTGAAACTTAGTACAGTGCATTCTTGCCACCAGATGAACAAAGTTCAACTTTACCATAAAAGTCAAAGTCAAAATAGATGCTTTAAAATGAGCAAACATTTCCACAGGTGGAGCCAAGATGGCAGAGTGAAGCCAGGAAACTGTTACCACGCTTCCAGTTTTCCTAAAAAATAACACATGGAACCAAGCCTCTGAACAGAGTCTGATGGAAGGAAACCCCTCTCTAGCTCAAGATAAATTGGAAAAAAAACTTCAAGGTCAATTTCACTGGGGTGAAAGTTTTTAGCCCAGTTCAGATAGAGTCTGGCAAAACTTGTGAGAGTTTCTTAATCACAGCAGATCAGCAACTGAGATCCTTGATTCTGATTCAGTAACAGAGAAAACCAATAGGAAAGTCCTCAATCCCAGCTCAGAAAGCAAATCTTGGAAATCAGGCTGTTTCCTGAAAAGAACAGATGAAGCTACCCTTGGCAAACACAAGAGGCTCCTGTGCTACAAGCCAAGGCTCAGAGCTATACAGGAAACTTGAGATAATGTCCCCTTTACCCCAGCAGCAGAAATAGACCATAAAAGTAAAAAGAGAGTAAATACCAAAAAAAGAGAAAATTAGCAAGAAACAGAAAAGAACTTTTACCATAAAAAGCTACTATGGTGACAGAAAAGATCAAAACCCTAATTCAGAGAGGAAAACAAAATGTCTACAGAAGAAATATCAAAGAGTGATATGAATTAGTCTCAGGCCCAAAGAGGCTTCTTGAAAGTATTCATAAAAGACTTTAAAAGGCAAATAAAGGAAATTTTTCTAAGATAAAGTGAAAAATGAGAAGTATGCAAACGAGAATTGAGAGCTTGAAAAAGGAAGGCAATTCCTTAAAAAATACAGTTGGCCAAATGCAAAAAAAAAAAAAAAAAAAAATGTACTGAAGAAAACATCTTCAAAAGTTAATTTGACCAAATGAAAAAAGAGATACAAAAGCTAACTGAAGAAAATCACACATTAAAAAGTAGAATGGGTCAAATGGAAGCTAATTACTATATGAGACATCAAGAATTAGTCAAACTAAAAAGAATGGAAAAAAAAAAGAAAATGTAAAATAACTCATTGAAAAAAACAGCTGACCTGGAAAATAGATCCAAAATAGATAATTTTAGAATTATTGGTCTACCTGCAGGCTATGATAAAAAAAAAAAAGAGCATAGATACCATTATTCAAGAAATAATCAAGGAAAACACCAATATTCTATAAACAGAATAAAAAATAGTTACTGAAAGAATCCACCAGTCCTCTCTGGAAAGAGATATCATAAGGAAAGCCCAAAGACACATTGTTGTAAAACTCTAGAAATACAATCTAAGGGAAAAATAAATGCAAGCTGCAAGACAAAAAAATTCAAATATCAAGGAGCAACAGTCAGGAGTAACAAAGATCTTGCAGCTTCCATAATAATCAGAGTGCCTGAAATACCATACTCCAGAAAGCAAAGGACCTGGGGATATAAACAATTGTTAAATATTCAGTGAGAGGGAAGGTGAAGGATCTTCAATGAAATAAGAGACTTTCAATCATTTCTACTAAAAAAAAAAAAAAAAAAAAAAAGAACTAAACAGAAAATTGAATCTCCAAATGCCTATGCACACACACACACACACACACACACACACACACATATATACATACATACATACATACATACACACATACACATATATATGTGTGTATGTATATATATATATATATATATGTATATAAATTTAAAGATTAAATTATATACATTGCCAAATGCTAAAAAGATATTTGTACCTTTTGAGAATTGAATCTGGTTTGGGGGCTGTCAGAGGAAGGCATTTCATGGATACTGGGTATAGATGTGAATGTTCTCTCTGATGTGACAACATTAATATATATATATATATATATATATATATATATATATATATATATACATATTAAGGGATTGAAAAAAGACTACTGGGAGAAGAGGAAAAAGGAGGCATAATGGGACAAATTAGATCACATGAAGACTCACAAAAGACCTGTTAAGATCCAGAGAAAGGAGGGAGCATTGTCAAAAGCTTTATCTCATCAGTTTTGGCTCTAAGAGTAAAAAGTTATTTACTTATCATTCAATTGGGCGTAGAAATTTATCTAATCCTATAAAGAAGAACTAGAATGAGGAAAGAAAATGGAAGGGTTGGATAGAAGGGAAGGTAGAAACACAAGGGAAAAAAATGAAAAAGAATGGGAGAGGGATGATAGAAGATAACGAAGTGAGTGAAGTGGGTAAAAACAACTACAACAACAACAACAACAACAACAACAAAAACAATACTAAGGACAAGATGGAAAGAGATTACAAAGTACCTATAGGAGAGAATATAGGATGGAAAGAAATACAGAGCTGGTAATCATAACAGTGAATGTGATTGGGATGAACTCTCCCATAAAATGGAAGTAGATAGCAGAGTAGATTAAAAAAAAAACAGAATCCTACAACATGTTGTTTATAAGACACACATTTGACACAGGGAAACACCCAGAAGAGAAAGAAGAAATCAGTGGATTGAATGTGCAATTTAAAAAGCTAGAAACAGAACTAATTAAAAACCTATAATTAAATATCAAATTAGAAAGTCTTAAACTCAAAGAAAGATTAGTAAAATTAAAACTAAGGAAACTATTTAAAAATAAAACTAAGATAGTTTTATTTAAAAGAAAAATAAGAAAATAGATAAACTTTTGATTAATGTAATTAGAAAAAGCAAAGAAAAAAATCACTATTTATCAAAAATGAAAAGGGTAAACTTACCACTAATGAAAAATATTTAAAGAATAATTTGGACTATTTTGCCCACCTGTGTGGCAACAAATCAAACAATTTAACCAAAAAGGATAAATATTTACAAAAAATATAAATTGCCCAGATTAATGGAAGAGGAAATAAATTACTTAAATATTCTCATTAAATTAAACTAAAAATTTCCCACTAGAAAAAGAATTTGAACAATAGTAATGAACTCTCTAAGAAAAAAATCTTAAAGGCCAGATGAATTTACAAGTGAATTTTACCAAAAGTTTTAAAAATAATTAATTCCAATTCTATGTAAGCTGTTTGGAAAAATATATGGAGGAGTGTTGCCAAATTCCTTCAATGACACAAATATGATACTGATGGCTAAACCAGGAAGAGCCAAAACAGAGAAAGAAAATTACAGACCAATCTCTCTAGTGAATATTGATGCAAACATTTTAAATAAAATATTAGCAAAGATATTACAGCAATTTACCAATATGATAATACACTGTGACCACGTAGGATTTATATCAGGAATAAAGAGCTGGTTCAATATTGGAAAACTATTACCAAAACATTAAAATAGTCATAACAATATCAATAACAAACCCAAAAGAAATCTGATGATAATCTGAATAGATACCAAAAAAGTTTTAAACAAAATACAGCATCCATTCCTATTTAAAAACACTACACAAGATAGGAATAAAAGTTGCTTTCATTAAAAATAGCAAACAATGTAAAAAACAAAAAGCAAGAATTTTATTTTATTTTATTTTATTTTTGGTAATGAAGAGAAGCTGGATGCATTCCCAGGAAGATAAGAGGTGAAACAAGGATGCCTATTACGTGGATTATTATTAAACATTATATGAGAAATGTTGACTTTAATGATAAAAAACAAAAAAGAAATTAAATGAATTAGAATAAGAAATGAGATAAAATTATCTCTCTTTGCAGATCATATTGGTGATATAATCAGGGAATCTTAAAAGTATTCAAAAACAAATTAACAGCTTTAACAAAGTAGCATGATATAAAATTAACTCACTCAAATCATTAGCATTTCTAGAAATTACTGGCAAAGCCCAGCAGAAAGAAATTGAAAGAGAAATTCCATTTAAAATAACTCTAGATCCAAAAAATATTTAAGTGTCTATCTGCCAAGATAAACCCAGGAATTATATGAAGACAATTACAAAACCTCACACAAATAAAGTTAGACATAAACAATTGGAAAATTTATCAGTTGTTTATGGGTAGACTGTGTTAATATAATAAAAATAATATTTCTTCCTCAACTAATCTATTTTTTAGTGCTATACCAATCAAACTTCCCAAAAGTATTTTATAGAATTGGAAAATATAATAACAAAATATATTTTGAAGGACAAAAGTTCAAGTATATCAAGGGAATTAAACAAGTTACAAAGGATGATACCAAAACTAAAACTATATTATAAAGCAGCAGTTTTCATAACTATTTGGTATTGACTAATGGATCAATGGAATAGATTAGATACACATAATACAATAATCAAGGCCTATAAATAATATAATAATATTTGATAAACCCAAATATAGCTTCTGTGATAAGAAGTCACTATTTGACAAAAATTGCCATGAAAACTAGAAAATAATATGTCAGAAACTCAGCATAGACCTTCATCTTACCTCCTCCATCCAAAATAAAATCAAAATCATTATGTGATTTAGGCACAAACCATAAGCAAATTAAGAGAGTAAGGGATAATTTCAGATCACTGGAGATGGGAGGAATTTATGATCAAAGAAGATCCAGAGAACATTATGAAATGCAAATGGATAACTTTAATTACATCATATTAAAAATTTTCAGCATAAACAAAACCAACAAAAACAAGATTAAAAGGGAAGTACAAACCAGGAAAAAATTCTTTCAAGTCAGTATTTCTGATAAAGGCCTCATTTCTAAAATATATAATAAACTGTGTCAAATTTATAAGAATATAAGTCATTTTCCACTTGACAAATACTCAAAGGATATGCATAGATAATTTTCAGATCATTAAATTAAAGCCATCTATACTCATATGAAAAATGCTCTAAATCTGTATTAATTAAAGATATACAAATTAAAAACAAACAAACAAACAAACAAAACCCCCCCCAAAAAAAAAACAAAAACACTGGGGTACCACTACACTCAGATTGGCTAAGAGAAGAAGAAAAGATAATAATAAATATTGAAGGGGATATGGGGAAAGTAGGACACTAATGCATTGTTGATGTATAAATGAAATGATTCAACCATTCTCGAGAGGATTTTGGCATTATACCCAAAGGTCTATATAAAACTGAGCATATCCTTTCACCCAATAGTGTCACTACTGGGTCTTTATCCCAAGGAAATTATAAAGAAAGGGAAAGGATCCACACATGCAAATATTTTTGTAGCTGCTCTTTTTTCTTGTAGCAAAGATTTGGAAAAATCAGTGCATTCTCCTCTATTAGAAAATGACTAAAGTTGTGGTATATGAAAGTAATGAGATATTATTTTTCCATAAAAATGATGAACAAACTGATTTTGAAAAGGCCTTGAAAGTTTTACACAAACTTGATTAAATAAGCAAAACCAGGAATATATTATACACAAAAACAGCAAGAATGTGTGATGATCAACTATGAAAGACTTGGTTCTTTTCAGTAATAATTCAAGGCATTCACAATGGCTTTGGATAGCAAATACCTGCTTCTAGCAAAATTTTTTTTGCTTTTTTTTTTTCTCCCTAGTTTTTCCTTTTTGTTTTGAGTTTTCTTTCCCAATATGATTTAGAAAGTAATTTGCATTAAAATAAATAAATAAATAAATATTTTAATTTAGATGAGCAAACACAATAACAACAAAGAATTTTGCCAAAAATATCCACCACATTAACAGGGAAGAACAAGTGATAAATATAAAAGATGACAACAATATGAACAGAGTTGCAAGCAAAGTTTCAAAGAATAATGTTAATTAAACTCAAGATCAGTGAGATTTCCTGGAAATATTAGAGATAAGAATGGTGGAGAAAAACATGAAAAAAGGAATGAGTGATACAAAAAAAAAAATAAGACAAGAGAATTAACAACTTAGTAGAAGACACTCACACATACATATACTATGATGAAGAAAATAATTACCTTAAGTCACAGAATTGGTCTGATGATAAAAGAAGGAGAAAAATCCATTTAAGAAAAGAACTCCTTTTAAAAATTGATTAAAATAGTGGGGAAGAGATACAAAAGCTCAATAAAGAAAATGATTCTTTAAAAATTAGAATTTGTCAAGTACAAGCTACTAACTCCATGACACATTAAGAAATAATAAAACAAAATCAAAAGAGTAGGGAAAAATGTGAAATATTTCATTGGAAAAACAATTGACCTTGAAAAGTGCTCTGTAGAATTAAGAATTATTAAACAACTTGAAAGTTATGATCAAAGTGCCTAGTTTGACTAGATGACTCTTAATAACACCCCTGCTCAGAAGTTCTTACTTTTATTATTCTAAATTGGGAGCATATTAGCAGCATGGTTACTTTAAGTTGCTATGCTATGAAGTTTGATATATTATATTTTATTTTATTGAAATTGTGATTTCATTGTTATAGTAATTTCCAGAAACAAATTTTCCATATTAGTGAAGATCAACAAATTTTTGTGGGTGAGTGGTAATGGGAGGATATTTAGCCACGTGAAATTGCCTAGGGCATTGACAGATTAATCCATTTTCCAGGGTCCAAAGTAAAGAGAAAGAAATCATTTAGAATACATGTTAACAATAGAAAGAATTAGTTTGATCATACTATGACAAATTTTTATTAGAAAAATTAGTTAAAATTGAACCCCCATTCTTATACCCAATTTGTTAGGAGCTGGGTATTTACTTAAAAAGAGGTGGCAGGAATGCAACTTTCAGTAGACTTCATTTAATGGGTTATTTTAGAAAACCCTTTCCCCTCTTTAATCAAAATGGTCTCTCTAAGTGATAAACCATGGTTTAATCTGGAAAAGAACTGCTTTTAACTGAAATAGGGAGCCCATGACATTCCTTGGAAATAAATAGACTCAGCAAAAAACTCAGTGAATGATGAAGTGTGAAATGCAGTTTTGACAGACTGCATGACCCAGACTAGCAGCAATAACTGCAGAAGAATTATAAAATCTTCATACTGCAGCTCCTGCTGCATGAAAAATTAACAAGTCCAACATAAGAAATTCAAACATTAAAATCAATATTTATTAAATGCCTACATTATAGACAAGACTAGAGTCTCAGAATATGCAAAAAGAAACAGTGTGCTGAATTTTTACTTTATTTTTTAAATTATATTCCCCCAATGACATATAAAAATAGGTAGAACATTTAAAAAAACATTTTGGCACAGTTCCAAATTATTTTGCAAAGTAGTTGGATCAGTTCACCACTACAAAATGATGCATTTATATTTTAATTTGCCCACATCCCATCCAACATTTATTATTTCTTTTTTGTCATATTAGACAATCTGATAGGTGTATAATGGTACCTCAAATTTGTTTTAATTTGCATTTTTCCTATCTAAAGTGATGACTATAGATGGCTTTAATTTCTTCATTTGAAAATTTTCTATTCATATCCATTGGCTATTTATTAATTGGGGAATGTCTTGTGTTCTCATAAATATCATTCAATTCTCTATATACTTAAGAAATGACACTTGCTTTGGGTTCTTGCTGTAAAAATTGTTTTCCAACTTCCTGCTTTCCTTCTAAATTTTTTGCATTCATTTTGTTTGTGCAGAACCTTTCTAATTTAATATAATCAAAATTGTCCAATTTATATTTAGTAACAATCACTATTACTGATTTGGTTCTAAATTTTCCCCTTCTCCATAGCTATGACAGGTAAATTATTCCATGTTTCTCTAATTTTGTTATGTTACCACCCTTCATGTCTGAATCAGATTCACCTTTTTAATCTTATATTGGTATACAATATAAGATGATGGTCTATACCTAGTTTATGCTGAACTGTTTTCTAGTTTTTGCAGCAGTTTTTGTTAAATAATGAGTTCTTGTTCTAAAAGGTTGGGCCTCTTGGTTTACTGAACATTAAATTACTATGATCATTCACTACTGTATATTGTATACCTAACCTATACCTGATCCACCACTCTATTTCTTAACCAATAGCAAATTGTTTTAAAGATTACTACTGTACAATAAAGTTTGATATCTGCTTTGATTAGGCCATCTTCCTTCACATTTTTTCATCAATTCACTTTATATTCCTGCATTTGTATTCTTCCAAATCCATTTTGTTATTTTTTAAATAAATTTCAATGAAATGTTTTCTGTATCATTATTTCTTGATGCTATATTATTTATACAATATTTTTGAGAGTGTTCTTGGTATGACATTGAATATGTAAATTAATTTAAGTAGAATTGTAATTTGTATTATGTTGGCCAGTTTTTCCATGAGCAATTAATATTTTTCTAATTGTTTAGATCTGACTTTATTTGTCTCAAAAGTGTTTTTGTAATCATGTTCATATAGTTCCTGAGCTTGTCTTGGCAGGTAGGCTCCCAAATATTCTATACTGATTACATTTATTTTAAGTGGAATTTCTCTTTCTATCTTTTGCTCATAGACTTTTTTGGTAATATATAAAATACCAATTATTTATGTGTATTTATTTTATATCCTTTAACTTTGCTAAAATTGTTAATCATTTTATTTTTCCCACTAATTCTCTAATATTCTCATATTATCTTCAAATAGTGAGAGTTTTGTTTCCTCATTGCCTATTCTAATTATTTTAACTTTCTTTTCTTCTCCTGTTGCTACAGGTTGCATTTCTAATACAATATAGTGGTGGAAATGCACATCCTTGCTTCACCTCTGTTCTTATTGGAAAGACTTCTAGCTTATCCCTATTATAAACAATGCTTCCTGACTGTTATAGAACAATCCTACTTATTATTTTAAGAAAAGTTATATTTAATCCTATTGTTTTGAATGTTTTCAATAGGAATTGAGTGTTATAGTATTTTTTAAAAAGCCTTTTATGCCTCTATTGAGATAATAACATGATTTTTGTTGATTTGATTATTGATATAACGAATCATACCAATAGTTTTCTTAATAATGAACCAGCTTTCCATTTTTAGTATTAATCCCATATGGTCATAATGTAAGATCTTTGTGATACATTAGAGTCTTCTTTATGTTAATATTTTATTTAATTTTTTTTTTGGTGTCATTCATTAGGGAAATTGCAGTTCTCTTTTTCTTTCTTTTCTTTTTTTTTTTTTTTTTTTTTTTTTTTTTTTTTGGCTTTTCCTGATTTAGATATCTGCATCATATTTATGTTATAAAATGAATTTGGAAGGATTCTTTGCCTAGTTTTCCAAATAGTTTGTATGATACTAAAATTAATTGTTCTTTAAATGTTTAGCAGAATTTATTTGTGAATTCATGTACCCTTAAATCAGATTCTACTTTTATTTATTCTTTTTTTACTTACAATTTTATTAAATCATTTGGTTTTTCAAGATTTCCAATTTGGTGTTTAATTGGAGACTTAAATTAATACTTTTTCTAGTTTTTTTTTGTTTTTTTTTTTGTTTTTTTTTTTGCTTTTTTGTTTTCACTTGCATGTCAAATTCCTTGATCTGCTCTTTTTCTATTTTACTGATGCAACCCTTTGGAAACATATTTCCCCCTTAAATGCTGTTTTTACTGAATCCCAGAAATTTTGGTATGTAGTCCCATTTTTGCTGATCTCTTTAATTGTTTCTATGATTTATTTTTTTACTTACTTATTCTTTAATATTGAATTATTTATCCAATTTATCCCAAATATCCATTTATTTTTTCAATTTTAAAAATCTATCTTCCTATGGCCCTTTATTGCAATGTAATCTCCCAAATTACAGACAATTTTACAGAAAAATCACACAAGGCAAATACTCACACAGATGTCAGAACAAATGGTACAAGGACACTCTCAAGGTGTCTCTGAAGAACTTTGTAATTGTCATTATAAAATTTCTGACAAAGTTTCCAGATATTAAAAACAAAATTTGCTACTGAGACTTTGTCTTGAACTTTAAACCTCCTCTAGTAATCCAAGGACATCTTCAAATTCTCTCTGGTTTTATTTTTCTTTTATGAACAAAATCACTCCAAATTATAATGAAGGGACACTGAACAGAATTCAGGTTTCCAGGCAGGTGGGGAAAAGTTTAATCTTGTTAAAGAAGAGATGTCTTGAGAACATATTTAATGTGATGGCATTCCTTAGCTAGAATAAATATAGGAAGGAGCTTCTTTTTAAGGTAATGTAATAGATTTCATTGAGTGCTTATTTTTTCATGAAAAAAGTTTACTCAGGTTTGCCAGATAGGTGATTCTTAACTATAATTCTAGCTCCTTCGTCCTCCAGATTATTATATTCCAAGATCTCTGAATGTTTAATATAGAAACTGCAAAAATTTTTGTTATCCTGACTGTGGTTATATGATACTTGAATTATTCATTTCCTTCTGGCTATTTACAAAACTTTCTGCTTGACTTGAAAACTCTGGAATTTGACTATAATTTTCCTGAGAATTTTCATTTTGGGATCTCTTTCAGGAGATTATTGGTGGATTCTTTTAATTTCAATTTTACCCTCTAGTTCTAAAATATTATGACATGTTCAATTTCTATTTTACACTCTAGTTCTAGAATACCATGACATGTTCCATCATAATTTCTGGAGAGATTATGCCTAGAATCTTTTTTTGATCATGCCTTTAAGGTAGTCCAAAATTTTTAAGGTTATCTCAGATTTATTTTTCAGGTCAGTTCTTTTCCCACTTAGATATATCCCACATTGTCATTTTTTTTTTCATTCTCCTCTTTTTGCTTTATTTTTTCTTGATTTAAAATAAAGGTATTAGCTTCCATCTAGAATTGAGATTCAGATCTGAGAATAAGCAAAGTAACATTCTTTCCCCCAGCAAAAAAAAAAAAAAAAAAAAAAAAAAAAAAAAAAAAAAAAACACCTTTAATCTTCTTTTGGTCAGATGTTATTTCCAACCTTTTACTATCTATGGCCTGAGAACTCATGTAAGCAGCAGCTGCCACTGATCAGTAACTCCTAATATCTGCTCCTGTTTTGCTGGGGCAGTGGCTCTGCTGGGACAGTGTTTACTGGATGGTGTCCACTTTCACCTTGGTGAAATAGATCTTTCCTGATGAACTTCTGTTGTGTTTGGTTGGAAAATTATTTCACCCCATTTTTTGTTGTCTTCTGCTCCATGAGTAGTTTTATGGCATTATTAAAGGTATTTGGAGGGGTTTGTGGAAAAAATCAGGTGAATTGCTATTTTTTCCACCACTTTGGTTCCACCTTCATCCCAAGTGTTCAAAAAGACTATTATTTATGCCCTGTCTGTGGTAGAACCTTTCAAGTTTGTATTGGTCTGATTAACTATGGTTTGACATACTGTATCTTGACTCTAACATTGTGAGGTAATTTTTCTCCCCATTGAATATGAAAGACAATGAGCAACTGAACAATGCATTTCCTCCCATACGAATCATACTCAATTTTTCTGGGTAAGTTATTCATCATTGTAATTTTAGCTCCATTGTTTTCAGAAATATTATATTTCAAGCCTCTTTGTCTTTAAGTTAAAAACTGTACCTAACATTTCATTTACCTTTCAGATCTTTGGAGAAGAAAGGAATTTTGACCAAAGAAGAACTAGTGAACATTATAAAAGTCAAAATGAACAACTTTGATTGCATTTCATTAAAAAAAATTTCGCAAAACACAGATTAAAAGGGAAGTACAAAGCTGGGTAAAAACTCTTTATAGACAATTTTTCCTGATAAAGGTTCCTCTTTTCTAAAATATATAAAGAACTGTTTCAAATTTATAAGAATACAAGTTATTCTCCAATTGATCAATGATCAAACAATATGAAAAGAAAATTTTCAGATGATGAAACTAAAGAAATGTATAGGTATATTAAAAAAAACGCTCTAAATCATTATTGATTAGAGAAATGCAAGTTAGAGCAATTCTCATGTAGCACCTGATACGTCTGAGATTGGCTAAGATATCAGGAAAAAATAATGATAAAAATTGAAGTGACTGTGGGAAAACTGAGACACATGTATTTTTGATGGAATTCTGAAATGATCCAATGATTCTGGAGAGCAATTTGGAAATATACTCATAGGGCTATCAAACATAGCTTTTTACTCAGAAGTACCATTACTGCATCTATATTCCAAGGAAATCATAAAGTTGGGAAATGGAACCAGAAGTGCAAAACTGTTTATAGCAGTTCTTTTCATGGTAGCAAAGAACTGAAAAATGAATAGATGACCATCAATTAGGGAACCACTATTATAAAAAATCATGAACAAGCGAATTTTGGAAAGGGTTGGAAAGATTTATAGGAACTCATGCTGAGTAAAACAGGTAGAACCAGGAACATATTGTACACATTAACAGCAAGGATGTGCAATCATCTAGCATGAAAGACATGGTTCTTCTCAGTGGTTCAGTGATCCAAGGTAACCCCAATAGTCTTTGGACAGAAAATGACATCTACCTCCAGAAAAAAACAAAAACAAAAACAAATAAAGAAACAAACTAAGGAGACTGAATGTAAATCAGCACATGCTATGTTCACTTCTTTTTTCTGTTTTTTTTTTTTTTTAATCTTTCCCTTTAGCTTTCCCTTTTGCTCTGATTTTTCCCTCCCAAAATGGTTCATAAAGTAATATGTATTAAAATAAATAAATTTACTAGAAAAATAATATTCAATTGTCTTCATATGCCACAACCTATTCAGGAATTCCCCAGTGGATGGGCATCCACTCATTTTCCAATTCTTTGCTATCACAAAAAGAACTGCTACAAACATTTTTACACATGTGGGTCCTTTCCCCTTCTTTATGATTTCCTTGGGATATAGACCCTTTAGTGGGCATAGTTCCAGATTGCTTCCCAGAATGTTTGAATCATTTCACAATTCCACCAACCATGAATTAACATCCCAGTTTTTCCACATCCCCTCCAAAATTTATGATTAACTTTTCATCTCATTTCATCTTAACCAATCTGAGAGGTATGAGGTGGTGCCTCAGAGTTCTTTTAATTTGCAGTTCTTGAATCAATAGTGATTTATATAATTTTTACATACAACTATAGATGCCTTTAATTTCTCCATCTGATAATTGTCTGTTCACAATTGAGGAATGGCTTGTATTCTTACAAAGTTGACATAGTTCTATGTATATTTTTAAAATGAAACTTTTATCAGAAACATTGTTGTAAATATTTTTTCCGCTTTGTACTTTCCTTTTAATCTTGCGCTGGATTTATTTCTGCAAAAACTTTTAAAATGTAATGTAATGAAATTTTGCCTTTCATAATGTTCTCCAGTTCTTTGGTCATAAATACCTTTCTTCTCCAAAGATCTGATAGGAAAATTATCCCTTGCTCTCCTAATGTGTTTATGGTATCATCCTTTACGCCCAAATAATGTACCTATTTTGACCTTATTTTTGTATTATGTCTGATATGTAGGTCTATGTTGAATTTCTGGCATATTATTTTCTGATTTTGTCAGCAAATTTTGGCAAATAGTGTGTTCTTATTCCAAAAGTTGGAGTTTGGAGTTTTATCAAATACTAGATTGCTAAAGGTCTTGATTATTTTGTCTAATCTGTTCCACTGATCCATCACTCTATTTCTTAACCAGTACCAAACGGTGTTGATGACTGTTTCTTTATAATATAATTTCAGGTTTGGTACTGTTAAGCCCTAATCTTTTGTAGTTTTTTTTTTTCCATTAATTCCCTTGGTATTCTTGACTTTTTGTTGTTCCCAATGAGTTTTGTTATTATATGTTTCTAGTTCTATAAAATATATATTTTTAAAATTTTGACTGGTATTGCACTAAATAAGTAGACTAATTTAGGCAGAATTGTCATTTTGTTATATTACCTCAGCATACCCATGAAAAATTGATATTTTCAGTAGTTTATATCTAACTTTATTGTTTATATCTGACTTTGTGTGAGAAGTGTTTTGTGATTGCATTCATATATTTCTAGGGTTTGTCTTGGCAGGTATCCTCCAAATATTTTATTTTGTCTACAGTTATTTTAAATGGAATTTCTCTTTCTAGCTTTTCTTGATGATTATATATATATATATATATATATATATATATATATATATATATATATATATATATATATATATATATATATATATATGTGTATATGTATTTGTGTATAAATGGTGAAGATTTTTGTGGGTTTATTTTGTATCCTGCAACTTTGCTAATACTATGAACTGTTTCAAGCAGATTTTTGGATGATTTTCTATGATTGTATAAGTATGTCATCACGTCATCTGCAAATAGTGACAGTTTTATTTCCTCATTGTTTATTCTAATTTCTTGAATTTCTTTTTCTTTTTTTATTTCTAAAGCCAACATCTCTAGTACAATGTTGAATAATAGTGGTGGTAATGGGCATCCTTATTTCACCTCAATTCTGTTTCTTAAGAATTATCTTTAGCATTTTTGTGTCTCTTTTACCTGATATTTAATCCTCTTATCATAATTTTCTTGCCTCAGACTATTTTTTTCTAGTTTTTCTTTAACCATTGTTATTTCTTTCTTCAAAACTTCTAAAAACTCTTGCTGGAATTGGTTTCAATTAGCATTTTTTCTTAGTGCATTTTTTCTAGCTCATTTCACATTGTTGTCTTTCATTGCCACTGTAAGTAGATTTTTATGGTCAAGTTTTGTTGTTGTTGTTGTTGTTGTTGTTGTTGTTGTTTCTATTGCTGTTGTTGTTCTTCCCTCCCCACCACAGCCTATATCTTTTATTTTATTTTTGTGTTAATGTTGGATTCTGCTAACCTGGAGCCAGGGTCGCTTTGTGCGAAGCTTTCTCAGACTTTTTTATGGTACTGTTTTCTTTTCTTTTTCTTTCTTTTTTTTTAATTACAGCTTTTTATTTACAAGATATATGCATGGGTAATTTTTCACCATTGACAATTGCAAAACCTTTTGTTCCAATTTTTCCCCTCCTCCCCACCCCCTTCCCCAGATGGAAGGTAGACCAATACATATTAAATATGTTAAAGTATATGTTAAATACAATATATGTATACATGTCCATAGTTATTTTGCTGCACAAGAAGAATTGTATTTTGAAATAGTGTACAATTAGCCTATGAAGGAAATCAAAAATGCAGGTGGACAAAAATAGAGAGATTAAGAATTCTATATAGTGGTTCATAGTCATCTCCCAGAGTTCTTTCGCTGGGTGTAGCTGGTTCAGTTCATTACTGCTCTATTGGAATTGATTTGGTTCATCTCACTGTTGAAGACGGCCATGTCCATCAAAATTGATCATCATATAGTATTGTTGTTGAAGTATATAATGATCTCTTGGTCCTGCTCATTTCACTCAGCATCAGTTCATGTAAATCTCTCCAGACCTTTCTGAAATCATCTGGCTGGTCATTTCTTACAGAACAATAATATTCCATAATATTCATATACCACAGTTTGGTCAGCCATTCTCAAATTGAGGGGCATCCACTCTGTTTCCAGTTTCTGGCTACTACAAAGAGGGCTGCCACAAACATTTTTTGCACATGTGGATCCCTTTCCCTTCTTTAAGATCTCTTTGGGAAATAAGCCCAGGAGTAACACTGCTGGATTGTGTCATAAAGATTTTGAACTGATAGGAGAGTAACCTACAGCAAATGATGTTCTTTTGGATATGTGGGTCCGTTTCCCTTCTTTAAAATCTCTTTGGGATATAAGCCCAGTAATAATGCTGCTGGATCAAAGGGTATGCATAGTTTGATAACTTTTTGAAACTTTTTGAGCATAGTTCCAAATCACTCTCTAGAATGGCTGGATATGTTCACAATTCCAGGTGGTATTGTTTTCAAAGATAGTTCTGGGAGTCTAAACATTTATTGAGTTTTCAAGTTAGTGTTATCCTAGGAAGGGCCTCTACTTCCTTCTAGTTACAATTACTAGCCATTCTCTTGACCTGTGACCAGGACCCTTGCTTTCCTATAGCCACATTTCTTGAAACTTACTTTCTTGAAACATCACAAGTGCTCCTTTTTGTCCTGGAACTGCAACCAGAACTTCTTATATTCAACAGAGTTGATAATCAGTGCTAGCCACACCCACTACCAGCAAATGCTTCTGGTAGTCTCTTTCTCACCAGTTTTCCAACCCATATACGTACCAGTACCTCTAGGCCTGCTCCTATACTCCTTCTAAGAACTGGATTTAGATTCTGCTGTGGACTTCCTATGTAAAGCTGGAAAAATGCTTCCTCCAGAAATTTTATTGACTTTGCTACTCCTAATTTGATTTGAGGTATTATTTTAATGTGGTTTGGAGTATAATGTTAGAAGAGTTATTTTGGGTTCAGGCCTGTACCTTGCCATCTTGCTTTTATTTCCAGGAATTCAGAATAATTGATTTTTTTTCTTTTTTCCCCTTTTAGTAGATATTTATAGGCTTTTCTTTTATTTGTTAGAGATTGAGTTCAACCAATTTATTATAATTGTTTAACTTGAAGAATAATTTTTTTTAAATAATAGATTTTTTTCAAAATATCTGCAAAATAATATTCAGTATTCACTCCTGCAAAACCCTGTGTTCCAAATCTTTTTCTCCCTCCTTTTCCATATTACCTCCCCAAGATAGCAACCAATCCAATATATGTTAAACACATGCAATTCTCTGTACATGCTTCCACCATTATCATGTTGTCCAAGAAAAATCAGATCAAAAAGGAAAAAAAAAATGAGAGAACAAAAAAGCAAGCAAAACACCAAAAAAAAGGTGAATACACTCGTGTTGTGATCCACTTTGAGTCCCCACAGTCCTCTCTCTGGATATAGATGGCTCTCTCCATCAGGACTGTTGAAAATAGCCTGAATCACTTGAATCATCTCATTGTTGAAAAAAGCTACATTCATCAGAATTGATTTGAAGAATTATTTTTTTTAATTTTTTCTAGTTATGAAAATAATTAAAAAGAGTAAGTACAGGGAAGAAGAATGTTTAGTTTTAAATCTCCTTGAAGACAGTTTATTTTAGAAGAAAATAAACAAATTAAAGATCTTTAACTTCACACATACACACAAACAATTAGACTTTTATTCTATAAGATATGCATGAAATATTTGATTAGAGAATGTGAAAGCAATACCAAGTCATGAAATTAAAGAGGCGAAGACAAAGAGTGATATATTCAGAAGCAGAGACAATGACAAGAACTGGAATAAGAAAAAGAATGAATAAAAAATATGGGAATTGTTGAAAATATTCAAATTTCTTAATTCCAAATCTATCAATTGATAGAAATACAGAGAAGTTTCAATATAAAATTAAGTATCGACTCCAGTTGTGCTGCAATTATTATTTATATGTTTATGTACAAAATATAACAATTGATTTGACTCAACTGGACATATACACAGCCCTTATTTGAAGTCAAATATTTAGTCAGTTCTCCTTAAGTCTGTAGAATAAGGAGTATTTTTCTAAAATGATTATTATAATTCACATCATTCCTTCATTTTCCATGATTGGGCAGAACTGCATTCATGAACCACTATTATATAAGGGTAGCTATGCATCTTCAAAAATATTTAAAATTATATTTCATACATCTCAATTCATTCATGTCTTTAAAATGCTGATTACTTGTTCACTTTCAAATAAAGGAAACAAAGTATTGCCTGAAATAATTATATATGTGTTAGGTTCTTACTAAGTGCTAAGTTGGTACTTAACAATTCTCTAGCTCAGAATTCACACCTTTAGTTCAAACCTTTAAGGGAGTTTTCACCTTGAAGGAATACTTTAAAGAAGCAAGTTCATTGGTTGAAGGAGTTCCCACAAGCCTATTCTCTGGGAGAACAAAAAAAGGCAACATTGAGTCTCAAGAACAGTCTAGACTGGGAGATTGAGTTTGGACGGCAGTCTGGAAGGAGACAATCTGAATTGAGTCAAAGAGAAGACATCCCGTATATTCCCAAGTCCAGCGACTTTTGGAGGGGAAGGCTCCAGAAGCCTCCCAAGAAACCTGCTCACAGAGGAAAAGATTATACAGAAAAGACCTTCCTTTTAAGGATCTTCTCTTTTTCCATTTCTCTACAATGGACAAGGTAGTTAAGCTCATTGGCACCCATCTGATTCCTTTTCCATTTGTAGAGATACAAGCAAACAGTCTCCACAAAGCAGTTAACCTATCTGATCCCTTCCATTCTGGATCTCTCCACATCCCCTGGCGATTATCTAAAGATAGTGGAGCTTCTCACACTGGACATTGCCCTTCTGGTGGGTTATAAAATTTGTCTGCTGGAGTCAGTGCATCCACATCAAGACGCCAAAATTTAATAGTATAAAGAATTAAATTTAGTTCTCTAGGGTTATCTGTGGCTCCCCCTCTCTTTTGTTTTTGGAGGAGCATCTTGCTGTCTCTTTTCCTTCTCTCCACTATTGTCTGTCCTTGAGGATTGAAAGGTATGCCAGTGGTATGTAAAATTTGATACTGTGCACAAAAGTGTGTTTAGAAATATATGCAGGCAAGTTAACTGTATAAATATGTATACACATATTGTATTGAACATATACTTTAACATATTTAACACATGTATGGGACTACTTGCTATCTAAGGGAAGAGATGGAGAGGAGGGGAAAAATTGGAACAGAAGTTTTTGCAAGGATAAATGTTGAAAAATTGCCCATGCATATGTTTTGTCAATAAAAAACCTATAATAATAAAAAAGAAGTATATGCAGGTCCATTATATATATTGTTTGTGGCACACCCATAATTGCAAATGTCTGTATAAAGAATCCAGTGACCACTTGGCCAATCTATTTTGCTGCTGGTTTTGCAAAAGTAAATCCTGAAAAGGTGTACACTATAATGTGGATAAAAGACAGATGACCAAAAGACTTATAATGGGTCACATCCATCTGCCAAATTTCATTGTGTCTCAAATCATGAGGTTTCTTCCCTGGAGGGAGTGTAGGAACATGGAAAGGAAGGCAATTTGTACAGGCTTTTACGATGCTCCTAGCTTTCTCTTTTGTTATCCCAAACTGCAGACATAAAGCTTGAACAGCCTAATGATATTTAGAATGAGATTCTTGGGTTGCCTAAAATAAAGGCATACTGGCAAACATGTCTTTGAATTTCCACTAAAAAATAAGACCTGGAAGTCCACTGTGAGAGTGGACAGACAAGATATAAATCTTAGCTGAATGCTTTCCCACTTGCTCTTGAAGTTCCTTAAAGAGCTGACATATGTTAGAAGCTATAAATTTTATTTGGGTTGTGGCAATTCTTTGTATCACACCTACTGAATAGGCTGAAGCAGGTATTATATTTATGTATCTGGGATAATAAGAGCTAGCATAATTATATAACTCATTCTGCTGAGTAGACTGAAAGAGAAAATATAGCACAAATGTTAAGTTTGGATGCATCTATAAAGATGGTTGGTCCTTTAAGAGGAAATTTATTTTATTTTTATTTAGAATTTCTTTTTCCACAGTATATATGCATGAGTAATTTTTTTTTATAATATTATCCCTTGCATTCATTTTTCCAAATTATCCCCCCTCTCTCCACACCCTCCCCCCCAATGACAGGCAATCCCATAAATTTTACATATGTTACAATATAACCTAGATACAATATATGTGTGTAAATACCATTTTCTTGTTGCGCATTAAGTATTAGATTCCGAAGGTATAAGTAATCTGAGTAGATAGACAGTAGTGCTAACAACTTACATTCACTTCCCAGTGTTCCTTCTCTGGGTGTTGTTATTTCTGTCCATCATTGATCAACTGGAAGTGAGTTGGATCTTCTTTATGTTGAAGATATCCACTTCCATCAGAATACATCTTCATACAACATTGAAGTGTACAGAGATCTTCTGGTTCTATTCATTTCACTCAGCATCAGTTGATGTAAGTCTCTCCAAGCCTCTCTGTATTGCTAAGAGGAAATTTAAAAATCCATGGCCAATTATATAGTAACTGAGATATCTTTAAGGTGGACCTGTGTGTA
Organism: Sminthopsis crassicaudata; assembly: GCF_048593235.1. Classification (NCBI taxonomy): domain Eukaryota; kingdom Metazoa; phylum Chordata; class Mammalia; order Dasyuromorphia; family Dasyuridae; genus Sminthopsis; species Sminthopsis crassicaudata. Next base: position 520,681,012 of record NC_133617.1, read on the forward strand.
AAATTTAGAGCTGTGGCCAATAAAATTTGTCACTCTGGGATGGTTTTATGGCATATATTAATTTGTATATTGGTATAAAAGGTGTATGTCTTGTCAGGTCTTATCCCAGAAAATTTTATTATTTGCTTAATGGACTACAATAAAATTCTAGCCCCAAAGACTGGGTAAGGAATAAGGTTTTGGTCTGATTGTGTTTGGAAGGCCACCCACTCAATCACACTGTTTCCTTGATGAAGGACTGCTGTGGGTGCCTCTTTTGTAGCAACAATTGATATTTCCAAGGGTTTTTGAGTCACTCAACAATATTGGATAAAGCCAGTGCAACTTCTCTCAGAGCCTCTAGGGCTTCTTTTCTAAGCTGACAGGGTGAGCATAAAGCAGTGTGTCTCTGTAAAATGTCATACAGGGGCGGAGCCAAGATGGCGGAGAAGATACACGTGATTTTGTGAGCTCCCTTCTTCCCTCAATACCAATTAGTTAAATCAGCCTCAAAAATAACAGTGGACTGATAGAAACCACAAGGACTGGAAGCATGACTTAGCAGCTGAAGAGAATCTGTAGTTTCAACAGAAAAGGTCGGTTCCCAGGGGAGGAAAAAAAAAGGCCAGCACAGACAGGGTTAGGTGCTAGCACACTGTGCCAATCTAGCTAAGGAGAACTCTGGGATCAGAGAAGCCACTGAGAAGAATCTGGCACAGGCTGTTAGCTCTTCTCTGTTTATAAAACAGCAATCCAGAAGAGAAATCAAGCCACTTTAAAATATAAAGCCAGATATTAGAACCACCCCAATCCGGAAGTGACCTAACAGATCTTGGCAAGGCTGTGTAGCTGTCTTCTGTTGTCCAGGGCTTCATCTTGGAGTAGTTAAGAATTTGAAAGTAGGGACACAGCCTGAGGCAACATCTAATTCACATAGTGCCTGGCTTGGCTGGAGGCTGTGGAACTCAGCGGCAGAAGTCCCAGAGAAGCAGAACCATTGAAATAGAGACCCCGGTTTCTGGGCAGACAATTCCAGTTTGAGTGCAGGGGCTTTTCACATCAGCTGCTGATATGCACGCTCCACAGGGCGCATTGGCTGGGCTTTGTGTCGCTTTTACTGTTCAGTTTTAAACCTCAGGGAAATCTCTAGGACACACAGAGGGGTCCTTCACTGGGCAACCCTCACAGCTCAGCCGCACTAATCACCTCTGAGGCACTTCCAAGGAGGGGGAGGGGAACTCTCTCCCAGAGCTCTCTCTTAGCCCTAGCACAGGAGCTGCTGCATCCATCTGGTCTGGGAGGAAGCTGGAAAAGAAATAAATAAATGAACTTCTTACCTCAAGGATGAAACTCAAAAGATTTTTAAAATATGAGTAAAAAGCAAAAGAGAACTATTGATTCTTTCTACACAGGAGAAAGAGCAGGTATCCAACCCTGAGGAAGTTAATAGCAGAGAGTCAGCAGATAAGAGCCTAAAGGGGAACGATACCTGCCCCCCAGCACATAACTCTCTCCTAGAAGAGACTATTAAAAAATCAAGAGAGTTTGAAGGAAAATGGGGAAAGGAAAGAGAAGCTATGATAGAGAAGAACAACATTCTGAAATTTGAGTTGGAAAAAATAAAGAATTCACAGGAGATTCAGGGAAACAAAATCTGTGAATTATAAAAGGTTAAAAAATCACAGTAAAGTAGGATTTCTGAATTGGAAAAAGAAATTATTTTCTCTAAAAAAATTAGGGCAATGGAAAAAATTCAATAGAGCAAAATAATTAATTTAAAAACTCAATTGGGTATATACAAAAAGAACTAAAAAATGTGAATGAAGAAAATAACTCATTAAAAATCAGGACAGGACAAATAGAAATGAATGATTCACTGAGAACCCAAGAATCAGTCAAACAAAACAAAACAAAACAAACAAAAAAAAAAAAAAATGAAAAGCTGGAGAATAATGTCAAATACTTACTGGGAAAATCTATAGATCTGGAAAATAGATCTAGGAGAGATAACCTGACGATCATTGGAGTTCCTAAAAAGTATGACCAAAAAAAGAGCCTAGATTCTATTTTACAGGAAATAATCAAAGAGAACTGTCCAGAGATAATAGAAACAGAAGGGAAAATAGGGGTAGAAAGGAGTCATCGTACACCTCTGAAAAAGACCCTAAAAAAAGAACTCCACGGAATATTGTGGCTAAGCTGTAGAATTACCACACAAAGGAAAGAAATATTGCAAGCAGCTAGAACAAAGCAATTCAAATATCAAGGGGCCAAAAGGGTCACTCTAGATCTGGCTGCCTCCACATTAAAAGATTGAAGGGCCTGGAACCTGATATTCCGAGATAAAAAAGATCAAGGATTGCAACCAAGAATAAACTACCCAGCTAAGTTTAGCATTTTCTTCCATGGAAGAAGATGGTCATTCAATGAAACAGAGGAATTCCATTTGTTTCTAAGAAAAAAAAACAGACTTAAACAAAAAATTTGATCTACATCCACAAGACTGAAGAGAAACAGAAAAAGGTAAACAGAACTCTTGAGAGCTGTATCTCTGTTGTGGATATATAGAAAGTCCACATGGATAATTTGATTTTACTGAAATAAAAAAGGGGAGAGTAGTAAAGGGAAGGGGGTAGTATCAGAAAAAGGGGAAGGAGTGACAAAAAGAGGGAAACTACATCCCAGGAAGAGGCATAGAAAATATACCATATCTGAGGGAATTTAGAGAGGGGGAGAAACATTGTGTGAATCTTACTCTCATCAGAAGAGGTTCAAAGAGTAAATAATTGACATATTTGTTTGTTCAGAGAATTCTCTCTCACCTCATTAAAAGGGTTGAGAGGAAAAAGGAAAAGGAAAAGTGGAATAAGGGAAGGGACTTGGAAGGAGGGGGGAGGGATACTAAAAAAGGGAGGGCTGTGCGTCACAAGTAAGGTCTATAAATTAAATATTGGGGAAGGAGTTCAGGGGGGTCAAGGGAAAAAACCATAATCTGGGGATAATATGATGGCAGAAAATACAGAATTAGTAATTTTAACTGTAAATGTGAATAGGATGAACTCTCCCATCAAATGGAGACGGATAGCAGACTGGATCAATAGTCAGAACCCTACAATATTTTGCTTACAGGAAACATACTTAAAGCACGGAGATACATACAGAGTAAAGGTAAAAGGTTGGAGCAGAATCTATTATGCTTCAGGTAAAGCCAAAAAAGCAGGGTAGTCATCCTTATCTCATATCAAGCAAAAGCAGAAGATGATCTAATTAAAAGAGAAAAGGAAGGTAACTATATCCTGTTAAAAGGTAGCATAAACAATGAAGCCATATCAATAGTAAACATATATGCACCAAGTGGTATAGCATATAACTTTCTAAAGGAAAAGTTAAGAGCGTTGCAAGAAGAAATAGACAGTAAAATTATAATAGTGGGAGAGCTCAACTTTGCACTCTCAGATTTAGACAAATCAAACCACAAAACAAATAAGAAAGAAATTTTAAAATGTAAATAGAACATTAGAAAAAGTAGGTATGATAGACCTTTGGAGAAAACTGAATGGCGATAGAAAGGAATATACTTTCTTCTCAGCAGTTCATGGATCATATACAAAAATTGACAATATATTAGGACATAATGATCTCAAAATTAAATGTAGGAAGGCAGAAATAATAAATGCCTTCTTCTCAGATCACAATGCAATAAAAGCTACATTCAGTAAGATGTTAGGGGTAAATAGACCAAAAAGTAATTGGAAAATGAATAATCTCATCTTAAAGAATGACTGGGTGAAACAGCAAATTATAGAACCAATTAATAATTTCACCTAAAATAATGACAATGATGAGACATCATACCAAAATCTGTGGGATGCAGGTAAAGCGGTAATAAGGGGAAATTTTACATCTTTAGAGGCTTATTTGAACAAAATAGAGAAAGAGAAGATTAACGAATTGGGTCTGCAACTTAAAAAGCTAGAAAAAGACCAAATTAAAAACCCCCAACCAAAAATCAAATGAAATACAAAAATTAAAAGGAGAAATCAATAATATTGAAAGTAAAAAAAAAAACTATTGAATTAATAAATAAAACCAAGAGTTGGTTTTATGAAAAAGCCAATAAAATAGATAAAACTTTGGTAAATCTGATCAGAAAAAGGAAGGAGGAAAATAAAATTGTTAGTCTTACAAATGAATAGGGGGATCTTTCCACCAATGAAGAGGAAATTAGAGAAATAATGAGTTACTCTGCACAACTTTATGCCAATAAATTTGATAACTTAAGTGAAATGGATGACTTCCTCCAAAAATATAGGATTCCTAGATTAACTGAGGAGGAGATAAACTGCTTAAATAGTCCCATTTCAGAAAAAGAAATAGAACAAGCTATTAATCAATTCCCCAGGAAAAAATCCCCAGGACTAGATGGATTTACATGTGAATTCTGCCAAATATTTAAAGAACAATTAGCCCTAAGGTTATATAAACTATTTGAAAAAATAGGGGATGAAGGAGTCCTACCAAACTCCTTTTATGACACAGACATGGTACTGATACCTAAACCAGGTCAATCGAAAACTGAGAAAGAAAATTATAGACCAATCTCCTTAATGAATATTGATGCTAAAATCTTAAATAAGATATTAGCAAAAAGACTTCAGAAAATCATTCCCAGGATAATACACTATGATCCAGTAGGATTTATACCAGGAATGCAGGGCTGGTTTAATATTAGGAAAACTATTAGTATAATTGACCATATTAATAATCAAATTAATAAAAACCATATGATCATCTCAACAGATGCAGAAAAAGCATTTGATAAAATCCAACATCCATTCCTACTAAAAACGCTTGAGAGTATAGGTATAAATGGACTGTTCCTTAGAATAATCAGAAGCATATATTTACAACCATCAGTAGGCATAATATGCAGTAGAAATAAACTGGAACCTTTCCCAGTAAGATCAGGAGTGAAACAAGTTTGCCCACTCTCACCATTAGTATTCAATATAGTACTAGAAACGCTAGCCTTGGCAATAAGAGCTGAGAAAGAGATTCAAGGAATTAGAGTAGGAAATGAGGAAATCAAACTATCACTCTTTGCAGATGACATGATGGTATACTTAGAGAACACCAAAGACTCTGCTAAAAAGCTATTAGAAATAATTCAGAATTTTAGCAAAGTTGCAGGACACAAAATAAATCCACATAAATCCTCAGCATTTTTATATATCACCAACAAAATGCAACAGCAAGAGATACAAAGAGAAATTCCATTCCAAACAAATGTTGAGAGTATAAAATATTTGGGAATCCATCCACCAAAGAATAGTCATGAATTATATGAGCAAAATTACAAAACACTTGCCACAAAAATAAAGTCAGATTTAAATAATTGGAAAGACATTCAGTGCTCTTGGATAGGCCAAGCGAATATAATAAAGATAACAATACTCCCCAAACTAATCTATTTATTTAGTGCTATACCAATCAGACTCCCAAGAAACTATTTTAATGACCTAGAAAAAACAACAACAAAATTCATATGGAAGAATAAAAGGTCGAGAATTGCAAGGGAACTAATGAAAAAAAAAGTCAGATGAAGGTGGTCTAAGTGTACCTGATCTAAAGCTATATTATATAGCAACAGTCACCAAAACCATTTGTTATTGGCTAAGAAATAGACCAGTCGATCAGTGAAACAGATTAGATACAAAGGACAAAAAAGGTTACATCTATAGCAATCTAGTCTTTCACAAACCCAAAGATACCAACATTAGGGATAAAAATTCATTATTTGGAAAAAACTGTTGGGAAAACTGGAAATTAGTATGGCAGAAACTAGATATGGATGCACACTTAACACCATATACCAAGATAAGATCAAAATGGGTCCATGATTTAGGCATAAATAATGAGATAATAAATAGAGTAGAGGAACAGAGGATAGTCTACCTCTCAGACCTGTGGAGGAGGAAGGAATTTATGACCAGAGGAAAACTAGAGATCATTATTGATCACAAAATAGATGATTTTGATTACATCAAACTAAAAAGTTTCTGTACAAACAATACCAATGCAAATAACATTAGAAGGGAAGTAACAAATTGGGAAAATATTTTTACAGTTAAAGGTTCTGATAAAAGTCTCATTTCCAAAATATATAGAGAACTGACTCTAATTTATAAGAAATCAAACCATTCTCCAATTGATAAATGGTCAAGGATATGAACAGACAATTCTCAGATAATGGAATTGAAATTATATCCACTCATATGAAAGAGTGTTCCAAAGCACTACTGATCAGAGAAATGCAAATTAAGACAACTCTGAGATACCACTACACACATGTCAGATTGGCTAAGATGACAGGAACAAATAATGATGAACTTTGGGGGGGATGTGGGAAAACTGGGACACTAATACATTGTTGATGGAGTTGTGAAAGAATCCAGCCATTCTGGAGAGCAATTTGGAACTATGCCCAAAAAAGTTATCAAACTGTGCATACCTTTTGATCCAGCATTGCTGCTATTGGGCTTATATCCCAAAGAAATACTGAGGAGGGGAAAGGGACCTATATGTGCCAAAATGTTTGTGGCAGCTCTTTTTGTAGTGACTAGAAACTGGAAGATGAATGGATGTCCATCTATTGGAGAATGGTTGGGTAAATTATGGTATATGAAGGTTATGGAATATTATTGCTGTCTAAGAAATGACCAGCAGGAGGAATACAGAGAGGCTTAGAGACACTTACATCAACTGATGCTGAGTGAAATGAATAGAACCAGAAGATCGCTGTGCACTTCAATGTTATATGAAGATGTATTCTGATGGAAGTGGATATCTTCATCATAAAGAAGATCCCACTCACTTCCAGTTGATCAATGATGGACAGAAACAACTACACCCAGAGAAGGAACACTGGGAAGTGAATGTAAATTGTTAGCACTACTGTCTATCTACCCAGGTTACTTATACCTTTGGAATCTAATACTTAATGTGCAACAAAAAAATGGGATTTACATACATATATTGTATCTAGGTTATATTGTAACATGTAAAATATATGGGATTGCCTGTCATCAAAGGGGGGGGAATAGAGGGAGGGAGGGGATAATTTAGGAAAATGAATACAAGGGATAATGTTATAAAAAAATTACTCATGCATATATACTGTCAAAAATTATAAATAAAATTAAAAAAAAATTATGAATAATATTGGTTGAGCATCTTAAAAAAATAAAAAAAACAAAATAAAATAAAATGTCATACAGTGGTTGTAATTGATAAGTAATTTGGCCTATAATTGGTCCCATCAATTGGCTATCTCTTATCAATTCCTGAAAGTCATTTAAGGTGTTCAACTTCTCTGTTCTTAAAGAAAGTTTTTGTACTGTAAGTACCTTAGATATACTTCATATCCTAAATATTGAAAAGGAACAATTCAAAGGCACACTTTTTCTAGGGTTATATGTAATTGGTAGTTTCTTAGTGTTTCTATGGTCTTTTGTAGACATGCTTCTAATATCTGTTCCTCAGATGCACACCCCAAGATATCATCCATTATATAATAACATTACTTTTGGAAATGCTTTTCTTTCTGAATGGAGTAAGAGCAGCAGCAACATACATTTGACACATGGTAGGACCATTTGTCTTTCCCAGTGGCAAAACAGTCGTTTTATATCTTTTATAAAGCTGAGCTAAGTTAATGATGGGCACTGAAAAGGCAAATATTTTCATATCCTCCTTATCCAGAGGAATAGAATAGAAACAATAACCCAAAGAGATCATTCATTCCCTAGGCAATTGAGTAGGAGATGGAAGTCCGGGCTGAAGAGCTCCCATTGCTTCCAATCTGTTCATTTACTTTTCTTAAATCAGTCAACATCCTCCATTTCCCAGATTTCTTTTTTTACATTAAATACAGGGGAATTCCAACGACTTAGAGAAGGATAAGTGTCCTTGGTTAAGTTGCTCCTGTACTATATCTTATAAGGCCTGAATTTTTTCACTGGTTAAGGGCCATTTTTCCATTGGATGTGTTATCAATTTTCCATTGGATGAGGATATGTATAAGGGCAATCAGGACTTCAACAGCAGTCCTGTCTAAAAGGCAAAAGTGCTCAATTGTAATCCCAACTGCAATAAAATCTATCTTAGTTTTTACCTTGCCCCAGAAAATAGGACAAAACTGTGTTGGAGGAGCTGATGATGTTACCACTCCTCCCACTGCTTTTCCTCCTCCCATCCATGAAAGTGGAATTGAGGGAGAAGGATGAGGAGATGGAGGATACCCTAATGGTTCCTGATCAGGCTTAGGAAGAAGTGAAGGTGGACTGAGAAATGAAGAAGCCCCACACCTTTGAAACCTCCCAGGGCAGTCCTTGTCTATTTTCCTGCCCAATTCTCCCTGCCCCTCAAACCTCCTAGAGCAGAAACAAACTATATGAATAAACAAAATACTTAAAAAAAGAAAAAAGACTTCCTTAGCTCTATCCCACATGTTGTACCCTCCATGGCTACAGGCACCAATCCTTTACTTGTTTTTCTGATGATACTTCCTTAGCAAATCTTCCCTTCTTTGCCTGTTTCTATACTTACTTTATTGCTAAGGTCATGGGGATTCCTCCACCAAACTCAGCCATCCAGTTGCAGTGTCTAGGACCCTAAGGCTAGGGCCCCATGTTTAGGTGTCAAATGTTGTATACTTTCTGAAGCCCCCATATGGGGGCCAAAATATGCTCTCCTAACTAGCTTTCTGGAGAATTTCCGGACCAGCCATAGTCCTTGGTCATAGTGGAGGAGCAATGAGGCGAGACTCACATGGATGGTCAAACATGGATTCCATTTATTCCAAATTCTCTCACCCTTATGTACCTTAATACCCTTATATAACCAAGGCAACACTGCACATGTGCTAATATACTGGATATGTGGGATCACATAAACAACATGCTATTGCATAGAGATGACTCTGCCACTTGGTATCATTCTGCTTTAATTACAACACAGGCTGTCACTGCCCCCTGACTTGTCAGGAAGGCTGAGACCCATTAGGCTATTTGGGGAGCTGGCCCAGAAGTTGTCAGCAGGTTCCCTTTGGGCTGAAGGGTTTTATACCTCACATAAGGTTCTCTACAGAATGTAACAATGGATACAAAATGCAAACATTGTCAGGGCAAATTATATATAGAATCATTAGGAAATAACAGAAGGATGACATTAGAATTAAGATAGTTGAGAAAAATATTCTTGTAGAGGAGAAAAATTTATTTGATACTTTAATGATACCAAAGAAGCCAGAAGGCTGCAACTGAGGAAGGAGAATGTTTGAGGTATAGAGAATTGTCATTGCTGACCTTCAAATTGTGAATATCATGTAAAAATCCTCTGAGGATTAGGTTATTGTGTTCAAAGGGTATGGACAGTTTGGTAACTTTTTTGGACATAGTTCCAAATTGCTCTCCAGAATGGCTGTATTCTTTCACAACTCCACCAACAATGTATTAGTGTCCCAGTTTTCCCACATCCCCTCCAACATTCATCATTATTTGTTCCTGACATCTTAGCCAATCTGACAGGTGTGTAGTGGTATCTCAGAGTTGTCTTAATTTGCATTTCTCTGATCAGTAGTGCTTTGGAACACTCTTTCATATGAGTGTATATAATTTCAATTTCATCATCTGAGAATTGTCTGTTCATATCCTTTCACCATTTATCAACCGGAGAATGGTTTGATTTCTTATAAATTAGGGTCAATTCTCTATAGATTTTGGAAATGAGACCTTTATCAGAACCTTTAACTGTAAAAATATTTTCCCAATTTGTTACTTCCCTTCTAATCTTGTTTGCATTAGTTTTGTTTGAACAGAAACTTTTTAGTTTGATGTAATCAAAATCTTCTATTTTGTGATCAATAATGATCTCTAGTTTTCCTCTGGTCATAAATTCCTTCCTCCTCCACAGGTCTGAGAGGTAGACTATCCTCTGTTCCTCTAATCTATTTATGATCTCATTCTTTATGCCTAAATCATGGACCCATTTTGATCTTATCTTGGTATATGGTGTTAAGTGTGGATCCATATCTAGTTTCTGCCATACTAATTTCCAGTTTTCCCAACAGTTTTTTTGCAAATAATGAATTTTTAGGCTTAGGCTAAGAAATAGACCAGTCGATCAGTGAAACAGATTAGATACAAAGGACAAAAAAGGGTACATCTATAGCAATCTAGTCTTTCACAAACCCAAAGATACCAACATTAGGGATAAAAATTCATTATTTGGAAAAAACTGCTGGGAAGAAGATGTGTGAAAATTGGGACACAAAGTGATTGTTGATGGAATTGTGAAGTGATCTAACTATTCTGGAGAGCAATTTGGAACTCTAACCAAAGGGTTATAAAATTGTGCATACCCTTTGATTCAGTAGTACCAGTATTGGGTCTGCCAAAAAAATCATTAAAAAAGGAATAAGGAACCACATGTGCATAAATATTTGTAGCAACTCTTTTTGTGGTGATAAAGAGTTAGAAAATGAGTAGATACTCATCAATTAGGCATCAGTTGTACTGTATAAGTTATGATATATGTAAATGATCAAATATTATTGTTCTAAAATATTACTAATTTTTTAAAATGAAGAATAGGCTAATTCCAGAAAAGGTTGCAAAGATCTAAATGAATTACTGCTAAGCGAACTATGTAGAACCTGGAAAATATTGTATACAACAAGAAGTGTGTATCAACTATTGCAGACTTGGTTCTTCTTAGTGATCCAAGGCGATCCCAATAAGTTTTGGATGGAAAATGCTATACAGATCCAGAGATGGACTGTAAATCAACACCTGCTATGTTCTCTCCCTTCCTTTTTTTTTCTTTTTTTTTTCTTTGTGGTTTATCTCTTTTGCTCTAATTTTTCTTTTCCAACAAGTGTTATAAAGAATTGTGTAAAAAATGAATATACATGTATAACCAAAAAAACAACAACAAAAATTTAAAAAAAATTAAAAAAAAAAACATGTGATTTTTACCGGGAAAAATAAAATTTAAAAGAATTAAATGTTTGGAATGTATGTATCCCAAATAATTTTTTGGCTTTTTTACAAAACCGATAATCAGTCACTTTCTAAAGTCTTTTAAATCAGTTCCTTGTGGTTCTAGTTACTTGTTTAATATCCATAAATACTTATGAACTAAAACAGATAATTGTAGTTAATCATTTGTTGCTCTATGTTTATATATTTCTGTTGCTTTTTTGGAAATATTTCTTATTTTTTAAAAAATAAAATATTTGTTTTTTATTTTCTTTTTAATTTCTTTCATACAGAATAAAATACACAGTAGAGATTCAATAAACATTGACTGTTTTCATAGTTTCCTTCATGTTATATAATCATATTTCATTGTTTTATAAGGAGACTCAGTTTACTCAGATACCAGATCACCAATTTTGGATTACCTCCCTGGGGTTACAGAGAATTTAAATGATATTCTTTGTATCATAGACACGTTGCAGAAGTTTTTAACAAATAAAATTCTAGGGACAGTTGGAATGCTCTTAAGAGAACTCAGAAAATGTAATAATTTTTGTAATTTTTGAGAAGATATTTTTCATTCTAGTTAGGAGAGGTAACAAAAAGATAAGAGGTTGAGGGAAGTGTGAAATATATGTGACTAAGCACTACAAAGTGAAAAGAGAAAAGAGAAATTAAATGAAGGAAAGAATTAAAATTGAGAATAAACCTAATAGGAATGAACAGTATGATATTTGGTGAGAGGACTTCTAGTCAGAAACTGTGGACTTTACCATATGTAAAATAATATTAACTTTGAGTCCCATATAACTATTCTATATTTTCTTTTTTTAATTGGATGCCTTTATCCAAACATTTAATAAATGTTAAATAACACATGGCAAAGCAAAACTCTTAGGCACTGTATAAAAGCCTGTCTTCATAGCTGACATAAAACTATCAATGATTATACATTAGATGAAGGTTTTTGAGTAGTTCCAAATTCACTTAATGATACTATATTTTAGCTCATATGACTTCATCTTTTTAACAAGAATAGCCTGAGAGACTTGGTCAAAAACTTTAAGGAATTATAGTATATCATTCATCTATTGAGCTGACAACTACTGAAAAAAAGGAAATATTTGTAGGCCAGCTTGACATATCTTTAATAGGCCATTGTGAAACTCAAATACTTTTCTACGTGTATACTAGCTATCCTTTAATAATATCCTTTAATAAATTCTGGATTCTTCAGTATTATAAGTGGTTTGATGTAAAATCAAGAGCCAGATGTATATGTAATTGATATTATTTAGTGGTAAATGAAAGATATCCATTATTAATGCTATTATTTTACATCATGCTAAAATTCATTATGGCAACAAGAATAAAAAAAAAGAATTTGGGATACTATTCATAGGCAATAAAGAAACAAAATGATCACTTTTCCAAACCCTAGATACACTACTAACTGATTAATTGAAATAATAACTTCAACAAAATAACAGAATAAAATAAACTCAAACAAATTAATTACTTTTCTATGTAATATTAAAAAAGAAAAAAGGCCAAAAATGATTTCATTTAAAATATTAATTTAAATTAAATTAAAATATTTAATTAAAATATTAATTTCATTTAAAATATTAATAATCCTATTAATGATCATATTAACAGTATTTGTGATTTCATCTATCAAGACATATGCAACAAATATATAAATAGGAGAATAAGCTTTTTTAGAGAAATAAACAGAAATCCAGACAACCTAAATGATAATTATATATGGTTAGTCAGTGTCAATGTGATAAAAATGACAATATTTGAATTAATCTAGTTACTCAGTACTATGCTAATAAAAATAACAAAAACTTACTTTAGAGAGCTAGAAACATGATTGCAAAATTGAAATGAACAAAAGTTCAAGATTCTTTTTAGAAATAATGGAAAAATGAGGGAAGAAAAGAGACCAAAAGTACCAAGTACCAAACTTGGTTACCAAAAGTACCAGGCTTTCACTATCAAAAATAATCATTATTAAAATTATTTGTTGCTAAGAAATAGAGAGATTTATTGTTGAATATATCAGGTACACATTATACAGTATATCCAAAAACAGTACAATATGCAAACACAGTAACATAAGATTCCTTATTTTTCCACATATATCTTTTTATTTTTATATGCATATTAACTTTTTAATACACATTTCTTTAGGAAACATGTTGAGAGAAAAAAAAAATCTGAACAAAAGGGAAAAAGAACAACAAAAGGAAAACAGGTAAAATTGATTGTTGATTTATTCAATCTCCACAGTTCTCTTTATGGATGCATTTGATATTTTCTATTCAGAGTTTATTGGGATTTCTTTGGGTCACTGAAATGCTGAGAAGAATCAAGTCTTTCACAACTAATTATGACATAATCTTGCTGTTACCATGTATGTACAATATATGTCTGGTTCTGCTTGTTTCACTCAGCATCAGTTCATGTAAATCTTTTCAGGCCATTCTAAAATCAGCTCATCATTTTAGAGAGAACAATAATATCTCATTACTTTCATATAACATAACTTACTTAGCTATTTCCCAATTGATGAGCATCTACTCAATTCTCAATTTCTTGCCACCATAAAAAGAGCTGCTACAAACAATTTTTGCACATGTAGATCCTTTCCCTTCTTGTATGATTTATTTGGGATGCAGACTCAGTAATGGTACTGTTGGGTCAAAGGATATGCTCAGTTTGGTAGCCCTTTGGGCATAGTTCCAAATTGCTCTCCAGATCATTTCACAATTCCACAGGCAATGCACTAATGCCCCATTTTTCACAGTCCTCCAATATTTATCATCTTTTCCTGGCATCTTAGCCAATCTGAGAAATGTAAGATGTTATCCCAGAGATGTTTTCATTTGCATTTTTCTAATCAACAATGATTGGGAGCATTTTTATATGACTGTAGATGGCTTTAATTTTAATTTCATCATCTGAGAATTGTATTACATATCATTTGACCATTTATTAAATAGGGAATTATTTATATTTTTATAAATTAGATACTTATTTTTTTAAAACGTATTTTCTTTGAAAATTGCCTTTCACATCACTAGACCCGGATAAACTAGATCTTAAATTAGTAAAGAAAATGGCAGATGGAAGGATTCTGGGAAAATGGCAGAGGAGGTTATTAAATTTTAAGATTTCCTGCACAAACAAATTTCTACCTTAGGGTGAATGTAGCTGGTGAAAAACCAAGACGACTTGAGGCAGAACAGGGCTGCTCCTGATACAACTTTACAAGATCTGAAGAAAGACTTAGGGCTAGGATTAACCTGTCTAAGATACAAACACCTGCAAGCTAGCTCCAAAGAAACATCAATTGAGCATCCTTTGGGTTATCTGATTGTGGCTGAAGCCTCAGCAGGAACCACAGAGACTTCCCCTTCCCAGATTGCTGAATAGGCATTTGAGTCTGGGAAGATGGAGTGAACCTTGGTTTATAGGGAAAGCTAGGCCCAGCTGTGCTGTTTTGATGCAGGCCTCAACAAAAAGGAACAAGCACCTGGGAGTGCAGAAGAAGCAGGGGCAGAGGTGCTGCTGGCTGTGGGCACTTTCAGGAGCATGGAATTCTTAGTTTGAGGTTCCTGCTCAGAGGGTAGAGCTGAAGTAAAGCTTGAGGCACTATCCCCCCAATCCCACAATTTGAGATGCTTCCACTAATACCTCTTATTAAAAAAAAAAAAAAGAATTAGCAAAGAAGAAAGAACCCCACCATTGAAGCATATTATGGGAACAGGAAAGACTGAAGTTCATCTTCAGAGGACACTTTAGTAAAAACAAACAACAAAAGAAAAGGTTGTACCCCAAAGAGTAACATGAAATGGCTCCCTGCCCAGAGAGAATTTATAAAGAATTTGAAAAATTAAATGAGAGACACTGAGGAAAAACTAATTTAAAAAATTAAAGCAATCCAAGAAAAACAAGAGGATTATGAAAAAGAAATTAATCAATTAGAAAAGGAGGTACAGAGTCTCAAAAATGAAACCAACTTTTTGAAAATTAGAATTGGACAAGGGGAAGTCAGTGAATCTATGAGAGATCAAGAAATAACACAAAAGTTTTACAAAGAATGAACAAATAGAGGAGAAATTGAAACATAAGAAAAAAAAATCACAGATCTGGAGAATAGATCAAGAAGATAAAATAAAAAAAAATAATTAGACTGCCACAGAGTTGTGACCAAGAAGAGAACCTTGACACAATAATGAAGGAAATAATCCTAGAAAATTGTCCTGAAGTGATAGAACATGAGGGGAAATAGAAAAGTTCCACCAATCCCTAACTCAAAGAGATCCTTTGTGGAAAACAACTAAGAATATTATTGCCAAATTCTGAAACCCTTAGATCAAAGAAAAAATTTTACAAGAAACAAGAGCTACAATTAGAATTGTACAACACTTATAAGCAGCTACAATAAAAGATCACAGGTCTTGGAATCATATCTATAGACAAGCAAAAGAACTAAGCCTGTAGCCTAAAATATATCCAGCAAAATAATCTATAATTCTGAATGAGGAAAAATGGGCATTAGATGAACTTTCAGATTTTCAGGACTTTCTATCAACCAAAACCTGAACTTAACAGAAAATTTAACGTGTAAAAAAAGCCAATATCAAAGTTCAGTTTTAAGTTTTAACTCAACATGACAAACTGTTTAAACATGGACAAATTGGGGTTTTTTTGTTGTTTGTTTATTTTTTACATAGTAAATGTATACTTTTGTTTAAGATTTACATCAACAATAGAAAAACTCAAAATAAAGATTGGCAGAATAAAAATAAAAAGAGCAATCATTATACAAATGAGGTGCAGAGGAAGAATAAACACAGAGGCAGAGACTTTAGAGGGGGAGGGGGGCTTATGGTTCTGAAAACCTACTTATATCAGAAATGGGTTCAATAGACAACACTATATATATATATCATGAAGTGTATAGCATCCTCCAAAATCTATAAATAAGGAGGGCAGAATGGGTGGATGGGGAAGCAAAGAATGAGGGAAGAAGACAAGGGAGGGATCTCTGGGTGTATGGAGGTTAAGTAATAGGAAGCCACATTATGGAGCAGAATTTAATGAAAGAGTCAGCAAGAATAGGAATGATGTGTGTGTGTGTGTATGTGGAGTGTGAAAATGTGCATGTGTGTATGTATAGCTATATTTACATGTGTATACATAAATATATATTTTCTTAATCTGCAGCTTGTTTGAGGGTGTTGGGGGATGAAAGGGAGATATGTGTGCATCTATATTTCTGTTTGGGTATAAGAGGGGAAGGAGAGGAGAAAAAAAAAAGAATAAAGAAAAAAGCATCAGAGAACAGAACAATTTACATGGAAATAAAGAAAGGATAGTCATTCATGAAGGTCTCAAGGGGAGTCTCAACAGGACTTTTTCTTTGCCCCGGGCTTGTATTTAATATTTTTCATAAGTTAGTTAAATAATGACATAGACTGAATTTTTATCAAAGTTGTAGAGTATAGAAAATTAGAAGGGATAGCTGGATGATAGGTTCATGATGCAAATAATATCTTGACAAGTTTAAACATTAGATTGAATCTAATAAGGATAAATGTATAAAGCCTTAGTCTTAGGTACATAAACATCAATTTCACAAGTACAGTAAGGAGCAGGTTTGGTTTGTCTTTCTGAAAAAGAGGTGGGCAGGTTAATAAATTAATTCAATAAGAATCAACATTGTGATATGACCTCTAAAAATCTAATGCATTCTTGGATTATAAATTAAAAATAGTTTCCAAGAATAGGGAGATGATACAACATATGTGAAATAATGTTTTCAGTTGTATATGCCAGTTTTTTAAAAAGATATCAATATTCTAAATAATGCCTTGAATATGGCCACCCTTTGGTGAAAGATATTTTGTCATTTGAGGATTGGCTAAAAGAAATGAAGATATGAAACCTAAAGAAGAAAAGACTAAGGGTGACCATTATAGACATACATGAGTTTTTGAAGAATTGCTTTGTAAAAGTATTAGATTTCTTCTGTTTGGTCCCTCAGGATAGAACCATTAGAAATGAGTAGATGTTGGAAAGAAGGCATGTTTTGTTTCATCTTTATAAAAAGTAGAGATATCTAAAAGTTGAATGAGCTGCCTCAGTAAGTAGTAGTTTTCCATAGTTAAGAAGAGACCAGATGGATACTTTTTTCAGGTATATCATGATGATGTTTTTATGCATGGAATGGATTTAAATTGCTTCCAAATTTTAAATTTTATATGTTTCTGCGATTCTGTGACTTAGCAATACACCTAAAATTGAACTACATTTAATTGAACTACTGTTGGAAAAAAAAAATTAAGATAAAATTGTTATACCTCATTCCTTGTTTGTGGGAATAAGTAGTATTGAGAGCAGTTTAATTGCAATCTGTTGGTATATAATTGCCCACTGATTTGACTTTGAACAAAAAGTTCTTTGTTTTTCAAACAGAGCTGCCTGCAGATCAGTTAAGTACTAGTAGAACATTATTCAGATTTTAAGTGTCTAATTAAAGATACAATTTGAATTATTCATACATTTTTGGCTCTGCCTGAATAATTTATTCAGGAGGTCTTTAGCAAAATTTAATTTCAAGATGTAATAAACCTTAATATGTTAAATACTTTTCAAAGTACTTTTTCAAAATAGCCACAACTGTATTTCTTTAAAAAAAAAATACTGCAGGTAGCACATATTATCAGGAAAGGATTAAGTATTAAAAGCATTAAGAACAATGTGGGATGCTAAAATGTACATTAAAAATTAATTTGTAATAAATACATATTTCTGAAGAGGACTAACAAACACACCACAATTTGACCTGAGGATATGGTTATGTGTTATTACTTCACCATATTGGACATTTAGCACTTAACTCGGTTGTTTAAGTTATCACTGAAGGTAAACTCTGAAAATATATGAATTGCAGAATAATATATGAATATTAAGAAGCCCCCCCAAACGAATGTTTTATAATGTTGTAATGAAGTACTTTTTTTTTTAATCAAGTCAACAGTTCCTTAGGCCATTTGATTGTTTAGTTATTAATTAATAAATGATCGTTGCAGGTAATTATGTAAACCCCAAACTTATTCAATAATATAAAAAAAGAATACACATCTGTGTATTTTTCTAGAAAGAGAATAGCTTTATTTTTTACTTTGGTATCTCCGTGTCCCATCCCATGTTAAAAACAATTATCAAGTGGTTTTATTCTACTAATCAGCAGAGATTCAATTAAAAGTGAAAATGATTGCAATCCCATATTACTAATATTTTGTTACTTCTGATAATTGCACAAATTATATTTACTATTATACTATTAAGCACTATCATAAAAATTAAAACCAAACTACCCAAAAATAAATATACATATGCATATATACATACATACACATATAATATATATACATACATGCATTATATTAGGCTATCATTTTATGTATATGTATATATTATATATGTAATATATGTATATGTTAGGCTATCATTTTTATCATTTGCTCACAGTTGCTAATTTATTCAATGTAGTAATTTTTATATGCCTTATCATGGGAGGACTACAGTTTAATAATACTTACTTATGAAATATAGAATGAATCAAACCTTTAACTTAGTTCACCACTAACAAGATCAAAAATATGTAGTAAGGAGAATATGCATAGACTATATGTGTGCAGGACAAGTGCAGGCCAAAATTTTGCAACATTTACATGAATAATTTAAATTCCAGTTTCTCTGTGCCAGTAACATTCCCTAAAAGGTAGCCTAGGAAGTTACCCATTAAAACTAATTTCACTAATAGCATTTTAATTAATCAATGAATTATAAATTATTTCCCAATTTATTCAGTTATTGTACATTCTTCTCAGGTAGAGTAGATGAGACTATCTGGTCACTTCTACATTCTTAGCCTCTTATTTGCAACTGTTTGTGATCTATTAAGAATTGTAATCTGAAAAATTACATTTCAGATGTGATATTTCAAATGATTATTGGCATTTATTTTTTAACAAATATCTCAGCTTGATTGATGAGTCAGGGTTTCATTATAAAAAGAAGAGGCTAATTTAGCACTAACATTCATAAGTATATACAAATTTCATTAAGTTCAACATGATTATGCATACATAACATATATCAGATTGCTGTCTTGGGAAGGAAGGAAAGGAACAAATGAGGCAGCTCAAAATCTTAGAAAGATGCATATTGAAAACTATTTAATAATGTAATAAAAAAGTAAAATACTATTAAATAAAAAATGAAAAATCAATAAAATTCCATTAAGATATTGTTAAGGGTCAATGATTGTTAATATCTCTCAAATCATTCAGACTATTAATAATCATATCACAACATTTCCTGCAGAGAAGTGGTGATACTGGTCACAGTTCTAAGGCATAAAATTAAATGCTTGGGTTAAGTTACAGATCAAACCACAGGCCAGAAGAATAAGAAATACACCTCTCCTTAGATAATATCACTTTGAGAGAACTGAGAGATTACAAAAACTCCAGAACTATCTTCTTAAACAGTTGCATTAAAAACAAACAAACAAACAAACAAACTGAATCTTGATATAGTTCCCTCTCTAGCTTAGGAATAGATACCAAAATTAATATAATATAAATCTAAAAGTAAAGAAGTAGGCTGGAAAAATGAAGAAACAACAACCCAAAAGATTTTGACTATAGAGAGCTACTATTAGAAAATAAAGTGAAAAGTTCAAAGCACACTCAGAAGACATCAAAGTAAAAACTTCTATTTCTAAAGCCTGAAAAAAAAATGATTTGATTTCAAGATCAAAAAGGAAGAACTCAAAAAAGATTTTAAAAATTAAATAAGAGTGGTAGAAGAAAAATCAGGGTAAAGAAATGAGTGATGCAATAAATTCATGAAAAAAGAATCAACAACTTTGTGCCCCGTTTAGGGCACAAAAATACTTGGAAAAAATCTTTAAAACCAGAAGAGGCCAAATGATAAAAGTACAAAAATCCACTAAAAGGGGAGAATACATTGAACAGCAGAATTGCACAAATGGAAAAAAAGATATACAAAAATTCACTGAAGAAAAAATAAAACTCTTTAAAGAGTAAAATTGGTCAGCGGCTATTAGTTGGTGTAGTAGACAGAATATCAGTCCTAAAGTCAGGAGGACCTGTGTTCAAATCTGTAATGAGCCATTTAACATTTACTGGCTGTGTGATTCTGAGCAAGTCACTTGACCCCAATTGCCTCACCAAGAGCAACAAAAAAACATAAAACTGGTCAGGTGGAAAAAGAAATACAAAAGTTCAATGAAGAAGAAAATAATTCCATAAAAATAAGAATTGGGCAATTCAAAACTTGTAATTCCATGTGACAAAAAAAAAATCAAAAGAATGAGAAAATAGAAGAAAACATTAATATTCCACTGGAAAAAATCAATCTAGAAAATAGATCATAGAGAGATAATCTAAGAATTATTGGACCACTTAAAAATCATAATCAAAGATTCTGGACATGATTTTTCAAGAAATTATAAAGGAAAACTGCCAGAATACTTCAGAACCAGAAATTGAAAATAGAAGTTGAAAGAATACAATAGTCTCCTCCCAAAAGAGACTCCCAAAAGAAAACTTACAAGAATGCTATAGTCAAAATCCAGAGCTCCCAGGTTAAAGAAACCATATTATAGGCAGTTAGAAAGAAACAATGCAAATGTGGTAAAACCACAATCAGGATAAACCAAGATTTAGCAGCTTCCACATTAAAGGACCAGAAGACTTAGAATATGATATTCTGAAGGGCAAAGAAACTAGAATTACAACCAAAAATCACCTACCCAGTGAAATCAAGCATAATAATTCAGGAGAAATATGTGACTTAAAATTCTCAACTATTTGTTGAGCTGAATAGAAAATGTGACTTTCAGATGCAAGACTCAAAAGAAGCATAAAAGGGAAAGGGAAATCATAATTAATTCAATATAATCATACTATTCACATGCCTACTTGGAGAGGTAATACTTGTAACTCCTAAGAAGTTTTTCATTAATAGATCAGTTAGAAAAAGTATACCTAGACAGAGGGCACATATGTGTATTGAATGATGAGATGATATCTTTTAAAAAGTAGGTAAAACTAAAGGGTGAAACAAAGGAATACATTGAGAGAAAAGGGAAGAAAGAGAGTAGAATGGGGCAAACTATCTCACACAGATGAGGCAAGAAAGAACTTTTATAGTAGAGGTTGAAATGAGGAATATGGGTAGAAGCTCTCAACATTAACCCTATAGGAAAGGAGGGGGTGTGGAAGATAAGACAAGGATGAGGAGATGATAAAAAAAAAAAGGCCATAGACAGTAGTTAGAAGTAAAACAGGATGGACAGGGTGAAAGAAGAGAGAGTGTAGAATAAACCGTATAATTTATAGAAGACTATAGAAATAGGATTGAGGAAAATGCACAGTAATCATAACTGTGAAAAATTTTATATTAAATATCTGACAAAAGCTCCCATTTTTCAACTTTAAGGAAAACTAAGTGAAATTTATAAAAGAGCCATTCCCCAAATGAAAGGAAAATGGTCAAAGGATATGAACAGCAATTTTCATAGAAAATAATCAAAGCTATCTATAATCGTATGAAAAAGTCTCAAAATCCCTATTGATTAAATAATTACTTCCTGACTACTTCAAATCATAATGATCTACTTACTCTAAATTGTCCTACTTCTTGATACTCTATATATGTTATTATTCCTTCATTGGGATATAAGTTCCTTGCTAGCAGAACTGTATTTTTTAGCTTGTATTTGCTGGCATATGATAGTTAAGTAAATACTTTCTCATTTATTCACCTATAGATTAGCGAATTCACCTGTGGCTGATTTATTGCTGGTAAAAAGTATACCCACATTATTGTTTTCACAATTTTTTTTGAAGTATTGAAGATTTTTCTGGTCATATCAGATTTTAATAAAAGTTTTCTGTCTAACTCAACTGTTATGAATGCCACTTGAACCTGAATAGTTAAGGGAAAAGTGAGAAATGTGGGAAAATAAAATCGAATATATATATATTCAGGCAACACATAGTCATTTTGAAAATAAAGCAAAAGTTTTTTGTTTTTTTTTTTTTTAAAAAGGTGAATGTTTATTGAACCTATGGGAAATAAGGAACTAAATTCCTATGACCACCAATAATGGTAATCTTTTGTTGACTTTGCTGAAAATGCACTTCCTACAAACAATTCTTAAAAACAAAGCATTAATTCTGATATTATACACTTTTCCTAACCCCATAATTATGAAATAATCCATAAAATGTGCTACAAAAGTAAAATTGATGGCATGCAAAATATTTTTTTATTGGAAGTGATTCCCTAGAATTCTGTGAACTTCAGTGCTCGTATCTCAATTAAAAAAAAATTCACTCAATAATCCCTTTTCATAACATATGAAATCTATATTATCACAAACAGTGTAAAGCAAATAAAAACCAAGCTAAATTTAAAAAAGAAGCAATTTTTTTTTACTTCATTCATGCCTTTTACTGTGTCAGATACATTATACCATATGCTGCTGTGGTTTATCGTTCATTTTTAAAGACAAATGACAATGCAAATGAATGATGATTTAACTTCTGACTGAATTACTTTCAAATTAAGAGGAGTTGTACAAAACTTTGGCCTTACTGACTCTTCCACAATTATCTAAGACTAGTAGAGGACAAAAATCAGGATGATTGCTGATGGTCTAGGATGCAGTGGATGAACTTGGCATCTTTCATATCTTAAAAAATTCTCAGCATTCCAGTGCCCTGTCAGTTACCTTGGTGACCATTGGAACACATTTCTTTCACCCATTCTTCTGGGAGAAGTTTTCACTTGCTTGGGGTAGGCATTTTCCAAGCTTGCCAATGGTTATAGAGTCTTTTGGCTACCTCACACTGATTTAGCACATCTACGGAGATTGTTTACTAAAGTGTGACTGCTTCACATGCTATAGCTTCTTGGATCCAGATGAAATTTGGGTGCCAAGAGGAAATTTAAGGTGAGTAAGTAGCTCTGAAAAAGGCTCATCAAGTCCTTCCATTAGAAGTTCTAGCTTTTTCTGAACATTCCAACATATGCATTGTATAGTGTACTGCTGAAAATGTCTCTACCTTGGCTGCCTTCTGAAATACAACAGAGATCTTGAGATCTTATTAGGACTTTAGTTGATGTTTTGAAATATCCAAGTCTCCAAGAATGGAGAGATCTCAACAGCACTTCCAACATGGTCTTTCACATTGGAGATTATGAAGGACATCCAAATTGAAATAATCTCTCAGCAACATCTGTTTCATGTGCTTTTTGAGATCCTATGGGATCTCTTTGTATAGGATAGTCAAGTTGATGATTAACTTTAAGGGTGTGATCCACAGATGGAATCAGTAGCTTTGATGGCCCAATACAGCTGGTCAATTATGCTGTCACTTTTCAAACTTGTAAACTGTGAGTGCCACAATCTTGGAAACTTTTTCAATATCATCATCTTCATTATCCTGAAGATCTTACTGAACCATCAAATCTATCTTCTTATTCATCAGTTCTTGGGATTGTTCCTGTTGAATGTCAGAAATATGTTCTTTTTCTATATTCTTGAATGCTTTTCTTTCAGTAGTGTATGCTAGACACATGATTATTTCAACATTTTGCCTTAGTTCTTCATCAATTCATTTAAAACCTTCAAAATTCGATATATATGCAGGTCCTACTTTTTCCCCCCAGTAGTTTTTCTAGGTAGTCTGTGAAATGTTTCCCCAGGCTACATTAAATTAGCTGATGGCCTGAAGCACATTGATAGATTTTCAGAAATCCAATAAGATAGTTTCTGGGTTTACTTCCAAGAGTACTCAAAGACATGATGGCAGATTCCCCCAATATAATTGAACTTTGAGGCTTTTATAATTCACTGATTAATAGGCTGGATCAAAGATATGGATGTGGCAAAAAATAATTTTTACATTTTCATGGGAATTTTGTAGTTGTTTACAAATATGAACTAGTACATTAATGAGTATTTAAAAATGAGTATATTAAAATGAATGCAACTTTCTCTGAAATGATGAAGTTGTTGAACTTATCCCAAAAGATCTTTGCAGTCATCCAATATACTGAGATATTGGCTTTCATTTTTTTTTTTTCTTTCAAAATCCTTGTATTTGGAACTCAATAGACCATCAGGATCATATATTTTAAATCACTACTGTTGTTGACACACAACAGTACAGTCAAGTAATCCTTAAAAACCTTGAACCCAGGGCCTTTGGCAATGACTTTTGCACTGTATATATAGATATTTGTTACAGAAAGAGATTAGTTTCAATTATTAAATATTTGTTGTAAGTAACATTTTCCCCCTCAATCAGCATGTTCAACGTATTCTGAAACTCAGCAGTAGCCATCGAATCAAGAGAACCAACTTCATTAGATGATTTCACATTTTTTAAACTGTACTGTAACTTTAAATGATACTCCCATCCTTGTGTAACTATAAAACATTTAACATTTCCTTGGCCTTTTGTAACATACTTATGTTGTTGAGATTTGAAATGGGATGGTTGCCATGTTGACCACATTTTTTTTCACTCTTTCACTACCTAACTTATGCACAAACTTAGCTGCTTTCCCAATTTTTTCCAATTTCCTTATTATGCATTTGAAAGGCTACTTTAGTGCTTTCTGGAGCAGACTCACTTTTATGAATGGTTTATCCCTTTTTGCAGTTATGAATGAATGACTGATCCATTACCATCAAAATTGCAGTAGACAGAAGCTGCAGATATTCTGGCACAAAGTTTATCTAATACCTTAATTATTAATTATTATGCCACCTCCTAACTATGTACATGTGTGCTTAAAGCCCAAAGGACTTGCACTATATTATGGAGTCATAATTACAACATAAAATTTGAATTTAAAACCCAACAATGAAAATATGCAAGGAAGGCACAGAATTAGCAAATAGTAAGGCATCATCTACTCCAGGAGCATATGCATTTCACTTTTCATGTTTTTTTCGCTTTCTTTACTAGCATTTTACCACTTACTCTGTTCATCTTCTCAGGGCAAGAAGCTACAATCTCTAACTGACAATGATTCTCAATAAACTCCTTCAATAAGTTTCAAACTAGACTACTTCTCCATTGTCTTCATCCCCATTGTACTGTATGTCACATGTTCCATCTTAGAATTCTCAATATGATATATACAAGCAGATCTTAATATCCACCGATTTTTCAAATACCTAATCACATTCCTATTCACTATAATTATCCTTGTCTCTGCAAACAACCTTTTTCAACTCTTTATTGGGTGGGAAGGGATAGGAATCATATCCTTCATACTTATTGGGTGATGATTCAGATTAAATGACACAAATACTGCTGCCCTACAAGCTGTTCTTTATAACCGAATCAGTGATATTGGCTTTATATTAACCATAGCATGACTTATATTCAACAGCAACTCTTGAGATATTCAACAAATCCTTATAACACACATTGATACTTTAGCATTGCTAGGTCTTATCATTGCAGAAACTGGTAAATCAGCCCAATTTGGCCTTCACCCTTGACTCACTTCAGCCATAGAAGGCCCAACCCCTGTGTCAGCCCTACTTTACTCAAGCACAATGGTTGTAGCAGGCATCTTCCTTTTAATCTGCTTCAGTCCTGTCATATCATCTAACCAAACAGCTCTTACCATTATACTTTGCCTAGGGGGTATTACAAACTTATCTACAGCTATCTGTGATATTATACAAAATGATATTTTAAAAAATTGTAGCCTTTTCTACATCCAGTCAGCTAGGCCTAATAATAGTCATACTAGGCCTCAATCAGCCACACTTAGCATTTCTCCACATTTGTACACATGCTTTCTTCAAAGCAATATTCTTCCTCTGCTCTGGTTCTATCATTCACAGCCTCAATGACAAACAAGACATTCACAAAATAGGAGGCCTACTCATACTTCTCCCTATTACCTCTTCAGCAATTATCCTAGGGAGCCTTGCCCTGATGGGCACACCTTTTTTAGCGGGCTTCTACTCCAAAGACTCAATTATTGAAGCTATAAATACATCAAACGTGAACAACTGAGCATTGCTAATTACCTTAGTAGCTACTACTCCTACAGCTGTCTACAGCATACAAGTAATCCACATTGCCCTTCTAAAAGAACCCCAATTCCTCCTTATAAGCCCACTAAGTGAAAATAACCCCAACCTAATTAACCCCATTATATGACTTGCCTTAGGAAGTATCTTTGCTGGGTTCTTACTAACATCAAATTTACCCCCTACTACAATAATCCCTATAACTATACCTACCTTCACAAAACTCTCCACCCTCATTGTAACAGTATTAGAAATCTTAATTGCCATTGAACTTAACTCACTAACAAAAAAATACCAAACAAATCCTTAATCCATACTCATAACTTCTCAAATATGCTAGGGTATTTCACACATATCTTTCATTGACTCAACCCACTAGGAAATTTACATATAGGCCAACATATCACTACCATACTCATTGATTTAAGCTGATACGAAAAAACAGGACCTAAAGGTCAAGCCAACTTTCACAGCTCAGCATCATCTACCTCTACTTCTGCTCAAAAAGGATTAATTAAAATGTACTTCCTATCTTTTGTAAACTCTATTATACCTACCCGTCCATCATTGTAAATGTGTGTGGTTGCAAATAAGAAAGTAAAAGTTAGTTTACTAATATCATGGGAATACTTGAAGTCACTTAAACACACAAATGTCTGGACTGACTGAATATTTATATATATACACGTATGTATAAATGCACACACATAAACACATGTATTTAGTATATGGATTTTTTAGTGTTTGTATAAACACATAAAAAACGATTCATATAGGAAGTTACTTTTTCTTCAAGTTCTAATAAACCATTCCCAATAATAGGAATAATATTATTGTTATCACATTGCCCTATGACTTTTCTTTTTTCTCCCCATGTGCCTTTAGGAAATATTATCTATCATCAGTTGGTCAAGAAGTTCATTTTCTATGTCAAATTAATTTTTCTGCCCTAGTTTATGGCACATGAAATGATCTTTAGTTTCACTGATTTGTTCCCATCTGGTATAACTTCAGCAAATATAGAACTATTTGTAGTAGTCAATGAAGATGGCAACTTGAATGCCTGACTAGACATTTGATGAAAAAGGCATTTACGCCCCCAAAATAACTATGCTAAAATACATTCTCACTGAAATGTATATCTTAAGGGAATATAACAATGACATGTATCCATACTCATATATATAATTTATTTTCCCATTTGTTTTTCATTTGCTAGTCGACTTTAAGTGAGTTATAACAAAGATAAAATAAAAATGCAATGACCATTTGCAAAATGCATTTTTAAAAATAGAAAAAGTGATAGTTTCTACATACATCAATCATATATCCTACATAAGCAATAATATTTTCCCACTTATTTGGATTTATATTACCTTACAACTCTTTAAAATTACATTGTTGGTGTAGCTCTTTGTAGGTGTTTGAGAAGACATGGATGCCTGATGATCTATAGAAATCTCTCATTTTCTTTCCTTTGTTTTGGTTTCTTTGTTTTATTTTTTATTAAAGCTTTTTAATTTTCAAAAGATATGCATGGATAATTTTTCAACATTAACCCTTGTAAAACCTTGTGTTCCAATTTTCCCCGACTTCTCCCTACCCCGTCCCCTAGATAGCAAGTAATCCTATATACATTAACCATGGTAGAATGGTAATATGTTAAATATAATATATGCATGCATGTGTATACAATTATCTTACTACACAATAAAAAATCAAATCAACAAGGAAAAAATGAGAAAGAAAATAAAATGCAAGCAAATGACAACAAAGAGTGAAAATGCTATATTGTAGTCCACACTCAGTTCCCATAGTTCTCTCTCTGAGTATAGATGGCTCTCTCTATCACAAGACCATTGCAACTGGTCCGAATCATCTCATTGTTAAAAAGGGATATGTCTATCAGAAATGATCATCATATAATCTTGTTGTTGCCACCTTACTTTTCTTGATTCCCAGAGAGTTACTAGCTCTGACAGTAAACAGGCATAACATGTGATCTTCCTATTATATAGAAGAAAATGGATTCCTGAAATTGTCCCTAGCATGTATATCAAGGAAACAAAATTTGGTTATGTTTGTAGACAAGAAGCCAAAAGCAAAACAGTTGAAAATTAGAGGAATAGACAGAAAGAGATAAAGATAGACATAGGAACAGACAGCGAAATAGAAACAGACAGACACATTGATGTGATTAAAGATGGAGATAGGATGAAGTCTAAGTGGTAGACTTCACCTTGGCAAAGAGAATAACTTTTTTTCAGACTGAAATTTAAGTAGAAAATTTACAATTAAAAGGCCTTTGACCTAAAACTTAATTATAAAGCAGAAGTCATTAAAACCATTTGGTAGTGGCTAAGAGTGGTGCATGTGAAAAAAATGTCTGTAGCAGTTATTTTTGTGGTAGCAAAAAATTGGAAAAGGAGTGGATGCCCATTTATTGGGGAATTATTGAACTAGTTGTGGTACATGAAAGTAATAGAATATTTTTTTAAATGATGAAAAAGCTGACTATAGAAAGACCTAGAAAGATTTATATGAACTGCTGCTGAGTGAAACAAGCAGAATCGGGTACATATTGTACACAATAACAGCAAAAATATACAATGATCAACTATGAAAGATTGGACTCTTCTCAGTAGTTCAATGAACTGAAGCAATCCCAATAGACTTTGGACAGAAATGCCATCTGCATCCAGAAAAAGAACTAAGGAGGCTGAATGGAAATCAACACATGCTATGTTAATTTCTTTTTTCTGTATCTTTCCCATGATTTTCCCCTATTGCTCTGATTTTTCTCTTTCAACATGATTCATAAAGCAATGGGATTTAAAAAATAAATTTACTAAAAAAAATTTAATAGCTTTGGAAATAAAACCACATATTTATTGGGGATTTTAACATTTTCAGAACAGAAATTTTAAAATTTTCAGAATTTTAATACTTACAACTACTCCATGAGGTAAGTAGTACAAAGATTGAATCATCTTTATTTTATTTACTTCTGAAGAGATTGAGATCCAGGCAGGGGAAATAATTTGCTCACATTCTCACGCCAACTAAATGCTGGTGACAAAATTCAGAGTAGTGAATGATTAATACAAAGCCAATATACTTTCCTTGTACCTCAATGGCACTCTAATAAGAGCTCTTATAGATTTACTGCACAAATCCCATGGAGCTGTGCTGAGGTGTTCTGTAAGAGTCAGGCACTCAATTAGACTTTATTGAGTATCTACTATGTGCCTGGTCCTGTCCTAAATGCTGAGGATACAAAGAAATGCAGTATGAGGTGAGATGGGAGGTAATGGCTAGGAACCTGATGCACTATGAATAAGCTTTGTATCTTCACAGACTTGAACATATCTCTATATAGGTCTTCTAGTTATGTATGTACAAGTAAAGACAAACAGAACAGAAACTAAGCAAAATGTGAGAAGCATATAAACTATCATCTCACTTCTATACTTTGTTTTCCTTCCTATTATTGATTTGTCTCTATTATTTCATCTTTCAATGTTTTAATTTTCTCTAAGATCTCATCTCAATAAGGTTACAGGAATGATGATTTATTGGTCACTTGCTTTTGATGATTTAGTATCCTTTGATATCTCCTCAATTCAATGTGTTTAAAACTTGAAGAGACTTACAGGTAATATAGGCTAACTAATTTTAGGAATTTTCATATTTAAAAACTGAAGTCTTTTGAGAAATTCAGGTGACCTGTGAATTTAAGGAAAAAAGTCAATATATCATGGTGTAGGATAAATATTTTATATTCAGGAAGGAAAAACCTGTATAGGTTTTTCGAGAATCGAGATATCGAGGAAAAAAAAAGTAGAACACATAGAACAATATCTAAAATGTATAATAATGTACATAATAATAATAGAAAGTAGTTGATCAACTCATGAATCACAAGGAAATCAAAAGAAAAAATACCTTACTTAAATGGAGAAGTGAAAATTATGAACATGTAAAACAATATACACTATCATGTGCCGTTATTGTATTACAATCAATACAAGTTGCTAAGTGACAAAGTACAGTGCTGGATTACAGGCAGGGACTGATGATTTGTTGCTTACTTACTTTTTGATGATTCATTATCCTTTGATATCCCTTCAATAGAGGATAAATTATTATAAATTCAAGAAGGAAAAACATGTATGAACAGATACAGAGTTTTAAAAGTAGTGCATTTAGAATAATGTATATAATGTATAACATAACTCACAATAATAGAAAGTAGTTGATCAGTTCATGAACTGTAATGAATGATTTCAGTATTAGAGAAATCATAAAGAAAAACTCCTGTAATGGAGAATTCAAAATTATGAATATGTAATGGCATGTGCACTGCTCTGCATTGTTATTGTATCATAGATACAAGTTGCTAAGTGACACAATGGATAGAGTGCTGGAGGCTAAAAATGAAAAAAATGACCAAAACCTCAGTTAGAACCAAAGACCCTGAAAACTGGTCTCCTATTGTTCAATCAGTTACTGTTACTTTGTTTCTTTGAGTGAACTCATATATCTATTTTGGGAGTAAGAAGGGGAGGACTATTACCCTGTTTTTGTTTCTTTGTTTGTTTGTTTTTGATTTTTATGGAATTACACCTATAATCTCTACTAATTTAAAAATATCCAATTAGAAATTAGATTACCTATTTCTTTATCCTTGTTTATATGCTTTGAATTATTTTCTTTTCATGCTTAAAAATCTGTTTCCCCCTTTATTAGAAGTCCATTGCCAAGTTAAAAAGTCCTGGTCCAGATCTGTTATGCTTTTCACATGTACAGCTTAATAAATCAATATTCTCTGAAGCTAGAATATTTGTTTCTTAACTTATTTCAGATTTCCCAAAAAAGGGGGATCAGATAGATAGACAAAGACAGAGAGAGATAAACTAGTCTACTACTACTGATAATGGAGTTTCCAGCACATTGGGAACACATTCTTATTCATAAAGTTGTTACTATTTAATATATTTGCCAACCCTGACACAGACCCAATATAGGCAAAATTATATGTATATTAATAATCATTTAAATACTATAGATTACTCTTAGCCTAAGAATCACTGCCATTCAGAATGATTTATAGCTATAGAAGAACAGTGTATCCAACTCATTCCTAGAAGTATGGCATTCTAGATAAGGAAAAGAAACTGGACTTGTTGAGCTTGAGCTCAGAGAACACAAGGAGAAATAGATGAAATTTTTAAAGACAAATTTTGTCTATGCAGTGAACGTTTTCTGTTTTTCTAATTGTCTAAAAATGTAATTCTGTAAAAATCCTCAAGTAGAAAAAGGGAAATTACTTGTCTAAGTTGTTGAAAAGGAAAAACTCATATACAGGTTGTACTAAATGACCTCTAAGATTCCTGAATATCTCAGATTCTGTAAAGGGCTGAAACTCTGAGTTGATGCACTGAAGTCAGACAGCCGAGCACTTAAGGCTAATTACCGATTGGACAATAAATACTCTATTACCATATGCTTGGAAAATGGCCCTTCCCGCTATTCTGTGCTGCCCGAATCTTTTGGTGTATACAGAGAATTGTGGGAAGGATTAGGGGGTGGAGTAAGACAAGCCAGACTGACTTTGATGATAGAAGAGGAGAGGAGAAGTTGCAGAAATCCTGTGTCCATTCCCTTCACTTCTACCCCTAAAGACCAAGAATAAAAACCAAGGACTTTTGCTTATCCTGACTCTAGATGATTCTATAATATCCAGGGTGCTAATTTGCTCTTCACAAGATTCTGTGATATAAACCTCAACATTTTAAATAGTAAACATAAAATAAGGAGATTGTATAAAAATGTCATTATTAAAAAACTCTTATCCAGTTTTCAGGGTGCTTTTCATTAAAAAAAAAAAAATATATATATATGTATATATTACTTTGATTTATTCTAGAAACTTTGGACCAAAATCTTCCTCAAAATATGAGGTATATTTCTAAAAAATATACCTCAATAACTCTGCAATCACTCAGGCTAACATGAATAATTATTGGCACTGGAAAAATGAATTCAAAAGTATTTATCAAATACTTGTAAAGCAAGGGATTGAACATAAAATATATTTAACCAGCTCAAAAATATAGAAACAACTCATAAGAGACAAAATGTTTTTTCTTTTCCTTCTTCAGAGATCATCAAATCACCTTTTCCTTTAGTAGGTCGCATCTTCCACAAGACCTGCTTAGTCTACATTATACCAGTGAAGGGAAAAGTCCATAAGTTTGATTACTTATTTTCTTTCACTGTGTATTTACACATATAGGAAAACACATGTGTGTATTACATATATTGTTCATATCTGCATATGTGGGCATATATGTATATATACATAGGCTTAGACTCTTACACATAATATACATAAATATACATGCATATATCTGCATACACATACACATGTACATATATAGGTGTACATCAAAACTCTCTCCATGCCCTCATATAATCTGACATTTGATTCTTTATTTAATTCTAGCTCTAATTTTTTGTTTTGTTTTGTTTTTGTTTTTTGCGGGGAATTTGGTTAGGTTTGATTTGATTCACTTTTGTTTGGGGGAAGCTGTCTTCTTGATTTGGTTTTGCTTCACTCAGTCATCCTCCAGGTATATATATATACTATTGTTTTCCATTCATATCTATAGCTAATGTGGTCCCTCATATAAAAGAAGTTTCCTTCTTGTGCATGCATTGGGTTATTGTTGGTGAATACCTGGTACTTATATATTTACATTCTTATTCATAAAGTTGTTACTATTTAATACATTTGCCAACCCTGACACAGCCCCAATATATATGTAAATGAAAGCATCTGAGTAACTTGTCTTATGAATTTTTGGATATTGTTTATACAAGCCACTTTTCTATTATTTTAGTGACAACTCGATAGAGGAAGTCATACTCGTGAGGGTCAGGTATTTGTAGAGTCTTTACCTAAACTTGCCTTGAATAGTTGTGTTGAGGTTTTTGTGAGATTGAACATATTTTATAGTACTTAAACAATCAGGGTAGACTCAGGTAGATACCTTATTCCTACATTACATGAGTTTGAAAACATTGATAGTACTTTAACATAAAAATTAGTTCTTTCTTATACTGATAAAGACCACATTGTACATCCAATACCATATTTCAAGGACCACAAGGAAATAAAGGAAGCAGATGATTAATAGGATCCTGTTATCATTAGCTTAGAGGTCATCATTTCTCATTAATTGATAATTATAAAAACCACACACCCAGCTTTACTAGACTAAGATGTCATCTGGCCATTCCACAACTTAGTTGAATAAGTTTTTGTGAAATCCCATATTCTGGAGGTAGGTCTTTATGGACAGTTATAAATGTAGATGATGGGACTTATGATTATGGAGTTTGTTGACATTATCTTATGGAAGTGATTCTATCATGGTTTCCACTCATTTTTCCCTTTCTGATTCTTGGTACTATGGCAAAGTAGGTAGTACGTAATGGCTTGCTTGCACTGCTAAAAATATAAGCTGTATCAGCTAGGGTTGAAGCTAGTGTCTTCTCTTAACTAGAAAAATACATTATTGGATTACTTTCACCCATAATGGTTTAGCATAATTCTAGAAAATCAGGCTGAGCAAACAGAGTCTGATTAAAGTTTAGATTATGCCCATTCTCAGCTTGTATGATATGCAATCTTCCATACTTTTTTTTGTTCCCCAGTCTTCTAAATGAATCAGACACTGTGAATACAATATCTTCAACTTTTTCACTTCCCAGAATACTTTTGAGTGATCAGATTTAATATATTAATTGAAATCTAGGAATATTGAGGGTTTTATTCATGTCAAGGATAACAATAATAGATCACTATTTTGTAGAATCTTTATGTTTCTAAAGGTTTCTCTTTAAAACAATCCTATGAGATGGGTTACACAAGTACTATTATCTTCATTTTCAAGATAAAGAAACTGAGGCTCAGACAGGTTACAGTACTGAACCATATTAATATAGCTAGAACCTATTGGAGTCTAGGCTCAAACCTGGATCTCCTAAGACTAGTAGTTGATACAGTCTCTTTCCTCAGTGACCTTTGTTTAATATATCACTTGGGGACAATGTCAAGAATGCTGCAGTGGGGGTACTGCCCACTGTACTGACTAGAGTAAGTAAAAGGAAGGCATTACCTCATTGCCTCATTTCTAATAAAAAGGTTGATCTACTATAATGTAAACACATTAAACTTCCATGGCGTCTTAATCAACCTCAGGACAATAAAGGATGTTGTCAGTAGTCTAAGAAAAGAGATACCACAGGAAGAAGTACTGACATATTTTTGCTCAAGCTCCATGACCTATATATAATCATATATATCTTGCTTCCAGTCATTCTAATGGCAATTTTAATGCTTAATTCAACATCATAGAACTTTATCCACATTTGCTTTCATCAGAGTACAAAAATGAAACTACACCACAAGCCACTTTTTAAACATTACTTCTTGATGCTTCAGGTGAACTTTGTTGCATCAGTGACTATATTATTTAAATCAGAACATAGATGGAAGGAAAAAAAAAAAACAAAAGCAATAGCAACAATAACAACACATCTCCATACAAAACATAGGATTGTGAAATTCAGATTTTGCCTGAATTTAAGTTTCCTTGCCAGAAGTAAGGAAAAGGGTTGTCAAAATACTGTCATTTGAGGGGTGAGGAAACCAAGAAAAGTTTGATTTGATTTGATTGGTTCGCTACTACTGCAAATTTTCAGTTGTTAAACTTTACTTCATTGATATTGTTCAGATGTTTTGGCATTAGGGGGAGAGGGGAAAAATAAATCAAGGGAAATGGCATATAAAAATCAAACAGTTTTGCTCAAGTAAAATGTCCAGGTGTAATTACTGAAGACTGTGAAGCAAAAACTGATTCAAGTAATCCTGGCAATTCACATCTTCAGTTCTTGTATATTTAGGTGTGGAATGGGGGTTTCATTGTTTGTTTTTCAAATAAGAGCTACACTGTGTACTATACTTGCTAAACGGTGCTCAAATTGGAGAGGGAAATATACTGTTACAGGGCCTCTGTACAAGCACTTAATTAAGAGAAGGAAGATACACAAAATAGAAGTATACATATACATTTCATATATCTTTATTAAACAATAAGAAGTCACAAAGTACCCATTATTTTTTTTGCACTTCTCACCTGTTTAATTCACATTAAATATATATAAATATACATATACATATATGTGTGTGTGTGTGTGTGTGTGTGTGTGTGTGTGTGTGTGTGAGAAACCATTCCTGATTTGCTTCGTGACAAATCTATACAGGAATTGCTTTGTT
The DNA here is from genome assembly GCF_048593235.1 of Sminthopsis crassicaudata. Lineage (NCBI taxonomy): Eukaryota > Metazoa > Chordata > Mammalia > Dasyuromorphia > Dasyuridae > Sminthopsis > Sminthopsis crassicaudata. The sequence continues at coordinate 520,716,560 of NC_133617.1, forward strand.
TTCCATGTGACAAAGAAGTCAGAGATAAACATAAGATAATAATCAAATTAGCTTTCTGTGACCATGGTGTGCATCTCACGCAGGAACTATGCAGCACAGAATTGGAAATGGTTGAAATAAACTTCAAGATGCAACCATTTAAAAATAGCTCTATTTATTATTATAAGTTAATTCATATCAATCCTATGATAAGACTTTTAAAATATGGGAAAGCAAAATGTATGTGTAGTAAGGATAAAAAGAGACTATTAAAGAATCTATCATTATCTTGTACTTGGTGTGTCAATTTATTCTGTTTTCCCTATTTTCTATTATTGTTATGTTATCAGAATCATAGGATAAGACTATGTGCATATATCTAGTTGATCTGAAAATGGCAGTAGTTTTTATTTTCTTTTCCAGTAATAAAAGACATATATTAGAAACTCTTAGATTATGAGGTTTATTTGAGGAGTGAAAATTCCAAATACTTAGCAGTTCTAACTACAATATTAGTAACTGATGAAAATTGCTGTTTTTATAAGGTATAAATCAATCAATTAATCAAAAAACATTTAACAAACACAAGAAGTATTGGTTCTAATTCCTTAGATATAACAAAAGTGAAATAGTGCTCTCAAGTTTATATTTCAACAAGAGAAGCAATATATGGAGAGGGGAGAGACAGAAGAGAGAAAGAGAGAGACAGGCAGACAGACCAATGAACAAATGGATAGAGACACGCAGAAAGAGACTGAGAAAGGGACAGAGAGCAAAGGTAGAGAGATTGAGATAGAGACAAAAAATGAGACATATACACAAATAGAGACGAGGAGACAAAGAGATATAGAGACACAGAGAGACAGATTTGGAAAGAACATGAGAGAGACCAAAACAAGAGAGTGAGATGGAAAGCACAAAGATAGATCCACAAATAGATGGAGACTGAGGCACAGAGAGGGAAAGGCAAATACACAAAGATGAAAACAGAGAACAAAGAGGAGACACAGAGAGAGACAAAAACACAGACAGAAACAGACAAAGAGATAGACAGAATCAAAAAGAGATACACACAGAGAAAGTGACAGACCAAAGACAAAAAAAACAGAAATAGAGACATACATAGACAGAGAAATAGAGGTAGATTTAAACAGAGACATAAAAAAAGACAGAGACAGAGATGAAAAGAATTAGAAAAAGACAAAGATAGAGAGATGAAGGCAGAATACAAGTGAGTTATATGTATGTTTATATATACATATATATATATATATATATATATATATATATATATATATATATATATATATATATTAGAATTATTAGGCCAAAGAAACTATGTCACTGTACTCTTTAGCTCTACAATAAAACAATAATCTGCTCTAAATTCACAATACAATCCAGATTATTATCAGTTATGTGGAAGCCTGACTATCTAAAGAAAGAACATACTCTTTTCTAAAACTCTGGTCCCTTCCTTGAGCGAAATTTACTCAAAGATTAAATTTGCCTTTTTTAAACCAAGATAGAGGGTTGAATGGAGGAAATAATATGTATTTAATGTAAAAGTTAAATAAAGTATGAGACAATTATCTATTTCTGCACACAAGAGAAATACTTTAAAAAGTGGGCTCAAATGTGGTCATTAATAGAAAGACAAAAACAATATAGATTGTTGATAACTTTTCACTACTATTATATTCTTTCAGGTTGTTAGCACACAAAAAATGGAACATGCCATGAAGGACTTGGGGAGACTATTGAATTGGTATTCATTGTTACATTGTTTCACTGAATCACAATTTCTTTTATAGATATTCTCAAGTCAGAGTTTATCTTCTTTTTCTAGCAGATAATCATTCTTTAAGATAATCAATCTTTAAGAATAGTTAGTACAATTCCTGAAGTGTACTGGTCCTGATTGAAGCAACAGTATTTCCAGATATCTCCAACTAATCAGAACATCTCCAAGCCTTATTCGTCTTGAGATCAATATCTAGTCAATTGGGATTTAGCAATGAAACACAAGCAGAAGATGCTGTCAAAATTCCAGGTTCAACCTTAATTGGCTGAACCATACTACTCTGGTTGTTTCATAGAAGCAATGGATATGATGCTGCGGTAGAGAAGGACTACACTTCCATCATCCCTTATTGACCTTTCCAGAGCAGTATAATATCAGTAAGACAATGTAAGGAATGGAGAGCCAGAATAGATTTACATTTTTTTTTAAGTTCATTAACTTCTTGACTTTTTTTGCTCAATGCCCAATGAGGATATTGCAACATCAACCCTAAATCACCAGAATCACAAATGGATGGTTGGGAATATTCAAGTACCAGGTTAGCCCTTGGTTAACCAGAAGCTAGCAGGACAATTCTAAACATACCCAGTTATATGAATAGTTTAGAAGTGGCACCCAATCACACTTCTCTCTCTTTTTTTTCCTTTTTGAGTTAGTTCATTCACCCCAATCTTTAGTCAAAAACTGGGGTATGGAGGATTTCCCAAATCAGGTGACTTCACTGCTACTAGTACCCAGTGTGTAACCCTGGTGGGGAGAATATAGACTAGCTATTATATAATGTTATCTCCTATATATATTTCTTATTTAACTAACAAATCACCTCAATTAATTTATTTAAAAAATAAACAAAAGGCAAATAAGAAAAATAACTAAGTAACATTTCCCAAAAACTTGAGGTATATTCCACAAGTGATATATATACACACCATGGTGTAACACAGGTATAGACTTATAGAACTATAGAAGAAAGATATATAGATAGAAGATAGATAGATAGATAGATAGATAGATATAGAATATATATATATATATATATATATATATATATATATATATATATATATATATATATAAGAATCACATACCCAGAACAAGTTACAACTCTGGATTTTAAATCTTAATGGCTTTGATCTCTTTCAAGGATAATCTACATAGGAATTTACTGCTAGGTCAGGCTGTTTTTATTTATTTTAATTTAGTTTATTATTTAATAGCTACCTAGAATGAGTGGGTTTTTTCCTGTATCTCTCTAATCCCCTGCTGGGTGAGTCCTTTTCTTTTCCAGTTGGTCTTCTTGGGCAATTCCTCTTCTATGCTGCCAAGTAGAAACCCAATGTCTAGACTTTGTAGGACTTCCCCAAGTGTCATTCTTTAGTAGAGCAATGAAGAAATTTTTACCTATCAGGAAGAGAACAGAATTGCAGGGAAGAGCTAAAGCAATGCTTGTCTTGCTTCATTCTAATCTTCTGAAGAACAAGTAAACCCTCAGATTTCTGCTGAGATCTGCTGTTAACACTGAGCTCTTCTGAAAGTCCTAAGCTAAGTTCACTTCCATTTTACCCTATTTGATCCAAAAAAAAACATCTGAAGAGATGAAATCAAAATCCTAGTCATAGTGACGAATCAAAATCTAAATGTCATCTATATTGTAACTAGGCAATAGACATTGTCTCATTATCATACAACATTTATTAGAGTCAGAATTTCCTATCTATTACATTCAAAGTCCATATGTCTTTTACACAAATTAGATGAAAGGGTAAAAGATCTCTGACCATTTTTACCCTCAACAAAATGTCTTTCTTTTGTGGAAAAACTTTTTTTTTTTTTTACCCACAGTGGTTTTCTTTTATCTTATTGCAATTGTTCCTGTTTCTTTCATCAGTCAAACAGTTAATATCTTAAAGGAACATACTTTAAGGGACATACTTTATCATGAGTGTATACTATATTGTAAAGCTCTTACTACAGTGCCTAAGAAATGTTAAATGTTATATAAATATTAGCTATTATTATATATACAAAACAAATGCAAAATAGTTTATAAGGGAGAACAAGCCTTTGGAAAGTTATAAAAGGTCTTATACAAAAGGTGGTTCTTGAGCTGAGATTTGAAAGAATTCTGGGATTCTAAGAAGCAGAGGTGAAAAGGAGAGTTTGTTGCAGACACTGAATCAAGGGAAAGTTATGTATGGATAGCAGTAGACTAGTATGGCAAATTCACAGAGTATATGGAAAGAAGAAAGGAAAGAATAAAAGAAAGGAGGAAAAAAGGAAGCATGCATTTAAACATCTTTTATCTACTAGAATCTATGCTAAGTGTTTTACATAGCTTCTCATTTGAACCTCACTACAAGCTTAAGAGATAGAGGCTATTATTATCAACAATTTATATATCAAAAAACCAAGGTAGGGAGATTAAGTGACTTGCCTAGAGTCACACTACTAATAAGTGTCTTAAGCTAGATTTGAACTCCAGTCTTCCTCACTCTAGGGCCAGTATTTTATCAATTAATCAACCAATAAACATTTAAGTAACTGCTACAATAATAACCACTGCAGATACCAAATGAGGCAAAAGACAACACTCCCTGCCATAGTCTAATCTATTACAATATCTACATTTCTATAGGTAGCTGAAAAATGTCTGAAAAGACTAGAAAAGAAAAGTCAGGATTGTAGCGTGACAACTTTTAGATGCCAAACAGAAAAAGCATATTAGATCATAGAAATTAAAGGAGACATTAAAGTTAACTTTGTGGAAAATATATATATATTGAAATAGGGAGAGGCTTGAAGTAGGAAGACCAAAAATTAAACTACTGTAATAGTATAGATGAGAGGTAAGGAGAGCCTGAACAAAGGTAATTTCTAAATAAGTGGTAGAGAATGTATGCTGGAAATGCTGTGGGAAAATATTATGGACATAGAAATGATGAATTTGGAAACATTGGATATGTATTGTTAAAGTGGGAAATCCTCCAAAGGAAAAAGTGGGAAATTCCAAGAATGTGAATTTGATTGGCTTAAATTGGTGGTATGGCGTTGGAGCTTAGAGTCACACTGATTATTTGTAGTCAGTGGGGAAGAATAAGTTGATAGGGAAAATATGAACAATTAGAGAAATAAAGGGAGCATATTACTTGATGTTCACCAGGAAAGGTAAAAAAATTTTCCTAACTGTAAAGTTATTCAAATAGAAGCCTATTCTGCTTTTTTTTTTTATTTCAATGTCATTAATAACTCTACTCTGATGTCATTGTTGTCATTGGTCTAAATACCAGAAGGTGAACTGAGGGCCCTCAAATCAAATACTTATGTTCCAAAAGAGAACCCTACACAGAACAAAAGTCTTAGAAAGTATCATTATTAGTATTATGTATTATCTTCATTTATTATTGAGAGAGGTTCTCAGAGTGAACTTTATTTATCATACTAATGCACTGAGCTCAATTAACACAGAGATTATTGTAAAAACAAAATTGCTGTAAAACTGACTTGGTATAAGTATTTGATTTTACATAGTTATCCGTTACCTTTAAAAAAAATTATCCTCACTGGGTGTCAGACAGCATTTTCAACAATATCAAGGATGGATGTGTTCTGGGGAAAGGGATGAATTGTAGAAAACCACTTAAACTTAGGTGCTTCAAAGGAGAGGAAATGATTGTGCTGAGCTGATCACAAGTAATTTGAAATCTGGCCCAATGGCATTGTATAATGTCACAAAATAGAGTTCAACAGTTCAACTACATAGAAATTTGGAAAGCATCTTCACTGTTGTTTGTTGGCATAGGCACAAGGATTTCTAGATATTTCCCCCTGTATATGAATTTTCTGTTTCTTTCTGCAGGATTCATTTGGCTAAATCAGAGAGAAAATGTATGTACCTGACATGTATGTTCCCAGGAAGGATTAATATTAGTTGTTTCAATTCAGAATTGTGGGAACAATTATTATGAAGATCAGAGCATTGACATAATAAGGGCCAGAACTCAGTGATAAAACCAGTTGTTTTCAGACACATTTATATAATTCATATTTGACACATTCACCTGAAGATTTATCCATTTTTAAAATATTTTAAAGCCTGGAAAAAAGAGGAGAGGTTAAGTAAATTGTCTATGAATTGCTGCTAGGCCCAAAGAACTAGGGCTCTGGATGCATCTTCCTTCTCTTTACTAAAAACAGACAAGAAGAAACTTCAATGCTGAGGGAAATTAGCCACCAGAACGAATATTCTTAACTTGGGGGGACAGTGTGTAGGTGTAATTATTATTTGGGTAACTACTTAGATATGATTTATTTCCTCTGTAACTCTATTTATTTTATTTTGGACATTTAGAACTATTTTGAAAAATAAAGGATTCCACAAGCTTCGCCAAACAAAACCACCACTACAACAAAAAATTAAGAACTTGTGATAAAAGATTGTTTTTTTTTTTTTTCTCATACATTTTGCTTGGTTACATCTCACCCCCTTCTTCATTTGTAAAAATTGCTTAAATATGAGTTTTAGCTTCAAGGAGGAGAAAGAAACTTGACTAGAAGTTGTAGAAAGGCTTTAAAGACAAATGTTTTTAGTCATTTGGGGCATTGTTTTCCTTTAATTCTCTATTGTTTCTCATTTTGGCTCTGTTTCCTCTCTCTTCTTTTGCAGAGAAATTAGAAAAGCAAAAAAAAAAAAAATTACATAAAATAAAATAAAATAAACTTGTTAGACTATCATGGTAGGGGGTAAAACAAGTCCTAAACTTTTCAGTGGGTACTATATAAACATCTTATTCTTACAGAGAAAGAAATAATCAGTAATATTTTATTTTATTTTTGTATCTTTTTTCCCCCTTTTTTCCTCACTCTCAGCTAGTGTCTGGGAAATTCTTGTAGTATTACACTTAGGAAAGCAACAACACTATTTTCTTTTCAGAAATAAATGTAAATTTTAGAATTGTTATTTAAAATATCAACTTTATTAATGAGGAATTTTTTCTTTATTTTTCTTGATATTTTTCTTTTGTTTTTAAATTGAATTTCTTTGGTTTAGTAGATAGATAGCCTTTCTTCAAAGTCTTAAGTTCAGTTTAGTGCAGACTGATTAGTATCTGTCTTGACTCCTGAGGATACACAGGATACACCTTGACTTCAAGGTTCCGTTTATTATTACATTCACTTCTAAATAACATTACTTCTATCACAATGAAAAATTTTGTGAGTATATGTGTAACCTGAACAAAAATAATTTATATACTGATCGTGTATGACATCATATTTAATGTTTTGTACTCAGTCACAAACTTTTTTAATGAAAGAGACATAATTTCTCATTTGTTCTTTGTAGCGAGCTGTCGTCTCCAGAAGCTGCTGGATCGCTCTCTGGGAAGAGATCTGCTGTGTCTTCTACTCAAATCTCTCCGACAGATTCTTCTTCCTGTAATGAACCGTTGTCTCCAGGCAGTTGCTGTTAACTCTTGTCCAAAGAAGTGACTTCCCTTCCTGCAGAGAGCCCCGTCAAGCCTGATGCAATTCAGAGTCCTCCTTCTTGAATCCTGGCTCTGAATCTCCTCCAGCTCTTATCCTCCAGGCCGATCTGCCCTCTGCGCCCAGTGCTGTCTCTTTTTATCCTCCCAGAGAATGGGCGTGGGATAATGCAAGGGCTTCTGGGAAGAACCACCCCAGCCAATGAGCTTGCCCCCTCTATCAAGTCAACCTGAGTTCTCACCTTGTAATTGTCCAGAAAACCTGAATTCTCACCTTGTCACCATCCAGAGAACCCCAGTTCTCCCCAGTAATCCCAACATCTCCCCCTTTCTTTTGATTTAGAACATAGGACAGTCATGACCTTGAAACATAAATCCATCAATATGGGAAGTATTACAGATAATTACATAAATTACATAAGCACATAGTAACATAGTAACATAACACATGCTAGAAGTATATAACATAATCATAATCATAAATTGAAAATTTATAAATGTCCATAAGTCCATTGTCCATTAGTCTCATCTTGTGTGAGGAAGTCCAATGATTCCTGCTGGTTTTAAAGTTCTTTAACAGTCTTCTTATTATCCATGCTCTTTCAGTGTCAGATGTTTCTTAGATCTTCTCCTTTATTTTGAGGTCTTTCTCTTTTTCTGTCTCTCTCTGATGGATAAGGCGAATACGACTCGTTGGCACCCATCTGATTCCTTCTCCTGCTGAAGAAATACAAGCAAACCCTCTCTCCCAGGCAGTTAACCTATCTAATTTCCTTCTATTTACCACTTTCTAAATCTCTTCACATCATCTGGCAATTACATTGGAGTTGTTTGCACTGAACACAGCCCTGTTGGTTTAAAAGGCCTGTATTCTCCCCAAGTGTAATCCATTCTTGCTATCTGATTGCCTTTTGGCTCACTTATCAGGTAATCCCTTTCTGCCATGTGATTGCTTTTCTGCTGGTTGATCAAATCAGAGTCCTGACCTTCTAAAGGCTCTTTGGGTGTAACATCAGCTGCCATCATGCCCCAAGTCTTTTTTGCCTGGGGCCCTGGACCTGGGCCCCTCATCCCATTTCCCTGAATTATTCTACACTCTGATGCCCAATGGAGTCCTCTGTTGCATTTTGGACATGGGGTTTTAGGTCTTCTTTCACCCTGTCTTCTCATTGTATCTCCATACCTACACTGAGCTCTTAGATGTCCAATTTTTCCACATTGAAAACATCGCCGAGTTTCTCTAGAAGTCCCTTGCCAGGAGGGACCCTGCCTTTCCACATTCATCATTGTCCCGGTGTAAAAAGCATTTGTTCCCACTGTAGCACAGCGTCTTATGATCTCCTCTAAAGGAGCATCTTTGTCTAATCCCCATATAATTCTTTTGCAAATCTCATTGGCATTTTCCTTAGCCAGATGTCTGGTCATTATTTCTGTAGCTGAATTTTCTCCAATAGTTCTTTTGACAGCAGTTTGCAAACGTCCCACAAAATCTGCAAAAGGTTCATTGGGACCTTGCTGTATTTTAGTGAAAGCCTCTCCACGATCTTTCTGTCCAGGAAGGACACCCCAAGCTTTTATTGCAGCCTTAGCAATTTGTTCATATATTGTCATGGTATAATCAGTCTGTTCTGAATTCTCTCCATACCGACCTTCACCAGCCAAGTGCTCAAAAGTGAATTGTGTGTTAACTCCTATTTCCAAATTGGATCTGACTTGAATTTTACATAATTCATGAAATTCCGAAAGCCATAATAAATTTTCTCCAGGTTCCAGACATGTCCTTGCTATGGATTTCCAATCATTCGGGGTTAGGACTTCATAAGACAAACCATCTAGTAACATTTTGACATAAGCTGATGTAGCCCCATAAAGGGTACAACCTTTTTTCAAATCCTTAATTTTATTCAAATCTAAAGGTGCATATCTTCTCCTTTTTTTACCTACAGAATCAATCTCTTCAATCACAGGATATGCATGTATAAAATCACTTATATCCTGTCCTTCTCTCTTAGCTTTAACCAATGCTTTTTCTAATCTTGTCATAGGCTTAGGCTTCTTCACAGGCAATTCTGTTTGTGTTTCTGCCTCTTCCCCTCTTTCTTCCTCCATCTCTGAAGGTGGGGTTGATGCGGGCCTGTCAATAATCTGTTCTCTAGGCAGGGTTGAAGCTTCTTCAAGAGAATCATACCCTAATTCCTCATTTAAATCCTCTTGCTCTAGGGAAAGATCTTGATCTTTCCTTTTTTCCTCACACTTCCTCCTCTGTTCATTTTTAGAACTTTTCCTTCTCCTACAACTTGCTTGATAGTTTAAGGCTAATTGAACTATGTTGTACATATAAAATACTTCTGCAGAAATTGAACGAGGCCCATTTTTTGCTTGAAATTCTTTCATTTCATATCCCACTAGCTTCCATTTATCTACATCTATCTTTTCTTCCTCTAAGAACCAAGGGGATGTGCGTCTTAATGCAGCCAAGAGTTTAGCAATCTGTACCCAGGTTACAAGTAAACTCTGCTCCTCAATTATCTTGATTATACTCTCTATAGTACCACTCCTGAATGGAGCTGAGGTTGCTTCTGGGGCTGGGGTTGAGTCGGCTGAGGTCCAGGGATTGAATATAGCTAACATCTGCCCCATTTCAGCTATAAGAGATTCCTGGTTTAGCCCTTAACAAGTTAAGTTCCTTATTTATCTATTAGCACGCTCACTTAATCTTTAACAAAGTTTCCTCGTTACTCACAGTTCTGGGTTAGAGAGATTGAGATCTGAATGGGAGGCTTTTCCACTGGAATCAGGACTGTATCTGTCCCTGTTCGGGCACCAAATTGCGAAGATCTGTTCTAGCTCCTCTTGTCAGGATAAGCAAAAGTCCTTGCCCCACGTTGGGCGTCAATTGTAACGAGCTGTCGTCTCCAGAAGCTGCTGGATCGCTCTCTGGGAAGAGATCTGCTGTGTCTTCTACTCAAATCTCTCCGACAGATTCTTCTTCCTGTAATGAACCGTTGTCTCCAGGCAGTTGCTGTTAACTCTTGTCCAAAGAAGTGACTTCCCTTCCTGCAGAGAGCCCCGTCAAGCCTGATGCAATTCAGAGTCCTCCTTCTTGAATCCTGGCTCTGAATCTCCTCCAGCTCTTATCCTCCAGGCCGATCTGCCCTCTGCGCCCAGTGCTGTCTCTTTTTATCCTCCCAGAGAATGGGCGTGGGATAATGCAAGGGCTTCTGGGAAGAACCACCCCAGCCAATGAGCTTGCCCCCTCTATCAAGTCAACCTGAGTTCTCACCTTGTAATTGTCCAGAAAACCTGAATTCTCACCTTGTCACCATCCAGAGAACCCCAGTTCTCCCCAGTAATCCCAACAGTTATTTATGACCAAGTTTGGTTATCATAATTATGATGGTTAATTTATAATAATTAGTTAGCTTGTGTTTTATTGGGATTTTTAAAAATAGCTATAATTGAGGATCGTTTTGTTAGATAAGCTTTAACTTATGCTGGGTATCTGTATTTTTTTTTTTTTTTTTAAGAAAAGCCTTCTAATGTAATCCATGTAGCTTAAAATTTTAATTATTTATCTCCCTTTCTCTTGAGAAAAAGTGTAGTTATTACTCAGTTTCATGGAGTTATAAGTGTACTGGCCACCAACAGATTTGGGGTATAATAATCTCTGTAAAATATAATAGAATGTGCAGAAGTAATATAGGTCATGTGTGATATTGACTATGACTCTTTAAAACTTTTATTTTTGGATGCTTGTGATAATTTTTTTCTTTGAAATGGAATATCTGAATTTTGGCTATTACATTCCTGAAATGCCTTTTTATGATTTCTTCTAATAGGTGTTTAGTATATTTCTTCTATTTTTACTTTGCCCTCTCATTTTAAAATGTATGAGTGATTTTAATTAATGATCATAAAATATAATATACAGATTTCTCCTGTCTCATCATGATTATTAGGCATTTCAGTGATTTCTAGGCATCTTTACTCATTGACTTATAATTTCTGCTGTTGTTTAACCTTTTGACTTTATTATAGTATTTATAACAACCTCATGGAATTGTTGTTTTATGTTTATTCTAATTTTTAAGATCCCATTAGTTGTGTAAGCTATAATATCTACTATTCTTTATCATTCATTCTCCTTGCATATTTTTTTTCCAGAATTTTAATTAAAAGAAAATCCATGTATGCTTCTAGATATCCATGCAGTCTTAGGAGAACATGGATCTTTATTCTTTAAGCTTCAGTTTGCAGGTGTTATATATTATTCTCTACTATGTTGAATTAATTTTAGTCATTAAAATTATTATAATTCATTGTAGTAGTCTGTGTTTTCTGTTAGCTCTTATTTCCATTTTAGTTCTTTAACTGGGGATTTGTATCAAGATCATGGTTTTCTCCTTGATGATTTTTTAAAAATGATTGATCCTGCTTGCTCTTGGTCTGAGTAAACTGGGTTTTTCTTCCATCCTCCAGTACCCATAGTTACATACCTTTGATTTAGGAGTTTCACAAAGTCTTTTTGCAAAAATTTAATAGATCTTTCATTTCTGTGGTATAGAATGCTTGCCTTTGGTATCTTTTCATCTCCCCATTCTTCCCTCAGTTCTTACCTGGTCAACCACTTCTGTGTGTATATGCGTGTGTGTGTGTATATGTATGTATGTGTGTGTGTGTGTGTGTGGCGTCTACATGTACACATCAGTGTATACATATATATGTATACACTGTGTGGGTATTTCTGTGTGTATATGTGGTTTTGTGTGTGTGAGTGTGTGTGTGTGTGTTACTATGTTCAGATCTTCAATGATTTTACATTTTCTGTCAAATGCACTGATCCAGTGTTCAAGAAAAACTAATAAATTCATGTTAACAGTACCGGTCCACATGAAAACAGATCAAATATCCATGGGCATAATGTAAAGGATTTATCTAGAAAAGTCTTCCTTATGATAATAGGAAAAAAAAAAAAAGGGAATCAGCATGAAGCAAGGGTAAGACAAAGAAACTCACATTCTGAAACTAGTGATGTAAAGGCAAGTTCCAGGGTAAGGATTTAGGCAAGGATTCTAGCTACCTCAAGAAAGCTACCTCAAAAAAATAAAACCAGTGACAGAATCCTGTTGGACTTTGTTCCCAAAGACAACAATGAGTAAATCCTAAAATGGGATGCCTTGCCACAAATTGTCTCAGTTCAGATTATATTCATAAATTGCCTCACTAGGGAATATTGGACAGATGCTCCCCAAAGCCTTAGAAAATATTTTTAAAAAGCATTAGTAAACAAAAACGGGATCCAGGTTTCTCAAAAGCATAAAGCAGAAGAGTGAATAACTCTATATCATATATAAGGAACATAAAAATCAGTAAAATTTATGGTATGTAATATGAAAAACAATTAAATTAGAACAAAATACAAGCAGAGATAAATAAGAATTTTCAGATGTCCTAAAACCTTAAATCAAAAATAAATTAGCATATGAGTATAGATATTATTTGTCAAGAAATCTTATGTGAAAATTGTTCAGATTTATTAACACCCAAGAGCAAAGGGAAAATATAAAGAAACTACCATTGGAAAGGGAACCAAGATGACAGAATAAGACAAGTTGCTTGATCTCTCCCAGTTTCCCTCAAAAAACACATGAAACCAAACCATCAAATAGAGTTGGATGGAATGAAACCACTCTCCAACACAAGATAGATTGGAAAAACTTTTAAAAAGATCAGTCTTACTGGGATAAAAAGGGTGTTCAAGAAAGTTCAGAAAGACTCTAGAAAAACTAGTGAGCGGGTCCTAATCACAGCAAAGCAGTGACTAACACTCCCAAGCCTGGTTTAGTAGAGGAGTAGGTCAGTGGGGCAGCCTCCAATACAAGCTCAGAAGATAAACTCTAAGAAATCAGATTATTTTCTGAAAAGAGCAAGCAAAGCTATCCCACACAAACACGAGGGGACATTGTACCCAAAGCTAAGGCTCAGAGCTATACAAGAAGTTTGGAACAGTACCCCTTTAACCTAGGAACAAAACCCATAAAAGTGGGGGGAAAAAAAGCCAGAAATACAAAAGAAAAGAAAAGAAAATGAGCAAGAAACAAAAAAGAACCTTGATCATAGAAAGCTATTGTGGTGACAGGGGAGACCAAAATACCAACTCAGACAAGGACAAAATGTCCATACGGAAAATCTCAAAGAGTGATATGAATTGATTCCAAGTGCCAAGAGGCTTTTTAAAGTACTCATATTAGACTTTAAAAGGCAAATAAAAGAGCTAGAAGAAAAAATGAGAGGTATGCATGAGAAAGTCAAGGAAAAGGAAGGGAAAAAAAATGGCTGAAGAAAACAATTCCTAAAAAAAAATAATTGGCCAAATGTAAAAATTTCCACAGATTTCTTAAGAAATCCCTCAAGAAAAACCCTAAGAAATGTTGTAAATCTCCAAAACTGCAATCTCAAGTTAAAATTACCACAAGCTGACAGACAAAAAAAATTCAAATATGAAGGAGTACTAATCAGGATCTGACTACTTCTACAATAAAGGATCAGAGTACCTGGAATACTATATTCCAGAAGGCAAAGGATTAGGAGTAACAACCAAGAATTAATCACCCAGCAAAAACTCAGTATCATCTTTCATGGGAGTCAAGGGTTCTTTAATTAAGTAAAAGACTTTCAATCAGTTCTATTGAAAAAAAAAAAAGAACTAAACAGAAAATTTAATCTCCTAACACAGGACTCAAGGGAAGCATAAAAAGGTAAATGGGGAAAAAAAAATAAATAAATATATATATATATATATATATATATATATATATATATATATATATATATATATATATATATATATATATATATATATATATATATATATATATTCATTAAAGGTTCAAATATTTACATCTCTAAATAGGAAAAGTATACCTGTAAATCTTGAGAACTATATTTATTACTGGATAAACAGAGAGGGGTATCCTACGGACAGAGGGTATGGTTTTGAATGATTTATAATGTGATAACATCAAAGAAAAATACATTAAGGGGTGATAAAAGGTCTGTATCGGAAAAAAGGAAAGGTAAGGCATAATGAAACATGAAGAGGTTCAAAAGCTGTATTCCAATCTAGAAAAAGATGGGAGTGTGTTGAGTATTGTCTGAAACTTGATCTCATCAGTTTTGCCTCTAAGAGGGAATAACTTAATCATTCAATTGGGTGTAAGAATTTATCTAACCCTATAAGGATGTAGGAGGAAAAAAAGGAAAGAAAATGGAGGAGCAGGACAGAAGGAAAATCAAAAACAGAAACAGTAAGGAAAAAAGTTAAGAAAAGAGGGTAAAAAGTGAAAGGAAATAAGGTTGTAGATGGTGTGAGAAAAAATATGACTAAGGTCAGGGTGAAAAGAGAAAACAAAAACATTTAGAGGGGAGAAAATATATGGAGGGAAATACAGGTCTGGTAATCATAACTGCATATGAATAGAATGAACTCTACCATAAAATGGAAGTCAATAGCACAGTGGATTAAAAAACAGAATCCTACAACATGATGCTCACAAGAAACACACATCTGGCAGATGAAATACAGAGTAATAGTAAAAGACTGGAACAGAATTTATTATGATTCAGCTGAAGTAAAAAAAAAAAAAAAAAAAGTGATAATTCTGATCTCAGATAAATAGATCATATTTAAAGACATAAGGAAGAAAAGTTGAGATAGACCTCTGGGATGTTGTTCTTGGCAGTACATGGCACTGCACCAAACTGACTATGTATTAAGCCATAAAAATACAGAAATACAGAAATAGATAATGCTTTTTTTTTCAGACAACAACACAATAAAAATTATATTCCATAAAGGCCAGGGAAAGACTAAAAAGCAATTGGAGATTTATTCTAATTCTAAATCTTAAAATGAGTGGATCAAACAAACAAACAAAAAAAAATCACAGAAACAATCCATAATTTGATCCAAGAAAATGATAATAATAAGACAACATACCAAAACCTGTGGGACACAGGCAAAGTAATACTTAGGGAAATTTTTATATCTCTAAATATCTATATGAATCAAATAGAGAAAGAGGAGATTAATGAATTGGGTATGCAAATAAAAAAGCTAGAAAAAGAACTAATTAAAAACCCACAATTAAAAACAAAATTAGAAATTCTTAAACTCAAAGGAGAAATTAATAAAACTGAAATTAAGAAAACTATTGAACTAACTAAAAAACGAAGAGTTGGTTTTATGGAAAAAAATCCAACTAAATAGATAAACCTTTGGTTAAACTGATTAGAAAAAGGAAAGAAAAAAAAAAAACAAAAAACAAATCACCAGCATCAAAAATGAAAAGGGTGAATGTATCACGAACGAAAAGGAAATTAAAGCAATAATTAAGAGCTATTTTGCTCAACTGTATGGCAGCAAATCAGTCCATCTAAGCAAAATTGATGGATGTTTACAAAAATATAATTTTCCAAGATTAATAGAAGAGGAAATAAATTACTGAAATTATCCCAATTTAGCAAAAGAAAATTAAACAAGCCATTAATGAAGTTCCTAAGGAAAAATTTTCCAGGACCAGATATATTCACAAGTGGATTCTAACCAAACATTTAAACAACAGTTAATTCCCATAATATGTAAAATATTTAGAAAAATAGGCAAAGAAAGAATCCTGCCAAATTCCTTTTATGATATAAATATGGTACTAATACCCAAACCAAAAAGTGGCAAAACAAAAGAAGAAAATTGCAAACCAATTTCCCTAATAAATATTGATGCAGAAAATTAATAAAATATTAGCAAAGAAATTAGAGAAACTTATCAGCATAATGATACACTTACACTATGAATGTAGGGCTTGTCCAATATCAGGAAAACTGTTTTCATAATTGACTATATCTATTAACAAAACCAATAGAAATCATATGATAATCTCAATCCATGCAGACAAAGTTTTTGATAAAATACAGCACCTATTCTTATTAAAAACACTAGAGAGCATAGGGATCAAGGAAGCTGTCATTAAAATAATAAGTAGTATCTATCTAAAACCTAAAGCAAGCATTATTTGTAATGGAAAGAAACAATAGGTATCCCTAATAAGATCAGGGATGTATTATTATTCAATTTTATTCAATCTTTATTTGAAATTATAGTTTTATCATTAAGAACAGAAGAGAAATTAAAGGAATTAGAATAGACAAGGAGGAAATAAAAGTATTCCTCTTTGCAGATGATATGATAATATACTTAGAGAATCCCAGAAAACCATTCAAAAACATGCTTGAAAGAATTTATAGCTTTAGCAGTTTTTCAGGAAATAAAATAAACCCACAGAAATCATTAGCATTTCTCTATATTACTGACAAAGCCCTTCAACAAGGTAGAAAAATTTCACTTAAAATAACTGTAGACCAAATAAAATATTTTGGGGTCTACCTGCAAAGACAAACCCAAGAATTATTTGAACACCATTACAAAACACTTCTCACATAAATAAAGTTAGATCTAAACAACAAGAAAATATCAATAGCTTATGAGTATGCTGAACAAAAATAATAAAAATGACAATTCTGTTTAAATGGTTTTACTTGTTCAATTCTATACCAATCAAACTGCCAAAAATTGTTTTATAAAACTTGAAAAACATAATAATAAAATTCATCTGGAAAAGCAAAAGATCAAGAATATCAAGGGAATTAATGAAAAAGAAAATACAAAGGACAGTGACTTAGCAATACCAGATCTAAAAATAATATTATACAAAGGCAGTTGTCAAAAAACATTTACTGGCTAAGAAACCAGTAGTGTATCTGTGGAATAGATTAGATAAACATGCACAATGCTAAAGCCTTATAGTAATCACTAGATTTGATTACCCCCTCCCCCACTTCAGCTTCTGGAATAAGAACTCACTATTTGACAAAAATTGCTGGAAAAACTGGAAAATGATGTCAGCAACTTGGCATAGACTTACATCTTACATCTCATATCAAAATAAGGTCAAAATGAGTACACAATTTGGGCATAATGGTTGATACAATAAACAAACCAGTAGAACAAGGGATAATTTATGTGTCAGATATTTGGAGAAGGGAGGAATTTATGAACAAAAAAGAACTAGAGAACTTAATGAAAGTAAAAATGGATGATTCTGATTAAATTAAATTTTAAAAGTTTGCATAAACAAATCTAATGAAAACAAGATTAAAAAGGAAGTACAAACCTGGGAAAAATATTTTCAGCTAGTATTTCTGACAAAGGCCTCATTTTTAAAATATGTAATGAAAATTTATAAGACTACAAATCATTCTCCAATTGAAAAGTAGTCAAATGATAAGAACAGACAATTTTCAGATGTCAAAATTAAAGATATCTATAGTCACTTGTAAAACTGCTCTAAATCACTCTTGATTAGAAAAATACAAATTAAAACAACTTTGTGGTACCACTTCAAACCTCTTGGATTGGCTAAAAGGACAGAAAAAAATAATGATGATTATTAGCATGAATGTGGGAAAACTAGGACACTAATGCATTGTTGGTGGAGTTGAGAAATGACCCAACCATTCTGGAGAGCAATCTGGAACTAAGCCTAAAGGACTATCAAACTGTTCATATCCCTTGAGCCATCTGTGCCAGTCTGTATCCAAAGGAGGTCTTAAAGAAGGGGAAAGGACTGGAAAATGATAGTTTCTCATCAACTGGAGAAGGGCTGAATAAGTTTTGATATATGACAATAATGGAATATTATTGTCACATGCCAAAATGATCATATACAAAAAATGATAAACAAGCTGATTTTAGAAAGGTTTGGAAAGTTTTACATGAACTTATGCTGAGTGAAAAGAATCAGGAATTACAATGTATTGTGTACTTTGTACACAATAACAGCATGAATGGGTGATGATCAACTGTGAAAGACTTGTTTCTTATCAGTAATTCAGTGATCCAAAAAAATCTCAATAGATTTTGGGCAGAAAATGCCATCTGCCTCTAAAAATAGAACCATAGAGATTGAATATAAATCAACACATGCTAAGTTCACTTCTTTTTTCTTTTTATTCTCTCCCCTGGTTTTTCCCTTTTATTCTGAAGTTTCTCTCGGAACATAATTCATTGAGTAATGTGTTTTAAAAATAAATTAATTAAAAGAAAAAAGAAATTACTCAGAATGTTTTGAAAGACAAGACCAAGTGAAATTTTCCCAAGTAAAACTCTAGAAATTCTAGGGGAAAAAAAAAAAAAGAGAGAGACATCTAAAAGTAAACATTCAATATACTAAGCAGTCATAATCAGAAGCACAGATGATTTGGAAACTATCACTACATAGAAGAGAAGAGATTAGAATTTCATGTAGCAGAAGACTAAAGATAAAAGACTACAAGCAGGAATAGTAGGAAAAGTTGAGTATAAAGTCATGAAGAGGAATATAGGTCTTTAATGAAATAGGTTATATCAATATTCTTGATGAAAAGACAAGAACTGAGGAAACATTTTAAAATACAAAAGTGTCAAAAGAAATACAGAAAAGTAATACATTTGAAATTACATTGGATAATATGATAATGAAGTGTTTACAGTCTAATGGGGTAGAAGAAATAATGTCATTCAAAATTTAATGATTTAATGTTCAAAATCATATAAAAAGATTGCTTTTATATAATTTTTTACTAGATAAACTTTCTGGAGACTGAATTAAGTTGGATTCTTCAATGACAATCTTTGGAGTTTATGCTCCATAAATTGTTGTTAACTGATTTTATTTATATTATGTGATGTATACATATGTAGATAAAAAAGCTACTCTTTAAACAGCTTTCATTCTACCTTCTTGCCAGGATTCTATGAGATCATTGCTGTTTTATTGTAATAAGTTTTTTTTTTTTAATTTTTAATCCACATTGCTTTATGATCATGTTGGGATAGAAAAAACAGACAAAAAGGGCAAAATCATGAGAGAGATAAATAAGCAGAAAATAGAAGTAAACATACCTTATGTTAATTTACATTCAGTCTCCATAGTTCTTTTTCTGGATGCAGATGGTATTTTCTGTCCAAAGTCTATTGACATTGCTTTGGATCACTGAAATGCTGAGAAGAACCAAGTCTTTCATAGTTGATTCTCCCATAGCAATAATGTGAACTATGTACATAATGAGAATTATGTACAATGTATTCCTGGATCTGCTTGTTTCACTGAGTATCAGTTCATGTAAATCTTTTTGGGCCTTTTATAATCAGCTTGTTCATCATTTTTTTAAAGAATTATAATATTCCATTTCTTTCATGTATCACAGCTTGTTCAGTCATTCCCTAATGTATGAGCATTCATTCCTTTTCCACTTCTTTCCTTCCACAAAAAAGAGCAGCTACAAACATTTTTGCACATGTGGGTCTTTTTCCCTCATTTAAAATTTCCATGGGGATACAGACCCAGCAGTGGTACTGCTGGCTCAAAGGGAATGCACATTTTGATATGATTTTGATAGCCCTTTGAGCATAGTTCCGAATTACTCTCTAGAATGCTTGGATCATTTCAAAGATCCACCAACAATGCATTAGTGTCCCAGTTTTCCCACATACCCTCCACCATTGATCATTATCTTTTCCTGTCATTTTAGCCAATCTGAGAGGTGTGAGGTGATACCAAATAGTTGTTTTAATTTCTCTAATCAAGAGTAATTTAGAGTATTTTTCATATAACTATAGATGACTTCAATTGTCTGTTCATATCCTTTGATCATTTGTCAATTGGAGAATGACTTGTATTTTTATAAATATGACAAAGTTCTCTATATATTTTAGAAATAAGACCTTTATCAGAAAAACTGGCTATAAAAATTTTCCCCAGGTTTGTACTACCTTTTTAACCTTCTTTCTGTTGGTTTTGTTTGTGCAAAAACTTTTTTTTATTAATTATAGTCATTTAGTTGCCCATTTTGCCTTTCATAATGCTCTCTAGTCCTCTGGTTATAAATTCCTCCTTTCTCCAAAAGATCTGATAGGTAAATTATTCCTTGTTCTCCTAATTTCTTTATGGTATCCTCCTTTATTCCCAAATTATATATCAACTTTAACCTTATTTTGTTATGGGATGTAAGCTGTAGGTCTATGCTGAGTTTCTGACCACTACTGGGTCTGTATCCCAAGGAAATTTTAAATGAGGGAAAAAGACCCACATGTGCAAAAATGTTTGTAGTTATTTTCCAGTTTTCCCAGCAATTTTTTGTCAAATAGTGAGTTCTTATTCCAGAAGCTGAAGTTTGGGAGTTTATCAAATACCAGATTGCTACAATTTATTATTAAACATAGTATCTATATTTAGTATTTTTTTGTCTATGTTTCTACATGCATGGAGCAGAAAGTTAACTGTTCAGGCCATAAATTTATCAGTCACACCAGTTATATTTTCCTAAATTAATTTTGTTTTATAAAGGTGTATATATAGGTCTGGAAATAAAATCATGATTAAGAAAGTATCTACAAGATAATTTATATACAGAGAAAAAAAGTCCACATAGAAATATACATGCACCATCCCCTAACTGCTGAAAATAAAATCAATTAAGAAAAACCTCTATCTTTCTTTAGATATGTGATACACTGTTATTTCTTTTCTGAGAGGAAAAAAAAAAAGAGAGAGAAATATCCATCATCTATATCATTCCAAGAAAAATACAGATTCCAAAAAAAACAAGATCCCTGCCATCTAAGAATTTTCCTTGAAGTTATTTCTATGGATGGCTTATAATATAATGCTACCATGCTATCATACCGAGGAGCATGCAGTTAACCATTTTTTAAATGAGATCATCAATCGTGATTACTCTGAAGGTAGTAGTATTGAGATAATTCATTTTATTCAGAAACATTATACTGTCTTGATATTCATTTATCTAGACTGGAAGCAGGATTTTCTGAGATCCAAAGATTGTAGATGATGAGATTATGTACAAAATTTACCTCCTAATAGCTTTTTTACTTAGAGAAATGAAAAATCTCTTTAAGAATAAAATAAGTGAAACCCTTCCGTATTATAACCTTTCTTAGATCCTGAAATATTTATTTAAGATGTGGGAATATACTCAATTACAATTTTAGCAATTAAAGCAGTTGCATACCTGATTTTGTATGTATTTTTCTTCAAGACTTCAAAGATTATGTAAATATTGTGGTTGGTTCTCATAGTCAACATTTCTTGACTAAACAACTTGAGTTATTATTTTACTAGATCTATTCTTATCTCTGAACAAAAAAATCAAGGAGTGGGAGACAAGGAATATGCAGTAAGACCATATCAAGTACACTTATATAAATAATTATTTGCATGAAATGCTCTTTTGTTTGTTTCCATTTCTATTATTGTTATTAAACCCCTAAGCAGTTCATCTTTGATGGAAGTAGTAAATAAGGATTTGAAATAGTTGAATCTAAAACTGTATGGCATTGAACAGCAATTTGAAAAACATTAACATAAAATTATCACCTTCATATAAAATTCTATTTCAAAGAAATGTTTCTTTAACTAGGTTAAATTTGATGTAAATGGCCTGTTAGTTCCCAATCTCAACCACTTCTGCTTATTAAAGGCAGTTTCAATAATTTGTCTATGAAGGAAACTGATAATCTTTGCACTTAAGCACATTGATAATGTTATCTGAAAAAGCCCCAGGGCTTTCATTATTCACCTACAAGATAATAAGTAAATATGTAAAACTCAAGCAAATGGGATGGGAGAAGAAAAAAAAAAGAAATAAAATTGGTATCACCTTAGGGAAAAAGAAATAGCACTCTGAATATTAGTAAAAAAAAGAGGATGAAAAATTTAAAAAGAGGAAAAATGGAGATAGTGAAAAATTAGGTTGATAACCAAGGAAAGCAATAACTGAAGTTAGTAGGAAAGTATTGCATAAATCAATATACAGGTATAATACAGGACCTAGATAATACAATCTAAATGGGCTCAAGGTGATGCATTTAAAAAACAATAGTGTCCATTCAGAGCTTAAGGGTTGGTTTTTTTTTTTTTTAAGTGAAAAATGCTTGAAACATTGTAAACAAAGAAAACCAGAGAATCTTTTTTATAATAATTTCATAAATGTTTTTGCTTTAAGAAAGGACAGTAAATAAACAGGTTAGTGAAAATGCACTGGCAATAATATGCTATTGTGAAAACTATCAGGTGAAGAATAGCGACAAAGAAGGGTCACATGAATATCTTTCTTTTCTATTCTGTTTAATGGGACAATTCCACTAACCTAAAATTTTATTGTTCTTATTTTCCTCCATACCTGTGATTTCTTTAGGATAACACTTAGGGAATAAACCCTTTCTATCAATGCATTTAAGCAACTGTTTTTCAACTTAGGTGTTCAGAGTGGTTCCTGAGAATTTGAGAGGTTAAATGAATTTCCCAGAGCCACACCTTTATCTCAGAAGCAAAATTTGACTTGAAAAGTTCACAATGCCTTAACATCTCTAAACTCCAAAAAGTGTCATCTTAATATATTTCTGCTCAGGAGGGGAAGCTGGCTTAGTGGGGAGGAGTCCATGAGAATCAAAGGCACCCATTATATGACTGTGCCTGCCAAGGGAACTTAAAGCAAGTCACAGTTGAAGCAACAACTCCACTTGTGGTGGCAAGGTGTCCTCATACAAAAGCAATCCTAATCCCACATCAATCAATTTTTTTTTCTATCTTCTCTAATAAAACTCCATCAGGAAAAAAAAAAAAATCAACCTGAACTAAATATTATGACTCTGAAAGAATATCTTCATCAATGCTGCAATTAATAACAAGACATTCCCAATGAGTTCTTGTATAGGGATCCAAGAATCTTACTCTGAACCACTGAACATTGCATGGATTAAGCAGATTATAGCCTAGTTAGTAATGAATTTTTGTGCCCTAATGGAAGAATAGTACTATGGAGTAATATGTTTTTTTACTAACTCTAGGATTCTTTCTTAGTCCATTTGTCCAAAATAATCGTGTAATGATAAACTAATCAGAGAGGGAATTAAGAGATAAGAGATATTAACTGCCAAGAAGGATTCAATCTGTACAAATAAATAAGAGTGTTCAATCATAGAGAATGGGATTCTTCCTTTCTTAGGCAAGGATTTATGCATGAAGACTGAACAAATTTCTTCATTCATTTATAAAAAGGAGGAAAGGAGGAAAATAAGTATATGCCCATTAGTTAGGGAATGGCTGAACAAATTGTGGTATAAGAAGATAATGGAATATTATTGTTTTATAAAAATGGACAAGCTGATTTTAGAAAAGCCTGAAAAGATTTACATGAAATGATCCTGAGCAAAACAAGCAGAAACAGGAATGTATTATACACAATAACAGCAAGAATGTGTAATGATCAACTATGAAACAGTTGGTTCTTCTCAGTGTTTCAGTGATTCAAAGCTATCCCAATAGATTTTGGACAGAAAATACCATCTGCATCCAGAAAAAGAATTAAGGAGACTACATGTAAATCAATACATGCTATATGCACTTCTTTTTTTTTTTTTTTTTTTGCCATCTGCCTCCAAAAAAAGAACTATGGAGATTAAATGTAAATCAACAATGTAAATTCACTTTCTTTTTCTTTTCTTTTTTAAATCTCTCCCATGTTTTTTTCCCTTTTGCTCTGGTTTTTCTCTCCCGATATGATTCACAATGTATACTAAAATAAATACATTTACTAGGAAAAGAGATTGTAAAACTGCAGAAAAAAAGAGGAAAGAGTTGAACTTGGTGGCACTGGAGATCCTTATAAATTCTAAATCTACCTAGTTCAATGTTTTCAATTTATGGATGTGGAAACTGAGGTCCATACAGTTTAAGGGAATTGAATCAGATAACTAACACACTGGATGACAGGCTTTCAAAAGATCTTGATGCACTAGAACACTGAGCCAGATATAATAAGATGATTTTCATTAGGAATAAAGTTTTATTTCAGTTCAAAATTCATTTTCACTATTACATTATTAGGTTCTCAAGGTTAAACAGCAGTTTATCTGAAAATTATCTTGGGGAGGGAGTTAGAGAGATTAAAGCTCAATATGAGTGAGCAGGAAGTTGTGAAAAGTAAAAGAAATTATATGAATTTGTACTGCAATAAGAAATAAATAGTTCCCAGGAATAAGCTAGAAAGTAATAGTTCTAGCATTGATCTAGTCAGAATATATCTAGAGTATCATGTTAAATTTGAAACATCACAATTTAAGAAGGAAATTGACAAACTAGAGATTTCTGAAGAATAGAACATCTAGTTTGAGAAAGAATCTAAAGTCTATGATACAATACACTTAATGACTATAAACTTAAGACTGACTCTATGTAAAGATAAGTTGAAGAAAGTGGGTGTCTTTAAATTGGAAAAGATTCAGCAGGAATGTAATCTGTGTTTTCTTTAGGTATCTGAAGTTCTGTCATGAGGTTGAAGTTTTAGATTGTATCTATTTATCTCTAGAGAACAGAAAGAAATAATAGGTTGAAGTTAAAACAGATTCATTTAGAACTAATGTCAGTCAACAATCATGTGAGCATCTACAATTTATTTGACTGGCAAAATGCTGATCCCTGGAGACACAAAGACAAGCATAAAAGTGACCCTGTTCTCAAGATGTGTGTGTGTGTGTGTGTGTGTGTGTGTGTGTGTGTGTGTGTGTGTGTGTATGTGTGTGAGGCTGTATGTATGTGAGAGAGAGAGAGAGAGAGAGAGAGAGAGAGAGAGAGAGAGAGAGAGAGAGAGAGAGAGAGAGAGAGAGAGAGAGAGGAAGGGAGGTAAGGAGAGAAAGACAGAGAAAATTGCTAAGCATAGAGAACATTCAATAGCTGATCAAAATAATTTAGGATAGGGATGAAGAAGATGCCCAAAACCAGCAAGGAAGAGAGTGTCCATGGATGCACATTAAATGAAGAGGAGTAGTGAGTAAGAGGAGAGGAAAGGTAAAAAGCAATGGGGTTAATTCAGGAAATGCTTCCAGACATTTCTATCTTTCAGAAATAAAATGAACTGGTCAATTTGGTGGAGAGCAAAAGATTTTCTGTGACCTCCTCTGACCTTCTCTCAAACCAACAGAAGACTGAGCCTCTAAACTGGTTTTGGAGTCAAAGAACCCACACATATTTATAGCACAATACATACCTAGAAGAACTTGAAAGAATTTCAGTACAGGTCTGTTTCAAACAGGGGGACAGTCTCCCTAGCCAGACCACAGCACAGGGAGATCAGGGAAAGAAACAGGTGGGGAGTCAAAACATTGTTGCTTCTGCACCTGGGAATCTTCTGTGAGCCTCTTAGGCTATTCTGTCCTGGTTACCAGGGGGTGATTTAGCAGATTTGCTAGACAAGGCAAATTGTAAACCATTGAGTTTAGAAAAATGCGGGGTCCTAACCAGAATTACCCACCACCAGAAGTCAATCAGCAGAACTGCCACAGGACAAATTAAAGTGGCTGTCACTCCTTAGCATTGAGCAGACCTGTAGCCTTAAAAAATGATAAACAAAAAAAAAAAAAAAAAAAAAAAGGACAGAACTCTCAACATAGCTTTTATTGAGAGAGAGAGAGAGAGAGAGAGAGAGAAGAGAGAGAGAGAGAGAGAGAGAGAGAGAGAGAGAGAGAGAGAGAGAGAGAGAGAGAGAGAGAGAGAGAGAGAAGAACAGACTTCAAATCCTGAAATTCCTGAAAGGCAAACCAACTCCAGATGAAGCCCCAAAGGCAGATATGAGCTGGTCCCCATGAGATTATTGCAAGAAAGAAGAAAAGAAGTTTCCATTTGTTAAATGAAAAAAAAATGCAATGAACAAAACAATTTAATTGGCCAAATACAAAAGGAGCTAAAAAAGGTAACTGAAGAAAATAATATACTAAAAATTAGAATTGAACAAATGGAAATGAATATTTCAATAAGGCTTCAAGAATCAGTCAAACATAAATAAAAACAACAAAAAACCAAATAGAAGAAAATATGAAATATGTCTTAGGAAAAATAACTGAACTGGAAAATAGATTTAGGAAAGATAATATAAGGATTATTGGACTTCCTAGAAGGCATAATGAAAAAAGAAACTAGACATTCTTTTACATTAAATTAAAAAGAAAAAACTGCCCTGATATTTTAGAATCAGAAGTTAAAATAACCATTGAAAGAATTCACAAAGGCAGCAAGGTGGCACAATGGATAGAACACCAGTCCTGAACTCAGGAGAACCTGAGTTCAAATCTGACCTCACACACTTAACACTTCCTAGCTGTGTGACCCTGGGCAAGTCAGTTAACCCTAATTGCCTCAGCAAAAACAAAAACAAAACAAAACAAAACAAAACAAAACCTCAATGATTATCTTCTGAAAGAGATACCAAAATTAAATCCCAAAGGAATATCATTCCTAAATTTCAGAACTAACACACCAAGGAAAAAATAATGCAAGCAGCCAGAAAGAAACAATTTAAATACAGAAGAGCCATAATTAGGATTACCCAGTGTAACATGCCCTCCTAGCAGTTACTATTACCAGTCTGTCCTAGGCCCAACAGAGTACCTTTGACCACTGACCTTTGCAGTGTCAACTCTACCTGGCTCCCCTCCTCTGAGGCCTTCAAAGGTCTCTGGCCACGATTTCTTGAATCTATAGTTTAATAACCGGTAGCGCACTCAAGAACAGCCACATGTAATCTTAAAAGCCTTTATAATACCTACTCATATAATGCCCTGACTTGTTAGCTCCCTAGTGAACACCTGGTCAATGTACACAAGGAACTGGGTAAAGGTATTAGGCAGAATTATAAAGAATATTAAAGAATGAAGAAGGGAGCAAAAAGTTGTCGGGACAAGCCGAAAGGCCTTGTTTCAGTAGTGGGAGATGTTCTTCTGAAGTCAATAAACACTCAGTGCTTATTATGTGCCAGATAACTGTTCTAAGAACTAGGAATCTAAAAAGACAAAGATTGTACCTGTGCTAAAAGGTGAATGAAGGAGGGAAAGAGTAAGAGAAATTTCCAAGAGATACAGCAAGGAGAAAAAGGAGGTGTTTTGAGCAGAGCTTCCTCCTTAAATGGAGTTTTAAGAATCCCTAGCACCACCAGAAAATGAAGGTCTAGGATAGAAAGAGAAGATGGAAAATAGAGATAATTAGAGGAATCCCAACAAAACCAAAAGAAATAAAAATAATCAGAACATAGTATGTACAATTACATGACAACAAAATTAAGAACATAAAAGAACAAAGGAATCCTATTTAAAAAATAAAATACTACCATTATCCAATTGATAAATGATCAAAAGATATGAACAGACAATTCTCAGACGAAGAAATTGGAACTATTTCTAGTCATATGAAAAGATGCTCCAAGTCATTATTAATCAGAGAATGCAAATTAAGATAACTTTGAGATACCACCACACACCTGTCAGATTGGCTAGAATGAGAGGGAAAGTTAATGTAGAATGTTGGAGGGGATGTGGGAAAACTGGGACACTGATACATTGTCGGTGGAGCTGTGAAAGAATCCAACCATTCTGGAGAGAGATTTGGAACTATGCTCAAAAAGTTATCAGACTGTGCATACCCTTTGAACCAGCAGTATTACTACTGGACTTATATCCCAAAGAGATCTTAAAGAAGGGAAAGGGACTTGTATGTGCAAGAATGTTCATGGCAGCCCTCTTTGTAGTGGCCAGAAATTGGAAACTGAGTGGATGCCCATCACTTGGAGAATGGCTGAATAAACTGTGGTATATGAATATTATGGAATATTATTGTTCTGTAAGAAATGACCAGAAGGATGAATACAGAGAAGCCTGGAGAGACTTACATGAACTGATGCTGAGTGAAATGAGCAGGACCAGAAGATCATTATATACTTCAACAACACTATTGTATGATGGTCAATTCTGATGGACGTGGCCCTTTTCAACAATGAGATGAACCAAATCAGTTCCAATAGAGCAGTAATGAATTGAATCAGCTACACCCAGTGAAAGAACTCTGGGAAATGAGTATGAACCACTGCATAAAATTCCCAATCCCTCTATTTTTGATTTCCTTCACAGGTTAATTGTACACTTGCAGAGTCCAATTCTTTTTGTGCAGCAGGGTAACTGTATGGACATGTGTGCATATGCTGTATTTGGCTTATACTCTGACATATTTGGCATGTGTTGGTCTGCCTACCATCTGGGGGAGAGGGTGGGGTAAAGGAGGGGAAAAATTGGAATGGAGGGTTTTGCAATTGTCAATAATAAGAAATTACTTATGCATGTATCTTGTAAATAAAAATATGTAATAAAAAATACCAAAATTCTCAGAAGACCTAAAATGGGAAGTAGTGAATTCTCGTAATCCTGATGGATTCACCAAAGAATTCTATCAAACTTTTCAAGAACAACTATCAACAATATTTCATAAGTTATTATGAAAATCTTGGATAGAAAGCTCCCTGTCAGAATGTTTTTTTTATGAAATAAATATAGCTTTAATACCTTAACAATGAAGATATAAAACAGAGAAGGAAAATGATAGGCCAGTCATATTAATGAACATAGATTAAAAAATTTGAACAATATTATGTTAAACTGTAGCAATTTATCAAATATGTCATTCATTAAGAACAAGTGGTATTTATATCAGGGATGCAAGAATAATTAAATATTAGGAAAACAATCAGCATAATTAGGAAAACAATCAGCATAATTAATCATATTAAAAAACAAAACATTCCAAACCATATATATATTTTAACAGATATTGGCAACAAGTTTTCTATTAAGAATATAGCATTTCATTATGCTAAAAACCAAACTAAGCAGAGACATAGAAAAAACTTTTTATTAATAATAAAAAATCTAATACCTAAATCAAACATCATCTATAAAACAATACACTAAAACTTTTCTCAATAAATAGAGGCATGAAACAAGAATTCCCAAATTAAGACAAGAGAAATTAAAGAAAGATATAAAAATAAAGAAGAAATAAAAATAATCTAGCTGTAAGCAAAGTTGCATGATAGAAAAAAAATCCTCAAAAATCAGCAGCATTTCTGTACAATAATAACAAAACCCAAGAATGGATATACCATTTGAAATAAGTACAAACTGTAAAATATCTGCGAATCAACTTATCAAAACACTCAAAAATTTGTATTCAATTAACAGGATTTAATTACAAAGTACTTCTTAATGAAATAAAGAGCAATGCAAATAGCTGGAGGAATATTCAATGCTTCTGACTGGGCAATACCAATATAATAAAATTGGTAATACTTTCAAAATCAATTTACATACTTAAAATTATACTGATCAAATGACCAAAATATTGTTTTAAAGGACTTGATAAAATAATTTAAAAATTCAACTGAAAAACAACAACAAAAAAGTCTAGAATTTGAAGGGAAATGATGAAAAGTATCCAGATGAAAGAGAAATAACAGTTCCAGACTTCAAAGTATATTACAATATAGTAATCATAAAAACCATTTGATAATTGTCTAAAATTAGATAGGTGGATCAGTGGAACACACTAGACAAAAGAGAATCACAAACAATTGAACTCAACTCAGTATGTTGCAAAGTAGAAAACATAAATTACCCAGGGGGAAAAAACTTCTCCTTATGTGATAAAAGCTGATGAAAAAACTGAAAAATAGTTTGGATGAAATTAAGCTTAGACCAATACTTTAAATTACATTCAACAATACATTCTAAATGGAAACACAAAATTAACATTAATGATTAGGCTACTTTTTTGGTCTTTTTTAAACTTTTCTTTACTTCTATTAAACATTTGTCTCTACAGAAGCTTTTCTATTTATTATAAATTAAGGTATCTATTTTGTTACCGTGTTGTCACTGTCATTGTCGTTTAGTCTTTTTAGTTATGTCCAACTCTTTGTGAAGCCATTTGGAATTTTCTTGGTAAAAATTCTGAAGTGGTTTATAAGTCTTTCCTCTCATTTTACTAATGAGGAAAACCAAGACAAACAGGATTAAGTGATTTACCCAGGGTAACATAGCTAGTAGGTTTCTGAGGTCAGAATCAAACGCAGGAACATGAGTCTTCCTGATTCCAGGTCGAGCATTCTAATTATTGCTCCACTTAGCTGTCAAGTTATCTATTTTGTCTTTATTATTGTCTTTATTGTTTCTGAGGTCAAGAATAGATTTATTTTCTGTAGCTGTGAGGAACATATATATTCTTTGATGGTGTATCTATTAAGTAATGACTATGTATCTATCATCTATTTATACACACAAATTTCTCTGATGAAGGCTGGACATCTAATATATAAGTATAATATATATATATATATATATATATATATATATATATATATATATATATATATATATATATATATATATATACATATATATGTGTGTGTGTGTTATGTGTAGACATATATGCATCTATAGATAAGAATACATCCATTCATGTGTCTGTATGTATTGTACACATATACATGCATTTATACATGCATATATTTTATATCATAAGTGTGTATAAATAGATGATAGATACATAGTCATTACTTAAAACAACTCTCAAACTCTTCACACCCTGAAATTTTATAGTATCTATCTAAAAAATGTCCAAAAAACCCCTTCACTTATTTCTTTACTATCCCTGTTAATGAGTTGTATGGTTTTATTTATTTATTTTTTAAATTCTAATCACTTCACTTCCATTTTCTTTTCATTTACATCATATATGACAACCAATATTAAACAAGGCTATTTCCTGAGACATCTTCTATAGCTCAATGCTATTTCATTTCATAACATGAAAAGCTTCAATGGATTCAACTTTTTCCTCTTAGAACTAGATAATCTAGCCATAAAATATTTATGAAAGAAGTCAAAGAGAACAACAGAATTTTTGGAAAGTTAAATACAATATATATCCAGAAGAGATTCATTGGGAATAGAATCGATTATCCCCCTTTCTCCTCTGTACATGGCACCTACCAAAAAAATTGGCTATGCATTAGAGTATAAAAACCTAACATCAAATGAAGAAAAGTAAACTATTTAAGACATCCATTCCAGATAATAATACAATAAAAACTATATTAGATGCATATATCCATTCTAAATTATTTGGAAATTAAGTAATCAAAACCTAAAAAATGAGGTCAAAGAACAAATTATGGAAACAATTTTGATAATTTCATTAAAGAGAATAAAAACAATACAAAAACATATGAAAACTAAAGGAATGAGACAAAACCAATACTTAGTGGAAATTGATCACTCTAAATGTTTATACCAATAAAATGGCAAAAAAGCCAATGGGATATGCAACTAATTGAATATGCAACTAAAAAAAAAACTTTAAGAGGCAATTTTAAAATAAATCCTGAATTAAACAGCAAATTAGATATCTTGAATATAAAAGGAGAGATTAATAAAATTGAAAGTAAGAAAACTGTCACACTAATCAATAAAATTAGGAGCAGGTTTTATTGGAAAAAAAATAGAGAAAGCACTGGATAATCTGATTATAAAAAATAGAAGAAAACCAAATAACTAGTATCAAAAGGGGAAAAAGTCAATTAACCACCAATGAAGATAAAATCAAAATTATTAGAAGCTATTTTGCCCAATGATATGCCAATAAATCTGACTATTCAAGTGAGATAGATGAACATTTGTTATTGTTCAGTCATTTTTTTCATTCTTTGTGATGCCATAGACTTATAAAGCACTAATCTTTTCTATTTTCCATTTTCTTAAAGGCTAAATTCATGTTGTTTCTATGACACCATCTATCTATCTTATCCTCTTTCATCCTTTTTTTTTTTTTACTTTTTCCCTTCAATCTTTCTGAATATCAGGATCTTTTCCAATCAGTCCTATCTTGTTATTATGTGATCAAAGTATTTCAGCTTTAGTTTTAAAATTTGACCTCCCAGTGACCTGAATTAATTTTTAAAAATACTGAAAGCATTTTGACTGATTTGATCTTCTTATTGTTCAAACGACTCAGAAAAGTCTTCTCTAGAATCACTTAAAAATGATTTATTGTGCAATTTTAATTAAACTGTAACAGCTATGCATTCCTACTGGAAAACAAACAAACAAATATAAATTTGATTATATGGGCTATCTTTTGTCAAGGTGATATTTCTCCCTTCTTAGTGTGAAGATTTGCCATAGTTTTCCTTGTAAGGAGCCAGTGTATTTTCTTTTCATGGCTACAAATGTCACCTGCAGTGATCTCTGAGCTTAAGCACACACATGAAAAAATCTGACATTGCTTCCATTTCTTCTACCTCTATTTGTCAGAAAGTGATGAGACAGTTGTCAAGATCTTAAGACTCTTATTGCATTTTTTTAATGTTAGGCTCCATACCAGTATTTTTTACTTTTCTCTTTCACCCTCATCAAGAGGCTTCTTAAATTTTCTTTATTTTTTGACATCAGAGTGGTATCATCTGCATATCAGACACTTGGTATTTCTTTTGGCAATCTTAATTCCAGTTTTTGATAAATGCAGTTTGGCACCTCAAATGATGTATTGTGCATTTAAGTTAAATAAAGAACGTGAAAACCTACAGCCTTGCTGTACTTCTTTTCCAATCTTAAACCAATTGCTTGTTTCCTATTTGGTTAAAAGAATTGCTTCACCGTCTTACTACAGATTCCTGAGGAGATGAATCAGAAATGAAATACTCCTGCCTTTTTGAAGACTTGCCACAAACTGTTGTGATCCATACAAAGGCTTAAATTTACTTAGGAAGCAGGAGTAGATTTTTTTTTTTTTTCTAGAGCTCCCTTATTTTCTTCATAATCCAGTAAATATTGTTAATTTTTTTTCTTTAGTTACTCTACCTTTTAAAAACTGCCTGCTCTTTTGGTAATTCTTGATTTACACTTTGATGAAACCTGGCATTCATAATCTTAAACACAATCTTGCTGGCATGCGGAATGCCTTTAATTGTTCTCTAATTTGAACATACATTAACACTGCCTTTCTTTACAATTGGGACATAAACTAATCTTTTCCAATTCATTGACCATTGTTGAGTTTACCAAATTTGCTAGCATATTAAGTGCACTATTTTGCCAGGATCATCATTTAAGATTTTAAATAACTCAGCTGGAATTCCATCACTTGGACTAGTCTTATTGTTAGCAATGCTTTCTAAGGCACACTTAACTTTATACTCAGAGTTGTTTGGCTCTAGATCATTAATCGCACTATTGAGGATATTGACAATGCTAAAATCTTTCTTGTGCTGTTCTTTTGTGTATTCTTGATATCTCGTCTTAATCTTTTTTGTGTTTATTATGCATTTTTAATATTATTTTTTAAGAAATCTCTTGTTTCCCAATCTATTATTTGTTTTTCTTGTTTTGTTTGTTTTGTTTTTTGCACTGTTCTTTTAAGAAAAACCTCCTATCCCCTTGCTAATCTCTGGAAGTATACATTCAGTTTAGTATACCTTTTCTTCCCCTCCCTCTTTATCTTGCACTTTTCTTCTTTCCCCAGATATTTGTAAAGACTCACCAGATAATCATCTTGCTCTTTTTCTTTTTCCTTTATTTATTTATTTTATTTTATTTTATTTTTTGTCTTATGATTTTATTGACTTTAAGGGCTATTCCATTTCTTTTAATTTTCTTTTTTCTTTTAGTGAAATAGTTATACATAGAGATCACCTAAAGAATTTACCCAGTCCAATTCATTTAAGTTCACTGCTCTCCAAAATGTCAAGTTGTATAACTTTTTCATTTTCTGTCCTTAATTCATAAATCTTACGTTCCAGATTCTTATGTAATATTATTCTTTATGGCATTGACATTTTGTTCTTCACCAGGTATATCCATAACAGCTCTTCCTTCTGGGTTTGGTCCAGCTGATTCAGTAATATTTATAGTTGTCCTCTGTTATCCCACAGTGGACAGCTTGAGACCTGTAATCTCTCTCTTTTTTTTTTTTGGTCACTTTGTATATTTTTCTTGCCTGTGTGGGGTTTTTTCTGTGTTTTTGTGTTTTTCTTTTTCTTTTCTACCATGGCTAAAATGGAAATATGTTTTACAAGACTGTACATGTATCATGTATATACATTTACTTGCCTTCTCAAGGACAGGAAAGAGAAGAATGGTAGGGAGCCAATTTGGAATTCAAAAATGAATGATAAAATATTTTACATGTAATTTAAAAAATTTAAGAAACACAATTTAGAATACTTGAATATTTGAAGAATTCCTGGACAAACAATTGATATTAATGATAATAAAAATAATATGGATTGCTTCACTATAAAAATCTAAAATTTTTCATAAGAAAAATCAATATACTTAGAAGAAAAATACTGAACTTCGAAAAACTTACAACAAATTTCTATGATAAATTCCTGATATAAAATATTGTTAGAATTGTTTTATATATTTACATAGGCATAAGAACTCATTTGTAGGGTGGGGAAGAAATGCATGCATATATACTATACTATACACACACACATACACATATATATATATAAACACAATTTTTTATACAAGAATTGGGGGAAGTTGGGCACCTATCAAAGAATAACTGGAAAAGTCAGGAAATAATAATTCACTATATCCATAAACATTTATGAGAAATCTCCCATCTCTCACTCTAATACATTCTGGTGATACAAATATAAAGAATGAAGCAATCCTTACTTGCATAGAACTTATATTCTTTTGTTTTTTAATTTTTTAAATTAATTTTTATAATTATAACATTTTCTTTGACAGTACATATTCATAGGTAATTTTTTTTTACAACATTATCCCTTGTACTCCCCTCTGTTCCAAATTTTTCCCCTCCTTCCCTCCCTCCCCTCCCCTAGATGGCAGGCATTCCCATACATATTAAATATCTCATAGTATATCCTAGGTACAATATATGTATGTGCAGAGCCGAATTTTGTTGTTGTTGTTGTTGCAAAGGAAGGATTGTATTCGGAAGCTAAAAATAATCTGGGAAGAAAAACAAAACAAAACAAAACAAAACAGTGCTCACAGTTTATACTCATTTCCCAGTGTAGAACTTATATTCTAATGAGGGAATGTAATAAGTGTGTACATAAATATATATAGAACTTTAGAGATAAAAAATTGGAAATGATTTGAAAGGCCTGATATTAGCTGTTAAAGCAATCAAGAAAGTATCATGTAGAATATGTAAGGGCCCTTTAAATGGGCGGACACAGTGCATCGGGATTGAGGCCCAGAAATAATTTCTGTGGATATTAGGACTGCCCTTGGGCGGGATCCTGGCCATATTGAGATAGCTTCGTAATGGGTGACTCTCTCGCTGATTGGCTGTGTGTGTGACCTCACAGGCCCTATATAAGCCCACTGCAGGCAGCAACCGCCCTCTTTAACCTCCTGCTGTTCACCCTGGCTCCTAGCCTGGGTGGCCAAGCCAAGATGGGTAGCCGAAAGAGGTAAGGATTTTGGTAGTGAACACGTGGGTCTTCTGACCAGGTGTTCACTCGGGAACCAACAAGTCAGGGCATCAGTTAGGGCATTATGTGAGTAGGTATAATAAAGGCTTTTAAGATTACATGTGGTTGTTCTTGAGTGCGCTACCGGTTACTAAGCTATAGATTCAAGAGATTGTGGCCAGAGACCTTAGAAGGCCTCAGAGGAGGCGAGCCGGGTAGAGTTCACACTGCAGAGGACAGTGGTCAAAGGTACTCTGGTGGGTCTAGGACAGACTAGTAATTGTAACTGCCAGGAGAGCACGTTACAAGAATATAGTATGTGAACCACATCTTGTAAGAATTTATCTGTGTAAGGGATGGGGCTATCATCATTTACCTTTACCTCCCCATTGTTCTAGTCTGAAAAAAAGGAAACTAAATCATGTTCAATTTTATTGGATTTAGTCCTATTCTTTTCAGTTTTCTTTTTTTCCCCAAAGTTTTACTTATTGACCTATGGATCATTTTTGATTCAAATATATGATTTGAGCAGTATTTAATGAACAATTCTTAGCATCTGGTATTTGTTTTCCCGGTTTTGCTAAAGGATGCCATAAATCTTGATAACTCAACTTAGAACTAAGCTTTAAATTATCATGGTCCACCAATTTCATTATTTAACACATCTTTAGCGCCATTAGGCTATTTTAGTGCCATTAGACTAATGAATCATTCCATATCTTACTTGTCTTTATGTCTTTGAAGAAAAGTAGTCTTTAAACTAATCTTCCAAAAGACTAATAACTACAATATAAAACTAGCTAAGTGCTAGTTTATTTAATTATAAGTGTATTTATTGTTTTCTGTGTCAGCTATCCCTCTGTTACTCCTTAGAAAGGACTGCAACTATCACAATTGTTATTGAAAATCTGTAGATCAGTTCTAGAAATAACCATACTAGCTTCTTAAGCTCTTGAGTCAGTTTGATGTAATCCAGGACCTCTAACAGAGTACAACTTTTTTTTTATTGTCTTCCAATAGTCCCTCTGCTCCCACTGAAAGACTGATGACAAGTTCATTCATCTGGTCTCTGAACTCACAGTGAAATCAAATTGACTATCTTCATTTTGAGGATGCATAAAGGATCAAAAACAGTTTCCCTGAGGCTCTATTAGTTTATTTTCCTTCTCTATTTGTTCCCTTTTATTAAAAGGGGATAATTGGAATGAAGAAGGGGGAGGTCATAAGGAATCATCAGCATTCTTGATGGGGGTTGAGGTCCCTTAAGGTAGGGTCTTTTGATTCACAAATCCTGGTCAAAAAGCACCCTTTTGAATTCCAATGATATCCAGGCTTTCCCCAGGTCCCACCAGATCTCAGCTAACTTGGGTTTTCCCAACCCCCACAGTTTAAACCCATTGAATTCTATTCAATGCTGACCCTGGCTAAAAACTGGCTAGGAGCCTGGGACTACACCCACCTTCAAGATCATCAAGAGCCCCCTATTATAAAAGGGCTACTTTGGAGCGTATGTTTTGTAGAAGTTCTAAGCATGGTATCCTTATGTCAGTCATGCCAAGGGTTTCTGCCCACTGGATCTATTCCGGTGCCCTTTTATCTCTACCCTCAACTTTACTAACTAAACTTTACTTCCAAACCCCTACAATAAACCTTTTTATCAATCTAGGTTTTCGGGCCTGTAAATTTCTTTACAGGGGACTCTGTGCCATCACGGGACTATCCTTGTGCCAACTCAAAAGGGGTTCCCCCTTTCCTAACTCTCATCATTCTTACCTAATACAATTTCCCACATGGAAATGGTTGAGGAATATCCTTCCAAAAAAGAATGTTCACATGTAATGGAAATGACATGAAGAAGCATTCTATACTTT
The DNA here is from genome assembly GCF_048593235.1 of Sminthopsis crassicaudata. Taxonomy (NCBI): domain Eukaryota; kingdom Metazoa; phylum Chordata; class Mammalia; order Dasyuromorphia; family Dasyuridae; genus Sminthopsis; species Sminthopsis crassicaudata. The sequence goes on from NC_133617.1 coordinate 520,754,140, forward strand.
CCAGAATTATAATTCTGCAAAATCTGCTGTGGTTGTGACATAGACTGTGGCCCCTTTAAGATTTCCTTTCTGATTTCCCAACCCCCAAGGCTGACCTTTGATTCACAAATCCTGGTCAAAACTACCTTTTGTATTCCAAGGGGAGAGATCTGGATCTGAGCTAATTTGGGCTGTACTCAGCCCCCATTCTAATGATCTGCTCAGGTTTCCCAACCCCCACCTGGTGGGTTCTAGCCTCCAAGGAATCAATTTGGGACTCTACCCATAGGCCCCTTCAAGCAAATAAAAGAGCCAAGCTGGAATCATCTCTTGGCAGAGAGTTAAAACATGCAAGCACCATGCTTTGCATCACAGACTCTCTGTCACTTTTGGTGCATTTCTTCCTCTATCTAATACCTTTTACTAAACTAGACTTTAACCTTACTTTCAAACCCTACAATAAACCTCTTTTTTATCAATCTAGATTTTTGGGCCTGTAAATTAATTTACAGGGGACTCTCGTACTGCCACTAGAACTCATTTAAATTTGTATCTGATGAGGAGTAAATGATGAGGAGTAAACTGAGGTCTAAACCAAGATGGGTAAGTTCCTTTTTCTCTCTCTCCTTCCTTCCCCAAAATAACCAAGGATGGGTTTGGCAGCAAAGGAATTTGCTACTTAATGCTGTATGGAAACATAGTCTTTATTGATTAGAATGGAAACACCGGAGAGCCTGTGGGCAAAATAGCTGCATGGTACAAGGCCAATTTTGCAAAGAGTAGATTTTTGAGTTCTCTCTTTTATACAAGAGCACAATCATTCAGATGCAGTGATGTAAGGAGGTTCCTGAGAGTGATGTAAATAAGATAAGGATTCTCTTGTTATCTTTTGGGTAGAGACACAAGTCTCTTCCCCAAAAAAAGAATTTCCTGATGCCATTTGGTCTATCTGAGCAGATTAGAATGGGGGCTATAAAACCCTGGCCAGCTCAGATAGCCCAAACTAGTTTGACCACATCTTGTATCAAAGGTTCAAGTCCCAAAGGAAGTTGGAGATCAAACAAGGAATACCAAGGGGCTACCGCCCTCAACATAACCCCCCTCAAGCAGTTACCTCTTAAATTCTTTTAAGAAAAAAAATTTTGGGGCAGGGTCTCTTATTTGAGGAAGATTTTCTCCAAGGATCTTCAGAGTAGCAGGGTCCCCTCTTGTTCCCCCCTCAAGCAAGTCACGTCCACATGCATGTGGGAATAGGGGCAATGAACTCCTCTTTAACTGCTTTGAGCTGGCAAGGGTCATAGAGATTTGGGGTTCATGCCAGGAGGTGAGGTGTGAGGTGTGGGGGGAGGGCAGCAGGGCATTTAGGGGGTGTCCCAGTCAGTTGTCCCATAAATTTTTCTCCAGCTGAGAATCCAAAACTTGAAGCCTAGAGAAAACAGATCTCAGGAACAGATTAAAAGTGGGGTGTCATCTAGGGTAGAGATGGTGACACCTGGAAATGGGGAAATATCTCAGATCTCCTCTGTGGGCTGTTGATAAAATGCTAATGGCCCATCTATTAAAGAGAAATAGGAAAAAATGCTGAGAAAGTCAAAGCTAATCTCCCACACTGTCTTAGAATAACAGCAATAGTTACACAGTTTTAACCACTCCCAACCCAAATTTTAACACAGTAATAAATAACCCAGACAAGGTTTATCAGTCATTCATCAACTATTCCCAAAGTCCTCCATCAGCCCAAAGTTCCCTAGAAGCAGGATCTACTCCATGGTGTCTTCTAAAACTGCTGCAGGCTGAGAAATGGTTGGAGGCTCTCATTCCATGGGATGGGTCTACTGTGCTGACAAAGCTGATCTAGGTCCCAGAAGCAAGTCAATATCTGTAATTTGACCTAAAATCTAGAACAAAAACATAAATCTAACAAATAAAGGTTAGAACAGTCTGTGATATAAAGACTGGTCCACAGGAGTGCTGCAAAAATGTGAAGAGGCCAAAATAGATTGGCCAGCAGCTTCCTATGTGAAAAAAATGATTAAAAACCTTAAAACAAAACATTAGTGTTTTCTAACAGTAGCAGACAGATGACCAGACTAAATGCTTATTTGCCCAAGCATTTAAGATACAATGATTGCATATAAAACTGAAAATAGCAAGGTATGACATAAAATCAGTTACAGGAGAAAAATGCAACATAATTATAGCTTTAGCAGTTAAAACTCAACTTCCAATCAATTGTCCCACTAATTGCCAGAGGGTGGAGCTTTACAACTCCCAAAAAAGCATTAACTAATTAACTAATTAACTTTTTAAGTTCAAGAAAATTTTATCTCCAATAATAAATTCCATTAATCAGATTTCTGATAAATTCTAAACAAACATTTATCATAACCTTATATTGATATCAATAAGGAATTTGTCTCAATAATTTCACAACTTAAACAATTATCATATTCAAATAGATATTTCATAAATGAGCATTTTGCTTTTAAAATACCTAATACATAGTAAAATATCCCAAATTGCATAAGATAGGAAGGGATAGTTGGAAACATGAGATCCTCAAGCTGGCAAGGCAGGGCGGGGTTTCCAGACAATTTTTCCCTTCAATTCCAGTACCTTGGGGGGGATGGGTGAGTAGGATCTGAATGGAGGAGTAGAACAACAGAGGCTTCCAGTATGAAAAAAAAAAACGAGATTGGCATACATACTAAATCCAAATTTACCCCAGGCAGCTTGGCTTTGCTGATAGAAGAAGGTGGGCCTGGTCCAGGGGCACACCACCTCAAGTCTAGAGAGGCCTGGGGGGCAAGGCTGGAGTCCATGGTCCTTTCCTTCTCTGGGCAGTCGCTCTTCCTGTGTCCTTCCAGTTCGTACTCAGGGTAAGGGCTAGAGCCTGCGGGCAATTCCTCGCCCAGTGGCTGACGGAATCTGAAGCACAAACTTTGGGGTCCTTGGAAAATAGTGGTAGCCAGAATCTGTGCCTGCTCTCTGCTCTTTACTCCTATCTTTCCGTCCTCCTCCCAATGCCTATATGCCCCAAAGGCGACTTCTGATAATTGAGTCTTGGAATTTTGGGATTCTAGAGCCTATTTCTGCCAATTTAGTCTTATATCTGGGGAAGACTGATTGAAAAAATGCATGGAAATGATAGCAATCCCCTCTAGAAAAGTGGGGTGCAGGTTAGTGAATTCTATAATGGATTCTTATCAGCTGCTTGCATAAGTTTCTCATAATCTACCTGCTTTGTATTCCCCTTTTCCATTCCTTCAGTGGGACAGGTTAAAAGATGATCCTTCATCTCTGTATCACTACTCCTCTTCTCTCTGTTCCCACTCCCCTCTTCTATGTCCCCACTCCCCTCTTCAAAGTTCCCCCCAGAATCTGCGAAGGGACTAATAGCAAGGACCCCCATCTGGTACCTCCCAGTCATGTTAGCCACAAACCTTGGCGTCTTATCTCCTGTATTGTGGGATAAGAAGAAATAACATCTCCCCAGGACAGATCGCTCTGAAAAGGAACGGCTGTAAACTCCCCAATAAGTTCCATTATGTGGGAAAAATCCCAAGAAGGGAGGGACCTTTGCACTCTAAGTGTTTCCCCCAAAGAGCTGGCCATTTCTCTGGGGAGGCAAGGCTTAGAGATCGCTAAATCAGAGTCCTGGCCCGCAGCTGTAGTAGAGTCAGGCTGCCTGGGAGGAGTAGGAGGGTGGAGGCTCTGGGGCAGGGAAACCTGATTAGGAGCAGGGAGGGAGCAGGGTGAGGAGGAAGGGTTGCCACTTCTCAGCTGAGAAGGGCAAAGCATCAGAGTATTCCCGGAGTCCAACTCTGGGATTAAGTTCTGCTGGAGATCAGCTTCACTCCCCGGTTCCACCTCAGTAAACTTAGGCAGAAACATTCTGCAAGTTAACCGCGATTTGGGATCCCTACAGAGGACCCAGAAAGCTTGCACGTATGCAACTTCTGACCATTTACCGAGTCTTCTGCAATATAGATCTAATTCCCAATTAGTAGAGAAAATAATAGATCCATTAACAGGCCAGGCCTCACTGTCCAGTTGATAAAGGGGCCACACTTCGTTGCAGAAGTGAATAAGATTTTTTAATTTGAAATCCTTGAGGCCTAATTTTTCCTGTTTTTCAAGAGATATCCCAGAGGTGAATCTTTAGGGATGGAAGAGAAGAGTTGACCCATTTTTACCACTACACAAGCCCGAAAATTTCCACTTTTATAGTCCAACCTGATCAGACGTCTCTGTCAGGTCCCACAAATATTCCCCTTTTCTATATAGAGGAAATATCTGCCCAAAAAACAGAATCCATTTGCATCTAGCGTCCCAGATCAAACAATTCCCAGAGCTCTTTCAGCTCCCTGCAGTTTAAAACCACTATTTTTCCCGGGATTTTGGTTTTAATCTGCCCACACTTATAAAAGGGAGAATTCCCAGCTTACTCAGTAAAATTACCTCGAAAGATCGGGCCACCAAATAATGAGGAGTAAATGAGGAGTAAACTGAGGTCTAAACCGAGATGGGTCAGTTCCTTTTTCTCTCTCTCCTTCCTTCCCCAAAGTAACCAAGGGTGGGTTCGGCCGCAAAGGAATTTGCTACTTAATGCTGTATGTAAACATAGTCTTTATTGATTAGAAAAGAAACACGGGAGAGCTGGTGGGCAAAATGGCTGCATGGTGCAAGACCAATTTTGCAAAGAGTAGATTTTTGAGTTCTCTCTCTTATACAAGAGCACAATCATTCAGATGCAGTGATGTAAGGAGGTTCCTGAGAGTGATGTAAATAAGATAAGGATTCTCTTGTTATCTTTTGGGTAGAGATATAAGTCTCTTCCCCAAAAAAGAATTTCCTGATGCCATTTGGTCTATCTGAGCAGATTAGAATGGGGGCTATAAAACCCTGGCCAGCTCAGATAGCCCAAACTAGTTTGACCACATCTTGTATCAAAGGTTCAAATCTCAAAGGAAGTTGGAGATCAAACAAGGAATACCAAGGGGCTACTGCCCTTAACAGTATTCTTGCCGAATCCAAAGGGGTTGCAGGGGAGCTCCATTTGACTCCCTATACCCCAAACCTGCCATTAGACTTCAATTAATCCTAATTTTATTTAGGTATTCCTAATCTAGACCTCAACATTTGGTTATACCTCATCAGTTGTTCCTTGTCTTTCATTCTCAAAGAAGACCAAGACTTCAAGGAAGTGATGCTGTGACATGCAATTGAGTTGGATTTAAGTGAAGTTGGATTATGCAAGGTCACCAGTCTTATTCTCTCCTCCAGAGGTATCTAGGTTGAGTGACAAGATTATAGATCAGAAGGATTATAGATGGCCCTGGATGCAGTAGAATTTAGCCTATTTTAGTTGTGTTTTTTTTTTTGTTTGTTTGTTTTGTTTTGTTTTGTTTTTTGTTTTTTTTAACAGGTTTCCTTTGGAAGAGGCAAGGCCACTCAGTGATTAAGACTAGATAAGATTTAAGGAAAAGAATGCCCTCTTTTACTGTGAAAAATAAAATCTAATCTTACAGGGGAAGATTAGGTTTCTGGTTAAAACAGAAATAATTGTTGTTTACATTCACTCAGAGATAGTCAGGGCCAAAACAGTGACCTATTTAGTCTGAGCTGGTTTATGGAGTTGACTCCTTTTTTTCTAGCTTTGTTCTGCTTAAAAGAGAAACAAACAATGCACTGGGTGACAAACCACTCCCCATCTTAGGCTAGCCAGTAGATAACCCTTGAATAAATACCCCAATACTTTTCATGGAGTGCATCTTCTAGAGTAGATGTAGTAATAACCCTAAGGTCACCTGACCTCAGGAGTGCTGTAGTTCCACAAACATTGCTGGCTGACAGATAATAACAATCTGTTGGTCAGCAGTAACAAAGATTTTGGACACTAATGAGGTGCAAACTAGACCACTTCTCAACTCTACCTTTAAGCCATAAAATGAGCATATCACTGAAAATCAAGCACCTGGTCTCTCACTTTTTCCTATAAATTTATCTTCTTGCTCCTGGTTCTTTGCTAAATTCTTTTGGAACTTAACCCACTTTAATTAGCCTTACAATTAAAATAAAATGTGTCCCTTATTATGAAGATATTTCCACGCTTGCAAATTCTTTTGAGACATCCCTCAACACCAGTCTGGAATCCCAAATTTTGAGGGGGTCTCCTTTAGAATGATATTTGTTCTTTATTTTTGAAATAGGAGATTGTTGATAAGTATGATATTGTGAGATTTAAAAAGTTAGAATAATGAATCACAAGAAAACCTGGGATCAGGGTTAATGATGGATTTTTTTTTTTTTTTTTTTTTTTTTTTTGCCAGCAAGTTCAGCATCAAGTTTCCCTGAGAAATGTTCTTCGATACACAGAAAAGCAGTATCGAGACTAATTCACTAACACTACTGCATTTGGACATGAACCCAAAGGGATCAATATTTTAAGTCTGAGTTCACTATCCTCAGAGAGAAAAGATTGTTTTCCTCAGGTCTTGGGGGAGAAATTTACCAGTATATTTGTGTTGCTATATTTATGAAGTAAATTTCCCTCTATAAAAACTAACACATTAATTGGTCCAATTGAAGTGAAATGTTAATTGCTATTAACTAACAATGGGGAAAGCATAGCAAAATTGAAACTCAAATTAATAGTATTACCAAAGAGACAACTCTAAGCCCTTAGGGGTGCCCCTAGAAGCCTGAGGAGAGTTCTAGTTAGCACTGCTTTAGGAGAGTAAAAGCAGAGTAATAGCTACATTTCAAATGCATTGTAATCTCAATTAAATATATAGGTCAAACTCCTAGTGATTTCCCACTAACAAAATCCAAATTAGATTTTAAAATACCTCAATAATTTGATTCTTCTTCCCATCCAGTTTGATTCTTCCTGTTTACATTTAGGTATATAAAATTGGCAGATATTCGTATCTAAAAATACAATGTTAAACACAAAAGAAAAAAAAAAACTTAAAATAATACCATTTGGAGAGAGAGTTTAAAAGTGCAGGCAGCTTTTTTCAGAAACTCAAAAACAAGCAGAAAATGTGACATTTTCTTTTATTTCTTTCATTAGTGAAGGAAAGGGGAAGACAGTGTGAAAAATGTTGAAAAATTGGGTTTCCACAAAGTATTGAGGTTTTTATTGAGGTTTTCAAAATGTGAAAGACTGAGGAAAATTAAGAATCCACAGAATAATTAAATGATTATTAGAAACTTTGAGCAAACAAGGAATTGGGAAGCTAGGAAGGGACAGGTGGATTCAGCCAATCAAAAAGAGTCTTGTGGTTTTAAGAAAGTAGCCAATCCAATCCAAACAATTTGGGGTCAATGACCTGACTTGACCAAGTCATTGTTGCATTTACCTAATAGGCTAATTGAATATTAAACAACATACTCATGTTGGAGAAGTTCTGCTATTTTTCAACATGTGATGTATGATGAGTGAGGAGAAAACACGTAGTGGGGATATCAGAAAGAAACAATCAATCTGGTATCTGAAGGGAGGGATTTTGTCAAATTAACAACTATAAAGCTTTCTCACTTCTGAGCTCAGTGCTTCCTCTTCCCAAAGAGGAGAGGAGCCTGCTTCTGGCCAGAAACATTAAAATGATTCTTTAAGTTTCCTAAATTTTCTTGATATCTTCTTTTCATTATTGAGAGTGTATTTCTAACAACAGGGAGTATATTAGACAGATAAATGAATAGTAAATCTTTACTCCTAACAAGCAGCAGGGAGAGGAGTGATCTTTAAGGTAGAAATCAGCACCGTATAATTCAATATTCTTCTATTTAATATGAATGTTGAGAAGGTTTTAATGATTCTATCTGGTTCCTAGGTATGCTTTCTAAAATTCCTGTCATTGTATTGATGTCTGCAGCTCAAAACCAAATGGAAATAACTTTTAAAATGAAATAGCAAGGCGTTCACAAACACTCTCTCTCTCTCTTTCTCTTTCTCTCTCTCTCTCTCTCTCTCTCTCTCTCTCTCTCTCTCTCTCACACACACACACACACACACACACACACACACACACACACACACACAAAGAATTACATCTGAAGGTATGTGCAACTATGGTTATAGTTCAAGTGCAGAAAAAAATTGCTTGTTATTTCACAAACCAGAGCACAGGAAAGGAGAGTGGGAAGCACACCTCTCCTTATATCAGAATAACTGAAAATTTATAGATACTGCAGAAAAAGCTCTAAAAACACCTGCACAAAACACTTATACATTAAAACAGTGGTGTCTACGCTTTAATAACATAAGGCAACATTAATATAAAGTTAAAAGTCAAGAAATAGGCTTAAAATATGAGCTATGATAAGAAACCTGACCAGAGAGAATTACTATGGTAACAAAGAAGATCAAAACACAAATTCAGAAGACGACAATAAAGTCAAAACTGCTATATTTAAAGCCTCAAAATAAAATATAGAGTTGGTCTCAAAAAAAGGAAGAGTTCAAAAAAAATAAGAAAGAGGAAAAATTGGATAAAAATGTAAGTGATGTGGAGGCACAAAAAAATGAAGAAAATAATACCTTAAAAACAGAATAGGACAAGAAGCAAAAGAGAGAAACAAAATCCCTGAAAAGAAGAATGGGTTAAAAAGAAGAATTAAACAAATGGATAAAGATAAGAATAAATTCACTGAAAAAAAAAACTCCTAAAAATGAAATTGGTTAAGTTGCAATGTGGAACTAAATCCCACTAAAGAAAATAATCCCATAATAATAGCAACTTGGCAAATAGAAGCTAATGATTCCATGAGACATTAGGAAACAACAAAACAAAATCAAAAGAAAGAAAAAAACAAAAAAAAACAAAACATTGTACATCCTATTAGATAAAACAATTGACCTAGAAAATAGGTAAAAGAGAGATCATTCAAAAATTAATGGATTACTTAAAAACTATACTTTTAAAAAAAATATCCTAGATATCATCTTTAAGGAAATGTTCAAGGAAATAAATGCCCTGATATTCTAGAACCTGAAGGTAAAATAGAAATAGAAAAAAAAAATACATCATTAACCTCTGAAAGAGATCCCAAAATGAAAACTTCCAGGGATATTATAGACAACTTCTAGAGCTCCTGGGTCAAGGAGAAAATATTTTAAGCAGCCAGAAAGAAACAATTCACATATCATGATATCACATTTAGGATAGCTCCAGATTTAGCAGCTTCCAATTTAAAGGATCAGAGGATTTAGAATATGACATCCCAGAAGGCAAAGGAGCTAGAATTACATACTTACAAGAACTATGTATATTTCTTCAGAAAAAGATAAGTATTTAATGAGAGGACTTTCAAGCAACTCTGATTGGGGAAAAAAAAAAAAAAAAAAAAAAAGCAGAGCTGAATAGAAAATTTGATTTTCAAGTACAAAACTTAAAAGAAGCATAAGAAATTTATAAGGGATTTAATGACACTAAACTTCATATTTTTAATGAGATGATACTTGTAATTACTAAAGAAACTTCTCTTTATTTGAATGGACAGAGGACACAAGTGTGATTCAAATATTTGAATGATATCTAAACTAAAATAAATAATAAGAGGAAGGCATAGAAGAAGAGTAAAGGTAGAGCTAGAATCTGAAGAATTATTTTACATAAAAGATTTGAGTTTTTACAGTGGAGGGATAGATAGAGAATAGTAGCACTTGCCTTACTTTTATTAGAAGTGACTCAAAATAGAAATAGCATGGACATGCAAATTACATGTTGAAATTTATATAATTGTTCAATAAAGTATAAGTGGCAATATTTACAAATATAAGTGGAAAGGGAATAGCTGAGAGAATGGAAGGGAAATTGGAGGAAATGATAGAGCTAAAACTTTTAAGAGAATTGACAGAAGGAAAGGAGAAAGAGAGTAGGAAAAATTGGAAAATATAATAGGAATACACAGTAATTATATATATGGATAAAAATACAAGTTTCTCTGATAAATAAATGCCTTATTTCTCATATATGATATAACACATATATCAAATTGCTTGTCTAATAGAAAGAGCAGGGGAAGGAGGGAGTCAGAGAATGTGGAACTCAAAATAAAAAAAATGTTAAAAGTTGTTGAAATATAAGGTAATTATATAAATTGGTCTGCTGGTCCTCGTTTCATTTTTCATATTACAAATTTTTCCTACCTTCGTTTGAATTAATTTTTTGTCATTTATCACTTACATATTTATATAATATAATTTGTCCATGTTACTCAATTAATAGGCACCTCCCATTTTGAATTCTTTACTGCCACAAGGTGATGCTATAATTAGTCTTGTAAATACGAGTATTTTATCTTTGACTTTAAGATCCTTGGGACAAATTCATGGAGAAATATTAAAAATTATTTAGTGTTAACTCTAAATCACAGTATCTCAGTGTACCCCTGGACTCAGAGCTAAATTCAAATCTAGCCTTAGAAATTTACTAATTACTCTCCTTGCTTCACAGAGTCCTATTACATTTTAAAAAGTGTTTTGTTTTTGTTTTATTTTTAAAGGAAGAGAAAAACTGATTGACATTAAAAAATTGAAAACGTGCAATATTTCCAAATTTATGCACTTCCAAACTGCAAAGAATAAAGTGTTCTTTCATATTTCCTCTTTAGAATCATGCTTGTTCTTCATAATTTATCAACATTCAGTATTAAATGTTTTGTATTACTGCATTTTGTATCAATTTATGTAAATCTTTTGAAAACATTTACATGAAAAGATGCCAACTGAAATAAGCAAAACCAGGGAATACATTGTACACAATAACAACAAGAATGTGCAATGATCAACTATGTAAGCCTTGGTTCTTCTCAGAGGTTAAATGATCCAAAGCAATCCCAATAGACTGGACAGAAAATGCCATCTATAACCAGAAAAAGATCTAAGGAGACAATGCAAATCATCTAATGCTATGTTCAATTCTTTTTTCTGTTTTTTTTTTTTTCAATATCTCCAAGGGTTTTTTCCTTTTTCTCTCCCAAAATAATTCATAAAGCAATTTATATTAAAAATAAACTTGCTTCAATACAAAAAAGAAAAAAAAAACATATATATATGTTTTTCTGTATTCATGTTTCACTTTGATTTGCATATTTCATTGCATTCATGCATTATATTTAATTTAGTCATTTTTCATTCAATGTTCACTGAATTTGTTATTATGCAATTCTTAATTATTTCCTAAAAATCTTCAGAAAAATTTACAGATACATCAAAAATATATTAGGTTCTATTTCTCTCACCATCCTTCCAACAACCACTACTTTCATTTTTGTCATCTATATCAATCTGATTATTAAGAAGTGAATCTCCAGCCTTCTTTAAGCATATATTTAACTTATTAATAGTGAAGCAGCATAGTTTGTTTTGTATGGTTGTGGATCACTTTTATTTCTTCCTTTGAGAACAATCAATTGTTTTGCATGAGCTGGCTGTGAATTCTAAAGATTTTGGCATATATAATTTAATTAGTCACCAAGAGATCTTAGTTGATTCACAATCTAACTTTGATAAATACCCATTATTTGAAGGATTTATAACAATTAAAATTTGCAAACTGTTAAATCAGGTAAATTTCTCAAACACTAAAGCATGCTTATCTCCATGTTTTCAATAAGTTCCTTATATATGGGACATAATATTAAGTTGCCACAATGAATCTCTACTTGGGGATTTCTATGATTTTAGAGCAATTCAACTCCTCAAAAATAAATATCATTTTTCAGAATCCATTATTCTCTCAACATTAGAACATTAGATTGCAAATGCCCAAATCATTTTAAGTGAGTGTTTTGAAATTTGATGAAGCTATCCAGATCTTATGGGCTCAGCTGTATTTTTTTCTGACAATAGTTTTGGTATAAATTTGAATAAATAAGTTAATTTCATCAGCAAAAATTAATATTTTTCAATCTTAAGTGACAAAATCTTTATGGCATTTTCCTGAGTTTTCCCCCCATAGAAGTGAATAGGAATTTATTTGTTGTTGTTTTGTTTTGTTTTTAACTGAGATTCTAGCTGTTCCAAATTTAGATTGTCTTTGTGTACTACAGACAACTCAAACCAATTTATGAAAACCAGGTGTGAACTGATCCAACTATTCTAGAGCAAAATTTGGAAATATGGCCAAAGGGCTACAAAATTATGCATATTATTTGCTACATTTGTACAATATTTTTGCTACATTTATATCCCAAGGAGATACACACACACACACACAGAGACAGAGACAGAGAAAGAGATACACAGAGAGAGACAGGTAAGAAGGAAGGAAAGAAGGAAGGAACGAAGAAAAAGAAAAAGACAATTAAAGAAAGAATGAATTTTAAGTGCCTATTTCTACAAAAATAATTTATATATTAGTGCTTTTTGTGGTGGCTAAGAATTGGAAATTGAAGTGATGCCCACAAACTTAGGAAAGGATTAACAATTTCTAAATTTGATTGTAAAGCAATATTGTATTATTAGAAATGACAAGTAGGATGACTTCAGAAAAACCTAGAAAGACCTATGTGAACTAGTAAAGAATAAGTGAGTAAACCAGGAAAACAACATACATGGTAATAGTAACCTTGCATAATGATCAATTGTAAATGACTTAGCTATTCTCAGCAATAAAATAATCCAAGACAATTTTAAGTTAGTTATGAAAAATGCTAATCATTTCCAGAGAAAGAACTAATGGAGTCTGATTGTTGATCAAAGCTTATTTTTTTTTTTGAATTTACATTTTCTTTTACTTTGTCTTTTTTCACAACATGACATATCAAAATATGTTTTGTATAATTAAATTTGTATAACACATCAAATTGCTTGCCATTTCAGAGAATGGGTAGGAAGAAAACCATGGGGAAGAATTTGGAACTTAAAAAGAAAATTAATGTCAAAATTTATTTTACATGTAATTGTAAAATATGTTTATAATTATTATTTTAAATGAAATAATATTATTTTATTATTTTCAAATATATAAATATTTTGATTAATATTATATAAATATATTATTTTAAAATTGTGTAGGATTGCCCCTACTCCCATGAGATTATATTGTTATCATTTACCATTATACTACTTTGTCCATGTAGTGTAGTGTTGATAATACTATCTAGATCACTTGATGTTTCCAAGGTGGGATATTCTAAGAATGGGTGTTCCCTTCTTTCCTGGCCTCTGATATGGTCTGTGAGTAATCACAAGCATTCTTTCCCCTTTTTGAACTGCCACCACATCCTCTGTTATTCCTAGTATTTCTCCTCATCCTAGATTTATGACATAGAACTGTACATGGATTATCTAAGAGATCCCTGTTCCCAGTGCAAGAAGAGTCACCTGTAATGACTAACAAAATTATTTTTAAAGCCATCTGACTCTATCCATCCGTCCCCCATTTCATTTGGGACTTCCCTTATGGCCTACTCTATTTCTAATTCTGGAATTAAGTTATAGTATATAAATTCTCTTTTTTAATTCTGATATGATAAGTACATATATATATATATATACATACATATACATATATATATCATATACTGTATATGAGATTCCCCTATTTAATTTATTTTTGCAGTCATAAAATTAAGCAGAATAGTTTCTAAAAATTTCCTTTCTTCTCTTTATTATGAATTTTCCTTTTTAATTAAAACAAAATAACAACAAATCATCATTGATCACAAAAGAGATAATTTTGGTTATATTAAGTTAAAAAGTTTTGTACAAACAAAACTAATGAAGAAAATATTTGAAGGGAAGCAATAAACTGGGAAAACATTTTTACATTCAAAGTTCTGATAAAGGCCTCATTTCAAAAGTATATAGACAATTTACTCAACTTTATAAGAATTCGAGCCATTCTCCAGTTGATAAATGGTCAAAGGATATGAACAATTTTCAGATGAAGAAATTGAAACTATTTCTAGTCATATAAAAAGGTGCTCCAAATCACTATTGATCAGAGAAATGCAAATTAAAACAACTCTGAGATACTACTACAGACCTCTCAGGCTGCCTAAGATGACAGGAAAAAATAATGATGAATGTTGGAGGGGATGTGGGAAAAAATGGGACACTGATACATTGCTGGAGGAATTGTAAACAGATCCAACCATTCTGGAGAGCAATCTGGAACTATGCTCAAAAACTTTCAAACTGTGCATACCCTTTGACCCAGCAGTGTTACTACTGGGCTTATATCCCAAAGAAATCTTAAAGGAATGGACCCACATGTGCAAGAAATATTTATGGCAGCACATGTGCCAAGAAACTGAAAACTAAATGGATGCCCATCAAATGCAGAATAGCTGAATAAGTTATGGTATATGAATGTTATTGAATATTATTTTTTCTGTAAGAAATGACCCACAGGATGATTTCAGTGAAGCCTGGAGAGACTTAGATGAACTGATGCAACAAGATGACTATACAATGATCAATTCTGATGAACATGGATCTCTAAAACAATGAAATGATTGAAACTAATTCCAATTGTTTTGTGATGAAGAGAGTCATCTACACCCAAAGAAAGGACCGTGGGACCTGAGTATGGACCACAACATAGCATTTTGTTTTCTTTCCCATTTTTTTTTTCTTCCTGATCCGATTTTTCTTGTGCAACAAGTTAACTGTATAAATGTGTGTGTGTGTGTGTGTGTGTGTGTGTGCGTGTGTGTAGAATTTAACATATATTTTAACATATTTAACATGTCCATCTAGGGGAGAGGGTGGAGGGAAGGAAGGGATAATTTGGAACAGACCCTTTGCAAGGGTCAATGTTGAAAAATTACCCATGCATATGTTTAGTAAATAAAAAGCTTTAATAAAAAAAGAAAAAATCCAATAAAAGAAAATACGACAACAACAGCAAAAATTTAAAACCTTCATATCTGGGGATGATTTCTTATCAAGGATTTTACAAAAAGTTTTTTTTTTTTTTTTTTTTTTTTTACTTTTTTTCTAATTAAATTATATAAATAGAGGTTAATGTTCATAAAATAATCTTTGTCTTCAATATTGTCTCATAATCATTGTAGGCATTGAAAATATTATTTTTAATAAGTCACATAGTTCCTGCCCTCAAAGAGTTTATATTCTATTGATATGGTACTTTGTCATAGCACCATAAGTCCAACTAAAATTTCATATAGAAGTAATGTAGTGCTGTGTGCAGATAATTGGCTTTAGAGTCAAGAAGATATGGATTCTGCCCTGCCTGATTATCTGATTATTCTGACTCCTAGCAAGTCAAGTGACTTGCTTAAGGTCCCATCAATTTTTCTTATACTATCTATTAATTGCAGAGAAGATGTTAGTCTTCCTTAATATTTAGTTAGTATAAATAACATTTCATAAAGATCCTTCAATCAATGAAATCACATCTATGACTAAAACAATAAAAAGGAAAAAGAAACAGATATTTCTTTGTTATATAGGAAATGATACTAGTATTAATCACAGAAATGATCGATTAGGCAGATAAGCAAAGTAGCTCGAGTATGAATGAATTGGAGCAACAATTTTTAATTATTTTAAGAAAATGACCAAATTGTTCATCCCCTTTGATACAGACATTGTTAGACATATACTCTTGAGAAGTGGAATACATAAATTTCCCATTATGTATTAAATATATTTATAACCATGTGTTGAAATCATATAGGATTGAATCTGGAACTAGCAAGTGCTAAATTCAAATTTGATTGTAGATACTTAGTAGCTGTTGGACCCTGGACAAGCTACTTAACCTGTCTCATTTACTCATTTGAAAACCATGGTCATATTAATTGTTCCTAAGTCCCGGATAAAATGTAATAATGTGTGTAAAATGTTTCACAAACTTTCAAGTACCATATAAATGTTGTGATTTATTATTTTGTTGTTATTGTATGTGTTATTATTACTACTATTATTGTACTAGTCTCTCAGTAAAGAACCAACTCAAAACCATACAGATGTCCATGAAGTAATTTGTGAATGTCTGATCAAATAGTAGCATATGAATATTGTGGAATATTATTATACTTTGAAAAATAAAAAAATATATTTTGGAAATACAGTAAGATTTATGCAAAATAAGCATAACTAGCTAATACCAAAATTCTTCATAACAGGAATTTAAATGAAGAAGAAAATAAAATTGTATTTAACACTGGGAAGGGATCAAGATATCCCTTGAGACATATAGAGGGAAAAGTAGCTCCCTTGCTTGGTTGTGAAGGATGAGAAATTCGAAATAGAAATTCCAATCAGATGGCTATTTAAATAAACTAAGCAATGATGGTCTGACTTAAGATAGGGACAAAAATGGAAAGAGACAATGGATAAGAACAATATTATGGACCTTGAATTGATTGGGGTTGGCATGTAGGGGCTGACTGTGATAAAGAAACTGAAGCTAAGAAGGTAAGTGTAAGTTACAGAAAGAAAGAGAACTGACCTTACAATCAAAACACCAATATTCAAGTCCTGTCTCTGAAACTAATTGAGTGTCTCAGTTCTCTTATTTAGCGAATGAGGGGCTCAGGTGACATATTCTCTAAAATACCTTGCAGCATCAATATTTACTGTCTACCCCATAGCAACAAAACTATGAAATTTGTAGATCACTGCGTTGAACCTCCATCTATGAATTTCAATGTGCAGTGCTCTTTCCAGGATTCCATGCCATCTGTATGTCGAAGAGACAAACTAAAGAGGATAGAGATACTTAAATAAATCATATTTTTCAGTGTTTTATATTTACTGGCTTTTATACTTCCTGTACTTATTTTTTTCCCCTTAAAATAAATGCAGTCTGCTTTTGAAAGTCCTAAAAGATAATCAGCTTTAAAATATTAGTTAAATAAAATGAATGTTTTTTAAAATGTTTGAATAAAACGATTTGATTTTTATCAATTTGATACCTTTCTTTTTTGATAGTATTGTGATTTGATAGGTCTAAGATACCCTTCACATTCTGTTACAATATTCATGTGATTGATAAATTGATTTCCTTAGCCTCTCATTTATTTCTTTATGAAAAATGTAAAACAAAACTCTCCTTAAATCATTTTAGAATTAAATTTTGTCATTAGGAATATATCTGTTTCCTAAAATTAAATATAAGTGCTATTTTAAAATGAAAGAAATACAAAGTTTAAAATAAAATATTTGAATTAAGGTGCAATATAAAAGATATAACAATTTGATATTACAAATAGCCTACATACTAATTTACAGACTATATAAAAATATGAAGGCTGGCTATCATTTTTCAGGCTAATCATTTCCCAATATTTATTTATATTTTGTAGATTCAACTATTAAATATTTATATGAAATTTATCCTAGCAAATTTCTCTAGGTATCATTTTTATGTATTTTTTCATCAAATATTTTCATTTTCCAGATAACAATCTCTTCTCTTTCTATGATAATTTCAAAGTTCTATTGCATTCTGTGCATTAATACAAATAGGAAAAAAAAAAAAAAAACATGGCCTGATTCCAGAAAAGCTTCTGGGAAAGAGAATGTACTTATAGAACCACAAAGTACAGACATTATAAACTATTCATATTTGGTAAACTATTGGGCTATTTCATAAGTCAATGGATATTATTCCTTACTGCTTCACTTCATAAAAAAATCAAAAGAAAATTTGATTCTTTTGAATCAAAAGGTTCAAAACAAAGAAGTTAGTGTTTTTCAATATGTAACAAATGATCAGTGAACCAATCATATTACCTTTTTTGTCAATGAGACAGATTCAGGTTAAATTTTCTATTTACTACATGTTTTTAGAAATTCTGTTCACATTTTGAACATATTTTTATTTAGTAAACTTTGTTATGAATCTTTATTTTTTTCATGAGAGATATTTAATTAGCTAGTTTCTCAGTACAATAAGTATTTATTTTAAAGGACATTAGGGAAGATGGTATTTAAAAGGATTTTTTTTTAGAAAAGAACTATTTATTCCTTCAGGTGAATTACTGCCTCATTTCGTTCAAGAGTGAGGATTCTATACCCAAATACCCTCTTTCTAGGACTGTGTTGAAATGTGGACATATTATATTCTTTCTGCCTTCTCTCCTGCATCATCTGTGAAGAGAATGCAGTTACTGCTGCTTAGATATTATCTCTTACAATAAAGCATGGGTAAGGCTCAATGATGTAATTTGTAGGATTGAAAATAAAGAAGAAAGATAAAGATAGGAGGAAGCATAAAAATCCAATAGCTTCCTACTTTTATAAGAAAAATCAGGGCTTATTACCTAATTCATAGGAGAAAAAGATCTTAGGGGAATCATAAAATCCTGATTTAGAAACATCTTAAAATATGTGTGCTTGTTTTGATCCATATAATTTGGCAAACTGTTTTATTCTGAATTATTTTGCCATTGAAATATTCCACCTAAAAATAATGTGTATAGTATTGATATAGTAATGTGATAGTATCCAGAGAAAGACAGACAGAAAGACAGAGATGGAGACAGAAGATAGAGAGAGAGACAAAAATGGAGACAGAAAAGACACACACACACACACACACACACACACACACGGCAGGAATATATGTTTGTTTAGATAGTTATGATACCTGAACTGATTTAATTTAGTGAATCTCCCTTATCTTAGGCTCTTACATTGTGACCTTCCAGTTAACTATCAGAGAATTCTGAAAGCTCTCCATGGGTACTTTTTACTCAGGCACAGAGTATCATCATTAGGGACTATCATCAGTAATATGAAACTTTATCCCACTAAACAAAACAAATACTGGGAAAGTTCAATACTTTTTTTTTAAGAAAAAAACAACCTAACTTGTCTCAGAAAAACATGCTATTACTCCTAATATACCCATTACATAAGTACTATATTAGTACAGGATATCTATACTCTCATATTTATTCAAGAAATCTTGATCTTGTAAAATGAATGAAACTGTAGCATATGTGTAACATTGAATGTTGGAATAAAAATCCCTAGTTTAATAAGAATATGATTCTACACACAAGTTATAGAAAATAGGGTTCAAAACTCTATATGGGTTCTCATAAATGAACGTGGGAGTCACAGAATGATGATTTACTATCAATAAATGTTTGATTTGTATATTTATCTTATATACCCAGAGTCATGATAAAAAAAAATTCAGATGAAAAGGGGTTACAAGAGGTAAAAATTTAAGATTTATATATATTTTTTTAATTGGAAGATTAGTAAAGGTAAATGAATATGCAATATATACCAAGAAAGGCTACAGAAATATACATTAGAAAATGAGGAAACAGAGCGGGTAAGGATGGGGCAAAAGTGAAGATCCTCAATCAGTGACATAATAAATGAATTGGAGTTACCAGACAGATCACTGGCTAGAAGAAAGAGGTGACAAGGATTGGATTACTGTTATTGTGAAATAACACTGATGAGAGTCAGTTAAGAGATGGACTCTTCCACTTTCTCTACTTTGTTTTCATTATTATAATATCTCTGTAGCCAAAAAAATGCAACATTTCATTTATGTATTCCCATTATGTGTCTGGAAAGAAGTTTAGGTTTTGAAGATGATTAGATTTGATAGTTCTTTTAAAATTTCAACTTTATTGTTTTATAAACAGCATAGTAAAGTTTATTCCCCCATTAGATTGTGAGTTCCTTGAGTACAGGGACTGTCTTTTGCCTTCTTTTATATTCCCCAGTGCCTGGCACATAATAGGTGCTTGATAAATATTTATTGACTTACTAAATGCCAATCCCCCAAGTGTTATGAATGACAGAAAGCATAATAGCAAAAAGCAGGAAAATTTCCAGACAGCTAACAATGTTGGCAAGAATCATATTAATATTGTCATGAATTTTTTTATTATTTAAGAGAGGAAGTAAAGCCAAGAAGTGTAAAAGCCAGGAGGCTCTTGAGCTTTTTCCCAAAACCTTTCAAATCTCTTTAAACAATGTCTCTAAACAAATTCTTCAGGGGCAGACCATGCCAGTGCAGACCAACCCCAGGTAAACCAGGATTAGGCTTCAGGAAAACTAAATCAGTGGAAACGAATACAATTTCCAGAAATCCCAGTCCACGGTTATCAAAGACAATTTAGAAGGTCAGAAGAAAAAGTCAGTTGCACCAGGGTGAGAATAGAGCAGAGTCTAGTGCAGGCTGTGCCAGTAAAGCCCCAACTCCAGCAAAACATTAGTAGGCTTTGGTAGTGCTTGAATAAGCTGCTTCATTTCTCAGTCCACAGATAGAAAAGGGGTCAAACAACTAACTGCACAGAAGGAGACTGAAGGAGTCTCTTTGCTAGCATTGAGACAGGAATCTATTGCTTTGCTTATACTTGGATCTAGTCACAGTGCTGGGTAGCAAACCTAGGGCAAGAAGGATCACAAATACACCAGAGCTGGTGACCACAGTGAAGCAGGAAGGATCAGAGTTCTTTCTTATTAAGGTTATTCACAGAATAGAGAACAATAGAGAGGACTGATAAAAACATCTCTCTTCAGATCATACCATCTTAGAAGAAATAAAAATTTAAAGAACCCTAGAAGTATTTTTGAAAACAGTTGCACAAAACACCTGAAGCTTAAGACAGTACATTCTCTATCCTGGAAGGAGAGTACTACTTTCAAAGAGTTAAAAATCAAGTAATTGACTTGGAAAATGAGCATGCAACAGAAAAAAAAATCTAACCATATAAAGTACTATGATGACAAGAAATATCAAAACACACAGTAAGAAGTACAAACAAAGTCAAAAGTCCTAATTCCAAAGTCTCCAAGAAAAATATTACTTGATCTCAGTTCATGGAAGGGTTCAAAAAGGATTTATAAAATTAAATAAGAAAGAGAGGGGAAAATGGGAAGAGAAATTAGAATGATACAAAAAAAATAATGAAAAATTAGTCAATAGCTTGGTCAAGTATATACATATACACACATACACACACACAAACACAAACACATATAACTGGTGAAAAAAATAACACCATAAAAACAGAGTAGGCCAGAAGAATAGATGTACCAAAAGTCACTGAAGAGAAGAATGCTTTAAAAAACAGAATTGGCTAAATAGAAAAGTAGATACAAAAGCTTACTGAAAAAAAAATAATACTTTGCAAATTAGGATTGGACAAATAGAAACTAATGACTTTATAAGAAATCATCAAACAAGGAAACAAAATAAAAAGAAATAAAAAATTGAAAACAACATGAATATCTTACTGGGGAGAAAATCTGACCTAGAAAACAAATCCAGGAGAGGTAATTTAAAAAGTGAGTAGGGGAAGCTAGTTGGTATAGTGGATAGAGCACTAGTCCTGAAATCAGGAGGACCTGAGCATAAATATGGCCTCAGAAACTTAAAAACTAAATACTTCCTGGTTGTGTGACCTTGAGCAAGTCACGACTCTTTATGGTGTTATTTTTTTCACCAGTTATATGTGTTTGTGTTTGTGTGTGTGTGTGTATGTGTATATATGTATATTTTTCTTGGAGACTTTGGAATTAGGACTTTTGACTTTGTTTGTACTTCTTACTGTGTGTTTTGATATTTCTTGTCATCATATATATACACACATTTGGCTATATGAAAGCCATGATACAAAAATAGAAACTAGACATCATCGTTCAAGTAATTATCAAATGAAATGTCCCAGACATAAAATCAGAGCACAAAAAGGGGAAATTATGGTATATATAATTTATAAGGAAATAAAAGAGAAAAAAACATTTTGAGTATTTTATAAGATTTAGCTGATAAATTTTGAGCAAACAAGTAAAGTTTTTAAATATTTAATATTGTTGGCCAAATGAAAGGCTTGTATGTAAAATTTCCCCCTACCTTGGGTTATTGCATCACACATTGTACAGAAGAAGCTAACAAATGCCAACTAATCTTATCTACATACCAATCTCCTATTATCAGCCAAGGAATATCTTCATTTTAATTCATGTAGTTGCACTGGCCTGCATATACCTACTAAAAATATCAACATGGGGTTATTTGTGAAAATAGTTCTATGATGCCTCCTGTAAGCATAATATTTGTGAGAAAAATATCCTTAAATTTCAATTAAAATCCATTTAAAAAAAATCCGTGCTCTATTTTCCCAAAAGAATTTACCTTAGCAATGCTCCTATATTTTCAATCAGATTTCATTTCTTTCAGAAACCAACAGAAGTTATGCACTTTAGCTATATCAAAACTCTGATATTTGTATCTTACAACCACTCTAGAATTGAAAGGATCCATATTTCTTTATAAGAGAAAGAAATGAAAAATTACTATTTGCCACAGAGTTTGGGTTTGATTATTCTGTGATTATGTGAACATGCCTATGGTAAGACTAAATGATTATAATTTTTTTTCTTTTAGTTTATCTCAGCATATAGCTCACACATAAATAAAATATTAATAAATTTCCTAGTCCATTTTATTCAAATAGTGTTTACTGTTTAGGAATAATAGCTTAGGAATTGTATTATCATATTTCCTAATTATGTTTGTCCTTTGGTAGAAATAAGGAAAAGAAACAACATGACAAAGGAATTGGGGGAAAACTAGACTAGAGGGGAATGGTAATCTGTAAATTGATTGGACACACTAATATATTTAATTCATCTATTTTAAATGGATAATACTATACCCAGTTGGCATAAATTGACAAATTCAAAAGAAATTTTACAGATTTATCTAAAAATCATTTTGAAATCAGAAAGTAGAATTATGGTTATGAAGTTCCCTGCCTCCTCACAACCCCTTGCTAAAACTTTTTAGCTCTAGATTTTTATTGTGCCAAACCTCCATTTTAGAAAGCCAGTGACAGTCTTGTCCTATCAAGTACACTCTTCCTTGCTGTGATTACCCAACTACTCAATCAAGCAGATGGACTAGAAGCAAACTACCTTTTGGTTTGGACCTAGTAGTTTGGACAAAAGCCATTCATTGTCATGTTCAGAGATCCAAGATTGAAGAAAAAATAGAAGGCTCAAGGGAGTTATAGAAGAGGCTCTTTATCATTTACAGAATTTATAAAGTAGTTTTTTTTCCTACATTTAGGAATTACACAAGCCATTGACATTTAATAGACACATTCCTTTAGAAAAGGAAAATTAAAAAGGAAAATTTGTACTATTTTTCTTCATTGTGATTCCATTTTACTAAATCAAAATGAAAAAAAAAAAAACTGGTCATTTGTTGTTGTTGTTTGCTCTTTTAGAATTTCCATTCTATCTTCTAGTCCTACATCTTAATTATAATAATTAGATTTTAAAAAGGCATTTCTGTTAGGCAGAAGGGAAAGAAGTTGTTCCTTTTTTTTTTTTTTAACTCCCTGGAATAAAAAAAGAGTTAAAAGTAGATGAATTAGAGCCCATCATTTAAAATAATGATTTGTGACTCCTTATGGAATCCTATAATTTAAGATGATGTCATGAAATATTTATCTCAAAAATAGATCTACATATGACTTCAAAGTTGATTTTTCATGCCACCATTTTTTTATCATGTCACTTACCTACTAAAGAATCTACTATGGCTAATTTATTTTTGATAAATTGGGTTACAAGAACTATCAAGGCTTATCATTACATGATCCTTACTGTCCTTTTATCTTCAGTAACTTTATACTTATCTCACTTAATATGGAAAGTGTAATTGTCATATGAGTTCCATTATCATGCCTGAACATATGTTTTCCTTACTCTCATATATTTTTAAAATCTTAATATATTTTAATATTTTTATTCTCCACAGTTATATGTAAAATATATTTTACATTTGTTTTTAGAACTCAAAGTCCAGATTCTCTCCTTTCTTTCCCACCCCATTCAACATTGAAAAGGCACATGTGAAGTAATGCAAAACATTTCTATAAATGTCATATTATGAAAGAAAATATAGATTCCCCTTCTACCCTAAAAAAAACATTAAAAGTTTTTTTATTTTCAAATATACATATTGACTTTGTATACTAATTCTTTTTCTGGGTATGGATAGCATTTTCATAATAAGCCCCTCAAAATAGTCTTGGATTATTGTATTGCTGAGAACAGCATTTCACTTTGAGTTTGTGTTTGGATATCCACATTTTTCTGAAAGCATAAAAGTATATTGCTCAAAATTTCTTAAAGAATAAATAATAATATCATATACCAAAATTAATTCAGTCATTCCCCAATTTGATGGGCATCCCCTCACTTCATAATTATTTCACCTGAGAAAAGAACTGCTAAAAATATTTTTGTGCATAGAGTTTCTTTTCCTTTATTTTTAATTTCTTTTGGGATTCGTGTCTAGTAATGGTATTTCTAGGTCAAAGAATTTGTGTGATTTTATAGCCCTTTGGAATTAGTTCATATTTTTTGATAATTTATCAATTAGCTAATGGCTCTTACTGTCTTCAAATAAATTCTACCCAGTTCTCTATATTTTTGAGAAAAGAGTCCTTCATCAGAGAAATTTCCTTCAAAATACTTTTCATAGTTTATTCTATTTATTCTATTTTCTCTGTTTTTTTTTTACCCTATCTCTCTTCAAATGTGTTTTGTTTCTGACTAGTCCCTTCTCCAATATATCTCTTCTATCATCTTTTTTCCTTTTCACACTCCCTTCACCACCTACTTTTATAAAATAATACAATTATAATACAATATTATAGTGCAATATATAATATCATATTATCTTAATATATATTATACATTAGCCATTTGATACTGGCTAAGCAATAGAGTAGTCCATCAATGGAATAAGTTAGATTCACAGGAAAAATAATTAATGACTAATAATCCAGTGTTTGCCAAACGCAAAGACTCCAGTTGTGGGGGAAAACATTCACAATTTAACAAAAACTGCTGGGAAAATTATAAACTAGAATGACAGAAAGTAGGCATTGACCCACACCTAATACCATATACCAAATGAAGGTCAAAATGATTTAGAAATAAAGAAAGATATTATAAACAAATTAGAAGAACATAGGGTAGTTTACTTCTCAGATCTGTGGAGGAGAAAGGAATTTGTGACTAAAGAAGAACTTGAGATCATTATCAATCACAAAATAGATAATTTTGATTATATTAAAATAAAAAGTTTTTTTTTTTTAACAAACAAAACTAATAGATACAAAATTAGAAGAGAAGCAAAAACTGGGAAAATATTTTACAATCAAAAGTTCTAATAAAGACCTCATTTCTAAAATATATAGAGAATTGACTTAAGTTTGTAAGAATTCAATTCTTCAATTCAAAAAATGGTCAAAGGTTATGAACAGACAATTTTCAGATGAAAAATTGAAACTATTTTTAGTCATATGAAAAGATACTCTAAATCACTATTGATCTATAAGAATACAAATTAAAACAACTCTGAGATACCACTACACACCTCTCAGATTTCCTAAGATGAAAGGAAAAGATAACAATGAATGTTATAGGGGATGTGGGAAAAGTGGGATACTAATACATTGTTGGTGGAACTGTGAATGAATCCAACAGTTCTAGAGAACAATTTGGAAATAAGCTCAAAAAGGTACCAAACTATGTATACTCTTTGAACCAGCAGTGTTTCTACATTTTAAAAGAGTTAAAGGGACTCACATGTGCAAAAATGTTTGTGGCAGAACTTTTTGTAGTGGCAAGAAACTGGAAACTGACTGGATGTCCATCAATTGGAAAATGGCTAAATAAATTATGGTATATGAATGTTTTGGAATATTATTGTTCTATAAGAAACGGCCAGCAGGATGATTTCAGAAAGGCCTGGAGAGACTTACATGAACTGATGCTAAGTAAAATGAGAAGAACTAGGAGATCATTATACAGAGCAACAAGAAGATTATGTGATCAAACCTGATTGATGTGGCTCTCTTCAATAGTGAGAGAATTCAAACCAGTTCCAATTTTTCAGTGATGAAGAGAGCCATCTACACCCAGAGAAAGAACTGTGGGAACCAACTGATTCACAACATAGCATTTTCACTCTTTTGTTGTTGTTTGCTTGCATTTTATTTTGCCTCTTTTTTTCTGTGTGTGTGTGTGTGCAGCATGAACATTGTATAAATATGTACGCATATATTGGATTTAACAATATATGCTTTGCATATATTGGACAACTTGTCATCTAGGAAATAGCTGGAGGAAGAGGGTAAATAGGAACACAAGTTTTTGCAAGGATTAATGTTGAAGAAATGCCCACGCATATGTTTTGAAAAATAAAAAAGCTTTTGTCTACTTGATATTTGAATTTTTTTCTGACTGCCTGCAATATTTTTACCTTGATCTGATAGTTCTGATATTTTGCTATGATGTTCCTTGGAGTCTACCTTTTGTGGTCTCTTTCAGGAGGTGATTGGTAAGTTTGTTCAATGGCTATTTTACCTTTTGGTTCTAGGACATCAAGGCAGTTTTTCTTGATGATTTCCTTTAAGATAATTTCTATGCTTTTTTTTTTTTTTTCCATCGTGGTTTTAAGGAAGTCTAATAATCTTTAGACTGTCTTTCCTACATTTATTTTATAGTTGTTTTTGTAATGAGCCATTTCATATTTTTTTTTCTTTTTGGGGGGTTTTGTTTTTCTGATTTTTGAAGTCTTATTGA
Source organism: Sminthopsis crassicaudata (assembly GCF_048593235.1). Lineage (NCBI taxonomy): Eukaryota > Metazoa > Chordata > Mammalia > Dasyuromorphia > Dasyuridae > Sminthopsis > Sminthopsis crassicaudata. The sequence continues at coordinate 520,780,694 of NC_133617.1, forward strand.
GTCATTCACTTCCATTTGTTCAGTTCTAATTTTTAATGTATGATTTTCTTCAGTTACCTTTTTTAACTCCTTTTACATTTGGACAATTGAATTTTTAAATGAATTGTTTTGTTCATTACTTGTTTCTTTCATTTCACAAATTCTGTTTTTTTTTTTAATGGATTTGTTTCTTTTTCATATTTATTTTGTAAGACATTTTATTATTTTTACATTTCATCAAAGCTATTTTGTAGGGAGTTATATGCTTTTTCTATTTGACTAAATCTATTTTGTAAGGTTTCTTCAGATAATTTTTATTTTTATTTTTCCATGCCCTCTTGCAATGATTTCATTTCCTTTTCCCATTTTTCTTCTATCTCTTTTAAAATCTCAATCTTCCAATAATGCCTTGTGAAATGGGAACCAGCTCATATCATCCTTTGGCACTTCATTTGGATTTGGTTAGCCTTTAGGAACCTCAGGGTTTGAGTTCTTTTCTTCTCTCTGTCTCTGTCTCTGTCTCTGTCTCTGTCTCTGTCTCTGTCTCTGTCTCTCTCTTTCTCTCTGGTCAAAGTTCCTTTTGCTTTTTTGCTCATTTTTAAGGGTTGAAATCTACTCTTAAAGCAAAGGGGAAACAACCACTTTAATTTGCCCTATAACAATTCTGCTGAGAGACTTCTGGAGCAGGAGTGAGGGAAAAGAAATTAAAAAAAAATAGAAAAATAATACATTGTCATGTGCACAGTAGAACACAAGAGATGACTGAAAATATGTAACAATAAATTTCCATTTCAAGAATCCATATATAATAATAAACACATTTTATTCAGAAATGTCCATTTTTCCTTTGATTCCTTATGGGTTTTCTTTTCATCTGTTTATTTTTACTTCCTTCTTCTCTCCCCTTTCTTTTCTTTTCCCTACCTCCCTCAAGTAAGCTACAGTTAAGCATGGATATATTTATGTTTAATTATGTATATATACATAAACATGAATATATTGTATGCACATATATACTTATGTATATATACACACAAATAATACATAAATACATTGTTTTTTGATTCCTCTATCTACTAAGATTTCTAGTTTACTTTTACCTGCTAAATTGCCTAGCTTTACTCAATTTCATCCCCCACTCCTGCCCCAAGGATTTTTCTTTCATCCTCTCTGCCCACTTTTGTCTTCGCTCTTTATCCCTTTCCTATTAATCTATACATTCTGCTATATTTCCATCTTTTCCTATTCCTTTCCCTCTTATTTCTTTATAGAATTTTGAGGGTGCTGTACTTTTCTTGATATAGTGATAGATAGAAAGAAAAAGAAAGAGAAAAAGGAAAAAAGGAAAGAAAGAAAGAAAGAAAGAAAGAAAGAAAGAAAGAAAGAAAGAAAGAAAGAAAGAAAGAAAGAAAGAAAGAAAGAAAGAAAGAAAGAAAGAAAGAAAGAAAGAAAGAAAGAAAGAAAGAAAGAAAGAAAGAAAGAAAGAAAAAGAGGAAGAAAGAAAGAAAGAGGGGAAGAAAGAAAGAAAGAAAGAAAGAAAGAAAGAAAGAAAGAAAGAAAGAAAGAAAGAAAGAAAGAAAGAAAGAAAGAAAGAAAGAAAGAAAGAAAGAAAGAAAGAAAGAAAGAAAGAAAGAAAGAAAGAAAGAGGGGAAGAAAGAAAGAAAGAAAGAAAGAAAGAAAGAAAGAAAGAAAGAAAGAAAGAAAGAAAGAAAGAAAGAGAAAGAAAGAGGGGAAGAAAGAAAGAAAGAAAGAAAGAAAGAAAGAAAGAAAGAAAGAAAGAAAGAAAGAAAGAAAGAAAGAAAGAAAGAAAGAAAGAAAGGAAGGAAGGAAGGAAGGAAGGATGGAAGGAAAGAAGGCAAGAAAAAAAAAAGAAAAATAGGTGTAATGTTCCATCTTTAACCCATTCCTGATGAGTAGGAATTGAGAACTACAAATCCTCCTCCCCTCTTTAAGTTCTTTATGTTGCTTCTTGCTCTCTAATCTATATAGTATAACATGATTAGTCTTTTTAACTTTTCCTACATCATTTTGCTTTCTTAGAGTCATATGACATCTATTCTATTTTTTCTTTTGAACTACTCCAATACTAAAAACTATCTTAGAGATATGTTGGGGACCATGCCTAGGTGTGAAGGGGCAGGTAGGTTCTCCAAAAGCCCCCACAGCTGTGAGTCATGGCAATTCTGAAGTAATTGCAAATCAGTCTTTACTGACACAGCTGTTACTTGTAGATTTGGAATGAAATAAATTGGAGGCAAGAGGGAAAAGGAGAGAGGAGAAAGGTCAGAAAATGCAACTACCTCTCAGTCTCCTTGTATCATTATCATCCTTTCACATGAATGGATCCATTCTGCTGGTCTGAGTTGGATCTCCAGCAACCACTGGCAGTTTGATCCCATAACATCCAGCAGCAACTAGCAGATTGCTCCCATAACATATGGTTTACATTTTTATATAAAAATAATTATCCTTATTGAGTCCCCTAAAATTATTTTTTGATATTAGCTCATATCTCAAATTTGCTGTTGAATTCAGATGTATTTGCAACAAAATCCTGAAAATCTGACAATTCATTGAATATTATTCTTTCCATTCAATATTTTAATTAATTTTACTGACTATATTTTCGGTCAAAACTCAAGATCTTTTAAATATCAATACATAATATTTCAGGACCAGAGGTCTTTTATTTTAGCTGTTGACAGATTATTTGTGACTCTAATTGTAGCTTCAATGTATATGAATTGTTGTTACTTGAAATATTCTCTTTTTCATTTGGGGGTTTCAAAATTTAGCAATGTTGTTCCATATGCATGCTTTCCTTGTAGGATTTCTTTCAGGTGGTGATCTGCAGATATTTTTATTTCTACATTCCTCTGTTTTCTCATTTTAGGACAATCTTCTTTGATTATTTTTTCAATTTTTTTTTATCATAACTTTCAGCAAGTCCACTTATTCCCATGCTTTCTCTTCTTGATCTCTTCTTAAGTTAATTTGTTTTTCTTATGAGATGGCTCTTATTCTTTTCAGCTTTTTCATTCTTTTCATTTCTTTTTTATTATTTATTGATCTTGTATAACTTCCTCTTTCCCAATTTTAATGTTCAAAGTCATTTTCTTCCATAAGACCCTGGATCTCCTTTTCTAGTTGGTTGACTTTTTAGGTTTCAGGTTTTCTCAATCTCTATAATTTGATTTATAATCCGTGTTTGAGTTCTTCTATGATTTCTTTTTTTGGACAAGTAACTGGTTAATGTTACTCTTTGGGTTAGGAGAAACTTTTTTCAACTTTCAACTTTTCAACAGAAACCTACTTTGAAAATTAACCTTTCCTATTCCCACTGGATATTTCTGTAGTTAGCTTCTTTCTCCTTTATCTGATGATGTTGTTTGTTTCTTTTAATAATATTTTGTTAGCATATTAATCTTTAATCCTAGGATGGTGGAGATTATCAAATCAAGGAAATAATATTGCAAGCAGCCAGAAAGAAACAATTTAAATATCAAGGAGCCACAATCAGGATTACCCAGGACCTAGAAACCTCCACCTTAAAGGATCTAAGGGCCTGAATCAGATAATCTGAAAAGCAAAAGAACTTGGATTGTGGCCAAGAATCAACTATCCAGGTAAAATGAACATTATCTTTCAGGGAAGAAGATGGACATTCAATGATACAGAGGAATTTCATTTATTTCTGATGAAAAGACAGAGCTGAATAGAAAATTTGATTTCCACAATAGAACTCTAGAGAAGAATAAAAAGATAAAAAGGAAATAATTCTTGATAACTTTGTCTCTGTTATGGCTATACTTAGAGGATTCAGGTATAATTTGATTATATTGTTATAATATTAAAATAAAACAACTAGAAGTGGAAAGGGGATTGTTCTGGAAGAAGAGGAAAATGGAGGTAAAATAAGGTAAATTACATCTCATAAAGAGAAAAAGAAGAGATATTATAATTGAGGGAAAGAAGGGAGGGGAAAAGGCATTGTGGCATTGTTACTCTCTTTACTCTCCTCAGATTTGCCTCAAAATGAGAATATCAGGACTATATAGTCTCACAGAGAAACTTGTCTCATGCTATGGGGAAGTAGGAGGGGAAAGTGGAAAGGAAAAGGAGAGGCTAACATAAAGAAAATCAGAAGTATTATGGGAAAGGTATAAGAAAGGGGGAGGGGCTCTAAAAGGGGAAGACTGAAGGAGATGGTGGACAGAAACAAAAAGCTGGATAAGAGGGAAAGCAGAAAAGGAAAGAAAAAAGCATAATTTGGGGATAAGATATTGGGAAATTCAAAATTAATAATTTTAACTGTGAATGTAAAGGGGATACGCTCTCCTATAAAGTGGAAGCTGCTAGCAGACTGAATTAAAAGCCAGAATCCTACAATATGTCACTTATTAAAAACACATTTAGAGCACAGTGATACAGAGAAAACTAAAATTTAGGTTGGAGTAGAATCTATTATGCTTTAGGTGAAATAAAACAGCAGGGGTAGTAATCCTAATCTCATATAAAGCAAAAGCACAAATCAATCTAATTAAAAGAGGAAAGAAAGGAAACTATATCTTGCTAAAAGGTACCACAAATAATGAAATAATATCAATACTAAACCCATATGCACCAAATGGTATAGTATCCAAATTCCTAGAGAAGTTAAGAGAGCGTCAAGAATTAGACAGCAGTACTATACTAGTGTGGGATCTCAACCTTATTCACTCAGAACTAGATAAATCAAACTACAAAATAAATAAAAGAGAAAGTAAGAAGGTAAACAGAATTATAGGAAACTTAGTGATAATAGACCTGTAGAGAAAATTGAATGGAGACAAAAAGGAATATACTTTTTTTTCCTCTGCAGAACATGGAAACTACACAAAAAATGACCCTATGTTAGGGCATAAAACCTCAAAATCAAATCAGAAAGACAGAAATAATAAATGCATCTTTTTCAGATCATAATGTAATAAGATTCACATGTAATAAAGAAATAGGGAAAATAGAAGAAAATTAATTGGTTACTAAATATTAGAATCCTTACTAGGTACAATTCTCTAGCTCAGGGTTTACATCTTTAGTTCAAACCTTTAAAGGAGTTTACACTTTTAAAGGAGCTTGCTCATTGGTCTGTAAGGAATTCCCACAAGCCCTGGGAGTATTCACAAGCCCATTCTCTGGGAGGATTTAAGGAACCAGGATTCAGGAAGAAGGGGATTTGAGATTCTACTGTGGTGCTGACTGGGGACACTTGGTCAAGAGCAGCTTTACAAGAACAAAAGGAAAAGCCTGCTCATGGAGATTCACAACTAGGATTGACTTCTAGGAAACCCACAATCCCACATTCTTGGAGGCAGAATCTAATTCATTCCCACATCTACCTTTGCTCTGGCTGGAGGCTCCAGAAGCCTCCCAAGAAGCCTGCTCCCATAGAAAGGGATTTACAGAAAAGAAACCTCCTCCCAGAGAAGGATTATAACTGAGTGACAACAGAACATTATGTTTGGGCACCCAACGTGGGGCAAGGACTTTTGCTTATCCTGATTCTGGCTGATTCTGAGCCCTTCAGAGGGAGCTAGCCCGGACTCAACAACTAAACTATATGATCCTAAAGAATCAGGGAATAAAACAACAATCATAGACACAATTGATAACTTAATTCAAGAGAATGACAAAAGCAGCCCCTGACCTGAAAGAGTGTACATTTTAATGATGTCATTTCAGGCTAAATGTATGGTAATTCAATCCAAGATTCTCTCTCCAGACATTTTAAATTGTTAATATGCTCTATTTAAATTAGCAAATTGATCATTTCATTATTCTCAAAAAAATCTTCCTTGGCTTTTTTTGATATAGAATGACCTACACATTTTTTATTCAGAGGTTTAAGTCCCTGGACACATTTTTCTGATCTCATCTTCTGTCTTTCCATTTCTGTACATTTCTGTAGGAGACTCAGTTTCCATTTCAGGAGTGTATTACAGTATTTTTTTGATCTCTATGCTGAGAATTTCCTCTGGTCAAATCAGATAGCACATTTTTTACAAAGTTTTCCTTGATTTACTTTGCAAAGAATGATGTACCTTATATTTTCCTAGATCACTTTTTATGTGGTTTTTTTATTATTATTATAGCTTTTTATTTGCAAGATATATGCATAGGTCATTTTTCAGTATTGATAATTGCAAAACCTTTTGTTCCAACTTTTCCCCTCCTTCCCCCCACCCCTTCCCCCAGATGGCAGGTTGACCAATACATGTTAAATATGTTAAAGTATAAGTTAAATACAATATATGTATACGTGTGCAGTTATTTTGCTGTTATGTGTTTTTTCTCTTGATGTTATCACATATTTTTATAAATGAAATTTATTTTTGTATTGAATATCTTCATATTTACTTATAAATTCCTTATAGTTTCAGGATTTGTTTTGTATCTTTATATTTTTTTATCTAATATAATACTTTGTACAAAATAAGTATTTAACACAAATTTAAGCTCCAGAATGCATTAATTTAAATGTAGAGATATGATCTGGTTTTGTTTTATTTCTATCACTTCTCACATCAGTTTTTTTCTTGTAATATTTGTTGACTATCAAGCACTAAGGGAGGTTTTTTTATGTAGAAACCAAAGAAATAAGTTATGTTCATTCCACTTTAAGTGATACAAACTTAATTTAAGATAGTTAATTTGTCACAACGGAAGTATATAAATATTACAAGGGTACAAAATGTAGTGGATAACTTGGTAATGGTTAAAAAACAAATAAAAACAATGGAAAAGACTAAAGAAGGAAAAAAATAATCTAAAATTACAAAACCTAATAAGCCTTGTTGATGAATACCAAAACATCATTTATTAAGGAAATAATTCTCTAATTTATAATAATTGTTGGGGAAATCAGAAAATAGCATGACAAAAATTAGCACAGAGCAACATCTTACATCATATTGCATATAATTCAAAATGGCCAGATAAACATGAATGTGAAAGACAATACATCAAATAAATTGGAAGAAAAGTCCATCATATATCTTTTACAACTACTGTAAGGAGATGAATTTTTTATTAAAGATTTTTATTTCCAAAAATATATGCAGGGGTAATTTTTCAACATTGACCTTGCAAAGCCTTCTGTTCCAAATTATCCCCTCCTTTCCCCTCCCCCCTCCCCTAGATGTTAGGTAGTCCAAAACATGTTAAATATGTTAAAATACATGTTAAATCCAATATGTATATACATTAGATATACAGTTATCTTGCTGCACAAGAAAAATCAGATCAAGAAGGAAAAAAAAAGGAAAGAAAACAAAATGCAAGCAGACAACAGCAGAAAGAGTGAGAATGCCATGTTGTGGTCCATACTCAGCTCCCATGGTCCTTTCTTTAGGTGTAGATGACTCTCTTTATCACTAAACAAGTGGAATTAGTTTGAATTTGTTGAAATTGTTGAAGAGAGACACATCCATCAGAATTGATCATTTTATAATCTTGTTGCAGTGGATAATGACCTTCTGGTTTTCTCATTTCACTTAGCATCAGTTCATTTAAGTCTCTCCAGGCCTCTCTGAAATCATCCTGCTGGTCATTTCTTACAGAATAATCATATTCCATAACATTCATATACCATAATTATTATTCAGCCATTCTCCAATTGATTGGCATCCATTCAGTTTCCAGTTTCTTGCCACTACAAAAAGAGCTGCCATAAACATTTTTGCACATGTGAGTTCCTTTCCCTCCTTTAAGATCTCTTTGGGAAATAGCCTCAGTAGAAACACCGCTAGGTCAAAGGTATGCACAGTTTGATAGCTTTTTGAGGATAGTTCCAGATTGCTCGAAGAGAGGAATTTTTAACCAAGAAATAGATAGAAACAAATAAAAAAAATGTAATATGGATAAGTATGAATTGTATTTTTAAGATCTTTGCATAGTTTCTGCATTGATGCTTACTATAGAATTTCAGTCTGTAGGATCCTGTCTATTCTTTGAAACTTTTGAAATATTATTTATTCAAATCTGAGAAGTTGTCTGTCTATTCCAACATTTCTTATCTTTATTAGGAAAATATCAAATAGTTGTTCCCTTCCTCTGCCTTATACCATACCAAGATTCTCATCATTTCCACCACAGGATTCAGTTCTTCTGTGTTAGTACAAATCAGATTCAGAAAATCATTCCTCTTACTAGTTTCTAAATCTTTTGCAACCTAAAATTATTCTTAAAGTGAGTAAAATATATATTTGTTGTTCTGTTTCTAGTAAAGAGAGAACTTGACATATGCAAATTATTGAAGTACCACCTTATTATTTAGGGGAACTAGATAGTTCCTCCTGAAATGAGGAAGATTCATCTTCCAGAATTGAAATCTAGTTTGACACTTACTACTAACACTGGTCAAGTCAGTTAACCTTGTTTGCCTCACTTGTAAAAGAAACTACATAAATAAATGTCAAACCACTCCATCCTCTTTATGAAGAAAACTTCAAATGGGGTCACAAACTATTGAACACAGCTGAAATAGCTCAACAACACAAAAATCCTTATGTCAGACTATTTTATCCAATGTCACAATTATGATATATTGTTCAAACTTCTGTTTGTGTGTGTGTGCATGTGTCTGTGTATTTCTCTGACTTTATGCCTCTCTCTGCCTCTGTGTCTGACTGTCAGTCTCTTTCTCTCTTTCTACTCTCTCTGTTTCTCTATCTATGCAATATCACATCTGCATTTATTCCCATTGATCTTCTCAGTGCTCTTTCACATGTTTTCCCAACTTTAGTCCTTTAATTCTTCACATGAATATGTTCTAGTTCTGTCAGGAAACTGTAGGTCAAACATCACTTCAGCTTCTTACTACCTTGGCCAAATGACTTAACCTCCCTAGGCCCAAGTAAAATGAAAATATTTGATTACATAGCTTATGAGATGCTTTCTAATTCTTAATCAGTTGGCCTATTTGTTATTCTATTATAGAGTATATTCCCACTCCCCAACTTTTCCACATATATATGTACAGACAGGTACATATGCATACATGTACATAAACAATTTTATGGAAATGAACCTTTCTATACTTGGCTAAATTATAGATTGGTATAGGAAATATATATATGTAGGATATTTAGAGAATACAAATATGTAAGAAATATAGTCCCATATAAGCTATACATATATGTATTTATAATACACTTTATATAATCTGTACACATTATATATCTACAATCAGGTACATAAACAATATATCATTAAAGTATATTATATATAATATTAATAACAATATTTATATGTATCTAAACATGATACACATCTTTCTTATTTGGTAACAGTCACCTAAGTGTATATGTACTATTATCATATCCACCAAAAACCTATATTGAGATAAAACATTTATGTAGGATTTTAATGAATGTATACTTGACAAGCTACAAAACTCTAAACCCCTTTAGCTAAAACAATCTGTTTACATGAAAAACCTGTAGCAATAATAACTTTGCACCCCCAATTTCTGATTCAGTAAATTCTAGGTATTCAATAAGTGTTGAAAATAATAGTGATACATTTCTCACAATTCTTTAAATACTATCACTTCTACCCTAACTGTAACTAATAGTTTTGGTAAAGTTTATTTATTTTTCTTATCTCAACCTGAATTCTTGTCTTGGATTTCAGTCTTTTCCTACACTTTTCTAAGATTTGATGCTCTTAGCTTCAGGACTTTCAAAGGCCTTGTGATCTTTTTCCAGCTTTTTTTGTTTCTCTGAGTAAAATATAGAAGTCATGTATGCCCTTGTTTAGTCTGTTAGAGCTGATCAAAGGAACAACCTTAATTACTTTTACATCTCCTGGCAGGTCTGCTGTTCCTTATGGAATCCATTACATTCTCTCCCTCTTTGTCTATTGGACACAGAAAAAAGCAGCAAATAACTATTATATGTAGTTATAACAAAATGACAACATATAGCATCAGATGACAGATATTTTACAACTCTCTTTTGAAGAATAAGAAGATGCTCATGCTCACAAGAAAACTTACAGTGATAGCTGCTTTATATTTAAAGACCATGCTTTTATATGCTGCCTAAGAAATTTCCTTAGAAAGACTCCCTAAAAACACTTCTTCTCTGTATAAGTACAACATCTTTAAAACAAATAAACATAATGCAGTTTTTAAGTGGGAGACTATGTGGCCTTATCGACACATTCAGAAATGAATGAGTAAAACTAAATTATCCTTGAATGTTTATATTTGGCCATATTTAAGACACTTTTCAAGTCTCAAATGGAGACTTGCTTTTTTTTATTTTGCTTTTATATTGCCTTGATTTTCCCTTTTTATTCCTCCATATCTCCTATCCCAGAGAGCCATTCTTTGTATTGAAGAATTTTTCTTAAGGAAAAAGAGAAAAAAAAATCAACCAAACTAATCAGTATATTTTTAAAATCTTAAAATAAATGTAATATTTCACACCTACACACATACCTTCACAAATTAAAAGTATTCAAAGGAGATATTTCCTCATATTTATATGTCATTTTCAGACTTTTTTTTCTTAATTTTATGACTTTTATTTTCATTTTGTATTACTGTTGTTGTGTTCTCTTTTAAATTATTTTCATTCTGTATATAGTTTCCTTACCTCTACTTCACTTGCACACTCATATAAATTATTATATATCCTTATTATAATATTCATTGTGCCACTTATAATATTCATGTACCATAATTTATTTATTCATTTACAAACTGGTGTGCCTTTATTTTGTTTCCAAATTTTTATTACCACAAGATGTGCTGCTATAAATAGATTGTGATAAATGGAGACTCACTTTTTTTGGTCAATTTCTTCCTTTGGAATATACAAGTTGTAAAAAAGCTTTTATTTATTTTATTTTTGTACATTATTTACATAAGTGAAAATCGTTTTCTAAAATATTTATATATTAGTTAACAGGACTGCCAACAGTGCATTAGTGTACCTGTCTTTACCATTTTAAAATATACATTATTTTCAACTTTTGTCATCTTTATCATTTTGCTCTGTGTAGTGTAAAATTTCAGAGTCATCTTAATTTGAATTTCTCCTGTTATTAGTGAATGAATTATAGCACTATTAAATTTAGTTGTCATTAGAGTAAGATTCTTTTAATTGATAATTTTGTATATCATTTGATTTACCTGTGAAGGTAGATAGATTTGCAATGGATAAAATACAACATCTGGAGTGCAAAAAAACTACATTTGGATTCTGCTTCAGACACTTACTAGATTGTGACCCTGGGCAACTCATTCAACATCTCTCTCAGTTTCTGTATCTGTACAATGGGTATAATAATAGTGTCTTCCTCCTAAAGTTCTTAAGAGGAAAAAATAATATTTTTGTAAAACACTTTGCAAATCTTAAATCACTAAATATGTGCTATTATTATGATAATCATCCTCATTATCTTCCATTGACATACATTGGGATGCATAGGTATCCATTTTGAGCTTATACATTTCAGTTATTTCTCTATATGTTTTTGATACCGAATATTGGAGAAATTTAATAGAAAAATATTTTATAAAATAAATTATTTTGAAAATTATTCTACATATAATAATTTTATTTGATTTTATAAACTAATATAGATACACTGTCAATTAACTCATCAAGTAATAGAGATTTTTATAATATATAAATAGAATATGGAAGAAATGCAAATAAGACAAGATGCTACTAGATAACTCAACATTACTATTGATTATAATAAATGACAATTTCACAATTTTGAATATATATGTGTCTATGTAAAACCCCATTTAATTTTACCAACATTTTAAGATATATATATATATATATATGTATATATATATAAATAGATAGATAGATAGTTAGATATATGTCTATATCTATCTATCTATATCTATATATCTAGATATAGATATAGATATAGATGTATATATAACAGTTTCCTCATTCCTACATTTATAAAAATGTGACTCAGTCCTATAATAGATTTAGGATATCTAAAGTTCATATTGAACCAAGGATGGAAAAAAAAAAGCTAAAGAAAACAACACTTTTATTTGTGTTTTTATGCTCTAAATGCTGGGATATTTAGAAGAAAATCTAAGAATAGATAAGAATATACACAGGAGAGAGAGAAGACACATCTCACTGTCCAGCAGAACAGTCTTTGAATTGTTAAATATCAACAAATAATGGATAATACAGAATTTGTATCCATCCAAGATAAGTAGCCAGAGCATTAAGCTACCCTTACTGTGTTTATGTCACCATATCTAAATACCTGTATTCCTCTGTGATTTTTGAGGATACTATGAGGAGCAATACCAGTGTCACAGTACAGAGAAGAGCAAATATTGAAATAATTTAAAGAAAAAGGCAGTGTTTAGTCTACTTGGGAAAAGTGTCCCAAGCATTGGTTGTTGACTATATGCTATTGAATATTTTTGTATGTGATTTGGATTAAGGCATAGATGATATGCTTATGAAATTTATGAAATGATACAAAGGTAAACTAATAGTTATGCTCCCAGAAATATCTCTACAGTGATTTGTTCAAGGACACATAACTAGTGAAGTGCCTTTAAATTTGTGCAAATCTATTAGGAGTCAAAAAGTCTTAATATCAATGATGAAAACCTGTAAACAGAAAAATCTGAAAATTACTTTAAAATATCCAAATGCTAGGTGTTATATAGATCAGATGCACAATTCTTTTATTGCCTCCTACCACTTCCTGTGAATTTTTTCTTCTAGAAGCCAGATATTTTAAAGCCATAACATGTGCAACCAAATTATTTTCCAATGCACTTATTTTAATAAAACAGAAGAAACTTAACTTTTTTCCATAAGTGAAAATATCTCTAAAACATCCATTCTATAATAATTATGTTCTGGGAATAATGTAGACTTTTTAAAATATTATGTTGACATTTGGAGTTTGTAGAATTCAGTACATTCACTCTAAGTTAAGTGAACACAAAAATAAAATGTGCTATACTAAGTATTTGAGATAGCCAAGTTGTAAAAGCACTTTATAAAAAATGACCTTTAAGAAGGAGAAAAATAAGGTATTTGAAAATACCTTCAAATGTATATAGAAATTTTGAAGTGTAGACTTTTTATTTCATTTTTCTACTCTGTTTTTACGTGTTTTCTGGATTTAGGTTGTGGAAATATTCCAACAGTAGAAAAGAAATATATGTTCCCTCATTTTAAATGATCATAGCCAATATCAACATCATATATTAAATTTCCTCTCTGGCATATTTGTTTTCTTTTTAAGATACTTATGTGGATTATGTAGCATTATAGATTTAGGTGTGGAATGGAGTTTAGACAACATTTAGTTTGACTGGCGCTTAGAATTCAATGACACATGCAGTGTCAGATAGGTATAAAATATGAGCTGGGATTAGAACTCAAATCTTGTGAGTTCAAGTTCAAACATCCCAATTCATCACTTCCTTGAAGCTTTTCAATTCAAATATTTGCCTTATTTTTCACCGAAAATTTTGAGGTCATAATGCAAGAGTTCCCTTTAATCTTCTATGGCTGATACTATCTTTCACATAAAAAGGTAGTTCTTATCACAGCAAAACTTGCATATGAGAGGGCTGATTACTGCTTCCATGACCAACTTCTTAAAACATACATACAAAAAATACATTTATTTGATCCATCTAATCTTCATTAGCTATAATCTTATAGCTTTCACAGTTTTGTGACTTTTTGAGAAAGATGCTTATGATTGATATCATCACTTCTTTTCCTTTCATTTCTTCATTTTGTGTGGTATATCTTCCAATTTAATAGAAACTGAGAAACAAATTTCTCAGTGATCTCTTTTTTGCTAAGTTTAATATCTTTTCTCTATCCTCTTCCTTCTTGACTTTTCTACATAATCACTTTCTTTTCCTAGGTATTAATTTCTTTCTGCATTATCATGACATTGCTTTTTCCTGGTTCTCCTAGTTTATCAACTGAGTTTTCATCTACATCAATCCCTTTTCCCTCAACTATTACTATCCCATCAATTATATCTTCTAAGCTTTCTTCTCCTCTCTCAGGTTTAGTTTCAATGGATTCAATTATTATTTTTATGTAGATGATTATAGATCTGCTTGTCTTCTCTTAATCATACTCTTGATATTCAGTCTCATAATTAGAATTGCTTATTGAAAAGTTTGAATTAGATGTCTTGTAGACATTTTAAAATTGTCTAAAATTGAACAAACATTCTTCCTCTTCTTATCTTCCTTATTACTACTGAGGTGGCACCATCTGTGGAGTTTTCCATACTCACAATCTAGGTTTCATTATCAACTTCTCAGTCTACTCATTGAACACATTCAATGTTACCAAATTCTTTCAGTTTTACCTTCAAAAAGTTCCCCGGGGGTGGAGCCAAGATGGTGGAGGTAACACATGTTTCTTTCTGACCTTTCCCTATAACCCTTAAACTAATTGCCTCCGATTTAGTTCTGTATAAGAATTTTTCCAGTCCAGAACTAAATCGGAGGCAATTAGTTTAAGGGTTATAAGGAAAGGTCAGAAAGAAACATGTGTTACCTCCACCATCTTGGCATAGAAGTTATAAAACATCCAACACAAACACAAAAGGTAAATACTGAACCTGAAATGCAAGAATCTCACAGGACCTGGCCATACCCACCCAGCACCAGGAGTGAATCAATACAGGCTCAACACAGCTGTTGCTGCTTGTTAAGGAAGCCATCAGTTGTAGAGGAAACTAGAAACCTTCCCTCCTTAGAAACCCTAAGCAGACCTCAACTTTTAAAAAATATGAGTAAAAAAGCAACCAGAACTCTGACCATAGACAGTTTTATGGTCAAAAAGAAGAACAGATTTTATATCCTGAGGAGACTAAAAGTGGATCATCTCAAGATAAAGCCCCAAAAGGTGATATAACTTGGTCCCAATCAGACAAGGCTCTCTGTGAATAAATTTTAAAAGATCTTAAAAGAGAGCTAGAAGAAAAATGGGGAAAAGAAATGAAAACTTCGCAAGAGATTTTGAAAAAGGCATATAACTCATTAAAAGATTAATTTGATAAAACTGAAAAAGAAAACATCTCCAAGAAAAACAGAATTTGTGAAAGAGAAAAAGAAAATAACTCCTTAAAAAGCAGACTTTGTGTAATAGAAAAAAAAATCCATAGAATGAAACCACTCATTTAAAAATTCATTTGGACACATGCAAAAAGAAGTAAAAAAAAAGTAAATGAAGAAAATATTTCATTAAAATTAAGAACTGAGGAAAAGGAAATGAATGACTCAATGAGACAACAAGAATCAGTCAAGCAAAACAAAACAACAAAAAAAAAAAGCATGAAAAATGGGGGGGAAATGTAAAATACCTAATTGGGAAAACAATTGACTGGGAAAATAGATCTAGGAGAGAAAATCTAAGGATTACTGGACTCCCTGAAAACCATGTTGAAAGGGAAAAAAAAAAGAGCTAGACACTAGTTTTCAGGAAATCATCAAAGAAAACTACTCATAGAATCACAAGGTAAAGTAACAATTGAAAAAATTCACCAAACACTTCAAGAAAGAGACACCAAAATTAGAATTCCAAAGAATATTGTGGCTAAATTTCGGAATTATAGGACAAAGGAAAAACTATGACAAGCAGCCAAAAAGAAACAATTCACATACCAAGGAGCCTCAATAAAGATAACCCAGGATCTAGGAGTTTCTATTTTAAAGGATCAAATAGCCTGGAATCTGATATTCCAATTGGTGAAGGAACTTGGAATACAGCCAAGAATAAATTACTTTGCTATACTGAACATTTTCTTTCAGAGAAGAAGACAGACATTCAGTGAAACAGGTGGAATCCATTTATTTTTGATGAACAAAAAAAAAAAAAAAAAAAAACTGAACTAAACGAAAAATTTGACCTCCAAGTATAGGACTGAAGAGAAGTATAGAAAGGTAAAAAGAATTCTTGAGAACTGTATTTCTGTTAGGGTTATACATAGAGAGTATATGTATAACCAGATTTTACTATTATAATATAAAAAAGAAATGAGGTAGAAAGGAGAATGTATTGGGAAAAAAGGGAAAAGTGGAGATAAAATAAGAGAAATTACATCTCAGAAAGAAACAAAGAAAACATTATAATTGAGGGAAAGAAGGAAGGGTGACAAACATTGTGTGAATCTTACTCTCATCAGATTTTGCTCAAAGAAAGAATATTAGACATACTTGGTTGCACAGAGAAACTTCTCTCACTTTATAGAAAAGTGGGGCAGGGAAGGGGAAAAGGGAAGGGGATAGGCTAAATAGAAGGGAAAACAGAAATAGTAAGAGAAAAGTATAATAAAGGGGGAAGGTCTCTAAATAGAATTAATGAAAAAAAAAGGAAATTGGCCTAATTATACCATATTTCTTTTTTTTTTTTTTTTTATAACATTTTTTGACAGTACATATGCATGGGTAATTTTTTACAACATTATCCCTTGCACTTACTTCTATTCAGATTTTTTCCCTTCCTCCCCCAACCCCCTCCCCCAGATGGCAAGCAGTCTTATATATGTTAAATATATTACAGTATAATTTAGATACAATATATGTGTGTAGAACCGAATTTTTTGTTGCACAGGAAGAATTGGATTCAGAAGGTAAAAATAACAGTTTACATTCATTTCCCAGTGTTCCTTTTCTGGATGTAGCTGGTTCTGTCCATCATTAATCAATTGGAATTGGATTAGTTCTTCTCTATGTTGAAGAAATCCACTTCCATCAGCATACATCCTCGTACAGTATCATTGTTGAAGTGTATAATGATCTTCTGGTTCTGCTCATTTCACTCAGCATCAGTTTATGTAAGTCTCTCCAAGCCTCTCTGTATTTCTCCTGTTGGTCATTTCTTATAGAACAATAATATTCCATAACATTCATATACCATAATTTACCCAACAATTCTCCAATTGATGGACATCCATTCATCTTCCAGCTTCTAGCCACTATGAAAAGGGCTGCCACAAACATTTTGGCACATACAGGACCCTTTCCCTTCTCTAGTAGTTCCTTGGGGTATAAGCCCAGTAGTAGTATGGCTGGGTCAAAGGGTATGCACATTTTGATAACTTTTTGGGCATAATTCCAGATTGTTCTCCAGAATGGTTGGATTCTTTCACAACTCCACCAACAATGCATCAGTGTCCCAGTTTTCCCACAGCCCCTCCAACATTCATCATTATTTGTTCCTGTCATCTTAGCCAATCTGACAGGTGTGTAATGATACTCAGAGTTGTCTTAATTTGCATTTCTCTGATCAATAGTGATTTGGAACACTCTTTCATATGAGTGGAAATAGTTTTAATTTCATCATCTGAAAATTGTCTGTTCATATCCTTTGACCATTTATCAATTGGAGAATGGCTTGATTTCTTATAAATTAAAGTCAATTCTCTGTATATTTTGGAGATGAGGCCTTTATCAGAACCTTTAACTGTAAAAATTTTTTCCCAATTTGTTACTTCCCTTCTAATCTTGTTTGCATTAGTTTTGTTTGTGCAGAAACTTTTTAATTTGGTGTAATCAAAATGTTCTATTTTGTGATCAATAATGGTCTCTAGTTCTCCCTTGGACACAAACTCCTTCCTCCTCCACAAGTCTGAGAGGTAAACCATCCCATGTTCCTCCAATTTATTTATGATTTCGTTCTTTATGCCTAAATCTTGGACCCATTTTGATCTAATCTTAGTATGTGGTGTTAAATGTGGGTCCATGCCTATTTTCTGCCATACTAATTTCCAGTTTTCCCAGCAGTTTTTGTCAAATAATGAATTCTTATCCCAAAATTTGGGATCTTTGGGTTTGTCAAACACTAGATTGCTATTTTTATTCACTATCTTGTCCTGTGAACCTAACCTATGCCACTGATCAACTAGTCTATTTCTTAGCCAATACCAAATGGTTTTGGTGACTGTTGCTTTATAATATAGCTTTAAATCAGGTACACTTAGACCACCTTCCTCTGACTTTTTTTTCATTAGTTCCCTTGCAATTCTCGACCTTTTATTCTTCCACATGAATTTTGTTGTTATTTTTTCTAGGTCATTAAAATAGTTTCTTGGGAGTCTGATTGGTATAGCACTAAATAAATAGATTAGTTTGGGGAGTATTGTCATCTTTATTATATTCGCTCGGCCTATCCAAGAACATTGAATGTCTTTCCAATTATTTAAATCTGACTTTATTTTTGTGGCAAGTGTTTTGTAATTTTGCTCATATAATTCCTGACTCTCCTTTGGTAGATATATTCCCAAATATTTGATACTATCGACTGTTATTTTGAATGGAATTTCTCTTTGTATCTCTTGCTGTTGGATTGTGTTGGTAATGTATAAAAATCCTGAGGATTTATGTGGATTTATTTTGTATCCTGCAACTTTGCTAAAATTCTGAATTATTTCTAATAGCTTTTTAGCAGAGTCTTTGGGGTTCTCTAAGTATACCATTATGTCATCTGCGAAAAGTGACAATTTGATTTCTTCATTTCCTACTCTAATTCCTTGGATCTCTTTCTCGGCTCTTATTGCCAAAGCTAGAGTTTCTAGTACTATATTGAATAGTAATGGTGATAGTGGGCAACCTTGTTTCACTCCTGATCTTACAAGGAAAGGTTCTAGTTTATCACCATTACATATGATGTTTACCGAAGGTTTTAAATATATGCTCCTTATTATTTTAAGGAATAGTCCATTTATTCCTATACTCTCAAGCGTTTTTAGTAGGAATGGATGTTGGATTTTATCAAATGCCTTTTCTGCATCTATTGAGATGATCATATGGTTTTTATTAATTTGATTATTAATATGGTCAATTATACTAATAGTTTTCCTAATATTAAACCCAGCCCTGCATTCCTGGTATAAATCCCACTTGGTCATATTGTATTATCCTGGGGATGATGTTCTGAAGTCTATTTGCTAATATCTTATTTAAGATTTTAGCATCAATATTCATTAAGGAAATTGGTCTATAGTTTTCTTTCTCAGTTTTCGATCTACCTGGTTTAGGTATCAGTACCATGTCTGTGTCATAGAAGGAATTTGGTAGGACTCCTTCAATCCCTATTTTTTCAAATAGTTTACATAGGATTGGAGTTAGTTGTTCTTTAAATGTGTGGTAGAATTCACCTGTAAATCCATCTGGTCCTGGGGACTTTTTCTTAAGAAGTTGGTTAATAGCTTGGTCTATTTCTTTTTCTGAGATGGGACTATTTAGACTACTTACTTCTTCCTCTGTTAATCTGGGCAAGCTATATTTTTGAAGGTATTCTTCCATTTCATTTAAGTTATCGAATTTATCGGCATAAAGTTGAGCAAAGTAGCTCCTAACTATTGTTCTAATTTCCTCTTCATTAGTGGTGAGTTCACCCTTTTCATTTTCAAGACTATCAATTTGCTTTTTCTCTTTCCTTTTTTTAATCAGGTTTACTAAGGGTTTGTCTATTTTGTTGGTTTTTTCATAAAACCAACTCTTAGTTTTATTAATTAATTCAATAGTTTTTTTACTTTCAATTTTATTAATCTCACCTTTTATTTTTTGAATTTCAAGTTTTGTGTTTGTCTGGGGGTTTTTAATTTGTTCCTTTTCTAGCAATTTTAGTTGTAAACCCAATTCGTTGGCCCTCTCTTTCTCTATTTTATGCAGGTAGGCCTGTAGAGATATAAAACTTCCCCTAATTACTGCTTTGGCTGTATCCTACACATTTTGGTATGATGTCTCATTATTGTCATTTTCTTGGGTGAAGTTATTAATTATGTCTATGATTTGCTGTTTTACCATCATTCTTTAGTATAAGATTATTTAGTTTCCAAATATTTTTTGGTCTATTTTCCCCTGGCTTTTTATTAAATGTTATTTTGATTGCATTATGGTCTGAAAAGGATGCATTTACTATTTCTGCCTTACTGCATTTGATTTTGAGGTTTTTATGCCCTAGTATATGATCAATTTTTGTATAGGTTCCATGAACTGCTGAGAAGAAAGTATATTCCTTTCTGTCTCCATTTAGCTTTCGCCAAAGATCTAACATATCAAACTTTTCTAGTATTCTATTTACCTCTTTGACTTCTTTCTTATTTATTTTGTGGTTTGATTTATCTAATTCTGATAGTGCAAGGTTGAGATCTCCCGCTATTATAGTTTTGCTATCTATTTCCTCTTGCAGCTCTCTTAATTTCTCTTTTAAGAATTTAGATGCTGCACCACTTGGTGCATACATGTTTAATATTGATACTGCTTCACTATTGATGCTTCCCTTTAGCAGGATATAATGCCCTTCCTTATCTCTTTTAATTAGATCAATTTTTGTTTTTGCTTGATCTGAGATGAGGATGGCTACTCCTGCTTTTTTGGTTTTGCCTGAAGCATAATAGATTCTGCTCCACCCTTTTACTTTTAGTTTGAATGTCTCATTCTGTTTCAGTTGTGTTTCCTGTAAACAACATATAGTAGGATTCTGACTTTTAATCCAGTCTGCTAACTGCTTCCTCTTTATGAGGCAGTTTGCCCCATTCACATTTATGGTTAGAAGGACTAATTCTATATTGCTTGCCATCCTATTAACCCCTGCTTATGCTTTTCCCCTTTCCTTCCCTTTTACCCTCCTATCCAGTATTAAACTGGTAAACACCACTTGCTTTTCACAGCCCTCCCTTTTTAGGATCCCTCCCCCACCTTAAAGATCCTCCCCTTATTTTACCCCTTTTCCTCGAAATTACTGTATTCCCTTCCCCTTAGCTTACTCCTTCCCTTTCACTTTTCAATGAAGTGGAAGAAGTTTCACCATAAATCAAATATGTCTATTGATACACGCTATGTTCATCTCCCTCCTTTCTTTCTCTCAGATATAATAGGTTACCTTTGCCTCTTCATGAGATGTAGTACCACCACTTTATACTTTTTTATGATATAATCTCCTTTCCACCTCTAGTTTCTAAGACAAATTGTACATATGTTCTTTACATATTTTTTTGACAGAAGTATAGTTCTCAAGATTTCTTTTTGCCTTTTTTAGAAGTCTCTTGAGTTCTGTATTTGAAGATCAAACCTCTTATGTAGGTCTGGTTTTTTCATCAAAAATAGATGGAATTCATTTATTTCGTTAAATGTCCATCTTCTTCCCTGGAAAACGATGTTCATTCTTGCTGGGTAAGTTATTCTTGGCTGCATACCAAGTTCCTTAGCCTTTCGGAATATCATGTTCCAGGCCCTGCGTTCTTTTAATGTGGACGCTGCTAGATCCTGTGTTATCCTTATTGTGGATCCTCCATATCTGAATTGTTTTTTTCTAGCAGCTTCCAATATCTTTTCCTTTGTCTGATGGTTCTTGAACTTGGCCACTATATTTCTTGGCGTTTTGATTTTAGGGTCCCTTTCAGTAGGTGATCGATGAATTTTCTCAATGTCTATTTTACCCTCTGTTTCCAAAACGTCTGGGCAGTTCTCTTTGATAATTTCCTCGAAAATGGTGTCCAAGCTCTTTTTTTCCTCCCATTTTTCAGGGAGTCCGATTATTCTCAAATTGTCTCTCCTAGATCTGTTTTCCAGGTCTGTTGTCTTTCTGGTAAGGTACTTGACAGTCTTTTCAATTGTTTCATTTCTCTGGTTTTGCTTGACTCCCTCTTGGTTTCTCCTTGAGTCATTCATTTCTACTTGTTCCAGTCTAATTTTCAATGATGTATTTTCTTCACTCACTTTTTTTATATCTCTTTGTAATTGTCCAATTGAGTTTTTATCTTCTATGGAATTTTTTTCCATTTTATCCATTTTATTTTTTAGAGAGCTGATTTCTTTTTCCAGCTCTCTAATCCTGTTTTCCTTGGAGTTGTTTACCTTTTCCAGCTCACTAATCCTGTTTTCCTTGGAGTTGTTTACCTTTTCCAGCTCACTAATCTTGTTTCTCAATGATTTGATTTCTTTATCCATTCTGTCTTTGAATGCATGGGATGACTTCTCCAGGCTCTCCCGCCAAGCTTCCCCTTCCTTCTCCCATCTCTCCTCCAGCTCTCTTGTGAGAGCCTTTCTGATTTCCTCTATGAGGTTCTTTTGTATTGAGGAGCAGCTTATATCCCTCCCAGGGGATACATCTGGGGACAGTCGGTTCCTAGTCTCCTCAGCATTTGAAGTCTGCTCCCTCTCCACACAGAAGCTGTCAATGGTTAGAGCCCTTTTGAATTTTTTGTTCATTTTGTCAGAGTAGGAATCAAAGAAAACAAACTGACAAGAGAAACAATTGGTCTGTTTTGCAGGGGATAGGGCTGGATGTTATTAATGGGCTTCCTCTACAGACTGGGGGTAGGGCAGCAGAGAGCCACTAACAGAACAGCAATGACTGTACTGAGTCTGCGCTCTGAGGCTCTGAGAACGCACCGAGTCAGTCCAGGTGGGGGTTGGGGGTGGCCGGGCTCTGAGAGACGCTGGCTTTCTGGGGTTTTAATCTTCACCTCCGGTGTTTACACCCTCTCTGCTGCTCCTGGCTTGCTGCCAAGACAGAGCATCCACACTGGGGCAAAAGCCCTTTCGCAGAAACGGCAGAGATCACACCCCTCCCCCTCCGGTCTGAGCTGTGTGAGCTGCCTGTCTTGCTCTGGCTGTCTGCCCTCAGTCTGCGCCCAGTCTGATTGACCCTCCCCCGAACAAACACAGACCTTTTCTGGCGACTTTCAAGGATGTCTTCTCTTGGTGATAATTTGTGGATTTCTTTCTGGGTCAAGCATTAAGTCAGAGGCTTGTCATGAAGTAAGTTCTAAGAGAAAACAAGGAGCTCAAGCAGCTGTCTGCCTCCACACCGCCATCTTGGCCGGAAGTCCAATTATACCATATTTCAACCTATTTTATAAAGCAACGATCATTAAAACTATTTGGTACTGGCTAAAAAATAGAGTATTTGATCAGTGGAATAGGTTAGGTTCACAGGACAAAGTAGTCAGTATCTATAGAAATTTAGTGTTTAACAAACCCCAAAACCTAAACTTTTGGGGTAAGAATTCACTATTTGACAAAACCTGTTGGGAAAATTGCAAATTAGTATGGCATAAATTAGGCACTGACCCAAACTATCTATCAAGATAAGGTTGAAATGGTTTTATGATCTAGACATAAAGAATCATATCTAATCTCAAATTAGAAGAATGTAATATAGTTTACCTCTCAGATCTGTGGAGGAGGAAGGAATTTGTGACTAAAGAAGAACTAGAGATCATTATTGATAACAAAATAGATATTTTGATTGTATTAAGTTAAAAAGTTTTTGTACAAACAAATCTAATGCAGACAAAATTACTGGGCAAAGATTTTTACATTCAAAGATTGTAATAAAGGACTCATTTCTAAAATACATAGAGAATTTACTCAACTTTATAAGAATTCAAGCCATTTTCTACTTGAGAAATGGTCAAAGGATATGAACAGACAATTTTAAAATGAAGAAATTGAAACTATTTCTACTCACATGAAAAGGTGCTCCAATTCACTACTGATCAGAAAAATACAAATTAAAACAACTCTGAGATACTACTACACATCTCTCATATTGGCTAAGATGACAGGAAAAGATAATGAATGTTGGAGTAAATGTGGAAAAACTAGGACACTGATACATTGTAAATGGAACTGTGAACGAAAGCTGAATGAATGCCTATCAGTGGGAGAATGGCTGAATTAAGTATGGTATATGAATAATGTGGAATATTACTGTTATGTAAGAAATGACCAGCAGGATGATTGCAGAGATGCCTGGAGAGACAGGAACAGATGCTAAGTGAAACGAGAAGAACAAGGATATCATTATACATGGCAATAACAAGACTATACAATGATCAGGTCTGATCAATGAGATGATTCAAAGCAATTCCAATTGTTCACTGATGAAGAGAGCCTTCCACCCCCAGAAAGAGTACTGTGAGAACACTGTGTGTACCATAACATGGCATTTTCACTCATTCTGTTTTTGTCTACTTGCATTTTGTTTTCTTTCTCAGTTTTTTTTCTTGATCTGATTTTTCTTGTGCAGCAAGACTGTATAACTATGTATGTGTGTGTGTGTGTGTGTGTGTGTGTGTGTGTGTGTGTGTGTGTGTAGCATTTAACATATATTTTAACATATTTAACATGTATTGGACTACCTGCCATATAGGACAGAGGATGAGGGAAGGAGGGAAAATTTGGAACTGAAGGTTTTACAAGGGTCAGTGTTGAAAAATTACTCATGCCTATGTTTTGTAAATAAAAAGATTTAATAAAAAAAGAAATAGAAATCTCTAGGTGAATGAGACTAAGACTAGTTTTTCTATGTCAGTAATAGATATAATATTTGTGGGCAAGGGAGAGACCATATTCCCTATATCAGTAATTGAAACCACAGCCTTGGATGAAATGAAGGCCATCTTTCAGGTCAGACAGAAAAACATCATTAAGGCTAAGTCCAAGAACAGGGACATTCCATGAGAAGTCCATTATAAGAATCTTCTCATAAAGAAAAGTAAATCATTCTACAGAACAAGTAAGAAAAACTTAAATCATTTGTGTAAGAAATACTATAGGATTAGTTTGGTGAGGAAAGAGGAATATGTTGATGGAAAGTTTTAGGTGAATAGTTTTGAAATGTGTATTAAACCCAAGACCATAATATCTGACATTTTGTGGCCATTAATAGTTTAAAAAATCAAGTTAGTAATAGTGAGAGTCCTTGGGAAATATTTGCTATAATTATTCACTTTAGAGATCAGTGAAAAGGGAAAAACACAAATGAGTGAGTGACTCAGGTAGCTTCCTGGTTAGAGAGAAAATATATATATATATATATATATATATATATATATATATATATATATATATCCTCTATTTTTTCTTTCAGCCAAATCTGATGAGAGTAAGATTCACACCATCTTCATGCCCCTCACTTCTTTCCCTCAATTATACTAATTCTTTTTTTGCCTCTTCATGAGATGTAATTTCCTTCATTTTATTTCCCTTTTCCTCTTTTTCCAGTACAATCCCCTCTGCACCTCTAGTTTTTTTTTTTAATATTATCACAATAAGATAAAAATTATACACATACTCTGCAAGTATGCTCATTACAGAGATAAAATTCTCTAGAGTTCTTTCCTTTTTACCTTTTTATGCTTCATTTGAGTTTTATATTTGAAGATCAAAATTTTTGTTCAGCTCTGGTCTTTTCACCAGAAATAAATGAAATTCACCTGTTTCATTGTATGTCCATATTCTTCCCTGAAAGATAATGCTTAATTTAGCTGGATAGTTAATAATTGGCTGCAATCCTTTGTCTTTTGGAATGTCAGATTCCAAGCCCTTTCATCCTTTAAAGTGCGAAGTACTATGTCCTGAGTAATCCTGACTGTGGCTTCTTGATATTTGAATTGTTCATTTCTAACTGCCTGTAATATTTTTTCCTTGATCAGATAATTCTAAAATTTAGCTATTATTCCTTGGAGTTTTCATTTTGGAGTCTCTTTCAGGAGATGATTGGTGAATTCTTTTAATTTCTACTTAACCTTCTGATTCTAGTGCAACAGGGCAGTTTTCCTTGATGATTTCCTGAATAATGATTTCTAGGCCTTTTTCTTTTTTTTTTTCGTCATGGTTTTCAGGAAGTCTAGTAGTCTTACATTGTCCTTGATGGATCTATTTTCTAGGTCAGTTGTTTTTCCAATAAATAATCTTACAGTTTGTCCTATTTTTTTTTTTTTTTTGCCTTGTTTGACTGATTCTTGACAGCTCATTGAGTCATTCACTTCCTTTTGTTCAATTCTAATTTTCAGTGGATTTTTTTTTTCATTTACATTTTTTAGATTCTTTTTTAGTTGGTCAATTTAATTTTTAAATGAGTTGTTTTGTTTTATGTAATTTTTTTTCTATTTCACAAATTCTGTTTTTCAATGAATTGGTTTCTTTTTTATATCTATTTTTAAGGAGTTATGTGCTTTTTTCCATTTCATCAAATCTATTTTGTAATGAGTTTTCTAATTTCTGTTTTTTTTCCCATATCCTCTTGCAAAGATATCATTCCCTTTCCCCATTTTTCTTATAACTCTTTTTTAAGATCCTTTTTGAATTTTTCCAAGAGAGTCTTGTGAATTGGAAACCAGCCCATATCACCTTTCTGGGGCTTCATTTGCCCTGATTTGCCTATTAAAAACCTCAATGTTTAGGTCTGTTCTCTTTATCCATAAAAGTTGTCTGTAGTCAGAATTATTTTTACTTTTTCGCTCATTTTTTAATGGTTGAGGTCTGCTCTTTAGGCAAATGGGAGACAGCCACTTTAGTTTACCCTGGGGCAGTTCTGCTGACTGCCTTTCAGTACTTGCTAATTCTCAGCCAAGTCCAACATTCTTCCTATCCATGTTATTTCAAGTTGGCAAACTGTTTTAAATGAAACATTTAGGACTTATTTTGAAGAATTTTTTGAACATTTTAGAATTTACAAACTGAAGAAAAACCTACTCTGATATAATTCAGTTGGAGCCACATAAAAGGAAACTATTTTATGAAATTTACTGAGCTAAACAGAAGTCCAAGCACTTTCTTTCATGAAGGTAACATTGTTTTCATTGAGCTATGAGAGTGGCATCATATAAAATTTTGAAAAATACCAGAAAAGTGAAAAACTACAAGGTGGAAACAAACAAACAAACAAAAAAAAAAAAAAAAAAAAAAAAAAAGAAAGAAAGTAATAAAATTAAATTATATATTGCAGATTCCATAAAGAAAATAAAGGGACTTCATATATGAAATGTTACTTGAACAAAAAAGCAACAGCTAGAATTAATCTTGAAGAGAATGTGTGGGAGTGCAAGGGCAGAAATATAAAGGAAAGACTGCCTTTTAGTAGATATTTTAAGATGCACCATGTTTTTTTTTTTTATTCTAAGCAGAATCTATGTATATGTTGTTATCATTAGTTTTTTTAATATCATAGAAAGATGCTGAATAAATGTTAATGATGTGACCTGAGAGTATGTTAATATAGATTTGTTATATAAGGGTGGTAAAAATTGAGCAAATTATAAGAGTTTTTTGGTGTCCACATAGCTTTATAGCTAAATGAGGTTCCTAGTATTCATGCCTAGAACGACCTTCTAAAAAATTAGAAGTTTTTTTAAGCTCTTAGTATAACCATCAATTTTACTTATTTGTAATAAATCTATATGTTCTCTCCATGGCGTGATTCATCTCAATCAATACATTTTATTAAGCAACTATTTCAATCAAGATACTTTTCTATGAACTAAGGATAAAAAGAAAAATAATAGTTGCTGCCAAATATTTGCTTATAATCTGTAATTGATCTATCTATATGTACATGAAACCCATTGATTAGAAAATACCTATAAAATTCAAATCATTTCAGTAGCAAGAAAAGTCTGATATCTGTTAGGAGGAGGAAAAGCTTGGTACAGAAGGTCTAAGCTCTGTTTGGGAGGACTATGGGGATTTTCTGGGGAAGAGGTAAAAAAGAAGATATGGGGGACTCATTACACAAAGAGAGTCCAGTCACTTTTTATATAAAGGAACAATACCTGTATGAAGAAATCCCTTAATAAGACTTGTCAGAGGGAAGGGAAAAAAAAATAACAAGTGTATACAATTTGCCAGGCAACATGTTAAACACTTTACAAATATTATTTCATTTAATCATCACAACAATCCTACAAAAAGGTGTTTTTATGTTCATTTTTCTGCTAAGAAAAATGAAGCAGATAACATTTATGTGACATGTCCAGGATCACATATCTAGGAAGTGTCTGAAGCCAGATTTAATATAAGTATCCCTGATTCCAGGCACTTTACTTTATCTGCTGCACCAGGGCAGCCTCAGTTATAGCAGGATATCCAGGTTAGTCTCTGAAAAAGAAAAAGAAAATTAAATTATCATAAATTAATACTACAGAGTGTCTCACTAAATTTGATAGGTAGAGGTGGTATCTTACAAGTGTTCTGATTTGAATTTTTCTAACCAAAAATGATTTAAAGGACTTATTCATATGTTTATAGATAGTTTTTATTTCTTTGTCTGAAAACTACCACTGTATTATTTTGACCATTTATCAGTTGGGGAAGGATTTATATTGTTACAAATTTGACTTAGTTCTCCAAATATTTTAGAAATGACACCTTTATCAGAGATGCTTGCTGTAAATTGTTTCCCAGATTTCTGCCTTCTTTCTAATCCTGTTTGTTTGTTTTTGTTTTTGTTTTGTGAAAAAGCCTTTTAATTTAGTATAATTAAAATTATCAATTTGGCATTTTGTAATGCTCTCCATCTTTTTCCATGAATTTTTCTATCTCCATAGGTCAGACAAGTAGACTATCCCTTACCTTTTTGTTAAAATTTGCTTACGTCACTCTTTTTAATCATATGCAAATTTTGAATTTATCTTGATATATGATATGAAATATTGGCTCTAATCTAATTTGTGTCCTATTTGTTTTCATTTCCCAGCAGTTTTTGTCAAATGTCGAGTACTTATCCCTAAAACTGGGGTCTTTAGATTTATCAAAAACTAGGTTGCTTTTGTCACTGACATTTTATATAAACTGTCTTATGTAACAAGTCGATTCTATTGATTCATCATTGTATTGTCAATACCAGGCAGTTTTGCTAATTATTGCTTTATAATATGCTTTGAGATTTGTTATTGCTAGGCTACCTTTGCTATATTGTCAAGCACATAGAGACTCCCAGTGATGATGTTTTCCTGCACTACCACTCTGTGGCTCAGCATCTCCTTTTGATTTGCTGAGATTAGAGTTGCTTCTGGATCACTGTAGAATTGCCTTTTGGACTGTGACTCCTCACTTGATCCTGGTTTCCATGTGAAAGGGATCTCTTCTGTGGATCCTTCTAATTTTGTGGGCTAAAAGATTATTTAATCCCATCTTGTTGCTGATTCTGCCACTACAGGATTTGTCTTGGGACGCTATTTGATGGTTGTCCAGAGGTGAACAAGGGAGCATTACAATGGTTCACTGCTTACCTTGCCATCTTGTCTCCTGGAAATAGAGTGATAAATATAATTTTGATATCTTGAGAAGTTATTTTTTAAAATTAAGCTAATGACAGGTCATAGACAGGTAATCATTCCATTTCCTTTTCTGATAACCTAGCAATCAATATAGATGGATATGATTTAGATAAGGATAACATTAGTTATATTTGGTTAATTATCTGATCCTGAAAGTATTCATAAAAAACAACAACAACAACAACAACAACAACAACAACAAATAAACAAACAAAAACCTGAGGATGTCCTGGGATGGATCCTTTATGGTAAAATGTACCAGAAATATGCTTTTGGCTTTGCGTTATTGGTTATTTTATTTTATTTTTTTTTTTATTTTATTTTATTTTTTATTTTTTTTTTAATTTTTTTTATTATATATATATATATTTTACAATATTATCCCTTGTATTCATTTTTCCAAATTACCCCCCCTCTCTATTCCCTCCCCCCGACGACAGGCAATACCATACATTTTACATGTGTTACAATATAGTCTAAGTACAATACATGTGTGTGAATATCATTTTCTTGTTGCACAATAAACATTAGAATCCGAAGGTATATGCAACCTGGGCAGACAGATATTAGTGCTAACAATTTACATTCCCCTCCCAGTGTTTCTTCTCTGGGTGTATCTACCTCTGTCCATCATTGATCAACTGGAAGTGAGTTGGATCTTCTTTATGTTGAAGATTTCCACTTCCATCAGAATACATCCTCATACAGTATCGTTGTTGAAGTATACAGTGATCTTCTGGTTCTGCTCATTTCACTCAGCATCAGTTGATTTAAGTCTCTCCAACCCTCTCTGTATTCCTCCTGCTGGTCATTTCTTACTGAGCAATAATATTCCATAACTTTCATATACCACAATTTACCCAACCATTCTCCAACTGATGGACATCCATTCATCTTCCAGTTTCTAGCTACAACAAAAAGAGCTGCCACAAACATTTTGGCACATATATGTCTCTTTCCGCTCTTTAGTATTTCTTTGGGATATAATCCCAGTAGTAGCGCTGCTGGGTCAAAGGGTATGCACAGTTTGATAACTTTTTGGGCATAATTCCAGATTGCTCTCCAGAATGGCTGGATTCTTTCACAACTCCACCAGCAATGTATCAGTGTCCCAATTTCCCCACATCCCCTCCAACATTTGTCATTATTTGTTCCTGTCATCTTAGCCAATCTGACAGGTGTGTAGTGGTATCTCAGAGTGGTCTTAATTTGCTTTTCTCTGATCAGTAGTGATTTGGAACACTCTTTCATGTGAGTGGATATAGTTTCAATTTCTTCCTCTGAGAATTGTCTGTTCATATCCTTTGACCATTTATCAATTGGAGAATGGTTTGGTTTCTTATAAATTATGGTCAGTTCTCTATATATTTTGGAAATGAGACCTTTGTCAGAACCTTTGTTTTTAAAAATATTTTCCCAATTCGTTACTTCCCTTCTAATCTTGTTTGCATTAGTATTATTTGTACAGAAACTTTTTAGTTTGATGTAATCAAAATCTTCTATTTTGTGATCAATAATGATCTCTAGTTCTCCTCTGGTCATAAATTCCTTCCTCCTCCACAAGTCTGAGAGGTAGATTATCCTCTGTTCCTCTAATCTATTTATTATCTCCCTCTTTATGCCTAAATCATGGACCCATTTTGATCTTATCTTGGTATATGGTGTTAAGTGTGGATCCATATCTAATTTCTGCCATACTAATTTCCAGTTTTCCCAACAGTTTTTTCCGAATAATGAATTTTTATCCCCAATGTTGGAATCTTTGGGTTTGTCAAAGATTAGATTGCTATAGATGTACCCTTTTTTGTCCTTTGTATCTAATCTGTTCCACTGATCTACCGGTCTATTTCTTAGCCAATACCAAATGGTTTTGGTGACTGCTGCTATATAATATAGCTTTAGATCAGGTACACTTAGACCACCTTCCTCTGAGTTTTTTTTCATTAGTTCCCTTGCAATTCTTGACCTTTTATTCTTCCATATGAATTTTGTTGTTATTTTTTCTAGGTCATTAAAATAGTTTCTTGGGAGTCTGATTGGTATAGCACTAAATAAATAGATTAGTTTGGGGAGTATTGTCATCTTTATTATATTCGCTCGGCCTATCCAAGAGCACTGAATGTCTTTCCAATTATTTAAATCTGATTTTATTTTTGTGGCAAGTGTTTTGTAATTTTTCTCATATAATTCCTGACTTTTCTTTGGTAGATGGATTCCCAAATATTTTATACTATCAACATTTGTTTGGAATGGAATTTCTCTTTGTATCTCTTGCTGTTGCATTTTGTTAGTGATATATAAAAATGCCGAGGATTTATGTGGATTTATTTTGTATCCTGCCACTTTGCTGAAATTTTGAATTATTTCTAGTAGCTTTTTAGCAGAGTCTTTGGGGTTCTCTAAGTATACCATCATGTCATCTGCAAAAAGTGATAGTTTAATTTCCTTATTTCCTACTCTAATTCCTTGAATCTCTTTCTCGGCTCTTATTGCCGAGGCTAGCGTTTCTAGTACTATATTGAATAGTAATGGTGATAGTGGGCAACCTTGTTTCACTCCTGATCTTACTGGGAAAGGTTGCAGTTTATTTCTATTGCATATTATGCTTACTGACGGTCTTAAATATATACTCCTGATTATTCTAACGAATAATCCGTTTATTCCTATACTCTCAAGAGTTTTTAGTAGGAATGGATGTTGGATTTTGTCAAATGCTTTTTCTGCATCTATTGAGATGATCATATGGTTCTTATTAATTTGATTATTAATATGGTCAATTATATTAATAGTTTTCCTAATATTAAACCAGCCCTGCATTCCTGGAATAAATCCTACTTGATCATAGTGTATTATCTTAGAGATGATTTTCTGAAGTCTTTTTGCTAATATCTTATTTAAGATTTTAGCCTCAATATTCATTAAGGAGATTGGTCTATAATTTTCTTTCTCAGTTTTCGATCTACCAGGTTTAGGTATCAGTACCATGTCTGTGTCATAAAAGGAATTTGGTAGGACTCCTTCATCCCCTATTTTTTCAAATAATTTATATAACATTTGGGCTAATTGTTCTTTAAATGTTTGGTAGAATTCACATGTGAATCCATCTGGCCCTGGGGATTTTTTCCTGGGGAGTTGATTAATAGCTTGTTCTATTTCTTTTTCTGAAATGGGACTATTTAAGCAATTTATCTCCTCCTCTGTTAATCTAGGGAGCCTATATTTTTGGAGGAAGTCATCCATTTCACTTAAGTTATCAAATTTATTGGCATAAAGTTGGGCAAAGTAACTCCTTATTATTTCTCTAATTTCCTCTTCTTTGGTGGAAAGATCCCCCTTTTCATTTGTAAGACTATCAATTTGATTTTCCTCTTTCTTTTTTTTGATCAAATTTACCAAAGGTTTATCTATTTTATTGGCTTTTTCATAAAACCAACTCTTGGTTTTATTTATTAATTCAATAGTTTTTTTACTTTCAATTTTATTGATTTCTCCTTTTAATTTTTGTATTTCGAGTTTAATTTTTGGTTGGGGGTTTATAATTTGGTCTTTTTCTAGCCTTTTAAGTTGTAAGCCCAATTCGTTAATCTTCTCTTTCTCAATTTTCTTCAAATAAGCCTCTAAAGATATAAAATTTCCCCTTATTACCGCTTTAGCTGCATCCCAAAGATTTTGATATGATGTCTCATCATTATCATTATCTTGGATGAAATTGTTAATTGTTTCTATAATTTGCTCTTTCACCCAGTCATACTTTAAGATGAGATTATTCAGTTTCCAATTACTTTTTGGTCTATTTACCCCTAATTTTTTACTGAATGTAGCTTTTATTGCATTGTGATCTGAGAAGAAGGCATTTATTATTTCTGCCTTCCTACATTTAATTTTGAGATCTTTATGTCCTAGTATATGGTCAATTTTTGTATAGGATCCATGAACTGCTGAGAAGAAAGTATATTCCTTCCTATTGCCATTCAGTTTTCTCCAAAGGTCTATCATACCTAGTTTTTCTAATGTTCTATTTACTTTTTTAATTTCTTTCTTGTTTGTTTTGTGGTTTGATTTGTCTAAATCTGAGAGTGCAAGGTTGAGATCTCCCACTATTATAGTTTTACTGTCTATTTCTTCTTGCAGTTCTCTTAACTTTTCCTTTAGAAAGTTAGATGCTATACCACTTGGTGCATATATGTTTAGTATTGATATGGCTTCATTATTTATGCTACCTTTCAGCAGGATATAGTTTCCTTCCTTATCTTTTTTAACGAGATCTACTTCTGCTTTTGCTTGATCTGAGATAAGGATAGCTACCCCTGCTTTTTTGGCTTTACCTGAAGCATAATAGGCTCTGTTCCAACCTTTTACCTTTACTCTGTATGTATCTCCCTGCTTTAAGTGTGTTTCCTGTAGGCAACATATTGTAGGGTTCTGCTTTTTGATCCAATCTACTATCCATCTCCGTTTGATGGGATCGTTCATCCCATTTACATTTACAGTTAAAATTACTAATTCTGTATTTCCTGCCATCGTATTATCCCCAGATTATGCTTTTTTCCCTTGACCCCCCTGATCTCCCTCCCCGATATTTAATTTACAGACCCCCCTTGTGACGCGCAACCCTCCCTCTTTTTTTTAGGATCCCTCCCCCCTCCCTCCAAGTCCCTTCACTTATTCCCCTTTTCCTTTTCCCTTTTCCTCTCCCCCCTTTTAATGAGGTGAGAGAAAATTCTCTGAAAAACAAATATGTTAATTATTTACTCTTTGAGCCTCTTCTGATGAGAGTAAGATTCACACAATGATTCTCCCCCTCACTAAGTTCCCTCAGATATGGTGTATTTTCTATGTCTCTTCCTGGGATGTAGTTTCCCTCTTTTTATCACTCCTTCCCCTTTTTCTGAACCGACCTCCTTCCCTTTACTACACCCCCCTTTTTTTCTTTTATATCAGTAAAATCAAATTATCCTTGAGTATTTTTTATATACCCACAACAGAGTTACAGTTCTCAAGGGTTCTGTGTACCTTTTTCTGTTTCTCTTCAGTCTTGTGGATGTAGATCAAATTTTTTTGTTTAAGTCTGGTTTTTTTCTTAGAAACATATAGAATTCCTCTGTTTCATTGAATGACCATCTTCTTCCGTGGAAAAAGATGCTAAACTTAGCTGGGTAGTTCATTCTTGGTTGCAGTCCTTGATCTTTTGCCTTACGGAATATCAGGTTCCAGGCCCTTCTATCTTTTAATGTGGAGGCAGCCAGATCTTGGGTGACCCTTATTGTGGCACCTTGGTATTTAAATTGTTTTTTTCTAGCTGCTTGCAGGATTTTCTCCTTTGTGTGGTAATTCTGCAGCTTAGCCACAATATTCCGTGGTGTTCTTTTTTTAGGGTCTATTTCAGAAGGAGTTCGATGAATTCTTTCCACATCTACTTTCCCTTCTGTTTCTATTATCTCTGGACAGTTCTCTTTGATAATTTCCTGTAAAATAGAATCTAGGCTCTTTTTTTGGTCATAGTTTTCTGGAAGTCCAATAATCCGCAGATTATCTCTCCTAGATCTATTTTCCAGGTCTATAGATTTTCCCAGTAAGTATTTGACGTTGTTCTCCAGCTTCTCATTTTTTTTGTTTTGTTTGACTGATTCTTGGGTTCTCTGTGAATCATTCATTTCTATTTGTTCCATCCTGACTTTTAAGGAGTTATTTTCTTCTTTCACAGTTTTTAGTTCTTTTTGTAAATGCCCAATTTCGTTTTTAAATGAATTATTTTGCTCTATTGAATTTTTTTCCATTTCCCTAATTTTTTTTTTTTTTGAGAATTATTTTCTTTTTCCAATTCAGAAATTCTATTTTCTTGAGACTTTTTTATCTTTTCCAATTCAGAAATCCTACTTTCCTGTGTTTTTTTAACCTTTTCTAATTCACTAATTTTGTTTCCCTGCATCTCCTGTGAATTCTTTATTTTTTCCAACTCCAATTTCAGGACGTTGTTATTCTCTATCATAACTTCCCTTTCCTTGCCCCATTTTTCTTCGATCTCCCTCAATTTCTTAAGAGCTTCTTCTAGGAGAGAGTTATGTGATGGGGGGCAGGAATCGTTCCCCTTTAGGTTGTTATCTTCTGAATCTTTGCTGTTAACTTCCTCGGGGTTGGATACCCGCTCTTTCTCTGTATAGAAGGAATCTATAGTTTTTCTAGCTTTTTTGCTCATACTTAAAAAATGTTTTGGGGTCTGTCCCTGGGGTAGGAAATTATTTACTTCTTTACCAGCTTCCTCCCAGACCGGATGGATGCAGCGGCCCCTGCGCCCGTGCTAAGAGAGAGCTCTGGGAGAGAGTTCCCCACCCCCTCCCTGGAAGTGCCTCAGAGGTGATTAGCACTGCTGTGCTTTGAGGGCGTAGAATAGTGAAGACAGCAAGAAGCTCAGCCTATGTGTCCGGGTGGGGAGTGGATGTCTGCAGCAGGTGACGTGAGAAGCCCCTGTGCTCAAACTGGAAGTGTCTGCCAGAAACTGCGGTCCCTAGTTCAAAGGTTCCGCTTCTCTGGGACTTCCTGGAGCTGAGTTCCACTCCCTCCAGCTAAGCTAGGCCTTGTGTGTTGCCTTGGGCCGTATCCACCCACTTGTCAGTCTCTTAACTATTCTCAGGAGGTAGCTGAGGCCACACCCCCTGGTGCCGAGTCTGCCCCAGGGTGGGGGGGGGGGGGAAATCTAATCTGAGTTTTAAAATATTTTGGCTTTCTCTTCTGAACTGCTAAATAATTAGCAGAGAAGAGCTAA
The DNA here is from genome assembly GCF_048593235.1 of Sminthopsis crassicaudata. Classification (NCBI taxonomy): domain Eukaryota; kingdom Metazoa; phylum Chordata; class Mammalia; order Dasyuromorphia; family Dasyuridae; genus Sminthopsis; species Sminthopsis crassicaudata. The sequence goes on from NC_133617.1 coordinate 520,816,536, forward strand.
CAGCCTGTGCCAGATTCCTTTACCTCAGTGGCTTCTCTGATCCCAGAGCCCTTCCCAGCGCAATGGGCGCAGTGTGCCCCTACCCCACCGTCTGTGCTGGTCTTTCTTATTCCTCCCCTGAGAACTGACCTTTCCTGTTGAAACTCCAGATTCTCTTCAGCTGGTAAGTCGTGCTTCCAGTCCTTGTGGTATCTATCAGTCCTGAGCTAATTTTGAGACTTAATTTATCTAATTGGTTGTGAGGGAGTGAGGACGTTCACTGAGTAGTGTGTTTCTTCTCCGCCATCTTGGCTCCGCCCCGCATTATTGGTTATTTTTATAAATACACTAAACATATCTCACAAACATAATGTATAAATAGATTGATGATATGTAGGATCTATGTTTTCTTTTTTTTTCTCCCTTCAATAGTATTTTATTTTTCCAAAGACATGTAAAGATAGTTTCCAACATTCATTTTTGTAAAACCTTGCATTCCAAAGTGTTCTCCTTTTTTATTTCCCCTCTCCTTAAGACAGCACGTAATCTGATATGGGTTAAACATATACAATACTCTTAAACATATTTCCAAATTCATCATATTGGGCAAGAAAAATAAGACCAAAAGGGGAAAATGGTATGAAAAAACCCACAAGCAAACAAAGATGAAAATACTTTGATCACAAGATCTATGTAATTTCAAAATACATGTTCTTTGACTATTAGTATTCTTTTTTTGTAATCGTCCTATTTTATTATTATTTCCCACTTATGAAGCATTTGTTTTGTTGCACTGAGAACCCAAGTGAGCTAAGATAGCATAAATGTGTGTTGAACTTGGCATAATTCTTACCTTTTTTGAAAACTTAAAGAAGTTAAGTGAGTAACAAGTTTACCCCCAAACAAGAGATCAAAAATATTACAAAATACAAAAGAGATGATTTTGATTATATTAAATTTAAAAGCTTTTACACAAACAAAACAAATACAACCAAGATTAGAAGAAAAACAAATTTGGGAATGAATTTTTACAGCAGGTGTCTATGATAAAGGCTTCATTTTTGAAATACATAGAAAAGTGATTCCAGTGTATAAGAATGTAAATCATTCCTTAATGTATAAATGGTCAAAGGCTATGAACAGGAAGTTTTCAGTTAAATATATCAAAGTTCTCTATTGGCATATGAAGTCCTCTCAATCACTTTTTATTAGAGAAAGGCACATTAAAATAACTCTGAGGTACTACTTCACACCTAATCATTTTGGCCAAACATAATATGCCAAAATTAAAGATGATAAATGTTGGAGAAGATGTGGGAATATTGGCACACTAATGCACTCCTGCTAGAGTTATGAACTAATCCAATCATTCTGGAGAGCAATTAGGAACTATGTCCAAAGGTCAATCAAACTGTGCATACCCTTTGAGTCAGCATTGTCAGTACTGGATCTATAGCCAAAAGAAGTCATAAAATCAGCAAAGGGCTACATGTGTAAAAATATTTATAACAATCCTTTATGTGGTGGCAAAATATTATAAATTGAGGGATTGTCCATTAATTGAGGAATGGTTAAACAAGCTGTGGTATAAGAAAGTAATAGAATATATTGTTCAATAAGAAATGATGAACAGGCATATTTCAGAAAAACCTGGAAAGACTTGTATGACCTAATGCAAAGTGAAATGAGTAGAACTAGGAAAATCTCATATGCAGTGTCAGCAACACTATGATCAGCTGAATGATCTAAGACAAGAATAAAGGACTCATGAAGAAAAGTGCTAACCATATGCAGATGAAGAATTAAAGAAGTCTGGATACAGACTGAATTTTTTTCACATATTTTATTATTTTCTGTCTTCTTTTTCCTTGTAAACTATTTCTTCTTTCATAATGGTGACTACTATGAAAATATGTTTTAGATACTAGTACATTTATTCTATATCAAACTGTCTAGCATTTTAAGAAAAGGGGATCAATAGGAGGAAGGTAGAAGAATTTGCAATTCAAAATCTTATAAAAATGAATGACAAAAATTGTATTGATATATAATTGGGAAGAAATAAAATACTATTAATTTTTTTTAAAAGGGAAAATGTCTTGAAATTACAGCTTTAGGAAGTTACCTAAGGCACTGAGTGGTTAGGAACCTTGCCTAGGTTAAAACACCTAATATACATCAGAGATAGTGAGATAGTATTTGAATCTAGCTCTTCCTGCTTCTGAGGCAAGCTTTGTGTTTCATTATGCCATGATGCCTCTCTTAACTTTCAGAAAGTTTGCTGTAAAGTCATTCTCTTTCTGTAAATTAGAACAGCTTTTTAGTACATTTCCCTTAGGAATGCTGCTGTACACAGGCAAATGCTTTATAAATGAGAAACAATGATAAAATAGGATGACTCCATGAGGAGGATGATAATAGCCAGAGAATATGTACATACATCTTCTTTTTATATGTTATACATATGCAGAAAGAAGAAATAATATTTAAATAATGGTTATCTATTCCCATTTGTATTATAAATATTAAAATATGATGGGAATGTTTAAAAGATGCTTATCCCAGAAAAGTCTGATCTTTTCTTCTTTTTCTTTTTTTTTCTGGTTTATAACATCTAAACTGTTCCTAATGAGTATAACACATTCTGATAAGGAACCATCTTGGTAAGAAATTAGATTGGCACACTATCTTGAATTCCTTAAAGAAATGATAAATTTCAAAATACCTAGGAGAGCTTAGCATTTCCGTTATCATGATTTACCTATCAGGGTGAGACATATTAGTTCTTTTTCTAGGATTTTGTGAATAATATGCTTCCTTTTGAGTGAAGTTACTGAAATTTCAGAAGCAAAGTCCACATACCATTTACACAAAGAGCACAGGGGGAATGATCAAAAAGGTATTACATAAAATATTCTTCAGAATTCTACATTGTATAAGTATATTCATTCATCTCTCTGGGATTCATCTCTAAATTGAGGGGGTTGGGCTATTAAATTTCTAAAGGCTCTGATAGCTCTAAAAAATCTATTGAAAACTAAAGATGTGACTTTAAGAGTTTTGTATGAAGGACTATAGAACAATTGCTAACATCTTATATATTGCTCATTAGTGATTCAAGGAAGAGCAAACTGTTCATTCAGGTATGTGTAAAAACAGGACAGAAAATATACTAAATATCTGAAATAATTCCTTTTCTCATTTCTCAAAATGTTTGCTTTTATAAGATTTGGTCTGCTAATTAGCAGAAATTGAAAATAAATTAAGATTCAGGCTTTGTTTGTTTTTCCTTTGTGTAAATATATGTTGAAATAATTTGTTTTTTTTTTTTTTTCTTGTTTTTCTTGGTTTTTGCTTTTGTTTTTGTTTTTTGGCTTAATGACCTTTAAAGTTTATCATTAGTATAATATGCAGTGTGGAGGAGTGGAAATAGGAAAAGATTCAAAATTAAGAGGATACAGCTCAAATTCTGCCTGAAACTGTATAGGACCATTCATTAGCCAAAAAGTTGCCTGTGCATTGATATAGGGATTTTCTTCACATGAAATCCCCTAAACATATGAAATGGTGAGTCTTAGATAAAAAATATTCATTCTAATTGCATATTAAATTTTTCTTCTACCAACATTCCCCCATTATGCCATTCTTCATTATTACACACGACTTTCTATTTTATTTTCCTAAAGATCACACTGATTGATTGTACACTCAATTTTTTCATTGGTCATCATAACTTAACAGCTATTGTTCCAAATAGTGTGACATCCCACAACCTAGCAACATTTTTTGTATTTCATGACCAATCAGTATTATGGTGAATAATCTGGTTAAATTTTATTACTCGTCATGACCCAAACATGTGTCTTCCTTATGCATTTATTATTCTGTGCTTTTATAATTTCTTACACTTAGACTTTCTTTCCTCCCTTCTTAATTATTGATATTCCAAACATTTAACTGCTTATCTCAAATGTAACTGTAGATAATATATTTTTGTTTCTTTAAAAAATATTATCAGAATAGATCAGCATTGAAGTTTTTTTTTTTTTTCCCCAAAATGATATTTTATCATAGTAGGGAGATACAAGTGATACTGAGATACTTGCTCTTCCAATTCAGATTGGGACTTGTTTTTCAATGTATAGTCTTGGGAATGTTGCCTAAAGCACTGAGAGGTTAAATGATTTGCTGAATACATAGGTAATATGTTAGTAATGGGATTTGAACCTAAAATTTCCTAAAACCAGGCGTTTATGTACCATACTTCTTACACTGCAAGATTATTCTGAATCAAAGGGAGAAAGCAATAATAATAATAGTAATAGTAAAAATATTACATTAATAGGATTGTGTCCAATAAGAAAGATGTTGTATTTGCATAATATTTTCCTACTTAGAATATATCTGGAGTATTATATTCAGTTGTAAGCATCATGTTTTATTCTAACTTTTGGGAACTGTTACTGTACCCACAGAAACTATGGAGTACTATGCCATTCCCTGTTCTATGTTTTGGACTGGTATTAAATTTTAAAGGATCCTGGTCTAAATAGAAATTTCAGCTCCTTTTCCTTATATGTTTTATTTTGTGTTCCTAATTCCAGCTCCTCAGGGAAAAAAAAAGGAAAAAAAAAAAGGTTAATTTATGGCTCATTTCTAAATCTCCCCAAAGTGGTAAAATATTCAATGTACAATAAATATTATTTGATATAGAGCAGATAATTTATCTCTAATCACAAAATAAATGCTAAACAATGTTCACAAATTCACATTAATAGAGCAAATTAAACATGAGCCCATATCTGTATTACTCTAATCTGCTGGTTGGTTTATACTTAATCCCATCAGAAGATAAAGTGATTTGTAATGTGGCTAATTAGACATTTTATATTTCACCTAAGCTCAATAAAGTCTTTGTAACTTCTAGCAAACTGATAAAGTTATTCCCTTCTTAAAGTTTGATAGTCTATCCAAGAATTGAAATACATTGTCTCTTTTTTACTGCCTTACTGCCCTCCTCTACATACATAAAAACACACTTCTTGAGTTATGATATAAGATATTCAGAGATTTCAAATTCATTTCTCATCCTGAATAATTCATGTTACTGAGTTGAGGCAGTCTGAGGCAGTTAGTGAAATGGATAGAGCACCATTTAGTACAATGCCTTGCAAATAACAAGTACCACAAAAATGTTAGGTGTGTACTATTACTAATCATAATCATAATCATAATGATTACCTATTAAAGCTCAGAAAAGAATAAAAATTAAAGAGTTAAATACAGTCAGTAAATGAGGAAGAAGCTTGACTAGCTTACATCATGGGACCCTTTTCATTATACAATGTAGAGAAGATTCATCATTCCTTCCTCCTAATGGGAGCCATTTGATTATTGCATGGAATTGGAAATTATTGGATGCTTTTTCCTTTTAAAACTGTTGCAGCAATTTATCACTGTACTTTTTTCAGGTCAAAGAAATATACAAAGAACCACTCAGTTTTTAGCATCCCATTGGGCCTCATGCATTAACAGATATGCTGACAAGTTGCAGTGCACTCAAAGGAAAGTGACAAGATGGTAAAAGGACTTGATTTCATACCATATAAAGGTCTAAAAGAATTGGGGAGGGATTACAAAGAGAATTACAAATTACAAAGAGAAGAAAGAATTTTCTATGAGGATGATATGTTGACTTACTTAAAAGTCCAATAAAATTAACATTAAATCAAAATTAATTTTAAAAATAATTTTAAAATAAAAATAACCGGGAAATTAATGGCTTCACCGAAATAACAGAATACAAAATAAATCCATGCAAATACAATTATTTCTTATACTATCCATGTCTACTAACTCCAACTCCAACAAATGAACTATACACATCTAGTTGAAACTTTTCACATTGTTCATTGGCGTGTTTTAAGTTATATGCATATTGATAAAACCGTTGTAGAAATAACTCATATTTGTCTCATTGATTAGTTATGTTCCTTCTTAAAGAGTTACATGCAAAGACATTATCACCATACTGCTGATTCTTCATAACTGAATGGCCACATTGAGAATTCTCATTAGAAACTTCTAAAATATTTAGATCACTAATCCAAGTTCCATGCACAAATAAGCAATGGAATGCTTCTTTTCATTTGCTTGCCTTTAATCTGAGATGAATAACATCTGGGGTATACTTTTTTTTTCTTTTGTATATACCATTAAGTTTAGAAATTTGCTTTTGCTCTTTCTTATTAAGAAGCAGAAGAAAAGATCTCAATAAAAGTCAGAAGCATGAGATTTAAGTCCTAGTAGTTCTATTAATTAGCAATTGCTCAAGGGATTTCACCATGTTGGCCTTCAACTTTTTTATCTGTGAAATGATGAAGTGGGATATATGATTTCTTCAGTATCTGAAAGCTTTAAATATCTACTGAAAACCATATAAAGGATCTGAAATATTTAATAATTTATCAAAATATAGCAATGGATAGGGAAATTTAGTTTGCCATAACAGATATTTGACTAGGGCCATACTTGGAGTTAGGAAATGGAGCTTTAAACCCAGTTTACTACCTTTTGGCCCACCAAAAAAAATTAGTTAACCCTTAAGTTTCTCAATCAAATCTTCAAGACTATAAGAAAAGGAAAAATGCCTTGTCTGCTTTGACAAGAACACTTTTCACAATAGGAAATCCCTATGCTGAAAAAAAAAATCTTAGGAGGGAAAAAAAAAAAAGTTTATTTGTATAGAAGACAATACAATTTTAATTACAGAAGATAATTTTGAGATTGGAAAAATGAATTCACTGCTTACTCCAGTTAAAAACATGATCGGGAATAATCTTAGAAAATTTTTATAAGTTATCATGACAGATATAGATGCAGAGACTAAAATAAATCATATAATTTCAGATTTGGAAAGATCTACAGGAAATTTTCCAAAGCTCCAAAGAATCTACTATTGGCTATAATTTATTTCTCAATTAAGCATCTAAAGTCTTCCTGAAGACCTTCAATGATAGTGAATTTGTTACTTACTGAGACAATTTATAGCACTGTTTTATAGCTCTAATAAAGGGGAAAAAAAAAAAATGAATATTGCATGTGCCCAGCAGAACATCAGGGAGAATTCAATATATGTAACAATGAATTTCCATTTCAAAAAAGCATACAAAATAATAGAAGACATATTCATGACTGTCTATTTTTTGTTTTGTTTTGTTGTTCTCTACTGTATATTTTTTACTTTTCATTCTCCCCTTTCTTCCAAACATGCTATAATTAAACACAGATACATATGCACACACACACACTTATATACACAATATATATACTAAAATACATATACTTATAACATGCATTCATACATACACATATACATATATATGTATAAATATATGCATTCATACATACATAGACATGCATTTATGACAATATTAATAGGACTCACATATAATATAGATTTCTCTCTTTAAGTTTGAGATCAATTGTTACTAGTCCTATTATTTAATTGTTTTTTTTCCTGATTATACACACATGTTAGCTTTTTAAATGCACATTTCTTTATGAATCATGTTGGGAGAGAAAAATCAGAACAAAAGGGAAAAACACAAGAGAGAAAAAAATAACAGAAAAAAGAAATGAACATAGCATGTGTTGATTTATATTCAATCTTTATAGTTCTTTTTTCTTGATGCAATGGTATTTTCTAATCAATGATATTTAAGTGGTATTTATTGGATTGCCTTAATGTGGCTGAACTAATGAGAACCAAGTCTTTCATAATTGATTATTGCCTGCTTTTTTTTCTAATATATTCTACTCCTGATGCTTAAATTTGAAGATATCTCTTATTTTTTATCCCTGTAAACTTTTTGAGTTTAGCTTCTCCACTTCATTAATGTGTACACATTCTTTCACTGATTCTTGATGTCTTATTGAGTCATTCACTTTCATTTGTTCAATTTTACTTTGTAGCGAATTATTTATTTTGGTGAGCTTGTTTTTTTTTTTTTTTTTTTTTTTTTTTTTTTTTTGCCTCCTTTTGTATATGGGCAATTGTACTTTTAAAGACTTGTTTTGTTTAATGGATTTTATTTTTCCAATTCACCAATTCCATTTTTAAGGGGATTTTTTCTTCAGTATTTTTTTTCCTATTTCACCAAATTTATTTTTTAAGGTATTGTTTTCTTTACTCAATTTCTGTGCTTTCTTGCCTAAGCTGTTAGCTGTTCCTCTCTTAAAACTTTCCATTTTTAGGCTTCATATGGAGTCATTTTACCCTTGCTGTTCTCTTCTGAGTCTGTGTTCCAATCTTCCCAGTCTCCTTAGGAACTTTCTGGTCAAGGACTCTTTTTTGCTTTTTTGATCTTTTTAAAAAATGGAACTCTGGCGGAGCCAAGATGGCGGAGAAGAAACACACTACTCAGTGAACGTCCTCACTCCCTCACAACCAATTAGATAAATTAAGTCTCAAAATTAGCTCAGGACTGATAGATACCACAAGGACTGGAAGCACGACTTACCAGCTGAAGAGAATCTGGAGTTTCAACAGGAAAGGTCAGTTCTCAGGGGAGGAATAAGAAAGACCAGCACAGACGGTGGGGTAGGGGCACACTGCGCCCATTGCGCTGGGAGGGGCTCTGGGATCAGAGAAGCCACTGAGGTAAAGGAATCTGGCACAGGCTGTTAGCTCTTCTCTGCTAATTATTTAGCAGTTCAGAAGAGAAAGCCAAAATATTTTGAAACTCAGATTAGATTTCCCCCCCGCCCACCCTGGGGGTGACTCGGCAGACTCCCACCAGGGGGTGTGGCCTCAGCTACCTCCTGAGAATAGTTAAGAGACTGACAAGTGGGTGGATACGGCCCAAGGCAACACACAAGGCCTAGCTTAGCTGGAGGGAGTGGAACTCAGCTCCAGGAAGTCCCAGAGAAGCGGAACCTTTGAACTAGGGACCGCAGTTTCTGGCAGACACTTCCAGTTTGAGCACAGGGGCTTCTCACGTCACCTGCTGCAGACATCCACTCCCCACCCGGACACATAGGCTGAGCTTCTTGCTGTCTTCACTATTCTACGCCCTCAAAGCACAGCAGTGCTAATCACCTCTGAGGCACTTCCAGGGAGGGGGTGGGGAACTCTCTCCCAGAGCTCTCTCTTAGCACGGGCGCAGGGGCCGCTGCATCCATCCGGTCTGGGAGGAAGCTGGTAAAGAAGTAAATAATTTCCTACCCCAGGGACAGACCCCAAAACATTTTTTAAGTATGAGCAAAAAAGCTAGAAAAACTATAGATTCCTTCTATACAGAGAAAGAGCGGGTATCCAACCCCGAGGAAGTTAACAGCAAAGATTCAGAAGATAACAACCTAAAGGGGAACGATTCCTGCCCCCCATCACATAACTCTCTCCTAGAAGAAGCTCTTAAGAAATTGAGGGAGATCGAAGAAAAATGGGGCAAGGAAAGGGAAGTTATGATAGAGAATAACAACGTCCTGAAATTGGAGTTGGAAAAAATAAAGAATTCACAGGAGATGCAGGGAAACAAAATTAGTGAATTAGAAAAGGTTAAAAAAACACAGGAAAGTAGGATTTCTGAATTGGAAAAGATAAAAAAGTCTCAAGAAAATAGAATTTCTGAATTGGAAAAAGAAAATAATTCTCAAAAAAAAAAAATTAGGGAAATGGAAAAAAATTCAATAGAGCAAAATAATTCATTTAAAAACGAAATTGGGCATTTACAAAAAGAACTAAAAACTGTGAAAGAAGAAAATAACTCCTTAAAAGTCAGGATGGAACAAATAGAAATGAATGATTCACAGAGAACCCAAGAATCAGTCAAACAAAACAAAAAAAATGAGAAGCTGGAGAACAACATCAAATACTTACTGGGAAAATCTATAGACCTGGAAAATAGATCTAGGAGAGATAATCTGCGGATTATTGGACTTCCAGAAAACTATGACCAAAAAAAGAGCCTAGATTCTATTTTACAGGAAATTATCAAAGAGAACTGTCCAGAGATAATAGAAACAGAAGGGAAAGTAGATGTGGAAAGAATTCATCGAACTCCTTCTGAAATAGACCCTAAAAAAAGAACACCACGGAATATTGTGGCTAAGCTGCAGAATTACCACACAAAGGAGAAAATCCTGCAAGCAGCTAGAAAAAAACAATTTAAATACCAAGGTGCCACAATAAGGGTCACCCAAGATCTGGCTGCCTCCACATTAAAAGATAGAAGGGCCTGGAACCTGATATTCCGTAAGGCAAAAGATCAAGGACTGCAACCAAGAATGAACTACCCAGCTAAGTTTAGCATCTTTTTCCACGGAAGAAGATGGTCATTCAATGAAACAGAGGAATTCTATATGTTTCTAAGAAAAAAACCAGACTTAAACAAAAAATTTGATCTACATCCACAAGACTGAAGAGAAACAGAAAAAGGTACACAGAACCCTTGAGAACTGTAACTCTGTTGTGGGTATATAAAAAATACTCAAGGATAATTTGATTTTACTGATATAAAAGAAAAAAAGGGGGGTGTAGTAAAGGGAAGGTGGTCGGTTCAGAAAAAGGGGAAGGAGTGATAAAAAGAGGGAAACTACATCCCAGGAAGAGACATAGAAAATACACCATATCTGAGGGAACTTAGTGAGGGGGAGAATCATTGTGTGAATCTTACTCTCATCAGAAGAGGCTCAAAGAGTAAATAATTAACATATTTGTTTTTCAGAGAATTTTCTCTCACCTCATTAAAAGGGGGGAGAGGAAAAGGGAAAAGGAAAAGGGGAATAAGTGAAGGGACTTGGAGGGAGGGGGGAGGGATCCTAAAAAAAAAAAAAAAAAAAAAAAGAGGGAGGGTTGCGCGTCACAAGGGGGGTCTGTAAATTAAATATTGGGGAGGGGGATCAGGGGGGTCAAGGGAAAAAAGCATAATCTGGGGATAATACGATGGCAGGAAATACAGAATTAGTAATTTTAACTGTAAATGTAAATGGGATGAACGATCCCATCAAACGGAGACAGATAGTAGATTGGATCAAAAAGCAGAACCCTACAATATGTTGCCTACAGGAAACACACTTAAAGCAGGGAGATACATACAGAGTAAAGGTAAAAGGTTGGAACAGAGCCTATTATGCTTCAGGTAAAGCCAAAAAAGCAGGGGTAGCTATCCTTATCTCAGATCAAGCAAAAGCAGAAGTAGATCTCGTTAAAAAAGATAAGGAAGGAAACTATATCCTGCTGAAAGGTAGCATAAATAATGAAGCCATATCAATACTAAACATATATGCACCAAGTGGTATAGCATCTAACTTTCTAAAGGAAAAGTTAGGAGAACTGCAAGAAGAAATAGACAGTAAAACTATAATAGTGGGAGATCTCAACCTTGCACTCTCAGATTTAGACAAATCAAACCACAAAACAAACAAGAAAGAAATTAAAAAAGTAAATAGAACATTAGAAAAACTAGGTATGATAGACCTTTGGAGAAAACTGAATGGCAATAGGAAGGAATATACTTTCTTCTCAGCAGTTCATGGATCCTATACAAAAATTGACCATATACTAGGACATAAAGATCTCAAAATTAAATGTAGGAAGGCAGAAATAATAAATGCCTTCTTCTCAGATCACAATGCAATAAAAGCTACATTCAGTAAAAAGTTAGGGGTAAATAGACCAAAAAGTAATTGGAAACTGAATAATCTCATCTTAAAGAATGACTGGGTGAAAGAGCAAATTATAGAAACAATTAACAATTTCACCCAAGATAATGATAATGATGAGACATCATATCAAAATCTTTGGGATGCAGCTAAAGCGGTAATAAGGGGAAATTTTATATCTTTAGAGGCTTATTTGAAGAAAATTGAGAAAGAGAAGATTAACGAATTGGGCTTACAACTTAAAAGGCTAGAAAAAGACCAAATTATAAACCCCCAACCAAAAATTAAACTCGAAATACAAAAATTAAAAGGAGAAATCAATAAAATTGAAAGTAAAAAAACTATTGAATTAATAAATAAAACCAAGAGTTGGTTTTATGAAAAAGCCAATAAAATAGATAAACCTTTGGTAAATTTGATCAAAAAAAAGAAAGAGGAAAATCAAATTGATAGTCTTACAAATGAAAAGGGGGATCTTTCCACCAATGAAGAGGAAATTAGAGAAATAATAAGGAGTTACTTTGCCCAACTTTATGCCAATAAATTTGATAACTTAAGTGAAATGGATGACTTCCTCCAAAAATATAGGCTCCCTAGATTAACAGAGGAGGAGATAAATTGCTTAAATAGTCCCATTTCAGAAAAAGAAATAGAACAAGCTATTAATCAACTCCCCAGGAAAAAATCCCCAGGGCCAGATGGATTCACATGTGAATTCTACCAAACATTTAAAGAACAATTAGCCCCAATGTTATATAAATTATTTGAAAAAGTAGGGGATGAAGGAGTCCTACCAAATTCCTTTTATGACACAGACATGGTACTGATACCTAAACCTGGTAGATCGAAAACTGAGAAAGAAAATTATAGACCAATCTCCTTAATGAATATTGATGCTAAAATCTTAAATAAGATATTAGCAAAAAGACTTCAGAAAATCATCTCCAAGATAATACACTATGATCAAGTAGGATTTATTCCAGGAATGCAGGGCTGGTTTAATATTAGGAAAACTATTAATATAATTGACCATATTAATAATCAAATTAATAAGAACCATATGATCATCTCAATAGATGCAGAAAAAGCATTTGACAAAATCCAACATCCATTCCTACTAAAAACTCTTGAGAGTATAGGAATAAATGGATTATTCCTTAGAATAATCAGGAGTATATATTTAAGACCGTCAGTAAGCATAATATGCAATAGAAATAAACTGCAACCTTTCCCAGTAAGATCAGGAGTGAAACAAGGTTGCCCACTATCACCATTACTATTCAATATAGTACTAGAAACGCTAGCCTCGGCAATAAGAGCCGAGAAAGAGATTCAAGGAATTAGAGTAGGAAATGAGGAAATTAAACTATCACTTTTTGCAGATGACATGATGGTATACTTAGAGAACCCCAAAGACTCTGCTAAAAAGCTACTAGAAATAATTCAAAATTTCAGCAAAGTGGCAGGATACAAAATAAATCCACATAAATCCTCGGCATTTTTATATATCACTAACAAAATGCAACAGCAAGAGATACAAAGAGAAATTCCATTCCAAACAAATGTTGATAGTATAAAATATTTGGGAATCCATCTACCAAAGAAAAGTCAGGAATTATATGAGAAAAATTACAAAACACTTGCCACAAAAATAAAATCAGATTTAAATAATTGGAAAGACATTCAGTGCTCTTGGATAGGCCGAGCGAATATAATAAAGATGACAATACTCCCCAAACTAATCTATTTATTTAGTGCTATACCAATCAGACTCCCAAGAAACTATTTTAATGACCTAGAAAAAATAACAACAAAATTCATATGGAAGAATAAAAGGTCAAGAATTGCAAGGGAACTAATGAAAAAAAACTCAGAGGAAGGTGGTCTAAGTGTACCTGATCTAAAGCTATATTATATAGCAGCAGTCACCAAAACCATTTGGTATTGGCTAAGAAATAGACCGGTAGATCAGTGGAACAGATTAGATACAAAGGACAAAAAAGGGTACATCTATAGCAATCTAATCTTTGACAAACCCAAAGATTCCAACATTAGGGATAAAAATTCATTATTCTGAAAAAACTGTTGGGAAAACTGGAAATTAGTATGGCAGAAATTAGATATGGATCCACACTTAACACCATATACCAAGATAAGATCAAAATGGGTCCATGATTTAGGCATAAAGAGGGAGATAATAAATAGATTAGAGGAACAGAGGATAATCTACCTCTCAGACTTGTGGAGGAGGAAGGAATTTATGACCAGAGGAGAACTAGAGATCATTATTGATCACAAAATAGAAGATTTTGATTACATCAAACTAAAAAGTTTCTGTACAAATAATACTAATGCAAACAAGATTAGAAGGGAAGTAACAAATTGGGAAAATATTTTTAAAAACAAAGGTTCTGACAAAGGTCTCATTTCCAAAATATATAGAGAACTGACCATAATTTATAAGAAACCAAACCATTCTCCAATTGATAAATGGTCAAAGGATATGAACAGACAATTCTCAGAGGAAGAAATTGAAACTATATCCACTCACATGAAAGAGTGTTCCAAATCACTACTGATCAGAGAAATGCAAATTAAGACCACTCTGAGATACCACTACACACCTGTCAGATTGGCTAAGATGACAGGAACAAATAATGACAAATGTTGGAGGGGATGTGGGGAAATTGGGACACTAATACATTGCTGGTGGAGTTGTGAAAGAATCCAGCCATTCTGGAGAGCAATCTGGAATTATGCCCAAAAAGTTATCAAACTGTGCATACCCTTTGACCCAGCAGCGCTACTACTGGGATTATATCCCAAAGAAATACTAAAGAGCGGAAAGAGACATATATGTGCCAAAATGTTTGTGGCAGCTCTTTTTGTTGTAGCTAGAAACTGGAAGATGAATGGATGTCCATCAGTTGGAGAATGGCTGGGTAAATTGTGGTATATGAAAGTTATGGAATATTATTGCTCAGTAAGAAATGACCAGCAGGAGGAATACAGAGAGGGTTGGAGAGACTTAAATCAACTGATGCTGAGTGAAATGAGCAGAACCAGAAGATCACTGTATACTTCAACAACGATACTGTATGAGGATGTATTCTGATGAAAAAAAAAAAAAAAAAAAAATGGAACTCTGCTCTTAGGAACAGGAATGATTGATTGTTCCAAGATTTATTTATTTATTTATTTATTTATTTATTTTGTATTGCTAAGAAGAGGAATTCTCACTGACTTTCTGATATGCAGGGTCTTATGGTACTAAAGGCTTTCACACTGATCTGCTTAAGCCTGGTCTAGTCCTGCTCATCATAGTGGGGTTCTGGGCTCACAATTTGCCATTTTTGTTTGCATTGGAAGTCTCAAAGCTGGCTGCTTAGCCACTAGCCCTTTGAACCAGGGAATAGCCAATGTTGCTGTACTTTGGCTAAGACCCTTCTGCTTGATTACTCATGCTGGGCCTCCCCTTGCCAGGCCTGAACTGGGACTGTGTTCTTTTCTGACAAATTCAGACAGACTTTTCCTGAAGTTCTTCCAAGATATATTAAGATGGAAAATATTTACACTCTGAATGTTTGTGAGTCCTATCAGCCCAAAATCTATTTATATATTTGATCTAGAGTTGATTGTGAGGAAAGCTGGGGAAAACTTAGGCAATGTCCTGGTTTTTCTGTACAACCTGGACTTCCATCTTTTCACTAATTTATGTTCATTCTGGCACAATTTTGTTTGTGGAAGAAATCTTGAGAGCTTGGAATTTTGGGATTTACTCTATGATCTTTTCAGATTCCTACCTTTCTTGCAATTATTTTTTGAAATTTTATTTTGTATTTTAACTTTCACTTTTTTACAAATTTGATTTCTAAAGTATTTCCCTTCCTTCCTCCCCATCCTCTTCATTGAGAAGTAATTGAGTATAGGTTATACACATGTAGACATGCAAAACATTTTCATAATAGTCATATTGTGAAAGAAACAACAGACAAAAAACCCTCAAAAATGAAGTGATATCCAATTTGTCTTGGGATGATTATATTGCTGAGAATAACTGTCATCCACAGCTGACCTACTTTAAAACATTGCTGTCACTTTGCTCCAAGTAAATTTCAATTTGAATCTGCTCATGGAAATCTTTCCCATTTTATGAGAGCATGCTGCTCATCATTTCTTATAGCTCAATAATATTTCACAATAATCACATGGCACGTAGAAATGAATGACTCAAGGAGAAACCAAGAGGTAGTCAAGCAAAACCAGAGAAATGAAACAATTGAAAAAAATGTCAAGTACCTTATTAGAAAGACAACAGACCTGGAAAAAAGATCCAGGAGAGACAATTTGAGAATAATTGGACTCCCTGAAAAAATGTGAGGAAAAAAAGAGTTTGGACACTATTTTCGAGGAAATTATCAAAGAGAACTGCCCAGACATTTTGGAAACAGAGGGTAAAATAGACATTGAAAAAATTCATCGATCACCTACTGAAAGGGACCCTAAAATCCAAACGCCAAGAAATATAGTGGCCAAGTTCAAGGACCATCAGACAAAGGATAAAATACTGGAAGCTGCTAGTAAAAAGCAATTCAGATATGGAGGAGCCACAATAAGGATAACCTAGGATCTAGCAGCTTCCAAATTAAAAGAACAAAGGGCCTGGAACATGATATTCCAAAAGGCTAAGGAACTTGGTATGCAGCCAAGAATAACTTACCCATAAAAAATGAGCATCGTTTTCCATGGAAGAAGATAGACATTTAATGAAATAAATGAATTCCATCTATTCTTGATGAAAAAACCAGACCTACATAAAATGTTTGATCTTCAAATACAGAACTCAAGAGATTTCTAAAAAGGTAAAAAGAAATCTTGAGAACTATACGTCTGTTATAAAAATATGTAAAGAACATATGTATAATTTGTCCTGGAAACCAGAGGTGGAAAGGAAATTATATCATAAAAAAGTGTAAAATGGTGGTACTACATCTCATGAAGAGGCAAAGGTAACCTATTATATCTGAGAGAAAGAAAGGAGGGAGATGAATATAGTGTGTATCAATAGACATATTCAATTTATGGTGAAACTTCTTCCACTTCATTGAAAAGTGAGAGGGAAGGAGTAAGCTAAGGGGAAGGGAATACAGAAATTGTGAGGAAAAGGGGTAAAATAAGGGAAGTAACTTTAAGGTGGGGGAGGGATACTAAAAAGGGAGGGCTGTGAAAAACAAGTGGTGTTCACAAGTTTAATACTGGGTAGAGGGGTAAGAGAGAAGGAAAGGAGAAAAGCATAAGCAGGAGTTAACAGGATGGCAAGCAATATAGAATTAGTCATTCTAACCATAAATGTGAATGGGGTAAAGCCAAAAAAGCAAGGATAGCCATCCTCATCTCAGATCAAGCAAAAACAAAAATTGATCTAATTAAAAGAGGTAAGGTAGGGCATTATATCCTGCTAAAGGGTAGCATCAATAATGAAGCAGTATCAATATACATATACACACCAAGTGGTGCAGCATCTAAATTCTTAAAAGAGAAATTAAGAGAGCTGAAAGAAGAAATAGACAGCAAAACTATAATAGTGGGAGATATCAACCTTGCACTCTCAGAATTAGATAAATCAAACCACAAAATAAATAAGAAAGAAGTCAAAGAGGTAAATAGAATACTAGAAAAGTTTGATGTGATAGATCTTTGGCAAAAGCTAAATGGAGACTGAAAGGAGTATACTTTCTTCTCAGCAGTTCATGGAACCTATACAAAATTTGATCATATACTAGGGCATAAAAACCTCAAACTCAAATGCAGTAAGGCAGAAATAGTAAATGCATCCTTTTCAGACCACAATGCAATCAAAATTACATTTAATAAAAAGCAGGGGAAAATAGACCAAAAAATAATTGGAAACTAAATAATCTTATACTAAAGAATGATGGTAAAACAGCAAATCATAGACATAATTAATAACTTCACCCAAGAAAATGACAATAATGAGACATCATACCAAAATGTGTGGGATACAGCCAAAGCAGTAATAAGGGGAAACTTTATATCTCTACAAGCCTACTTGCATAAAATAAAGAAAGAGAGGCCCAACGAATTGGGCTTACAACTAAAATTGCTAGAAAAGGAAAAAATTTAAAACCCCCAAACAAACACAAAACTTGAAATTCTAAAATTAAAAGGTGAGATTAATAAAATTGGAAGTAAAAAAAAAAAAAAAACTATTGAATTAATTAATAAAACTAAGAGTTGGTTCTATGAAAAAACCAACAAAATAGACAAACCTTTAATAAACTTGATTAAAAAAAGGAAAGATAAAAAGCAAATTGTTAGTCTTGAAAATGAAAAGGGAGAACTCACCACTAATGAAGAGAAAATTAGAACAATAGTTAGGAGCTACTTTGCTCAACTTTATGCCAATCAATTCAATAACTTAAATGAAATGGAAGAATACCTTCAAAAATATAGCTTGCCCAGATTAACAGAGGAAGAAGTAAGTAGTCTAAATAGTCCCATCTCAGAAAAAGAAATAGAACAAGCTATTAACCAACTCCCTAAGAAAAAATCCCTAGGACCAGATGGATTTACATGTGAATTCAACCGAACATTTAAAGAACAACTAACTCCAATGCTATATAAACTATTTTTAAAAATAGGGATTGAAGGAGTCCTACCAAATTCCTTTTATGACACAGACATGGTACTGATACCTAAACCAGATAGATTGAAAACTGAGAAAGAAAACTATAGACCAATATCCTTAATGAATATTGATGCTAAAATCTTAAATAAGATATTAGCAAAAAGACTTCAGAAAATCATCCCCAGGATAATATACTATGAACAAGTAGGATTTATACCAGGAATGCAGAGCTGGTTTAATATTAGAAAACTATTAGTACAATTGACCATATTAATAATCAAATTAATAAAAACCACATGATCATCTCAATAGATGCAGAAAAAGCATTTGATAAAATCCAACATCCATTCCTACTAAAAACACTTGAGAGTATAGGAATAAATGGACTATTCCTTAAAATAATAACGAGCATATATTTAAAACCTTCGGTAAACATCATATGTAATGGTGATAAACTAGAACCTTTCCCTGTAAGATCAGGAGTGAAACAAGGTTGCCCACTATCACCATTACTATTCAATATAGTACTAGAAACGCTAGCCTCAGCAATAAGAGCAAAGAAAGTGATTCAAGGAATTAGAGTAGGAAATGAAGAAATCAAACTATCAGTCTTTGCAGATGACATGATGGTATACTTAGAGAACTCCAAAGACTCTCCTTAAAAAGCTATTAGAAATAATTCAGAATTTTAGCAAAGTTGCAGGATACAAAATAAATCCACATAAATCCTCAGCATTTTTATACATTATCAACACAATCCAACAGCAAGAGATACAAAGAGAAATTCCATTCAAAATAACTGTTCGATGGTATAAAATATTTGGGAATATATCTACCAAAGCAAAGTCAGGAATTATATGAGCAAAACTACAAAACACTTGCCACAAAAATAAAGTCAGATTTAAATAATTGGAAAGACAATAAGTGCTCTTGGATAGGCCGAGAGAATATAATCAAGATGACAATACTCCCTAAACTAATCTATTTATTTAGTGCTATACCAATCAGACTCCCAAGAAACTACTTTAATGACTTAGAAAAAATAACAACAGAATTCATATGGAACAACAAAAGTTCGAGAATTTCAAGGGAAGTAATGAAAAAAAAATAAATGAAGGTAGTCTAGCTATACATGATCTAGAACTATATTATAAAGCAACAGTCACCAAAACCATTTGGTATTGGCTAAGAAATAGACTAGTTGATCAGTGGCATAGGTTAGGTTCACAGGACAAGATAGTGAATAAAAATAGCAATCTAGTATTTGACAAACCCAAACATCCCAACTTTTGGGATAAGAATTCATTATTTGACAAAAACTGCTGGGAAAACTGGAAATTAGTATGGCAGAAACTAGGCATGGACCCACATTTAACACCACATACTTAGATAAGATCAAAATGGGTCCAAGATTTAGGCATAAAGAACTAAATCATAAATACATTGGAGGAACATGGGATAGTCTACCTCTCAGAATTGTGGAAGAGGAAGGAGTTTGTGTCCAAGGGAGAACTAGAGACCATTATTGATCACAAAATAGATGATTTTGATTACATCAAATTAAGCAGCTTTTGTACTAACAAAACTAATGCAAACAAGATTAGAAGGGAAGTAACCAATTGGGAAAACATTTTTACAGTTAAAGGTTCTGATAAAGGCCTCATCTCCAAAATGTACAGAGAATTGACTCTAATTTATAAGAAATCAAGCCATTCTCCAGTTGATAAATGGTCAAAGGATATGAACAGACAATTTTCAGATGATGAAATTGAAACTATTTCTACTCATATGAAAGAGTGTTCCTAATCACTATTGATCAGAGAAATGCAAATTAGGATAACTCTGAGATATCATTACACACCTGTCAGATTGGCTAAGATGACAGGAACAAATAACAATGAATGTTGGAGGGGATGTGGGAAAACTGGGACACTTATGCATTATTGGTGGAGTTGTGAAAGAATCCAACCATTCTGGAGAGCAATCTGGAATTATGCCCAAAAAGTTATCAAAATGTGCATACCCTTTGACCCAGCAGTGCTACTCCTGGGCTACCCCTGGAAAGGGATCTGTATGTGCCAAAATGTTTGTGGCAGCCCTTTTCATAGTGGCTAGAAACTGGAAAATGAATGGATGTCTATCAATTGGAGAATGGTTGGGTAAATTATGGTTTATGAATGTTATGGAATATTATTGTTCTGTAAGAAATGACCAACAGGAGGAATACAGAGAGGCTTGGAGAGACTTGCATCAACTGATGCTAAATGAAATGAGCAGAACTAGAAGATCGTTATACACTTCAACAATGATATTGTATGAGGACATATTCTGATGGAAGTGGATATCTTCAACATAGAGAAGAGCTAATCCAATTCCAATTGATCAATGATGGACAGAATCAGCTACACTCAGAAAAGGAACACTGGGAAATGAGTATAAACTGTGAGCACTGTTTTGTTTTGTTTTGTTTTGTTTCTCTTCCCAGATTATTTTTACCTTCCAAATACAATCCTTCCTTTGCAACAGCAACAACAACAAAATTCCGTTCTGCACATATATATTGTATCTAAGATATTCTATAAGATATTTAATATGTATGGGAATGCCTGCCATCTAGGGGAGGGGGTGGAAGGAAGGAGGGGAAAAATTTGGAACAGAAGGGAGTACAAGGGATAATGTTGTAAAAAAAAATTACCTATGAATATGTACTGTCAAAGAAAATGTTATAATTATAAAAATTAATTAAAAAATTAAAAAAAAATAATCACATGGTGCAACTTGTTTAGTCACTACCCAATTGATGGCTTTCTCCACAATTTTCAATAATTTGCCCCTAGAAAGGAGTTGCTATAAATATTTTTGCAGATATAGGTCCTTTTCCATTTTTTAAAAATCTTTTTGTGGCTATAGATCTAGTAGTTGTATTGCTAGATTAAAGATATGCTTGATTTATAATACTTTAAATCCTTTCTACACAGTTTCAAATTGCTCTACAGAATGTTTGAATAATTTCACAATTTCACCAATGGTGCATTAATGGCTCATTTTCTCCACATGCTCTCCACCATTGGTGATATTCCTTTTATCTTTTATTAACCAATCTAATGGCTATGTGACAGTACCATGGAACTGTTTTAATTTGTATTTTTCAATTAAGAGTGAGAACATTGGGAGGGTGGAGCCAAGATGGCAGAGATAACACATAATTCTTTCTGATTTTCTCCCAAGATCCTCAACTAATTAGCAAATTTAGCCTCTGAATTAGTTCTAAACTGGCAGGATTCATGAATATTGGGAGTGCAGGAAATTACCAACTGAAGATAATTTCAAAGATCTCCAGAAAAGGTTTGTTTCAGTCAGGCAAGAAGGGAGGTAGCCAAGTGCAGGATGCCAGCACAAGCTGTTCAGACTCTGGGGTGAGGTTCAATCTCCACAGAGTGGTGCATACTCCCTATGGGTGAGAATCTAAAGGAAGGAATCTACCCCAAAGTTAAATATTCTGCCCTAGTTGCAAACCAGTAGATTAGCAGAGAAGTTATACAACATCCAATACAAACACAAAAGGAAAATAGTGAAGGCAAAAGCACTGGAGTCTCACACAAGGAGTGAGTCAGCAAGATCCCAGCGTAGCCACAGGCTGTTTCACTGCAATTTGTAGAGGAAATTTGGAAAACCTCCCTTCTCTAAAAACACATTCAAACTTTAAAAAAAAAAAATGAATAAAAAGGCTAAGAGAACTCTAACCATAGATGCTTTCTATGTTGAAAGAGTAGAACAGATTTCAAACTCTGAAGAAACTAAAAGCAGATTGTGTCCAGATGAAGCACCAAAATGTGGTATATCCTAGTCCTCATCACACAAGGCTCTTCTAGAAGAAATTAAAAGTGATTTCAAAAGCTAGAAGCAAAATGGGGAAAGGAAAGGAAAACTTTGCAAGAGGTTTTGGAAAATGCGTATAACTCATTAAAAAATAGATTTGACAAAATGGAAAAAGAAAACAACTTCCTGAAAAAAAAAAAGAATTTGTGAAATGGAAAAAAAATTTCCATAGAACAAAATAACTCATTTAAAAACTCAATTGGACAAATGCAAAAAGAAGTAAAAAAAAAAAAAGTAAGTGAAGAAAATAATTCACTAAAAATCAGAACTGAACAAATGGAAATGAATGACACAATGAGACATTCTTAGTCAAGCAAAACTAAAAAAATGAAAAAAAATACAAAAACTATAAAATACCTAATTAAAACTGAATGACCTGGAAAATAGATCTAAGAGAGACAATCTAATAATTATTGAACTTCCTGAAAACCATGGTGAAAAAAAGAGCCTAAACACTATTTTAAAGAAAAACATCAAAAAGAACCACCCTGATGTCATAGAATCAGAAGGTTAAATAGCCATTGAAAAAATTCACTGAACATTTCCTAAGAGATCCCAAAATTAAAACTCCAAGGAATAGTGGGGAAATTTCAGAACTATGGGACCAAGGAAAAAAATTACAAGCATCCAGAAAAAAGCAATTCAAATACCAAAAAGCCACAATAAGAATCACCCAGGATGTAGCAGCTTTCACCTTAAAGAACTGAAGGACCTAGAGTTTTATATTCTGAAAGGCAAAGGAACTTGGAATGGAATCATGTTAACTTGAGCTAAACTGAACATTTTTTTCCAGGGAAGAAGATGGGCATTCAATGAAACAGGTGCATTCCATTTGTTTGTGATGAAAAGACCAGAGCTAAACAAAATTTTGACCTCCAAATATAGGACTGAAGAGAATCATAAAAAAATAAAGACAGAAATAGTAAATGCATGTTTTTCAGGTCACAATGCAATAAAAAATATATTCAATAAAAAGCCAGGGGAAAATAGATCAAAAAGTAATTGGAAACTAAACAATTTCATCCTAAAGAATGAAGGGGCAAAACAGCAAATCATAGACACAATTAATAATTTCATGCTCTTGGATAGATCAAGCAAATATAATAAAGCTGACAATACTACCTAAAATAATCTATTTATTTAGTACTATACCAATCAAACTCCCAAGAACTTATTTCACTGACCTAGGAAAAAAATAACAACAAAATTCATCTGGAAGAACAAAAGATCAAGAATTTCAAGGGAACTAATGAAAATAAACAAACAAATAAACAAACAAGAAAACACCAAAAAATGATGGTGGCCTAGCTTGACCATATCTAAAAGTATATGTTTTTATTTTATTTAAAAATAGAACAAAAAAAGAAAAAGAGAAAAGAAGAAAATAAAAGAATACAAAATAGAACATTACTATATGCCCAACAGAACATCAGGGATGATCTAAAATATCTAGCAATAAATTATCAGTTTCAGAAAGGATATATAATAGTAGAAGAAATTATATTCACAAGTATCTATCTTTACTTCCTTGTAAGTTCTTTTGTTCTTTGCTGTTCACATTTTTCTACTTTATCTTTTTCGCCCCCTGCATTCCACCTCCCATTTTTCTCAAGTAGGTTTATAGATAAGTAAGGCCTTATTTATGTATAAATATATAGATATACACATACAAACAAACACACACACCTGCCCCCACACAATCATGCACACATACACATCCTTCCCATCCCTGCTAACTCTTTTTTTATTCTGTTCTTTAATTTGCCTAGATATTGCAAATCCTTTCCCATCCAGAGATTCCTCCCTTATCTTCTTCCCCCACTCTTTGTTTCCCCACCCACTAATCTTTTGTCCTCCCTCCTCTAATGCCTCTGTGTCTGTTCTTCCTTTGCACCTCACTTGTATAACATATTTTTTTTTTACTTTAAATCTGACTCAGACTTTTTTTTTTGAGTTACTCAATTGCTGATTCCAAATATTAAATACATGATATGGATTTCCATGTAAAAAAACAATTTGTCCATGTAAATTCCTTAAAATTAATCTGATGTTAACTCTGATATGTTAGATTTTCTATTGAGTTTAGGTTTAGTTGAAAGTCCTGAAAATTTTCACGTTCATTGAATGTCCACTTTTTATTTCATTGAATATTATGGATAATTTTGGTGGATATGAAATCTTTGGCCTCAGCGCTAGTTATTTTGATTGCCAGTTGACATGATTACAAGACCTGTTGTCTTTAATTATGTTCTGCACAATTCTAATCATAACTCCAGTATATTTGGATATATTTTTTTTGTTTCTTGCAAATTTTTCTTTTTGATCCAAGGTTTTGAAATTTGCCAATAATATTCCTGTTTTCCACAGAGGATCTTTTTGAGGTGATCAGTGGATTAAAAATTTTTTTTTTTTCTACTTTCCCCTCCATGTTATTTTACTACAGAACAAGTTTTTTTTTTTTTTTTTTTTTTTTTTGGGGGGGGGGAAATTATGTCTTGCATTATTATGCTAAGTGTAAGAGCCACAGGTAATGGGGAACTCTGGGTAAGGTATAAGACACTTCAGCCCAGATTGAAACTGCTGTCAATGTCTTGTTTGGGTCTCCATCTCTTCTATGGGCTCTCACCCTTCCTGAGAAGTCAGGGAGGGCATGATCACCTGTGTTCTACTTGAAGCAAGAGATACTTACAATAAAGAGAGGCATTTATATTTCAATATTAGGGTGCTTATAATTAGCACTTCCTCAGTGTGATTTGATGATGTAATGGTTCTCTGTTGGCATATATTTAGTGTGCTGTTATGATGTAATCATACTTAGGTATTTAAAGGCTGAGAGAACTTGAAAAAAAGCACTCCATCTTTGACCATCCTTGTGGGTCTCTTCCTTTCTTCACTCTTCCACTAAAATCAAGGACTGGGGCTGGTTCTGAGATCCTCCGGAGAGTTAGTCTGGATGGCATATTTTGGCACCCCAGTGTGGAGGCTCAAGAAAACAGTATATTTTGGCACCCCAATTTGGGGACTCTAGAAAGCACACTTCATTTTGGTGCCCACGGTGGGCTCTTCATTCTTTATACTGTTTTTTTCCCCTCTTATATCTGCATTAGCTTCTCCGTGCCCAATTCTAATTTTCAAAGAGTTATTTCTGTCTTTAAGATTCTGTATCTCTTCTTCTAGTTGGTTAACTTTTTTTCCCCCCATAATCTTCTTGTTTTTCTTGGATGATTTTTAGCTTTAGTTTTTAGTCAATGTCTCTTATTTGATTTTTAAAAAATCTTCTATAAATTCTCCCTGGGCATGGAATCATTTAATGTCACTCTTTGGGATAGAAGAAGCTTTATGTTTTTACTTCAGTATTCTCTTCTGAAGATAAACCCCAGTCTTCCCTATTCTCACAAAAAATGTTTCTATGGTTGAGTACTTTCTTCTTTGAGTGTTCTTGTTCTTCTTGTTCTTATTCTTGTTCTTCTTGTTCTTGTTCTTGTTCTTCTTCTTCTTCTTCTTCTTCTTCTTCTTCTTCTTCTTCTTCTTCTTCTTCTTCTTTTTCTTCTTCTTCTTCTTCTTCTTTTTCTTCTTCTTCTTCTTCTTCTTCTTCTAATTCTAATTCTAATTCTTTTTTAAATGAGAAATACTAGTATAAGTACCTCTAATTGTGGAATAGGAGGTGGTGCTTCTAGATTCACTTCAACTCTCTTTTCTGATGTGTAACTTCAAATCAAGAGCTTTACCCTCCTGAAAGTGCCAGCAGTTAGCCTCATCCCTGCTTCTACATTCACCAGGTGTGCTAGTCCCTTCACCCAGGACTATGTCTCTACAGGACATCTGGGCCTGGCATTTCCAAATTAGACGTTCCCTGACTCTGACCCCTCATTACCCATGCAGTCCAAAAGGTGAAAGTTTCTGTGGTTCTGTGGTTCTTACTGACACTCTAGCCCCAGGAGACCCCACTCAGTGTTTCTGTGGAGCTAGCCCAAAGGTGTTTTCATTTCACACTGGTTAATCCTCAATTTGGGATCTTTATTCAGATATTCTTAGGTTATGCCAGGAGTATTACTATTCTGCTTCAAATCATCTTGCTTTCTCACCAAGAGTTTGAAATTTATATTCTGCAACCTTCCCAGAATCCTCCCCCTTCATACTTCTCTTGAACATCCATTTGAGAGTCAAATTTTCTGTTTAGCTTTTGTGTTTTTAATCTAGAATTCTTGAAAGTCCTCTATTTCATTGAAATTCATGCTTTTTCCTTGAAGTGTCATATGCAATATTGCTGCTAGGTGATTCTTGATTGTAATTCTAGCTTCTTTGCCCATCAGCATATCATATTTCAAGTTCTCTTCTCCTTTAATATAGACACTGCTGACTGTGGCTCCCTGATATTTGAATTTTTTTCTGACTGCTTGCAATATTTTCTACTTGGCCTGAAAACTCTCAAATTTAGCTTTAATATTTCTGGGAGTTTTCATTTTGGGAACCTCTTTCAGGATGTGATTACTGGTATCTTTAATTTTTATTATTTCTGGCCTATATCAAAGCAATAGATTTGTTTCTATTGTTTCAGCTCATAGTTCTTGTTACAAAGTCTGTAGGTTACCATCTTATTTTCAAATGATGCCTGCTTTGATATAGGCCAGAAATAATAAATTCACCATCTTCTTTAGGCAAGGTCATGTAAGGTAATATAAGTTTATATGCCCTTTATGTCTAGAAATTCTCTAATCATCTTTTAATCATCATTATAAAACACCTTGAGGTATTTCCATAGATAGAGTGCTAAACAATTTCAACTTAATAGAGTGAACATAATATCCATTTTATGTAGATAGTCTTTTCATATTAAATTAAATTTAACTACTCCCAACATTCTAGATCTACTCTCTTGCTGGATACATTATATCTTAAATATAATTTCGTTTATCTTATGGATTCATCAGTATCCTTATATCAAAGGATTTAATTGGTAAGTAGCTTTAAAAATCTCTAAATGTCAAATTACATTTATTGCATCCCAATGATATTCATATTTCCTTCAATTTGTTCCAATTTACTTTGTGATTAGAGATTTTGCTCCTAATTTCATAGTAACATATAATGCAATTAGTCCTGTGAGCCACAGAAGAATGCTAAAAAACATTTAAAGTCAGGATATTTGTGCAAACTTGGAATACACTCAATGGGTAGTATCATAGCAATAGTTATGCATATCAAGCTTATATTCTTTGTGAATTACAGAAACAAAACTACAATTGACTAAACAATTACCATCTAGGAAATATAATACATGATTAGGTTAGTAGGTGATCACCCTTAAGCCTCCAGATAGGTAGTTTTGTTTAGATCCGAGAAAGTGAAAGGTTATAGACTTTCTCAACAGCTGTGATATCATTTGTTACCAAAGGATGCTTAGTACTAGAATTCTCTTAAAACAGTCTCCATCCCATTTCTCATTTTGACTCAGTGCTTCTGTTCTAATCCTCTGTCAAAAACTGAGACTTACATTTTTAATGGAAACGTATTTTATTAAAAATAAAGTGTAATATTGCCTTTCAGTGAAGATAACTTTTTAAAATTTTAGTTATATTTTTCAACCAGCAAACATATTTTTCTCTTTCACCTTCTCACCCAGCCCATTATAAAAGAAAACAGACCAAAATAAAAGGCATACAAAAAAACTTCACAAAAAACACCAAACAAAAAACCTTTTGTGACGAAAATCCAGTCAACTAAAACAAATTCCTCCCATTGGCAAAAATTGAATATTTTATATAATTTGCTTAAAAACCCAACTGCACTTATTTTTCCCTCCCTATGGGAATCTATTTATGGTTTTTCAATTAATTTTTCTCTAGCATTTTGTTTTCACCTTGTTCTATGAATTTAGAGAACATATTTTTGAAATATCCATCCAATTCATTTAGGTTGTCATGTTTTTTGACCTATAATTTGGTGTGGCAGTTTCTAGTGATTTTCTTTATTTGTTTTTTGTTTTTGTTTTTATTTTGAAAACTCATATTTTCCAACATTTTAATCTTAGCTATTTGGTATTCTGCCTTAAAAAGAGATTAAAATAGCTCAAAATGTATGCATTTTATGTTTGATGTGGCTGATGTTTTTCCAAATCCTGACTGCAACTTTATATCACTTCAAAGTTTTTGGTACTTTATTTTCTTTTCGATTTTGTTAATTTTTAAATCAATTTTCAGATTTTTAATTGATATTCAGATTTTTTATTTTTGTTTTTAATTTGCTATTTCTCTAATTTTCTTTGAACTTTTATACTTGATTGTTCATCCATTCTTTTTCTTTTTTATTGGTCAAAGTGCTTCATTATTAAAAAAAAAAAAAAAAAAAAAACATCCCACGTACTGTATCACCAAACTTATTAATATTTTGTGTCATTTTTGCTATATTAATGCAAATTTCTATGCTTGTATTATTTATTCTTTGAACTAACAATTCATTGGGATTAAATTATTAAGAACTCAATTAACATTCATTGTTTTCTCTATAGTTCCTTTAATGATTGCAATTATATCACCTCGGGGCCATTAATAGATATTGTGCTTTTCTACATTTGTTGTATTGTCTAATGTCTTTATACAGAGCAAATTTTGTATTATATTGTATTGCAAATTCACAACTATATGCATAATTGAGAAATGTTTCTGTTTCTATTCAATAATTACAGAGAACATGGAGAACATGGTGGTGGTGCTGATGTGAAGCAATGTTGAGAGGCATTTTCACAGCTCTGCATCTGCCACACAGCAATACTGTGGATTGGATAATGGATAAAGAACTGGCATAGTACAAGAAAGTATTTTTGCTTATAGAAGAAATTGCTTAATGGGATGTTGCTACAAGGTCATCATAGGCCTATAGAAATATAAAGACAAGAGAGTAATCAACAAACCAAAAGCAAGATTTATTCCAAAATTTTCTATGTTAGGTGGGCTTCAGTATGTGTCTATTGTCTTCAGGGAATTTCCTGGTTCTTCAGCTGGTACACATGCCCAGCATTCACAATTTGTTGTGGCTTCTTATGGATATTGTCCTAGGTTTAATATGGTCAGTCCTTGAGGTTCAGAAAATGCAATAAGAGATGATAATCTAATTGTGGTGCTGGAAAATTACTGATTTATAGAGATTCTGTTGAATTTTCCAAAGGGAGCTCTGTCAAAAGATTTCCTTATTCCAATAGGAAAAACAAAAATACAAAGGGAAAGAACCCACATTAAAGTGGTTTCCCACTAAAACAATTGCTATTCATTGTATTGAAGTGGCTGCTATATCACCTGAATAACATTAGACCTAAATACCATTAGGCACTGAG
Organism: Sminthopsis crassicaudata; assembly: GCF_048593235.1. Lineage (NCBI taxonomy): Eukaryota > Metazoa > Chordata > Mammalia > Dasyuromorphia > Dasyuridae > Sminthopsis > Sminthopsis crassicaudata. The sequence goes on from NC_133617.1 coordinate 520,846,037, forward strand.
ATAATTAAGTTCAGTGTGATGATCGATCACAATCTATCATAACTGCTGAAGGAGGCTGGCCCCCAGTTTGGGGTGGGAACTGAGATCTGCTCTAGAATAATTGAAAATCCTGAAATTCTTCCTTCCTTGATACCTCTGACCTCCATATCATAAGAGCTGATATTCCCATGACTTATGTAAAGATTCTAGAAGAAAAATGATCTCTCAAGTCCAATATCATATTCATAGCTAAAAAAGCACCAGAGATCAAATTTGTATCCAAAATTGACATCTCTTGGATTTTTTGCATGTAATTAATGCTTCAGAGGTGAGAACATGTTGTTGGTACACATGTAATTCTACTGGTATACAGCGCAAAGGGCTCCAGGTACCATTCTGAATAGGGGAAGACCAATTTGGGGGGAAAATCTCCCACCATCTTGGGATCTTTGCCCTATTATGTCTGTGACACATTTCTGCTCTAAAAAAATCTATTGAACAGAACATTTTTGTCTCCACGGAGTTGAACAGTGCATCTCTGGGGCAGAAGGAGAATGGGACCTGACTTAGTTGTGTTCTATGTTTTTAACAGTTTTTTGATTTATTTTATAAAAAATAAACATAATAAGAAATAAGAAAAGCAAAAAAGGAATACAGAACAAAATAAAACAAAACAAAAGAGAACCTAGCCATGTGCCCAGCAGAACATCAGGGAAGATTCAAAATTCTGGTTGTCTTGCTATTACTTAACCTCTCCCCATGCTATGAATCCTTCCCTTGTCTTTTTCTTTTACTTTTTGCTTCCCTTCCTCTCATATTTCTTCATAGATTTTGAAGGATGCTATACACTTCAAGTATATACTTAGTGTTGCCTATTGAACTCATTATCAATGTGAGTAGGCTTTCACAACTACAAGCCTTCCTCCTCCTTCTAATCCCTCTGTGTCTATTGTTACTCTGCACCTCATTTGTATAACATGATTTTTTTTTTATGGTAACTCTAGTCCAATCTTTTTTTTTGAGCTACCCTTTTGCTAATGTCAATCTTAAATATATGGAATATATGTTCCATGGGAAAAAATGTAAACAATTTGTTTATGTTGAGTTTCTTGAAATTGAACTTTGATATTGGTTTTTACATGTTAAATTTTCCATTAAGTTTAGCTTTATTTGTTGATAGAAAGTCTTTTTAAAAATATTTTAATAGTTTTTTTATTTACCAGATATATGCATGGGTCACTTAACAACATCGCCAATTGCCAAACCTTTTGTTCCAATTTTTCCCCTCCTCCCCCCCATGGCAGTTCGACCAATACATGTTAAATATGTTAGAGTATGAATTAAACACAATATATGTATATGTGTCCAAACAGTTGTTTTGCTGTACAGAAAGAATTGGAATTTGAAATAGTGTACAATTAGCCTGTGAAGGAAATCCAAAATGCAGATGGACAAAATTAGAGGGATTGGGCATTCTATGTTGTAGCTCATAGTCATCTCCCAGAATTCTTTTGCTGGGTATAGCTGCTTCAGTTCATTACTACTCTATTGGAATTGATTTGGTTCATCTCATTGTTGAAAATGGCCACATCCATCAGAATTGATCATTATTATAGTATTGTTGTTGAAGTATACAATGATTTCCTAGTCCTACTCATTTCACTCAGCATCAGTTCATTCAAGTCTCTCCAGGTCTTTCTGAAATCATCCTGTTGGTCATTTCTTACAGAACAATAATATTCCATTATATTCATATAACACAATTTATTCAGCCAATCTCCAATTGATGGGCATTCATGTAGTTTCCAGTTTCTGGACACCACAAAGAGGGCTGCCACAAACATTCTTGAACATACAGGTCACTTTCCCTTCTTTTAAGATCTCTTTGGGATGCAAACCCAGTAGCAACACTGCTGGATCAAAGGTTATGCAGTTTGATAACTTTTTGAGCATAGTTCCAAATAAATATCCAGAATGGGTGGATGTATTCACAATTCCACCAACAATGTATCAGTGTCCCTGTTTTCCCACATCCCCTCCAACATTCTGCATTACCTTTCCCTGTCATTCTAGCCAATCTGACAGATATGTAGTGGTATCTCAGAGTTGTCTTAATTTGCATTTCTCTGATTAATAATGACTTGGAGCATCTTTTCATATGACTAGAAATAGTTTCAATTTCTTCATGCAAGAATTGTCTGTGACCATTTATCAATTGGAGATTGGCTTGATTTCTTCTAAATTAGAGTCAATTCTCTATATATTTTGGAAATAAGGCCTTTATCAGAACCTTTGATTTTAAAAATGTTTTCCCAGTTTATTGTTTCGCTTCTAATCCTATCTCCATTAGTTTTGTTTGTACAAAACTTTTCAATTTGCTATAATCAAAGTTTTCTACTTTGTGATCAATAATGATCTCTAGTTCTTCTTTAGACATAAATTTATTCTTCTTCCACAGGTCTAAGAGACAAGCTATCATATGTTCCTCTAATTTATTTATAATCTCATTCTTAATTCCTAGGTCCTGAACCCATTTTGACCTGACCTTGGTGTACAGTGTTAAGTGTGGGTCAATGCCTAGTTTCTGCCATATTAATTTCCAATTTTTCAGCAATTTCTGTCAAACATTGAGTTCTTATCCCAAAGGCTGGGGTCCTTGGGTTTGTCAAACACTAGGTTATTAGAGTTATTGCTTACTTTGTCCTTTGGACCTAACCTATTCCACTGATCAACTAGTCTATTTCTTGGCCAAATGGTTTTGGTAATTGCTGCTTTATAACATAATTTTAGATGGTACATCTAGACCACCTTCATTTGATTTTTTTTCATTAATTCCATTGAAATTCTTGACATTTTGTTTTTCCATATGAACTTTGTTGTTACTTTTTCTAGGTCATTAAAATAGTTTTTTGGGAGTCTAATTGGTATAGCGCTAAATAAATAGATTAGTTTAGGTAGTATTGTCATCTTTATTATATTAGCTCGCCCTATCCAAGAGCCTTTAATGTTTTTTCCAATTGTTTAGATCAGACTTAATTTGTGTGGAAAGTGTTTTGTAGTTTTGCTCATATAGTTTCTGATCTTCCCTTGGCAGATAGATTCCTAAATATTTTATACTATCGGTAGTTACTTTCAATGGAATTTCTCTCTATAACTCTGTTAGATTTTGTTAGTAACATTTAAGAATGCTGATGTTTTATGTGGGTTTATTTTGTATCCTGCAACTTTGCTAAATGTGTGGATTATTTCTAATAGCTTTTTAGTTGAATCTTTGGGGTTATCTAAGTATACGAACATATCATCAGCAAAGAGTGATAATTTGGTTTCCTCATTACTTACTCTAATTACTTTAATCTCTTTCTCCACTCTTATTGCTAAAACTAGCATTTCTAATACAATATTGAATAGTAATTGTGATAGGGGGTAACCTTGTTTCACCCCTGATCTTAATGAGAATGGTTGCAATCTCACCCCATTACATATGATGCTTATTGATGGTTGCAAATAGATGCTACTGATTATTTTAAGGAAAAGTCCATTTATTCCTATACTCTCAAGTGTTTTTAATAGAAATGGATGTTGCATTTTATCAAATCCTTTTTCTGCATCTATTGAGATGATCATATGATTTTTGTTAATTTGGTTGTTAATATGGCCAGTTATACTGACATTTTTCCTAATATTGAACCAACCCTGCATTCTGGCCTAAATCCTACTTGATCATGAAGTATTATCCTGGGAATGATTTTCTGTAGCCTTTTTGCTAATATTTTATTTAAGATTTTAGCATCAATATTCATTAGAGAGATTGGTCTATAGTTTTCTTTCTCTGTTTTCAGCCTCCCTGGTTGGCTATCAGTACCATGTCTGTGTCTTAAAAGGAATTTGGTAGGAATCATTCATTCCCTATTTTTTCAAATAGTTTACATAACATTAGAGCTAATTGTTCTTTGAATGTTTGGCAGAATTCACTTGTGAATCCATCTGGTCCTGGAGATTTTTTCTTAGGGAATGGATTAATAGCTTGTTCTATTTCTTTTTTTGAAATAGGACTATTTAAGCAATTTACTTCCTCCTCTGTTAAACTGAAAAGCCTATATTTTTGGAGGTAGTCCTCCATTTCACTTAGGTTATCAAATTTATTGGCATAAAGTTGGGCAAAGTAACTCCTTATTTTTTCTTTAATTTCCTCCTCATTGGTGGACAGTTCCCTTTTTCATTTTTAAGACTAACAATTTGATTTTCCTCTTTCCTTTTTCTAATCAGATTTACCAAAGCTTTATCTTTTTTATTGTTTTTTTCATAAAACTAAGTGAAATGGAGGACTACCTCCAAAAATATAGGCTTTTCAGTTTAACAGAGGAGGAAGTAAATTGCTTAAATAGTCCTATTTCAAAAAAAGAAATAGAACAAGCTATTAATCCATTCCCTAAGAAAAAATCTCCAGGACCAGATGGATTCACAAGTGAATTCTGCCAAACATTCAAAGAACAATTAGCTCTAATGTTATGTAAACTATTTGAAAAAATAGGGAATGAATGATTCCTACCAAATTCCTTTTAAGACACAGACATGGTACTGATAGCCAACCAGGGAGGCTGAAAACAGAGAAAGAAAACTATACTTTTACTTTCAATATTATTAATTTCTCTTTTTAATTTTAGAATTTCAAGTTTAGTATTTGATTGGGGGGTTTTAATTTGGTCTTTTTTTGGGTTTTTAAGATGCAAGCCCATTTCATTGATCTTTTCTTTTTCTATTTTATTCAAGTAAGCCTCTAAAGATATAAAATTTCCCTTTTTTACCACTTTAGCTCCCTCTCACAAATTTTTATATGATGTCTCATTACTGTCATTATCTTGAATGAAATTATTGTGTCTGTAATTTGCTGTTTCACCCAATTATTCTTTAAGAATAATTTATTTAGTTTCCAATTATTTTTGGTCTATTTATCCCTAACTTTTTGTTGAATGTAGTTTTTATTGTATTGTGATCTGAAAGAAAGCATTTACTATTTCTGCCTTCCTGCATTTAATTTTGAGGTCTTTATGTCCTAATATATGGTCAATTTTTTGTATAGGTTCCATGAATTGCTGAGAAGAAAGTATACTCCTTTCTGTCACCATTCAGTTTTCTCCAAAGGTCTATCATACCTAATTTTCCCTCTTTAATTTCTTTCTTATTTGTTTTGTGGTTTGATTTATCTAATTCTGAGAGTGCAAGGTTGAGATCTTCCACTATTATAGTTTTGTTGTCTATTTCTTCTCGCAACTTTCTTAACTTCTCCTTTAGGAAGTTAGATTCTGTACCCACTTGATGTATACATGTTTAGTATTGATATGACTTCATTGTCTATGCTATACTTTAGCAAGATATGGTTTCCTTCCTTATCTCTTTTGATTAGATCAATTTTTGCTTTTGCTTGATCTGCGATAAGTATGGCTACCCCTGTTTTTTTTTTTTTTTACTTCACTTGAAGCATAATAGATTCTGCTCCAACCTTTTACCTTTGCTCTGTATGTATCTCCCTGCTTTAAATGTTTTTCCTATAAACAACACATTATAGAGTTCTGACTTTTGATCCAGTCTGCTCTTCCTCTCTGCTTAATGGAGAGTTCATCCCATTCACATTTAAAGTTAAAATTACTAATTCTGTATTTCCTGCCAGATTATGCTTTTTTTTTCTGTTGTCTTTCTGAACCCCTTCCCCAGTGTTAAACTTATGGGCCCCACTTGCATCACACAGCCCTCCCTGTTTAGTATCCCTCCTTCCTCCCTTTAAGTCCCTTTCCCTTTCTTGTATTGCTCTTTTCCTTTTTCCTTTTCCTCTCCTCTTTTTTAATGAAGTGAGAAAGAATTTTCTATAAAACCAGTATGTGAATTATTTTCTCTTTGAGCCAATTCTGATGAGAGTAAGGTTCACACAATGTTCCTCTCCTTCTCTAATTTCCCTCAGATATGACAGCTTCTCTTTGTCTCTTTTTGGGATGTAGTTTCCCTCTTTTTATCTCCTCTTTCCCCTTTTTCTGACACTATACCCTTTCCATTTCTACTTCTCCCTTTTTTTTGTTATATCATTAAATCAAATTATACATGTAGTCTTAATGTATATCCACAACAGAAATACAGTTCTCAAGAGTTCCTTTTACCTTTTCTGTTTCTCTTGAGTCCTATGATTGGAGATCAAATTTTTTATTTAGATCTGTTTTTTTCCTTAGAAACATATGGAATTCATCTGTTTCATTAAATGTCCATCTTCTTCCATGGAAGAAAATGCTAAACTTAGTTGGGTAGTTTATTCTTGGCTGCATTCCAAGTTCTTTTGCCTTTCGGAATATCAGATTCCAGGCCCTGCGATCCTTTAATGTAGAGACAGCCAGATCTTGAGTGACCCTTATTGTTGCACCTTGGTATTTGCATTGTTTTTTCCTGACTGCTTGTAATATTTTTTTCCCTTAGTCTGATGGTTCTGAAATTTGTCCACAATGTTCCATGGAGTTTTTTTTTTTTTTTTTTTTTTTTTTTTTTTAGGGTCTTTTTCAGAAGGTGTTTGATTAATTCTTTCAATGCCTCTTTTACCTTCTGGTTCTATTACCTCTGGCCAGTTCTCTTTGATGATTTCCTATAAAATAGTATCTAGGCTCTTTTTTCATCATAATTTTCAGGAAGTCCAATAATCCTCAAATTGTCTCTCCCAGATCCATTTTCCAGGTCTGTCATTTTGGCAAGTAGATAGTTGACATTTTTCTCCAGATTTTTATTTTTTTCATTTTGCTTGACTGATTTTTGGTGTCTCAATGAATCATTCATTTCTATTTGTTCAGTTCTGATTTTTAATGAGTTATTTTCTTCATTAGCTTTTTTTACTTCCTTTTGTATGTGTCCAATTGAGTTTTTAAATGAGTTGTTTTGCACTATGGAATTTTTTTCCATTTTACTAAATTTGTTTTTTAGTGAATTATTTTCTTTTTCCAGTTCACAAATCCTACTTTCTTGAGAATTCTTTATGTTTTCCAATTCACAGATCCTATTTTTCTGTGATTTCTTTTCCTTTTCCAGTTCTCTAATTCTGTTTCCCTACACTTTCTGTGAATTCTTTACCTTTTCCAATTCACATTTTAGGATGTTGTTTACCTTTTCTAATTCACATTTCAGGACATTGTTATTCTCTTGCATAGCTTCTCTTTCCTTTCCCCATTTTTCTTCTAATTCTCTCTTCAGATTTTTAATAGTTTCTTCTAGGAGAGCGTTATTTGGTGTATTGTCTGGAGGCTGCCTGCTATTAGTCTCCTCAGGGTTGGAAACCGTTCTTTTTCTGCATAGAAGCTATCAAACGTTTTCTTCATTTTTTTACTCATTTTTTTAAAGTCTTCAGGAGTCTGCCATCAGTGCAAGGAGGTTACCAGCTTCTTCTACAGAGCAAGGATGGGTTTTTGAACAATATCTGTCCACTCAATGGTCTGCAAGGAGTGGCCGAGCTGAAGAAGTGCTCTCGGAAGAGCTCCGTGCAGAAGTGAGTATGCCTGGGTATCACAGGCCAGGCTGTGTAAGTCCCCTGTGAGGACCCTCACTGTGAGGATTAGTGATCACCTTGGGACTAGAGGTTAAGGAGCAAAGGAATCACTGCTTCCCCCTCTCCCCACAAATGCCCACTTTGAGTATTCACAGTCATCCTGTTTCCTCACCACACTTGAAGTTTCTCTTCTGGGGAGTGCAGTCAAGCTTGGGAAAATCCATTACCCCTGGCAGAGCCCCTCACTGTGCAGATGAGAGGCTGCCCCGCGGGCTGTGCCCCAGCTGTGTGTGTGACTGCCCCCCAATAAGAGTCCCTCACTGCAGAATGCCACGAAGAGCTGTGTTATGGCCTGAGCTGAGTCACTTCCAGTCCTGGGAGGATACAGTCAGATACTTTAGGGCTTTGGTGTCCCTCAGAGTACCCTATACCCTAGGCTTCAACTTCTTTGCTGGTCCACTACTTTACCACCGAAGCAAAGCAGTAAGGATATGGCAGAGAGCTCTATGTAAACCATCCAACTGCAGAGGCCGTCCCATTCCCATTTCTATCCCTGCTCAGTGCTGGTCTACTCCCACCACCTCAAGTCAAACCTTTTCTGGTGATATTCCAGATTCTCTTCTGCTAGTAAGTTTTTGTACTTTCAATCTTCATGGGTTTTACCAGTCAAGCACTGTTTTTGAGGCTGAATTAAATAGTTGGTAGAAAGGGAATTAGAGAGCTTAAAAAGTTCCGTCTGGCTTCTCCAACATCTTGGTTCCACCCCCTAGAAAGTCTTAAAAGCCTGCAAGTTCATTGAATGTCCATTTTTCCTCATTCAATATTATAAAAAAATTTTCTGGATATGATATTTTCAGCCTAGTTCTTTTGATTGTTGATAAATAGGATTCCAGGGCTGTGGTCTTTTATTGTGGCTGCTGATAAAGTAGCTCTAGCATATTTGAATTTTTTTTTTCCCTTTGTTTCTTGCAAAGTTTTCTCTTTGATTTAGAAGTTTCAAAATTTGGAAAAATATCCCTATGTGTTTTCCACAAATGATTTCATTGAAATTGTGATTGGTGGGTGTTAGGATTACCAGGTGAAAACTCAGGTTGTCTGGACAGTGACAAGGTGAGAACTCAGGTTGTCTGGACAGTGACACAAGGTGAGAATTCAGGTTGACTTGACAGTTCTCTGGCTCAGACCTTTAAAGGGAGTTTACATCTTAGGAATTCTAGGAGGAGCAAGCTCATTGGTTGAAGTAATGTTCCCCAGAAGCCCTTGCATTATCCCATGCCCATTCTCTGGGAGGATAAAAGAAGGGCAGCATTGGGTCTGAGAGGATCGACTCTGGGAAAAAGTCTTGACGCCAGGCAGGCTGAAAGGAGACCAGTCTGATTTGAGAAAGGACAAGAGTTGGAGGAGATTCAGAGCTCCCAAGAAACCTGCACACAGAGGAAAAGATTTTACAGATCTCCTCCCAGAGAAGGATTATAATTGAGCAGATGACCAGACCCTCACAATTCAAGAACATTACAAATTGGCGCCCAACGTGGGGCAAGGACTTTTCCTTATCCTGACAAGGACTTATTCTGAGCCCTTCAGAGGAGCTAGCCCAGACCTTTGCAATTTGGCACCCGAACAGGGACAGACACGGTCCTGATTCCAGTGGAAAAGCCTCCCATCCAGATCTCAGTCTCTCTAACCCAGAACCATGAGTAACAAGGAAACTTTGTTAAAGATTAAGTGAGCATCATTTCCAAAATATATAGAGAACTGACCCTAATTTATAAGAAATCAAACCATTCTCCAATTGATAAATGGTCAAAGGATATGAACAGACATTTCTCAGATGATGAAATTGAAACTATATCCACTCATATGAAAGAGTGTTCCAAATCACTACTGATCACAGAAATGCAAATTAAGACAACTCTGAGATACCACTACACACCTGTTAGATTGGCTAAGATGACAGGAACAAATAATGATGAATGGTGGAGGTGATGTGAGAAAACTGGGACACTGATACATTGTTGGTGGAGTTGTGAAAGAATCCAGCCATTCTGGAGAGCAATTTGGAACTATGCCCAAAACGTTATCAAACTGTGCATACCCTTTGACCCAGCATTGCCGTTATTGGGCTTATATCCCAAAGAAATATTAAAGAGCAGAAAGGGACCTGTATTGCCAAAATGTTTGTGGCAGCTCTTTTTGGAAGCTGGAAGATGAATGGATGTCCAATAATTGGAGAATGGTTGGGTAAATTATGATATATGAAGGTTATGGAATATTATTGCTCTGTAAGAAATGACCAGCAGGAGGAATACAGAGAGGCTTGGAGAGACTTACATCAACTGATGCTGAGTGAAATGAATAGAACCAGAAGATCGCTGTACACTTCAATGCTGTATGAAGATGTATTCTGATGGAAGTGGATATCTTCAACTTAAAGAAGATCCAACTCACTTCCAGTTGATCAATGATGGACAGAAATAACTATACCCAGAGAAGGAACACTGGGAAGTGAATGTAAATTGTTAGCATTACTGTCTATCTACCCAGATTACTTATACCTTTGGAATCTAATACTTAATGTGCAACAAGAAAATGGTATTTACACACATATATTGTACCTAGGTTATATTGTAACACATGTAAAATATATGGGATTGCCTGTCATTGGGGGGAGGGAGTGAAGGGAAGGGGGGATAATTTGGAAAAAAATGAATACAAGGGATAATGTTATAAAAAAAATTGCTCATGCATATATATTGTGGGAAACAAATTCTAAAAAAAAAAAAAAAAAAGATTAAGTGAGTATGCTAATAGATAAATAAGGAACTTAACTTGTTAAGGGCTAAACCAGCAATCTCTTATAGCTGAAATGGGGCAGATGTTAGCTAAATACAATCCCTTGACCTCAGCCAACTCAACCCCAGCCCCAGAGGCAACCTCAGCTCCAGCCCCATTCAGGAGTGGTACTATAGAGAGTATAATCAAGATAATTGAGGAGCAGAGTTTACTTGTAACCTGGGTACAGATTGCTAAACTCTTGGCTGCATTAAGATGCACATCCCCTTGGTTCTTAGAGGAAGAAAAGATAGATGTAGATAAATGGAAGCTAATGGGATTTGAAATGAAAGAATTTCATGCAAAAAATGGGCCTTGTTCAATTTCTGCAGAATTATTTTATATCTACAACATAGTTCAATTAACCTTAAACTATCGAGCAAGTTGTAGGAGAAGGAAAAGTTTTAAAAATGAACAGAGGAAGTGTGAGGAAAAAAGGAAAAATCAAGATCTTGCCCAAGAGCAAGAGGATTTAAATGAGGAATTAGGGTGTGATGAATCTGATTCTCTTGAAGAAACTTCAACCCCACCTAGAGAGCAGATTATTGACAGGCCCACATCAATTCCACCTTCAGAGGTGGAGGAAGAAGGAGGAGGGGAAGAGCAGAAACACAAACAGAATTGCCTGTTAAGCAGCCTATGACAAGATTAGAAAAAGCATTGGTTAAAGCTAAAAGAGAAGGACAGGATATGTGATTTTATACATGCATATCCTGTGATTGAAGAGATTGACTCTATAGGTCAAAAAAGGAGAAGATATGCACCTTTAGATTTGAATAAAATTAAGGATTTGAAAAAATGTTGTACCCTTTATGGGGCTACATCAGCTTATGTTAAAATGTTACTAGATGGTTTGTCTTATGAAGTCCTAACCCTGAATGATTGGAAATCCATAGCAAGGACATGCCTAGAACCTGGAGAAAATTTGTTATGACTTGTGGAGTTTCATGAATTATGTAAAATCCAAGTCAGATGCAATTTGGAAATACGAGTTAACACACAATTCACTTTTGAGCACTTAGCTGGTGAAGGTCTGCATGGAGAGAATTCAGAACAGATTAATTATACCATGACAATATAAGAGCAAATTGCTAAGGCTGCAATAAAAGCTTGGAGTGTCCTCCTTGGACAGAAAGATCGGGGAGAGGCTTTCACTAAAATAGAGCAAGGTCCCAATGAACCTTTTGCAGATTTTGTGGGACGTTTGCAAACTTCTGTCAAAAGAACTATTGGAGAAAATGCAGCTACAGAAATAATGACCAGACATCTGGCTAAGGAAAATGCCAATGAGATTTGCAAAAGGATTATATGGGGATTAGACAAAGATGCTCCTTTAGAGGAGATCATAAGACGATGTGCTACAGTGGGAACAAATGCTTTTTACACCCGGACTGTAACGTGCTCTCCTGGCAGTTACAATTACTAGTCTGTCCTAGACCCACCAGAGTACCTTTGACCACTGTCCTTTGCAGTGTGAGCTCTACCCGGCTCGCCTCCTCTGAGGCCTTCTAAGGTCTCTGGCCACAATCTCTTGAATCTATAGCTTAATAACCGGTAGCGCACTCAAGAACAACCACGTGTAATCTTAAAAGCCTTTATTATACCTACTCACATAATGCCCTAACTGATGCCCTGACTTGTTGGTTCCCAAGTGAACACCTGGTCAGAAGACCCATGTGTTCACTACCAAAACCCTTACCTCTTTTGGCTACCCATCTTGGCTTGGCCACCCAGGCTGGGGAGCCAGGGTGAACAGCAGGTTAACAGAGGTTAAAGAGGGCGGTTGCTGCCTGCAGTGGGCTTATATAGGGCCTGTGAGGTCACACACACAGCCAATCAGCGAGAGAGTCACCCATTACGAAGCTATCTCAATATGGCCAGGATCCCGCCCAAGGGCAGTCCTAATATCCACAGAAATTACTTCTGGGCCTCAATCCCGATGCACTGTGTCCGCCCATTTAAAGGGCCCTTACAATTCCCTTTCTCTTGTTTTGCGGGAACCGCACATCTCACCAAGCTAAACTTTTAGCACCAGCTATAGTTCACTTGGTCCATGAGATGACAGAGTGTTATGCCCAAGGAGGTACAAAGCAGCAGATCAGTAAACAGAAGTATGACAATGAGAACCAGGCTCAACAGTGGCTCAAATGTTCAACCCATTCATCAAAGTCATACTCGAGATAATAGGCCAAAGAGGTTGGATGCCAATGAGGTAGGATGTCAACACTGAGGTGGGAAGTCAACAAGGTAAAACATCACAATTCTAGTTAACAAATATCAGTAGGTAGGTTGTCACAATTCTAGTTACATTTATCACAGTTCTAGACCAATTCTAGTTTCTTACAATTTTCTGTTGCACTTTTCACACTCCTAGAACAATTCTAGCTTATCACAATTCTCAATTGCACTTGTCACAATCCTAGAACAATTCTAGCTTATCACAATTCTCAATTGCACTTGTCACAATCCTAGAACAATTCTAGTTTATCACAATTCTCAATTGCACTTTTCACAATTCTAGAACAATTCTAGCTTATCACAATTCTCTATTGCACTTTTCACAATCCTAGAGCAATTCTAGCTTATCACAATTCTCTATTGCACTTTTCACAATTCTAGAACAATTCTAGTTTCACAGGTGCACATAAGCAGTCATGTCCAGTAACATTGTCTCAATAACAATGGCAGGTGGGTGTGTTGGTTTTTCACCCACTAATTTAAAAGCATAGTCCTTCAATAGAAAGCATAGGGCAAAGCCTCTTCCCAGGCCACCATATGGCAAGTGACCACGGGAGAAGCAAGCAGGCCCATTGTCCATTTACAGTCTTTATATTGCGTATCACCCAAAACAGTCCATTTCAGCTGCAACACTGGAACCGTGTCTGCTGTCTCTGGTGTCACGGTCAGGAGGGGCATCGCTGCCATCAGCGTCTGAAGGGCTGCGGACATCTGGCTGGTCTCTCTGGACTGTTGTCTGGTCCTTCTCTTGGATCCCCAGGTTACAAATGTCTCTGGTGGGGATGAACTCTACTGCTGGATCTGCACCTAGGAAGGAATGTACCCAGGGCCCAACTTGGGCCTTTCCAAATGCCATCCAGGCCTTTCCACATCACAGTGGAAACAAAGTTGTTGTCAAAAAGATTAACAAAAGTCAGACAAAAGTTAGTAAGTCTGTCACTTAGCTGCACTTTCTGTGTATGCCCGAAGTGCATTGCTAAGGTAAAAGGCAAAGAATTTAAAAATGTAAAACCAAAATAATTTAAAAGTGTAAAACCAAAATAGATTAAAAATATAAAACCAAAATAACTTTAAAATGTAAAATCAAAATACTTTGAAGATGTAAAATCAAAAATGTTTAAAAATGTAAAATCAAAATTTAAAAATTGTAAGCAATCACATATCCCAAAATTCCCTTCTCTTGTTTAGAAGAGATCTTGGGGATAGTCTGTGCAGTAATGACTTTATTAACACTCGGCTATATCCCTGAATTCTTTTGCCTAAAAATCAAAGTTTGAGTTTCTGATACCGAATTGTACTCCAGGACTGTGAATCAATAAATCTGATATTACTTTTCCTCCTGGGTCAAAGATCACACACTGTCTATTTATTCTAGTGATTAAAACAGCAATTTTCCAACCCATTCTAGACATAAACACTGTTTTATAAGTACCCGTAGGGGGTTGGGAAATCAAGCTCAGAAGAGGAAAATCCACGAGGTAAGAAAAGAGGAGTTCCAACTCTCCAAAGACGATCCTAGCAGTTTTACAAGTATAAAACTCCACTCTCTCTAACTTCAAGGCCTTATCCCTGTAAGGTTTCTTAGAAATTAACTGAACTGTATTTTTAAAACTTTTCTGATTATACTCAATACCCCACAATTCCTTTTTGCCTTGGGGCATAAAGCCTACTCCTGTCTTTTGAAATGAAGACACAGGAGTTTTGAATGGATTAATGGGCAGTGCTGATGGTTTTATCGCCCTTCCTTTTCCTCCTCCCCCTTCTCCCTTGGCCCAAGAAGGTGAGGCAGAGGGAAGAATTGGAAAATTCCCCAAAGGCTGATTTAAAATCAAACCTGAGCTTTGCACATAAAAAGAACTAAACTTCTTCTCAATGGAAGAGTAATCAATACATTCCTTAAAACAACAATGCACAAGGTAAACCAACAAAACGCTAAGAAGAATTTCTACAACTGAAGTCCATGTGATTCGTTTATTTCCTTCCTTAGTTTCTGCCACTGGTTTGAACTCTTCCTGTTCTATCTGTAGTAACCTAGCTTTTTCTTCTTTCTCTAGCTCAATCTGTAGTTTAACCTGCAATTCCAGCAACTCTTGCTGTGGCATTTTATACTCTCTACTGTCATACAATCGCATTAGCTCTAGGTTGCTCCCTCTCCTAGCTCTATTTACTGGGTGTGGGGATAGCCTTTGTGGAGCTTGATTACAAGCTTCCTGCTGTTCTTCAGTGGTGATCTTTGTTAAAAGATCTTCCATCTGGCTCTTTAACCTCTTTATATAATAAGCATTATGTTCAGCTGTGTCCTTGAGCCTGATCCCAGATTTACCTGGGTCCATATTGCTTCTCTGTCTTCCCTCTTAAGTGGCGTTTCTACCGGATCTTTCAGAATCTTAATTCTGAATATTAAATATTTTCAAAACCTGATAATTCCTGATGCGTCCACCACGTTGGGCGCCATTTGTAACGTGCTCTCCTGGCAGTTACAATTACTAGTCTGTCCTAGACCCACCAGAGTACCTTTGACCACTGTCCTTTGCAGTGTGAGCTCTACCCGGCTCGCCTCCTCTGAGGCCTTCTAAGGTCTCTGGCCACAATCTCTTGAATCTATAGCTTAATAACCGGTAGCGCACTCAAGAACAACCACGTGTAATCTTAAAAGCCTTTATTATACCTACTCACATAATGCCCTAACTGATGCCCTGACTTGTTGGTTCCCAAGTGAACACCTGGTCAGAAGACCCATGTGTTCACTACCAAAACCCTTACCTCTTTTGGCTACCCATCTTGGCTTGGCCACCCAGGCTGGGGAGCCAGGGTGAACAGCAGGTTAACAGAGGTTAAAGAGGGCGGTTGCTGCCTGCAGTGGGCTTATATAGGGCCTGTGAGGTCACACACACAGCCAATCAGCGAGAGAGTCACCCATTACGAAGCTATCTCAATATGGCCAGGATCCCGCCCAAGGGCAGTCCTAATATCCACAGAAATTACTTCTGGGCCTCAATCCCGATGCACTGTGTCCGCCCATTTAAAGGGCCCTTACACCGGATGATGATGAAAGTGGAAAGACAGGGTCCCTCCTGGCAAGGGACTTCTAGAGAAACTCGGAGATGTTTTCAATGTGGAAAAATTGGACATCTAAGAGCTCAGTGTAGGTATGGAGATAGAGTGAGAAGACAGGGTGAAAGAAGACCTAATTTACTCTATCCATTTTATGGATTAGTCCATTCCATTCATATTCATAGTCATGTATAATAACTGTGCATTATTCTCAATTCTATTGTTATACTTTTTCCTCACTTTTATTCCTGCCTCCTTTTTGAAGAAGAAGGTAATAAGAGGGGTGTGCTTAGTATCATTGCTCAACACTTGATATAGTCTTCTTCACATTATTTTTATATTTTGAGTACTCAAACCATAATCACATTTTTATTCCTTCTTCCTTTCCTTTTAATCATTTTTCCATAATATGAGTTGGTTTGTTTTGCTTATAACTAATTTCATACTGAATTATGTATTTCTATTAAACATATTTGTGTAACTATCTGTTTATATATACATATATATATGTATGTGTATTGTATAAATACAAATATATACATATCCTCAAATAAACATAAACATACATATATATGTTATATATGTTACATATATGTTGTATATGTTGTATATGTGTGTATATATGTATATATGTGTGTGTATACACATCTATCTATCTATCTATCTATCTATCTATCTATCTATCTATATATTATAGTTCAGAATTCTCAAACCAGGGGAACTCCAAACCTCTTTCCCCCACTCCAAACAAGGAAAAATTTACTTGTACCAAAGAAAGAGGCAGGGAGATAGATCTCTTATGATATATGTGCTATTTAATAGTCACAATGGGTTATTTTCATACAGACTGTCTTGGGGTGGTTGCCAGATAAATCATTGAATATCAGATCTCTGACATGCAGTGTGGAGGAGTGGCCAGGCTACTCAGTGAATCCTTACAAAGACCTCCAGAAAATCTTATGATAATTATAGAAATCAAACAGAAAGGAGGAGCTGCAAAGCATCATTACATATGTAATTAAGTATTTTCATTATACCTAGCAAACAGTTCTAATTTGGGCCTGAGACCCAAGACTGGGTGTCAAACCTATATCCTTGAGTGAATGTCTAGACACCCAAAATTATGTGATGAAGGTTGTGTCTGATCACAATATTCTTTTTATGTCTTGTGATAGCTTGCACCTGGTTACTTTATCCTTGTTATCCTGTTCTATTTAATAGGAACCTAATAAGGTCATGTGCTGGTCAGGTTGAGTAAGTCCCCATGCATATACATAGCTATTTGTTAGGCACAGTTTCTTTATAATACCCTTTAATTCCCTTTATAAATTACTTTGATCCCAAAAGTATTGCTTTCACTTCAATAGTACAGCTTTTACTATTACAGAGTCTTCAAGAATGGAATGCTGGGTTACTATTGAGTGAAAGCCATATTAAGGAGGTTAAAGTCACAATTTATTTTGTGTGTTTGGGAAATTATTAAATTGACGAATTCCTGACCTTAGGTGGATGCCTGGATCTTGGGAATCATGACCAATTCCCAAGTAACAAAACAAAACTTTAGTCAAACCATATTATTCATAGTGCTCCATATTTTCTTATCCCATTTGTTTGATTTCTATAATTACCCCAGAGCTTTGGGGAGTCTTTGCAGGGGTCCACTGAATAGTCTGGTTGCCACTCCAGAGGGCAAATTTCCCCTTGATTAGAGGGTGCTTTGGAAGGGAGAGGCTCAGAGTTCCTTTGGTTGGGTAAATCTGAACCTGAAAATGGTGGGGATCCACTGAATAGTCTGGCCTCCTGCCCAGACTGCATGTTGGGGATTGGAGATCCAGTGAATCTTCCCACAGCTGCCCCAAATAGCCACTATGCAAGTAACCCATATAACTATTAAATTACTTATATAAACATAATACTTATATATATATATATATATATAAACATAAATAATCTCCCACCACTTTCTTAGGTATTAATTTGTCCTTTTGATGGAATGATGTCCCTTGGTTTGGTTATATATGTAATTTAATATATATTTCTAATTTGATAGAAAATTTGAAAGCAGAAGACAGAAGGTAAAGATTCAAAGAAATAGCAAGCAAAATAACTAGTTTACTTCCATATAATTATGAATTTTTCAGGAAAAATCATTAGACACTTAAAAGTTTTATGAAGATGTAAAGGTTGGAAAGGCCACATTCCAAACAAAAGACTTATGATGGGGGGGGGAATCAAGTTATAGATGCAGTAAAAAATTAAATTCTTATTTTTTAAAGAAATAATATAATGATAATAATAAAAATATTTTTCTTTTTATTTTCTTTCTTTTTTTTTTACTTTTTTCCCTTAAGTGTCTTTCACCAAAGGAAAATTTCTCAATTAATATATTATGAAGAGAAAAGAGTTATTTGCAGGATATGTGGAAGTGATTTCAACAGATAGAAATGAAATCCAGAAATATAGCATTTTCCCCCTTTCCAAATGAGAAATTATTCTACAGATATAATCAACCTTGATAAGTCCCTGTACCAGAGGTTCTTCATGATAAAATTATCAGGGAATCCTACAAATGAAGGAAAACAATCTAGACCTAGTGATGGGAAATGTTGTTGTAATGCAATCCAGTCCATTCCTTCATATGTTCCTATTAGATAAATGAATGCAGTTGAAGACCTGAATTTTTAAATTTATGGTGATTATTCTACTATTTGGGTTAAAAATGTCTCTTTACAACACATACTAAATAGGAAACTAAAAGTAGAAAAGGAAAGTTCTTCTGTCACTATCAATAAATATGCCACTACTGGGGTAAAAATCTGTCTCATAGTAGAAATAAATTGATTTTAGATGCCTCCAAGGAACCACCTTTTTCAAATTACTTGTCAGAGGCATGGGAATTAGGACAGGTATTTTGTTCCACTTCATTTGATTAGTCAATTTTCACTGGCTTAGCTATCAACATTTTCCTTTTCGAGAATTTCTTAGTCTTGAAAATAAAATTGCTTTTCTGCAAAGTGACTTCCTTTTGCTAATGCATTTTAACATTAACTGGACTATTTTATTTATCAAATAACTTTTATCATAGTTGGTAATGAAACTGTAGTATTTTTAATCCTTTCACAAATAGACTTTCCTATTCTCCCCCTTAACTAAAATATTTTGGGCAATTTTGAAGATCTAATTTGACAATGTAGATTATATTCAGTAAATTCTCATTTATTTTCTTTTGCGGGTCATGTAATATTCATCCATTTTGGAGTTGGGGGAATAGGGGAGATAGCATACTGAATTATATCTAACTACATTAATAAGAATCACTGCAAAATTTCCAAAATATGTGCAAAAATTATGCTAATATCCTTAATTAACATTTATAGATGAAATAACTATAAATCACTAGTTATACAAGCCATTCTTTTGAAAACACAACCCACTCCAAATTATATTTTATCACAAAACTTATTAAGTATATGATCATTCAATGAGTATGCTTGGTAGGTAAAAATGTTATTTGGATATAAACCAACAAGAATTAGGAGAAGATTATATCCTACATAGAGACTTTAATAGTTCAGGAACTGTGTGTTGAGATTTTCCCAAAATCATTAGGTTTTCAATTCCTTTGGTCTGGTAATATGTTCACTTTGTAATTGTTGTACATTTAGCTTATTGCTGTTTCCCCTTCAATAACAAGTAATTCTCCCTTAAGTATTTTTAACAGATTGAACTGCTTTTTTTTTCATTTTAATAATGGTTCTATCTATAGTGAGAAGATAGAATGATGCAATAGAGGAGTTTGAAAACTTCAATTCAAGCAATTGCTGACACATGTTATCTGTGTGACCCTAAAAGAGCAACTTCCCTTCTTCAGACTCAAGGCAACTTCTTTAGACTATAAATTACAAAGTAAATGTTGAACTGTATGAATGGAGAAATTTTCCACAATAAGCATTCCCACATTGGAATAAATCACTGGCCTAGACCTGACTCTTCCTCTGTTTCTACCAACAAAAGAAACTATTTTGTCCAAGAAATAAGTAAAGTTGGAACTTTCACAGAGTACTTTCTGAATACTTTCATCAGTAGCTAATTCTTCTATCAATATATGAGTTTAGCTCTAATACTAGGATTTATTTCATGTAAAATGTATTTTTATATTTAATAGGTATAAAGTGATATCACAAAATATTCTATATTCCATTTTTATGTACACTGAATATGACTGAAGCATATTGCTGAAGCATAATTTTCAGCTTTTTCTTGTTGTTGATTAGTTTTTATTTCTTGAGATTTTCCCTTTGGTCTGATTTTTCTTTCACAAAAAGACTGATATAGAAATATATTTAAAATGATAATACATGTATAACCTAAATCAGATTGTATTCTGTCTTGAGGAGGAAGAAAGTGAGGGACAAAGGGAATCTTATAAAAATGAATGTTGAAAGTCATCATTACATGTAATTGGAAAAATAAAATAGCTATTGAGAGAAAAAAAAAAATAAAAGGATGTAAACTGATAAGAAAGTCCTCCTTTTGAAAAGAAGGGAGGAAAGGAGTTTCTCCTAGGGCATTTAGGTGGGGCAGTGTATAGTGCATCAGGTTTGTACTTGGGAAGACTCATCTTCCTGAGTTCAAATACAGCCTCAGAAACTTTTTATTCATGTGATACAGGAAAAGGAACTGAACCCTGTTTGCCTCAGTTGTTTCATCTATAAAATGAACTGAAAAAGAAAATGGCAGACCATTCTAATATCTTTGCCAAGAAAACCCAAAATGAGGTCATGAAGAGTTGGACATAGATTAACAACTGAAGAATAGCAGTGAATTCCTCATCAATCTCTGTGAAGGTGATTGACAACTTAACTTTGCTTAACAGTGTCACCTCATGACTTGTATTTATATGTTGCAAAAATGGTGATTTCCTGTAATTTATTCTTCTTAAAGTCTATGTTGAGAGACAAAAAAAAATTAGTAAAATAAAATTTTCATATTATTGTCACATAAAAATGTTTAAAGCTTCATTTGTTATTAGTAAAAGCATTGGAATGTTACTCTCTGGAGGAAACATTGCAAAAATCTGAATATGGAATTTTAATTTGGGAAAAAGATCATTTATCAAAACAAATGTCATACTCCTATGACTATGTTTAAAACAAGATAATGTTTTCTTAATAGAAGCAATAAAATAAAATAAAATTAATTTGAAAGATTTTTTTCTCAAAACAGTATGCTTTTTCTAAATTATGTCTAATATTCTTATAGGTCAAAATGATATACGAGAATAACTATAAACAGTGGGGAAAACACATTGGAAACTGGAGACAACTGATATATACAACACCAAAGTAAAGATTTTCTAGTTTTCCAACATGTTTTAAAGTAGTCTTTTTTTTTAATTAAAGCTTTTTATTTTTCAAAATATATGCATGGACAATACTTCAACATTAGCCCTTGCAAAACTTTGTATTCCAATTTTCCCTACCTTCCCCCAAACCCTCTCCTTGATGGCAAGTAATCCAATATATGTTAAATATAATAGAAAAAAATGTTAAATCTAATGTATGCATACATATTTATACAATTATTGTGCTGCACAAAAAGAATCAAATCAAGCCAGTAAAAAAAAAAAAAAGAAAAATAAAATGAAACAAGCAACAACAAAAAGAGTGAAAATGCTATGTTGTGAATGACATTCAGTTCCCACAGTTCTCTCTCTGAGTATAGATGGATTTTTTCATCACTGAACAATTAAAACTGATTTGAATTATAAATCATCTTATAAAATTGGTGTTACCATATATAATGATCTCCTAGTTCTGCTCATTTCACTTAGCATCAGTTCATATATATCTCTCCAGGCCTCTCTGAAATCATCCTGCTGGTCATTTCTGACAAAACAATAATATTCCATAACATTAATATACCATAATTTAATCAGCCACTCTCCACTTGATACGCATCCATTCAGTTTCCAGTTTCTTGCCACTACAAAAAGGGCTGCCAAAAACATTATTGCACATATGGGTCCCTCTCCTTTCTTTAAGATCTCTTTGGAATAAAAGCCTAATAGAAACACTGCTTGTTGGGGGTTTTGCCACACCACTTGTTGCAGTCTCACTGGAAACCGAAAGTTTCTTACTGCGTGCTTCTAGCTTCCACCAGCCTTCGGACGTCTCCGGCCCCGCTCCGGAGACAGGAGCGGGGAATAAGCAAACAGAGAGCCAACATGTAGCAGAGCTGTTCTTTATTGTCTGCTCCCCAAAATGTCTCCCAGAGCCGTTGCTGTTCCCTACTTTTATACAGAATCTTCTTGGACCCTCCCCAATTCCTCCCTTTGTGGGCAGGGCCAGCTCCTTTAGCAATGCCTAGCCGTTTTTCTCCTTATATGGCCAGGCAACTCATAGTTCCACGCATCTACTGACACGTAGCTCTATTAGTTGACCCGGAACCACATCCTGGAGATGACTGACATTAGGGCGGCTCCCTTCTGCACAGGGGGATCAGTTCCAGGCCCATTACAACTGCTGAATCAAAGGATATGCAATTTGATAACTTTTTTTAGCATAGTTCCAAATTGCTCTCCAGAATGGTTGGATCCATTCACAGTTCCACCAAAAATGTATGTGTCCCAGTTTTCCCACATCCCCTTCAACATTTCTCATTTTATGTTCCTGTCACTTTAGCCACTCTGAGAGTGATATCTCAGGGGTGTCCTAATTTGCATTTTGCTGATCAATAGTGATTTGGAACACCTTTTCATATGACTACAAATAACTTCAATTTCTTCATCTAAAACTTGTCTGTTCATATCCCTTCACCATTTATATATTGGAGAATGGTTTGAATTCATATAAACTTGAGTCAATTATCTATATATTTTAGAAATGAGGCCTTTATTAGAACCTTTGAATGTAAAAATATTTTCCCAGTTTATTGCTTCCCTTCCAATCTTGTTTGCATTAGTTTTGTTTGTAAAAATCTTTTTAATTTAATATAATCAAAATGATCTATTTTGTGATTGATAAAAGATCTACAGTTCACAAATCCCTTCTTCCTCCAAAAATCTTGGAGGGAAACTATGCTAGGTTCTTCAAAATTTTGTAAATTTATTTGTTTATAATATCATTCTTTATGTCTAAATCATGAATCCATTCTGATCTTATCTTGTTATACAGTGTTAGATATGTGTCAATGCCTAGTTTCTTCCATACTTCCATACTTTTTCATTTTCCTAGTAGTTTTTGTCCAATAGTGAATTCTTATCCCAAAAGCTGGGATCTTTGGGTTTGTAAAATTATTAGATTACTATAGTCATTGACTATTTTGTCCTGTAAGCCTAATCAACTCAATCAATCAGCTACTCTATTTCTTAGCCAATGCCAAATACTTTTGATGACTGCTGCTTTATAATATGGTTTTAGATCTGGTATTGATAGGACAACTTCATTTGCTTTTGTCATTAATTCCCTTGAAATTCTTAACCATTTGTTCTTCCAAATGAATTTGTTATTGTTTTTTCTAGGTCAGCAAAATGGTTTTTGGGAAGTTTGATTGGTATATCACTAAATAAGTAGATTAGATTAGGTAGCATTGTCTTCTTTATTATATTTGCTCTACCTACCCAAGAACACTCCAGTTGTTTAGATCTGACTTTATTTCTGTGAAAAATGTTTTGTAGTTTTGCTCATAATATTCCTGGTTTTCCCTTGGCAGGTAGCTTCCCAAATATTTTTTACTATTGACCATTATTTTAAATGAAATTTCTCTTTGTATCTCTTGCTGTTGGATTTTATTATAAAAATGCTGATTATTTATAAAGATTTATTTTGTTTTCTGCAACTTTGCTAAAGTTGTGAATTATTTCTAACAGTTTTTTTAGTTGATTCTCTAGGTATCTATAAGTGTGCCATCATATCATCTGCAAAGAGTGATATAATTTGGTTGGTTTCTTCATTACCTACTTTAATTCTTTTAATCTCTTTTTCTTCTCTTGTTGCCAAAGTTAGCATTTCCAATACAATACTGAATAGTAATGGTGATAGTGGGTAACCTTGTTTCACTCCTGATCTTACTGTGAATAATTCCAGTTTATTCCCTTACGTAGGACACTTACTCATAGTTTAAATAAAAAGTACTGATTATTTTAAGAAAAAGTCCATTTATTCCTATACTCCCCAGTGTTTTTATTTGGAATGGTAGTTGGATTTTATCAAATTCATTTTCTGCATCTATTGAGATAATCATGTTTTTGCTACATTTTTATTGATATAATCAATTATGCTAACAGTTATCCTAATATTAAAATAGCCTTGCATTGCTGGTATAAATCTTACTTTGTCATGGTGTGTTATCCTGGAGATGATTTCTGTAATCTAGTTGCTAATATTTTATTTAAGATTTTTGCATCAATATTCATTAGGGGAATTGGTCTATAATTTTCTTTCTCTGTTTTCATCCTACATGGTTTAGGTATCAGTACTATATCTGTCTCATAAAAGGTATTTGGTAGAAGTCCTTCTTTCTCTATATTTTCAAATAGCGTACATAGTATTGGAGTTAATTATTCTTTAAATGTTTGGTAGAATGCACATGTAAATCCAATTGGCCCTGGAGATTTTTTTCTTAGGGAGTTAATAGCTTGCAGTATTTCTTTTTCTAAAATGGGACTATTTAAGTAATTTATTTCCTCTCATGTTAATCTGGGCAATGTATAGTTTTGTAGGTATTCTTTCATTTCACTTAGATGTCAAATTTATTGACATAAAGTTGGGCAAAATACTGTCTAATCATTGCTCTAATTTCCTTTTCATTAGTGTAAAGGCCTCCTTTTTTTGTTGTTTTTGAGACTAACAATTTGATTTTTCTCTTTCCTTCTTCTAATCAAATTAACTAAAGCTTCCTGTATTTTGTTGCTTTTTTTCATAAAAGCAACTCTTAGTTTTATTTATTAATTCAATAATTTTTTCACTTTCAATTTTATTAGTCTCTCCTTTCATTTTTAGAATTTCACCATTGTGGAGAGGAGACTAGATAGCAAAGAGGACACACGTTTCATTCTGAGATCCCCTTCTACCA
Source organism: Sminthopsis crassicaudata (assembly GCF_048593235.1). Taxonomy (NCBI): domain Eukaryota; kingdom Metazoa; phylum Chordata; class Mammalia; order Dasyuromorphia; family Dasyuridae; genus Sminthopsis; species Sminthopsis crassicaudata. Next base: position 520,870,728 of record NC_133617.1, read on the forward strand.
TCAATACTGATTACCAAATTCAGCCTCCGAAATAGCACTTGACTGGTAGAATCCACCAATATTGGGAGTATAACAAATTATCAGCAGAAGATAATCTGGAAGATTGCCAGAAAAGGTCTGTCTTGATCAGGTGGCCAGCACAGGAAAGAGGCAGAATACAAAGGCTAGCAAACACTGAGTGGACCAGCGATAGGGTGCAGTCTCCACAGGTAGAGAATTGGCAGGGAAGACACTACCACATGTTGGCTGCTCTGCTTTGGTTGCAAAGTAGATCAACAGAGAGATTACACAAATATCAAATATAGAGTGTACACCAAAAAGCCAAAGTTTTACAGGACCTGGCCAGATCCACCCAGCACCGGGAGTGACTCAGCATGATCATAGAGCAGCTGAGCATCTGCCTTCTGCAGTGCAGGGCTCTTCCCAGGGCAGTCACACTTTCGCAGCATGGCTGCTCTTAGCAGCCTGTTCTCAGGACAGATACTGTCCATCTGTTCCTGTTCTATACAGGTAGTTGGGAACCTCCTTGCCCTGAAGGCAGACCCCAAGTGCTTTTAAAAAAGGAGTAAAAAAACAAAGCAAGCTCTAACTATAGATAGCTTTTGTATAGAAAGAGAGCATATTTCCAACCCTGAGGATTCTAATATCAGACAGTCTCCAGACAAAACCTCAAAGGGTTAAATAACCTGGTCCCCACAACACAAGGCTCTCCTAGAAGAAATTATAAAAGATCTTAAAAGAGAGTTAGGAAAAAAAATGTGGAAAAGAAAGAGAAGCTCTGCAAGACAGTATAAAAAAGGCATATAATTCATTAAAAGAAACATTTGATAAAGTGAAAAAATAAATCAACTTCTTGCAATGTAAATTCAAAAAGGTAAAGAACTCCCAGGGAAACAGGATTTTTGAATTGGAAAAGATAAAGAAGTCCAAGGAAAGTAGGATTTGTGAATTGAAAAAAGAAAATAACTCATTAAAAATGAGTGAAATGGAAAAAAAAATTCCATATAGCAGAAAAACTCATTTGAAAACTCAATTGGACATATACAAAAAGAAATTTTAAAAAAAAGTCAATGAAGACAATAAGCTCATTAAAAATAAGAACTGAACAAATGAAAATGAATGATTTGTTAAGACATCAAGAATCAGTCTAACAAACCAAAAAAAAAAAAAGAAAAGAAAGAAAACAAAAAATATCTACTTGGAAAAAGCTTGGAAAATAGATCTATGAGAGATCATCTAAGGATTATTTGGCTCCCTGATAAGCATGATGAAAAAAAGAACCTAGACACTATTTCTCAGGAAATAATCAAAGAGAACTGCCCAGATGTAATAGAATCAGAAGATAAAATAGGCACTGAAAGAATTCATCAAAAAGCTATTGAAAGGGAGCCCAAAATGAAAACTCCAAGGAATATAATGTGTGAATAAACCCCTCCCCTTCTGGCAAGAAAGGATAGGTAGGTATAAGCCAAAATGCTATTGAAGTGGGTTATGGTCCCTTTAAGAAACTGTATTTCCTATTGTTCTGTGATCCCTTTCATATTCTCAGCCCCTCCTGGATGAGGCATATCCTCCCTAGATAAGTTATCTTTCTAGGAGGCCAGAGACATTGATTCAATTACAAATCCTGGTCAAAAGCATCCCTTTGAAGTGTGGTTAATTCCAATAGGAGATCCAGGCTGTCCCAGCTCCCACTGGGTCTGATCTGGTCTGCTCGGGCTGTCTCAGCCCCCACTAAGACACTCAATATAATAGCTTCCATCAACTAAAGTCCTTTGCAGATGGATCTCAATAGCTCACTTATCTGCCAGGACTTTCTATCCACTAAGAACTGCATTCTCAGTGCAAAACTCCATTTTCTGATAGATCTGCAATAGATAGAAGTCAGTCTTTTGGTAAGATGATTTCTACCTAACAATAAACTTCATTTTTCTTCTAATATTTCAGGAATGAGTGAATTCTTTCACTCCTAAAACTTGCGGCTGATTTAAAGGGGATTCTTAATAACTCTCTTGTAGCCACTTACCTCTAGACTACTAGGAATCTAGACCACTCAAACAGCATCACTATAAGACACCAGTTGGAAGAAGATAAGCATTTGCCAGGAAATTTAATTCTTGGAAGGACTATATTTGGGAAGTATGAAGAACCAGATATCTTTGCTAGCTGTCATTTGCTTTCAAGGAAAAAAAAAAGTGTGCATATGAGTGGGGGTGGTGGTGGTAAGAATCTAGGGAGAAAAAATGACAATTCACGCTTGACTCAGAAATGTGGTGGTTGGGAACATAACAAAAGGGTAGAGAAAACTATATATATTTTTTATTTTTTTTAATTTATTTTTATTTAAGAGTTTTTATTTTCCAAACATATGTAAGAATAATAGTTCAACATTGATTCCTGAAAAATCTCATGTTCCAGTTTTCCTCCCTTACCCCTCATACCCTCCCCTAGATAGTATGTAGTACAATATGTGTTTAAAATGGTAAAAAATATATGTATGTTACATCCAAAATAGACATACATATTTATGCAATTATTTTGTTGCAAAAGAAAAATCAGAACAAAAAGTAAAAAAAAAAAATGAGAAAGAAAACAAAATTCAAGCAAAGCACAATAAAAAGGGTGAAAATGGTATGTTATGACCCACCCTCAGTTCCCACAGTCCTCTCTCTGGGTATAGATGGCTTTCATCATCATAAGATCATTGGCACTGGTCTCAATCATCTCACTGTTGGAAAAAGTCCTGGGTATATGCCCAGTAGAAACATTGCTGGATCAAAGGGTTTGCACAGTTTGATAACTCTTTGGGCATAGTTTCAAATTGCACTCTAGCTTGGTTGAATCTGTTCACAATTCCACCAACAATGTTGTATTAGTATCCCACTTTTCCCATGTCCTCTCAAACATCTGTCATTATCTATTCCTGTCATTTTTGTCAATCTCAGAAGTGTGCAGTAGTATCTCAGAGTTGTATTAATTTACATTTCTCTGATCAATAGTAATTTAGAGCATCTTTTCATATGATTAAAATATTTTCAATTTCTTTATCTGACAATTGTTAGTTCCAGCTTTTGACCATTCATCAACTGGAGAACATCTTGAATTCTTATAAATTTGAGTCATTTCTCTATGTATTTTAGAAATGGGGCCTTTATTAGAACACTTGAAAATGAAAAAAAAATTAAAAAAAAAGTATTCCCAGTTTGTTTCTTCCCTTTTTTTTTAAATTTCTTAAAAATAAAACAAAGGTGGACAAAATTAATTCAATATAATCAAAATTATCTATCTTCTATTTAGTTATGAATTTGAGTTCTTCTTTGGCAAAAAATTCTTTTTCCACAGATCTGAGAGGTAAACTATGCTATGTTTTTCTAATTTATTTATAATTTCATTCTTCATGGATAGGTTATGAACCCATTTTGACCTTATCTTGGTGCATAGTGTTAAGTCTGGGTCAATGCTTAGTTTCTACCACTCAAATTTCCAATGTTCCCAGCAATTTTTGTCAAACAGTAAGTTTATATACCAAAAGCTGGGGTCTTTGGGTATGTCAAACACTAGATTATTAAAGTTATTGACTGTTTTGTCCTTTAAATCAAACCTATTCCACTGATCAAATAGTCTATTTCTTAGCCCATACCAAATGGTTTTGGTAACCACTGCTTTATAATATAATTTTAGCTCTGGTACAGCTGGGCACCTTCATTTAATTTTTTTCCCTTAGTTCCCTTGAAATTCTTGACGTTTTGTTTTTCCATATGAACTTTGTGTTATTTTTTCTAGGACATTAAAATAGTTTTTTGGGAGTCTAATTGGTATAGCACTAAATAAATAGATTAATTTAGGCAGTATTGTCATCTTTATTATATTTGCTTGCCTTATCCAAGAGCATTTAATATTTTTCCAATTGGTTAGATCGGACTTTATTTGTGTAGAAAATGTTTTATAGTTTTCCTCATATAGTTTCTGATTTTCCCTTGGCAGATAGATTCCTAAATATTTTATACTATCAGTAGTAACTTAAATGGAATTTCTCTTTGTAACTCTAACTGCTAGATTGTGTTAGTGATATATAAGAAAGCTGATGACTTATGTGGGCTTATTTTGTATCCTGCCACTTTGCTAAAGGTGTGGATTATTCTAATAGCTTTTTAGTAGAATCTCTGGGGTTCTCTAAGTATACCATCATATCATCAGCAAAGAGTGATAATTTGTTTTCCTCAATAACTACTCTAATGTCTTTAATCTCTTTCTCAACTCTTCTTGTCAAAACTAGAATTTCTAATACAGTACTGAATAGTAATGGTGATAGTGGGCAATCTTGTTTCACTCCTGATCTTACTGGGAATAGTAACATTTAATCCCCATTACATATGTATATTGATTGTTTTAAATAGATGCTACTGATTATTTTAAGGAAAAGTCCATTTGTTCCTCTCAAGTGTTTTTAATGGGAATGGATGTTGAATTTTATCAAATGCTTTTTCTGCATCCATTGAGATGGTCATATGGTTTTTATTAATTTGATCATTATTATGGTCAATTATACTAATAGTTTTCCTAAAATTGAACCAGCCCTGCATTCCTGGTATAAATCCTACTTGGTCATTGTATATTGTCCTGGGGATGATTTTCTGTAGTCTTTTTGCTAATATCTTATTTAAGATTTTAGCATCAATATTCATTAGGGAGATTGGTCTATAATTTTCTTTCTCTGTTTTCAGCCTATCTGGTTTAAGTATCAGTACCATGTCTGTGTCTTAAAGGGAATTTGGTAGGACTCCTTCATTCATTATTTAAAAAATAGTTTATATAGTCTTGGGGATAATTGTTCTTTAAATGTTTGGTAGAATTCGCATGGAAATCAATCTAGTCTTGGGGATTTTTTTCTTAGGGAGATGATTAATAACTTGTTCTATTTATTTTTCTGAAATAGGACTATTAAAGCAATTTACTTCCTCCTCTGTTAATCTGGGAAGCCAAAAATTTTGGAGGTAGTCATCCATTATCCTTAGGTTATCAAATTTATTGGCATAAAGTTGGGCAAAATAACTCATTATGGCTCTAATTTCCTCTTTGTTGGTGGAAAGTTCTCCCCTTTCATTTTTAAGACTACCAATTTGATTTTCCTCTTTCCTTTTTCTAATCAGATTTACCAAATGTTTATTTTATTGGTTTTTTCATAAAACCAACTCTTAGTTTTATTTATTAATTCAATAGTTTTTTTTTTTTTTACTTTCAATATTATTAATTTCTCCTTTTAATTTTAGAATTTCAAATTTAGTATTTGATTGTGGGTTTTTAATTTGGTCTTTTTCTAGCTTTTTAAGTTGCAAGCCCAATTCATTGATCTTCTCTTTCTCTATTTTATTCAAGAAAGCCTCAAAAGATATAAAATTTCCCCTTTTTATCACTTTAGCTGCATCCCATAAATTTTGATATGCCTCATCATTGTCATTATCTTGAGTGAAATTATTAATTGTGTCTATAATTTGCTGTTTCACCCAATTATTCTTTAAGATGAGATTATTTAGTTTCCAACTCCTTTTTGGTCTATTTACCCCTAACTCTTTATGAATGTAGTTTTTATTGCATCATGATCTGAAAATAAAGCATTTTCTATTTCTGCCTTCCTGCATTTAATTTTGAGGTCTTTATGTCCTAATATATGGTCAATTTTTTGTATAGGTTCCATAAACTGCTGAGAATAAAGTATACTCCTTTCTGTACCATTCAGTTTTCTCCAAAGATATACAATACTTAATTTTTCTAATATTCAATTTCCCTCTTTAATTTCTTATTTGTTTTATGGTTTGATTTATCTAATTCTGAGAGTGCAAGTTTGAGATCTTCCACTATTATAGTTTTGCTGTCTATTTCTTCTTGTAACTCTCTTAATATCTCCTTTAGGAAGTTAGATGCTATACCACTTAGTGAATATATATTTAGTATTGATATTGCTTCATTGTCTTTGCTACCCTTTAACAAGATTCAGTTTCCTTCCATATCTCTTTTAATTAGATCAGTTTTTGCTGTTGCCTGATGTGAGATAAGGATGGCTACCCCTGCTTTTTTGGTTTCACCTGAAGCATAATAGATTCTACTCCATCCTTTTACCTTTACTCTTTATGTATCTCTCTGCTTTAAATGTGTTTCCTGTAAACAATATATTGTAGGATTCTGACTTTTGATCCAAGCTGCTATTTGCCTCTCCTTTATGGGAGAGTTCATCCCATTCACATTTATCGTTAAAATGACTAATTCTGTATTTCCTGCCATTTTATTATCTCCAGATTACCCTTAAATCCTTTAATGTGAAAGCAGCCAGATCTTGGATGATCCTTATTGTGGCACCTCGGTATTTGAATTTTTTTTTCTGGCTGCTTGTAATATTTTTGTCCTTAGTCTGATAGTTCTGAAATTTAGCCATAATATTCCTTGCAGCTTTTATTTTAGGATCCTTTTAAGAAGGTTTTTGATGAATTCTTTCAATGCCTATTTTACTTTTGATTCTATTACCTTTGGGCAGTTCTCTTTGATGATTTCCTGTAAAAGAGTATCTAGGCTCTTTTTTACATTATGATTTTTGGGAAGTCCAATAATCCTCAGATTATCTCTCCCAAATCTATTTTCCAAGTCTGTTGTTTTTCCAAGTAGATAATTAACATTTTTTCTAGTTTTTCATTTTTTTTTTTTTTTTTGGTTTTGTTTGACTAATGAAACATTAATTTCTATTTGTTCAGTTCTGATATATAATGAGTTATTTTCTTCATTAGTTTTTTTAAACTTGTTTTTGTATATGTCTAATTGAGTTTTTAAATAAGTTGTTTTGCTCTATGGTATTTTTTTTTTCCATTTCAATATATATATATTTTTAAACTGAGTTATTTTCTTTGTCCAATTCCCAATTTCTTGGGAGTTCTTTATCTTTTCAAATTCACAATCCTGCTTTCCTGGGAGTTCTTTACCTTTTCCAATTACATTTTAGGAAGTTGTTACTCTCTTGCATAGCTTCTCTTTCCTTTCCCCATTTTTCTTCTAGTTTTTTTTTATTTATTTTTTTTTATTTATTTTTTTTTTTTTTTAGATTTTTTAGTTTCTTTTAGGAGAGTCTTTTGTGTTGGGGACCAGGTTACATCACCCTTTGGGATATTGTCTGGAGACTGTCTGCTATTAATCTCCTTGAGGTTGAAAATCTGCTCTTTCTGTATAGAAGCTTCTGTATAGAAGCTATCGATTGTCCTTTTGATTTTTTTACTCATATTTAAAAAGCCTTTAGGGTCTGCTTCAGGCAAGGAGCTTACCAACTTCCACTGCAGAGCAGGGATAAGTATATGGACAGTAGCTGTTCTGTCAATGGGAGGCAAAGAGCAGCTGAGCTTTGAGAGTGCTCTAGGCAAAGTTCCACATTGGAAGTGACTAGGCCTGGGTATCAGGGGTCAAGCTGCAAAAGTGTCCTGCAAGGAGCCCTGATGTGAGGATTAGCAACTGCTTTGGGGCTAGAGGTTGAACATTGGAAAGTATAACTGCTCTCCCCCCAAAAATGCTTTGGATATTAGCAGTTGCTCGATCCCTCATGGCACTGGAATTGTCTCTGCCTGGGGAGCATAGTTGAGCTGCGGAAATTCCACTGCCCCCAAGCCAAGCCCCTTACTGTGTAGATAAGAGGCTGCCTCAGGATGTGCCCTCTTCCGTGCAGATTTGTGACTGTCCCCATCAAAGCTTTTAGCTGCAGAATGCCACTGCAGAGCTGTGTTATGGTCTGCACTGAGTCATTTCTGGTCTGGAGTGGGTACAGCCAGATCCTGTTAGGCTCTGGCATTTTTCAGAGTACCTCTTCACTAGGCTCTAATTTCTCTGCTGGTCCAATACTCTGCAACCAAAGCAAAGCAGTCAATCTATGGCAGAGAACTCTCTGTAAACCTAACTACGGAGGCCGCCTGTTCGCTCCAAATGCTAACTTCTTGTTCTAACCCTGCCTGCACTGGTCTGTTCCTGCCACTCAGGACAAACCTTTTATGGTGATCTTCCAGATTATCTTTGGCTGGTGAGTTGTTACACTTCCAGTCTTCATGAATTTTACCACTCAGCACTATTTTTGAGGCTGAATTTAATAATTGGTAGTGAGGGCATGAGAGAGGCTCAGAAAGTCGCATGTGCCTTCTCTGACACCTTGGCTCTGCCTCTTAGTAGTTTTTGACTTGATTCTTGAGAGTTCTCTAAGTATACCATCATATCATTTGCAAAAAGTGATAATTTGGTTTCTTTATTACCTATTCTAAATCTTTTAATCACTTTTTCTTTGCTTATTGCCAAATCTAACATTTCTAATACAATATTGAATAGTAATGTCATAGTGGGCAATCTTGTTTCACTCCTGATCTTATTGGGAATAAATAGTTCTGGTTTGTCCTCATTATAAATGATGCTTGCTGATGGTTTTAAGCAGATGCTACTGATCATTTTAAGAAAAAGTCCATTTATTCCTATACTCTCCAGTGTTTTTAATAGGAATGTGTATTGGATTTTATCAATGGCTTTTTCTGCATCTATTGAGATAATCATATTTTTGTTACTTTGGTTATATTAATATAATAAATTATGTTAATAGTTTTCTTAATATTAAAGAAGGCCTTCATTCCTGGTATAAATCCTGCTTGGTCATTTTGTATTATCCTGGGGATGGCTTTGTAATCTCTTTGTTAGTTTTTTTTTTTTTTTTAATGATATTTGCATTAATATTCATTAGGGAATTTTCTTTCTTTGTTTTGATCCTACCTGGTTTAGGTATCAGCATCATACCTGTGTCATAAACAGAATTTGGCAGTACTTCTTCTTTTCCTATTTTTTCAATTGGTTTGCATAGTATTAGAATTAATTGTTCTTTAAATGTTTGGTAGAATTCACATATAAAACCATCTGGCGCTGGAGATTTTTTTCTTTAAAAATGGGACTATTTGAATAATTTATTTCCTCTTCTGTTACTTTGTGCTTTCTATATTTTTGTAGATATTCCTCCATTTCACATATATTATGAAATTTATGGACAAAATGCTGAACAAAATAACTACTAATTATTGCTCTAATTTCCCTCTTTATTGGTGGAAAGTTCTCCCTTTTCAATTTTGAGACTAACAATTTGATTTTCTCCTTCCCTTTTTCCCAATCAAATTAACTAAAAGTTCATCTATTTTATTGGTTTTTCATAAAACCAGCTCCTAGTTTTATTTATGAATTCAATAGTTTTTTTTTTTTTTGTTGTTGTTGTTGTTCTTGTTCTTGGTTTTTTTTACTTTCAATTTTATTTATCTCCACTTTTATTTTTAGAATTTCAAATTTGGTATTTAATTGCAGGTTTTCAATGGGTTCTTTTTCTAGCTTTTTAAGCTGCATGCCCAATTTAATGACGTTCTCTTTATCTATTTTATGCAAGTAAGTATCTAGTGATATAAAATTTCACCTAGTAACAACTTTGGCTGCATCCCACAAATTTTGTTATGTTGTCTATGATTTATTGTTTCACCCATTCATTCTTTTAGGATTAGATTATTTAGTTTCCAATCAATTTTTGGTCTAATTTTTCTGGTCTTTTATTGCAGATAATTTTTATTGCATCATGATCTGGAAAAATGCATTTACTATTTTTGCCTTTCTGCATTTAATTTTGAGGTTTTATGCCTTAATACTTCATCAATTTTTGTACAGGTTCCATGACTTTTCAAGAAAATATGTACTCCTGTTTCCATTCAATTTTAGGTCTGTCATACCTAACTTTTCTAAAATTCTATTTACATTCTTTTTACACTTTTTATACACTTTTTTTACATTAACCAAATCATAATAAACTCTGCTCTACTCCCTTACATTTACTATGTGTTTGTCTCTCTCTTTACAGGACATATTTTATGATTCTGGTTTGTAATCTATTCTGCTAATTGCTTCCATTTTATGGGTGAGTTCATAATTTGTATTCACAATTATGATTATACTATTCCCTTCATCCTACTATTTTTATGTATATTCTTTCTTCTCTCTCTTTTCAAACTGTCCTTTATGAAAAGGTTTTGTTTTTTTTTTTTAATTCTGAGCACTGTCTTCCCTAATGTATCCTCCCTTTTATTTTTATTTTTTTTGTATTTTTAAATACCAATAGCTTTTTTTAATTTTTTTCAAAATACATGCAAAGATAGCAGAAATTTTTGTGTTCCAAATTTTTCTCACTCCTTACACACATTACCCCTACTCTAGACATCAACTAATCCAATACAGGTTAATCATATACAATTCTGTTAAACATATTTCTGCATATATCATGCTGAGCAAGAAGAAAAAAAAAAGCAAACAAGCCAAGCAAGAAAACTCAACAACAATAAAGATGAAAATACCATATTGTGATCCACATTCATACTTCATTATCCTCTCTCTAGATGTGGATGGCTTTTTCCATCACAAGTCTATTTGAATTGTCACAAATCATCACATTTTTGGAAAGAGGCAAGTCCATCATCACACAATCTTTTGGGGTACAATATTCTTTTGGTTCTACTCACTTCACTTAGCATGATTTATGGAACTTTTTACAGGCTTTTCTGACATCAGTCCGCCTATCATTTCTTACAAAATAATATTCCATTCCATTCATATACAATTCTTCCACTGCATCCTATAAATTTATGTTCATGCCTCCCTTTGAGGCTTCTTAGTGTCCTCAGGGTTTAAAGTCTGTTCTTGTCTGTCACCATAAAAGTTATCTGTGTTCAGAGCTCTTCTTATTTTTTTGCTTATTTTTTAAAGGTGATGTCTGCTCCCAGGGCAAAAGAGAGATTGTCCCAAGCTTCCTTTCCATAGTTATTGGGTTTTATGCTGCATTGCAGCTGGTGGTGTTGTTGGCTTCCTCTCCATGTGCGTGGCCAAGTCGTGTTTGTTATGCTTGGATTCAATGACTTACTATTTGTCTTCTGTAATTGTATCAGTTAATTTTCTGATTCACTGTCTTCTGTACTAGAACAAAGTAGACAATGCTGCTTATTTTGGATAAGAACCTCCAGCTAGATTCCCTAAAAAGGTCCTCTTTGTCATGGGCCTCATTGGGCTATGCCTGCATTGTGTCATGCTCCCTCACCTTCCTCCCTCCTCTCTCTCTCTTCCCCTTCTTTACCCCCTCCCCAACTGATAAAGACCTTACCTGAATTCCTTTTAAGATATCTTATACTGTAAGAAATGACCAACAGGATGAATTCAGAAAGGCCTGGAGAGACTTACATGAATGGATGCTGAGTGAATTAGTAGGACCAGGAGATCATTGTATTCTTCAATAACAATACTCTATAATGATCAATTCTGATGGATGTGGCCATTTTCAACAATGAGATGAACCAAATCAGTTCCACTAGAGCAGTAATGAATTGAACCAGCTACACTCAGTAAAAGAATTCTGGGAGATGACTATGAACCACTACATAGAATTCCCAATCCCTCTATTTTTGTCTGCCTGAATTTTGGATTTCCTTCACAGGTTCATGGTACATTATTTCAAAGTCCAATTCTTTTTGTACAGCAGAACAACTGTTTGCACATGTATACATATAATGCATTTAATTTATACTTTAACATATTTAACATGTATTGGTCAACCTACCATCTGGAGGTGGGGAAGGGGGGAAAAATTAAAACAAAAGGTTTGGTAATTGTCAGTGTTGTAAAATTATCCATGCATATATCTATGGTAAATAAAAACTATTTTTTTTTCTTTTTTCTTTTTTTTTTTTTTTTTTTTGAGGCTGGGGTTAAGTGACTTGCCCAGGGTCACACAGCTAAGAAGTGTTAAGTGTCTGAGACCAGATCTGAACTCCCGTCCTCCTGAATTCAAGGCTGGTGCTCTATCCACTGTGCAACCTAGCTGCCCCGGTAAATAAAAACTATTAAAAAAAATCTTATACTGGAAATTTGTTATACTCCTAATATTTGTGAGTTTTGTCAATCCAAAATCTGTTCAAAGATTAGATCTGATATTGATTCTGAGGAAATCTAAGAAGAGCTCAGGCAAAGACCTGTCTACATGCCATCATCTTGGCTCCCCCCCAACCCATTCTTAGAAAATTTTAATTTGTTATCTCTTTCAGGAGGTGATTGATGCATTTTTTGAGTTTCTATTTCACTCCCTAGTTCTAGAGTATCAAACTTATTTTCGTTGGTAATTTCTTAAAATGTGATATTGATTGTGCCTTCTACTATTATTGTTGTTGTTGTTTCTGATTTCCTGACAGGCCAATGAAGCTTAGTTTTTTTTCTCCTATATCTAATTTTTCCAATGAAGTATTTCACATTTCCTTCTGTTTTTATTTTTTCCTGATTTTATCTGAATGTGTCTTGCTGTCTCATGGAATAACTAGATTCCATTTACCCCAATTCATATTTTTAAGAGTTCATTTTCTTCAGTGAGCTTTTTAATCTCTGTTTCCATTTGGCTTATTCTACTTTAAAAATATTCATTTTCATTAATGAAATTTTGTATTTATTTTTTCATGTAGCAAATTCTGCTTTTCTTCAATGAATTTTTGTTTTTCTTTTATCTCTAGCCTATTTTGTTATTTGAAGTGTGCTTGTGACCAATTTATTAAGTTTTTTATTCTTTTTTATAATTGTTTTGCATCACTTTCATTTCTTTATTGTTTTTTTCCAATGTTTCCTCTTTCTTATTTGAATTTTTAAAATCCTTTTTGACTTCTTATAGGGACTGAAACCAATTTACAATTTACTTTGAATTTTTACAGATAGTTGTGTTAATTTAATTTTAATAGTCACTTTATAGGTTAGGCTCATTTTTGTTGTTGCATGCTCATTTTTTTCTGGCCTATTCATTGATTTTTAATTTTATATTACACTTAACATAAGGCTCCTACAGCATAAGAGGTTCTGTTGCAAGATTCAGTTTTCTCTCACCATTGTATTCAGAGCTATATCAGAGGTTCTGTACTTTTCACATCTATCATGGTAATGTGATATAAGGAGAGGTGACTGGAACCTGCATGTGAGCAATACAACAAAGGCTGCTCATAGTGTTAGCAAAGGTGACATCAATCTCCCTGTGACCAGTTATTTTATCCCTCTACTGTTTGTGGATCAAGAGTCCAGAAATTGGACTTAGGTTCAATAAATTCCAAAGCCTATTCTGACTCAGCCTGCATTGTACTGTACTCAATTCTCATCCCAGTTAAAAAAAACTTTAGCAATTGACTTATTAAGTTTTATTGTGCTGGAAAATTGCTTCACTCTGCCCTGTTGTTGAATTTGCTGCTCCAAGAATATAATAAAGATGATAATACTCCCCAAACTAATCTATTTATTTAGTGCTATACCAATCAGACTCCCAAGAAACTATTTTAATGACCTAGAAAAAATAACAACAAAATTCACATGGAAGAATAAAAGGTCGAGAATTGCAAGGGAACTAATGAAAAAAAAAAGTCAGATGAAGGTGGTCTAAGTGTACCTGATCTAAAGCTATATTATATAACAGCAGTCACCAAAACCATTTGGTATTGGCTAAGAAATAGACCGGTCGATCAGTGGAAAAGATTAGATACAAAGGACAAAAAAGGGTACATCTATAGCAATCTAGTCTTTGACAAACCCAAAGATACCAACATTAGGGATAAAAATTCATTATTTGGAAAAAACTGTTGGGAAAACTGGAAATTAGTATGGCAGAAATTAGATATGGATCCACACTTAACACCATATACCAAGATAAGATCAAAATGGATCCATGATTTAGCCATAAAGAATGAGATCATAAATAGATTAGAGGAACAGAGAATAGTCTACCTCTCAGACCTGTGGAGGAGGAAGGAATTTATGATCAGAGGAGAACTAGAAATCATTATTGATCACAAAATAGAAGATTTTGATTACATCAAACTAAAAAGTTTCTGTACAAACAATACTAATGCAAACAAGATTAGAAGGGAAGTAACAAATTGGGAAAATATTTTTAAAGTTAAAGGTTCTGATAAAGGTCTCATTTCCCAAATATATAGAGAACTGACCCTAATTTATAAGAAACCAAACCATTCTCCAATTGATAAATGGTCAAAGGATATGAACAGACAATTCTCAGATAATGAAATTGAAACTATATCCACTCATATGAAAGAGTGTTCCAAATCACTACTGATCAGAGAAATGCAAATTAAGACAACTCTGAGATACCACTACACACCTGTCAGATTGGCTAAGATGATAGGAACAAATAATGATGAATGGTGGAGGGTATGTGGGAAAACTGAAAGAATCCAGCCATTCTGGAGAGCAATTTGGAACTATGCCCAAAAAGTTATCAAACTGTGCATACCCTTTGATCCAGCATTGCTGCTATTGGGCTTATATCCCAAAGAAGTACTTAAGAGTGGAAAGGGACCTGTATGTGCCAAAATGTTTGTAGCAGCTCTTTTTGTAGTAGCTAGAAACTGGAAGATGAATGGATGTCCATCAATTGGAGAATAGTTGGGTAAATTATGGTATATGAATGTTATGGAATATTATTGCTCTGTAAGAAATGACCAGCAAGAGGAATACAGAGAGGCTTGGAGAGACTTACATCAACTGATGCTGAGTGAAATGAATAGAACCAGAAGATCGCTGTACACTTCAATGTTGTATGAAGATGTATTCTGATGGAAGTGGATATCTTCAACATAAAGAAGATCCAACTCCCAGTTGATCAATGATGGACAGAAATTTTTGATGTCTCAAAGATTAAGCCATGCATGTCTAAGTGCACACGGCCGGTACAGTGAAACTGCGAATGGCTCATTAAATCAGTTATGGTTCCTTTAATCGCTCGCTCCCTCCTACTTGGATAACTGTGGTAATTCTAGAGCTAATACATGCTGACAAGCACTGACCCGGGCCCCCTTCCCACCGCGGGTGGGGGCCCCCGGGAATGCGTGCATTTATCAGACCAAAAACAACCAGAGAAGGAACAGTGGGAAGTGAATGTAAATTTTTAGCACTACTGTCTATCTACCCAGGTTACTTATACCTTCGGAATCTAATACTTAATGTGCAATAAGAAAATGGTATTTACATACATATATTGTATCTAGGTTATATTGTAACATATGTAAAATATATGGGATTGCCTGTCATCAAGGGGAGGGAGTGGAGGGAGGAAGGGGATAATTTGGAAAAATGAATACAAGGGATAAAAAATTACTCATGCATATATACTGTGGAAAAAAAAAATTATAAATTAAAAAAAAAGAAACATCAAAAAAAAAAAAAACTTGCTGCTCCAGAATTTGTTTTGAGGGGTTATTTGAACATTTTTAGAAGGGGATTAGAGAGCGTTTGGACAAGTCTTTGTTTTTGTTGCACCATCTTAAAAATCTTAATTCTTTTTACCTTGGCTCTTTAAAAATTACAATCCCTCTGAAGAAATTTAGACAATTATATATCATATCTGAGACTATGGAGATTCCCTTAGATCATGAGAATGAATATCTCAACTTCCTTGGTTTCAGTAATTACTTTTTATGCATCATTATAATTATATTTTTGTGAAATATTTTGGATTTGGAAAAATAGTTATTAGATGGATCTGAGAAATTCTTTCTCATTTTTTCTATTTTTATGTATGTATATATTGTAGACTTTTTATTACCAGAATGGATCACCATCACCTTGTCTAGGAAATTGAGAAATATTGTTTATTATTTAGTAAATGCATTTTAAAAGTGTAACTTGGTTTAAAAAGAAAAAAAGTAGCTGATAAGGGAGAAAAATCAAACATGCTATAATATGTTTTCAATTATTTGAATGTAAATAGGTACTTCATATGCTTTTTTAAAATTGTTCTCTTGGCATTTAGTTTATATTGTTTACCTAAGACTGACAACTAGCCATGAACTCACTAATAAGTGGCAGTAATAATCTGTAATTATACAAGGAGCATCTTCATGAATGAAAATAGAAATAATTGAAGTGCTAAATTACTGTGAGTGAGGTGCCTTTACTTAAGCTTCTAGTCAATCTCCTTACACCATTGGGCTACCACTACCATTCTAAAATCAATACTCTCTGAATGGAAGATTTGAGGCCAGCCTAAAGGAACACATGCACAGACAAACTCCACTGAAAAGAAAAGGAATTTAGAGAGTTTTATCATCATACTCAGTCAATTTTCTGTGAGGATATTAACCAATTAGAATCAGTATCAAATATTTAACTTGGCATTTCCAATTAAACAAAATTATTTATTTTTAAATGTGAGTATTTTAGACAAAATAGATACAATATAAACAAGGATATTTGATCTCTTTTCCTGTTCCAGGTCTTTAACTAACTACCTATGTAATCGTGTGCATGTTATTAAGTATACCAATTTCAAATTATTCTGTAAGATGAGAGTGTAAATACAATGGTCCTTTGCAGTTCATTTATACTAATAGAAGATTTATAAGCATGTACTACAAACATGGAAGTAATTATACTAAACATTGGTGACACAAAGTAAAATAAGATTAAAAAAAAAAGAAAAAGAAAAAAAAACCTTGCCCTCTTAAGAATTATGACATTTTTAATAATGTCTCCCATCAGTCAGTTGGGATATTTGAGACAACCTATTACTTTGGATTTTTTCATACTGAGTTAGACAACCAATCTTTCCCCATTATCCTTTGTGTGTTTACTTTTATTATTAGATTTATCTAGAATCCAGCCTTTTCTAATTCTTTATGCCTACAGAATTTCCCCCTATTTTTATAACAATTGCTATGTGAAAGCTTAATTGAAAATATCACCTAAGGGGGCATAGTCAAGATAGAGGAGAAGGCACACATGAGATTCTGAGCTCCTCACATACTCTCATTACCAATTTTTAAAATCAGCCTCAAAAATAGCGCTAGATTGGTAAGGTTCATGAAGATTGGAAGTACAACAACTCACCAGCCTAAGATAATCAAGAATATCGCCAGAAAAGGTTTGTCCTGAGTGGCGGGAGCAGACCAGCACAGGCAGGGATAGAATCAGGAGTGGGGTCAGCCTCAGCGGTTGGAAGGTTTACATCAGGGGTTATCAAACTATGGCCCACAGGCCAGATGTGCCCCGCTGAGTACGTTTATGTGGTCCACCAGGTTATGGCAAATGAGCTGAGGGGTGGAGACAGAGTGTGAGTTTTTGTTTTTACTATAGTCTGGCCCTCCAACAGTCTGAGGGACAGTGGATTGGTCTCCTATTTAAAGTGTTTGAGGACCACTGGTTTACATAGAGCTCTTTGCCATACTCTGACTGCTTTGCTTTGGTCACAGAGTAGTGGACCATCAGAGAAATTAGAGCCTAAGTTAGAGGGTACTCTGAGGGATTTAGCTGTGCCCACCCAGGACTGGAAGTGACTTAGCACAGACCATTTGCAGCATTCTGCAGCTAGGGGCTCTTATTGGAGGGCAGTCACAAACTTGCATGGCGGGGCACAGCCCAGGGCAGCCTCTTATCTGCACAGTGGGGGACTTGGCCTGAAGTAGTGGAATTTCCTCAGCTTGACGGTGCTCCCCAGGCAGAGACACTTCTGGTGTCATGAGGGATAGGGCAACTGCTAATACTCATAGCAGGCATTTGTGGGAGGGCAGTGATACTTTTGCTGTTTAACCTCTAGCCCCAAGGCAGTCACTAATCCTCATAACAGGGCTTCTCAAAAGGCACTTACTCAGCCTGGCTCTTGACACCCAGGCCTAGTTATTTCCCTGTGGAGCTCTTGCCAGAGCACTCCCAGAGCACTCCCACAGCTCAGCCATTCCTTGCAGCCCATTGAGAGGACAGCTATTGTCCATATACCCATCCTTACTCTGCAGAGGAAGCCAGTACCCTCCTTGCCCTGAAGGCAGACCCTAAAGGCTTTAAAAAAATGAGTAAAAAAATAAAGAGAACAATAGATAGCTTCTATACAGAAAGAGAGCTAAAAATCTATTAGAAATAATCCACACCTTTAGCAAAGTTGCAGGATACAAAATAAATCCGCATAAACCATCAGCATTCTTATATGTCACTAACAAAATCCAACAGTTAAGAGTTGAAATTCTATTTAAAGTAACTACCAATAGTATAAAATATTTAGGAATCTATCTGCCAAGGGAAAATCAGAAACTATATGAGCAAAACTATAAAACACTTTGCACACAAATTAAGTCTGATTTAGCCAATTGGAAAAATATTAAATGCTACTGAATAGAGCAAGCAAATATAATAAAGATGACAATACTATCTAAACTAATCTATTTATTTAGCGCTATACCAAATTCCCAAAAAATTATTTTAATGACCTAAAAAAAATAACAACAAAGTTCATATGGAGAAACAAAATGTCCAGAATCTCAAGGGAATCACTGAAAAAAAAAATCAAATGAAGGTGCCCTAGCTGTACCAGATCTAAAATTATATTATAAAGAAGCAGTTACCAAAACCATTTGGTATTGGCTAAGAAATAGACTATTTGATCAGTGGAATAGGTTAGGTCCAAAGGGCAAAATAAGCAATAACTTTAATAAACAAAACCAAGGACCCCAGCTTTTGGGATAAAAACTCAATATTTGACAAAAATTGCTGGGAAAATTGGAAATTAATATGGCAGAAACTAGGCATTGACCCACATTTAACACCGTACACCAAAATCAGGTCAAAATGGGTTCATGACCTAGGCATATGATCTCATGAGAATGAGATCATAAATAAATTAGAGGAACATACGATAGCTTACCTCTCAGACCTGTGGAAGAGGAATGAATTTATGACCAAAGAAGAACTAAAGATCATTATTGATCATAAAGTAGAAAACTTTGATTATATCAAATTGAAAAGTTTTTGTACAAACAATACTAATATAGATAAGATTAAAAGGGAAACAATAAACTGGGAAAACATTTTTACACTCAGACGTTCTGATAAAGACCTCATTTCCAAAATATATAGAGAATTGACTCTAATTTATAAGAAATCAAGCCATCCTCCAATTGATAAATAGTCAAAGGACATGATGAGACAATTCTCAGATGAAGAAATTGAAACTATTTCTAGTCATATGAAAAGATGCTCCAAGTCATTATTAATCAATGAAATGCAAATTAAGACAACTCTGAGATACCACTACACACCTGTCAGATTGGAGAAGATGACAGGAAAAGATAATGATGAATGCTGGAAGGGAAGTGGGAAATCTGGGACACCGATACATTGTTGGTTGAACTGTGAAAGGATCCAACCATTCTAGAGAGTAATTTGGACCTATGCTCAAAAAGTTATCAAACAGTGCATAACCTTTGACCCAGCAGTGTTACTACTGGGCTTATATCCCAAAAAGATCTTAAAGTAGGGAAAGGGATCTGTGTGTGCAAGAATGTTTGTGGCAGCCCTCTTTGTAAACTGGAAACTAAGTGGATGCCCATCAATTGGAGAATGGCTAAACAAATTGTGGCATATGAATATTATGGAATATTATTGTTGTGTAAGAAATTACCAACAGGTGATTTCAGAAAGGCCTGGAGAGACTTAGAGGAACTGATGCTGAGTGAGATGATCAGGACCAAGAAATCATTATATATTTAAACAACAATAATATATGATGATCAATTTTGATGAATGTGGACATCTTCAACAATAAGATGAACCAAATCAGTTCCACTAGAGCAGTAATAAACTGAGCCAGCTACACCCAGTGAAAAACTCTGGGATATGACTATGAACCACTATATAGAATTCCCAATCCCTCTATTTTTTGTCCACCTGCATTTTTGATTTCCTTCACAGGTTAATTGTATACTATTTCAAAGTCCAATTCTTTTTGTACAGCAAAACAAATGTTTGGACATATATATATATATATATATATAAATATAGTATTTAATTTATACTTTAACATATTTAATATGTATTGGTCAACCTACCATCTGGAGGGGGGGAAGGAGGGGAAATATTAGAACAAAAGGTTTGGCAATTGTCAATGTTGTAAAATTACCCATGTATATCTCTGGTAAATAAAAACTATTAAAATTATATATATATATAAAACCTAGACAATTCTTTTTGAAGTTTTGCAATTCTTTAGACCAAACTATGACACATATGTTTTGTTATTTGTGTGTATGTCTTACACTGCTTCCTAGATTTGAAATTTTATAAGAAAATGAACTCTCAGGATCCTATCTCCCATATCCCAGAATAGTATTTGCATGATAGTCAAATGAACATTGTTAAATGGTGATATAGTGAAACAGTTCTGCATTTGAAACCAAAGATGTTAGGTTAAAATCCCCATTCTGCTTAGTAACTATATCTTTAAAAAGTTGTTTGAACTCTCAGATTAAGAAGTGATTTTTTTCACCCACAAATTAGAGAGTTGGACTTGGTGACTAGATATTTTTGCTTTAAATCTGTAGATGTATTGAGTCAATGAAAAATAATCCAAAGAAATGGTACATATTCAGGATATCACTGTTTTATTATAGCATTTGTAAATACTAACTTTATCTAGAACCTTTAAAATAACTGCTATTTTGGACAAGAATTGTTATGTACCGATGTTAATATGTGGATACAAAATTATTTATTATATTGTAAAAGGCATGTATGTTTTAATTTCAAGGGCCATTAGAATAGACAGAAAGAGCAACTGGCTTTATATAGTCTTTCAGCTTTAGGCAACAGAAAATATTTAAAGAAGCTATAAATCTTTGGAGATCATCTTGAAGACTTCATAAATGATCTGAAATGGAACTTGAGAAAGGTCATTGAGCTTGAAAATGATGCATGGAATATCTATTATCAAAACTTTTCTAATGATGGCCACTTAACCTTTACAAGTGCTCATATAAGCGTTATAATATGTCTGTCCATAGATTGAGTCCTAGAGTTATAATGACCTTAAACCTATTCTTATTACAGTTTTCTCTCTAAAATCTGAAATTTTCTGGCCAGTATTTTTAGTAGTTCATTCATTTGTAACAGTTTCACCACTACTTATATCCTATTGACAAAGATGTAATTAAATTCTAGTACTTATTACTTTCTAAAAATACAAATATATTAAAATTATCTTTAAGATGTTAGGAACTTCATATAAACATATTATTTTTATCTTCTAATCCTCTAGTTTGCCATCTAGTTAGGCCAATATTCTCTTAGTGTTGTCATTCAATAATAAAAATTACAGAACAGTACTATGACCAAAATCATAAAAATACCTATGGGATTTAAGTAGATATGTTGATTCAATCATTCTTCTACCAATATCAACTGTGTACAATAAAGATTTATTCCTCACAAGATAATTTTTATTACCTAGAATGCCATTTAATATCAATCAATATTTGATTGAGCATTTTTCTCTACAATTTTTTCATATTATAATATTTAGTTTTTAATCTCTCAGATTGAATTTCTTTCATTGCTAAAGGAAAGAGACTCTAGGAGATTAGCTTTTATGTTTTGAAATCACCATAAGTAATTTTACATTGAAATATATATGCACACATATATGTATATATAGGTATAAAGATATGCCTTCTGTGTAGAAAAAATAACTATTTTAAAAACCTGCTATTTTAATATTCTTCTTTTTTTCATTATTATTATTCATTTGTCTGTTTTGGAAGGGTTTTCTTGGACTGAAGCAATTTTTTTGACTATTGACCTCCAAATAGTAATCTAATAGATTCATGAAGTAATAAATTGAAATACAAGAAGAAATGATATTAAACAGGGGAAAAATAAAATTCACTAATATTTATTCTGTGAATTGACATTGGAGCCCTCTTCCAGTCCTTCTGCAAGTAATGTACCATTCCACACAAGCTATCCAGTAAGAAGTGTGAGAATGCCATAATGTGGAGGAGTATACACTGGCATTCACCCTTTTGTTCCCTTTTAGCATATTATGAAATCTTGTAGCATCTATCTGCCTAGTTAAGTGAATTTATGAATTATGTTACCTGAATTTAACTAAAATGACTCTCAAACTGTTGGACAAATAGCTTAAAGAGAATCCTACAAAGAAAATGGGGATTGAAGATAATGTTCATAACATAAACAGAAATTCACAAGAGAGTAACAGAACTGAAATTTCAAACAGAATAATTAAATTATTGACCTATCATACTAAATTATAATGTTCACTTTTCAGTTTCATTTGCCAATTTGATTTGAAATCCTGTTATTAAATTTCTAACTCAGATACTTATAAACATTTTTTAAGAAATGGTAGCAATGACCACTGAAACATGTTAAGAAATTATTCCTTGGAGAAAGGAAATTGTGTTTCTGCTATTAATAAATAAAGTAAAAATTTTTGACATATTGCATATTTCATCCATATCATTCTTTTGCATTTTTGTTTTATAATTTGTAGAATGTAAGAATAAAGTAGCATTTATATATAATTTATATTTATATGTAAGTATATATGTGTATGTTTATATACAATATGTATATGTATGTATAGATATACATATTTGCCTAGGACTGTACAAAAAAAAATTTGGATTTCACTGCTTTTAACTATTAAGAACTTTATAGAGAGATTCTGTGAGATAAGAACTCTGAATTTAGAGTATTGTTTTTTTCATTTACTTGTTTTTGTCAATTACTTAAAGCAAATATAGTAAAAATAAAAGAGTACACATTTTGGAATCAAAACACCAGTTAGCATCCTGGCTCTGTTATTTACTATTTTCCTGACCTTGAGCAACTCACTTCATACTTCTAGGCTTAAAATTTTATAATTTATGAAGTAAGTATATTAAACTAGATGAACATTGAGGTCCCTCTTTATCAGTCGGCTTTCAGTATTTTTTTTTCCTTGAAGTTGTAGTTCTGGAATTTTGCAACAATGTTCCTTGGGTTTTCCTTGTGGGATCTCTTTCACAAAGTGATTTATGATTCTTCACTGAATACTTATCCCTCTGTTTCTAGAATATTGGGGCAGTTTTCCTTAATGATCTCTTGAAGAATGCTATCCAGGCATTTTTTTTGGTAATAGCCTTCAGATAAGCCAGTCATTTTAAAATTGTCTCCTCTGGAATTATTTTCCAAGCCGGCTATTTTTTCCAATGAGGTATTTCATATTTTCTGACATCTTATCATTCTTTTTAGTTTGTTTGACTTATTCTTGCTGTCTCACAGTGTCATTAGCTTCCATTTGCCCTGTTCTACTTTATAGACAATATTTCTGGTAAATGTCTCATTCCTAAAATATATAAAGAACTGTGTCAAATTAATAAGAATGCAAGTAATTCCTAAATTGATATAGTCAATGGATATGAACAGATACATTCTAGATGATGAAATTAAACTACCAATAGTTATGTAAAAATGCTCTATATTGTTATTGATTAGAGCAATGCAATTATAAACAGCTCTGAAATACCACATCATACCTCTCAGATTGTCTAAGATGATAGGAAAAATAATGATAAATGTTGGATGGGATGAGGGAAAACTGGGACAGTAATGCATTGTTGGTGTAATTGTGAAATGATTCAGCCATTCTGGAGAGCAATTTGGAACTATCCACAAAGAGCTATAAATACCCTTTAAGCCAGTGGTGCCATTACTGGTTCTTTATACTAAGAAAATCATAAAGAAAGGAAAAGGCCCACATTTGTAATAATTTTTTAGTAGCAAAATATTAGAAAACTTGTCCATCAATTGGGAAATGATTGAACAAATTGTGACATATGAAGGTATTGGAATATTATTGTTCTATTTAAAAAATTATGATCAAGCTGATTTTAGAAAAGCCTTGGAAAGATTTACATGAACTGATGCTGAGAAAAACACTCGGAACCAGCAAGACTTTATATATAATAGACTTTGGACAGAAAATGACATCTGCATCCAAAAAAAGATCCAAGGAGATTGAATGAAAATCAACACATGTTCACTTCTTTTTTTTCTCTTTGACTTTTTATCACTCCTATGATTTTTCCCTTTTGCATTTATTTTTGTCTGCCAACATAATTCATAGAGCAGTGCATTAAAAATAAATAAATTTATTTAAAAATAAAATAATTAAAAATAATATTGTTCCTGGGCTCCATACGCCATGGACTAAGGAAAAGATTGTTGGCAATTAGCCAGGAGAGAGAAAAACAAAGAAGATATTAAAAAGACTATGTAAAAAGGAAGATTTCTAGTAGCATAATTGATTAAATAGTTTTATGTTTTTTTCTCACTAAAGTGAATACTCTCAGTGTCTTTAATCTTTTTAGATAATTATTTTTTTCCAAATATTGTTGCTCCAAATTGTAAAGGGCTAGAACTGAGCAGATGCACTTAACCAAGATAACCTAGCACATAAGGCTAATTACCAATTGTACAATTCTCTATTAACATGCTTGGAGGATGACCTACTCAACTCTGTGCTGGCTGGATCTGTGGGTGTGGAGAAAGAAGGGGATGAGAAAGATCAGAGAGTGGAGTAGGACAGGGAGAATCATTCTTTGGAGGTGGAGAAAGAGATAAGAGGTGTTGAGATTCCTATATCTAACCCCCTGACGGTGACCCCAAAAGACCAAGAATAAAGACTTTTGTCTATCCTGACATCCTGACTTCAGCTGATTCTAAAATATCCAGGGTACTAAAGTGGTCACTACACCAAATTACCTTTGTTGAACCCAGAGCACATGTTCTATGTTATAATAATATAACTACAATAATGTCTAACTGATGTTAAGAATGACAGAATGCCTCACTGATCTTATAAACTCACTTATTTCTTTCATATTGCAAGCATGGTATTATATTCTTCTAACTATATTGCTTTACTACTGATTCATTTAGCTGTTTCACTCATTATCTCAGAACATATTATTTTTTTCAGCTTATCTTTGTATATAATATTTCTCTGCTATATTAAGAAGAAAAAAGAAAATGGGTCATGCATTGTTATAAGCTACAAATGTTGTATCTTTTGATTCTCATAACAACTCTGGAAGATATGTGCTATTATTACCCTCATTTTTACATTATAGAAATTGAATCAAGTAGAAGAAAATCAATTTGTAGAGGTTTCAACAGGTATTAAGTTTCTGAAAGAAAATTTGAACTTGGATTTTCCTTACTCTAGATCCAGCACTATTTTCATTATTATAGATGAGGGGTACTACAACTAGATCCCTATTTTCAATCATTTTCCTTAATTCATTGGTAAGTAGGCTATGGTAGGCAAATAGAGCATAAAACAATGCAAAGTATCTTGTACACAGTAAGGAAGGACATTGATTTGAATCCAGTTTTTGACACACTAACTTTGTGACTATAGCCAAGTCAACTAGTCACTTTAAATCTAAGTTTCCTAATTTGTTACATGAGAGTAATTATATATAATCCCTACCATATAGAACTACTGTGGGGATAAAATAAAGCAATATTGGCAGAATCTTCTTTCAGTCAGTTATTGTATTTATTATGGGAGATAGATACTTGCTTCTTCTCTTTCCTAAACTTGCCTTTCCAACTAGGTTAGAAGCTTTTTGAGTTTGGTTACTACATAGTGCAATAATAGCTATTATGCATCTGAGTAAATTAATAGGGGCTTACTATCCACCAGTAGAAAATGCTTTTAATTCATTTTTAAAATGTTGCACTGAATTGTGTTCAGACTAATGCTGAATTTGGACTCAGAGATGTGGGCTCAATGTTGGAGCTTTGGAGGTAAATGAATAAGGTAAAATTTCAATAGAGGTACAAAGAAAATAAATTTCACAAGTAAAAGATAACAGAAGTACACATAGACAGTAATTTGTCCAAAAAAGAACTGAAAGTTTTAGTAGACTGAATGTAACTTCAATAGCAATTAGCCAAGCGATGTTGCAGTCTGAAGAGTTAATGCAATTTGGTTCCATGTATAACACTAGCTCAAGTATTCAGGTGGCTCAGCAATTGAAGCACAAAATCTGGTTTTATAGAAAACTTGAGATTGAATCCTACCTTAGAAATTCCTTAGTTGTGTCACCAGGAGCAACATTAATGACTTTTTAATGGCTAAGATTTCTCATTCATATAATAATGTAATAATAGTAATTGTCTTTTAGTGTCACTTTGAGAATCAAAAGAATTAACATATGTAAAGTGCTTTGCAAACCTGAAAACACTATTTAAATATCCATTAGAATTGTTATTGTTAATTAGACAATCTTGAGAAACATTAAGAGAGATAGGGATTGTAGAATTAAAAAGATAATAGAAATGTCCTCTGTCCTAGCTAAAATATATAGAGAGTATTTTGCTTAATTGTGAATATTGCAGTTTAATAAGAACATAAATTTAGAAAGCATCCAAAATGTGAACATCAGGATCAAGTATGACCTTGATGGGACAAAGCCAAAATGGGAGAGAGGATACACGTTTTCTTCTGACCTTCTCCCTCAATCCTCAAACTAATTAGGAAATATAGCTTCTTAATTAGTTCTGGCCTGACAAAATCCACAAATATTGGGAGTGTAAAAAATTACCAAAAGAATATAATTTCAAAGATGTACAATAAAGTTCTGTTTCAATTGGGCAAGGAGGGAGGTAGGCCAAGTGCAAGCAGGTCTAGCACAGAAGCAGGGCAGGCAGCACACAGACACAGTGGAGGAATCAACAGTACTGTTGTCTACTCTGCCCTGGTTTCAAGCCAGTAGATCAAAAGAGAAGTTATAAATCATCCAACACAAACACAAAAGGTAAATAGTGAACCCTCAAAATGCCAGAATTTCATGGGACCAGGCCAAGCCTACCCAGCACAGGAAGTCAGTCAGCACAGTCACTGCCAATTGTAGAGGAACTTGGACAATCTCCCTTGTCCTAAAAGAAAATCTCAACTTTAAAAAACAAGTAATAAAGCAAGAAGAACCCTGACCTTAGATAGTTTTTAAGTAAAAGAGAAAAACAAATTTTAAAATCCAAGGAGACTAAAAGCAGATTGTTTCCACATGAAGCCCAAAAGGGTGATATAAATTGGTCCACATTACACAAGGCTCTCTTAGAAGACATTCTCAAGGCTCTCTTAGAAGACAAGATCTCAAAAGAGAGCTGAAAGAAACATGGGAAAAGGAAATGAGAACTTTACAAGAGGATTTGAAAAAGGAAACACAGAAATTATCTGAAGAAAATTCATTACAAAATAGAATTAGTGAAATGTAAAAAGCATATAACACCTTAAAAATAGATTTGACAAAATGGAAAAAGAAAACAACTTCCTGAAAAGCAGAATTTGTAAGATGAAAAAAATAGAATAAATCCTTAAGAAACAGAATTGGTGAAATGGAAAAAGAAAATTAAGTCTTGAAAAAACAGAATTTGTGAAATGGGGAAAAAAAACAGAACAAAACAAAAAAAAGAGGATTTTGAAATTCAATTGGACTAATACAAAGAGAACTAAAAAAGTAAAAAGGAAAGATCATTTGAGAACTATAACTGTTATGCATATTCTTAGAGAGTGCAACCTTAATTTGATTGTATTGTGATAATTTTAAAAAGAAACTAGAGAGAGAAAATTAAAAAAGAAAGAAAGAAAAAGAAACTAGAGGTGTAAAGAGGATTATACCAGAAAAAGGGGAAGAGGAAGAGACAAAGAAAGCATTATAATTGAGGGAAAGAATGAAGAGGGATGAACACTGTTTGAACCTTACTTTCATCAGATTTGCTCAAAAAGAGGAATTATACATAATTGTTTTCCCAGAGAAACTTCTGTCACTTTATAGGAAAGTGGGAGAGGAAAGGGGAGATGGGAAGGGATATAATAATAGAAGAGAAAATGAAATAGTAGGGTAAAAGTATAAGAAAGGGGGAGGTAGCCTAAAGGGTGAGGGCTGCTAAAGGAAAGTGGTGCTTATAGGTAAAATACTGGGGAGGAGGGAAAGGGAAAAAGGAAAGAGAAAAGTATAATTTGGGGTAAATAAGATGGCAGAAAATTCAAAATTAGTAGTTTTAACTGTAAATGTGAATGGGGTAAACTCTGCCATAAAGCAGAAGAGGATAGCAGACTGGATTAAAAGCCAGAACCCCACAATACGTTGTTTACAAGGAAGACATTTAAAGAAGAGTGAGATATATAAAGTTAAAAGGCTGGAGCAGAATCTATTATGCTTCAATTGAAGTAAAAAAGCAGGGGTAGCCATCCTGATCTCAGATCAAGCAAAAGCAAAATTAAAACAGATAAGGAAGGAAACTATATCTTGCTAAAGGGTACAATAGACAATGAAGCAATATCAATACGAAACATATATGCACCAAGTGGCATAGCATCTAAATTCCTAAAGGAGAAGTTAAGAGAGCTGGAAAAAGAAATAGAGAGCAAAACTGTACTTACTAGTGAGGGATCTCAACCTTGCTCTCTCAGAACTAGATAAATAAAATCACAAAATAAATTTTAAAAAGTTAAGGAGGTAAATAGAATACTAGAAAAGTTAGGTATGATAGCTCTTTGGATAAAATTCAATGGAGAAAGAAGTACAATTTCTTCTCTGCAGTTCATGGAACTTACAGAAAAATTGACCTCAAAATCAAATGCAGAAAGACAGAAGTAGTAAATGTGTTTTTTTGTTTGTTTCAGATCAGGAAGCAACAAAATTTGCATTCAATAGAAGGCCAGGAGAAAATAGACCAAAAAGTAATTAGAAACTAAATAATCTCATCCTAAAGAATGATTGGGTGAGACACCGATTCATAAACACAATTAATTTCACCAAAGAGAATGACAATAATGAGATAACATACGAAAATGTTTGGGCTACAGCCAAAGTGGGAAGGAAATAAGGGGAAATTTATATCTCTAGATGCTTACTTGCATAAAGTAGAGAAATTGAAAATCATTGAATTGGGCTTGCAACTAAAAAAGAACAAATTAAAACCGCAATCAAATACCTAACTTGAAATTCTAAAAATAAAAGAGAGATTAATAAAATTGAAAGCAAAAATAACTATTGAAATAATAAACAAAATTAAGATTCGGTTTTCTGAAAAACCTACAAAATCGATAAAACTTTAGTTAATTTGATTAGAGAAAGAAAGAGGAAAATTAAATTGTTAGCCTTAAAAATGAAAAGGAAGAACTTTCCACCAATGAAGAGGAAATTAGATCAATAATTAGGAGTTGTTTTGCCAAAATTTTATGCTAATAAATTTGATAACCTAAGTAAAATGGAGGAATATCTACAAAAACATAGATTTTCCACATTAACAGAAGAGGAAATAAATTACTTAAATACTCCCATTTAGCAAATTAGAAGAACATCGGATAGTTAATCTATCAGATCTGTGGAGGAGTAAAGAATTTGTGACCAAAGAAAAACTAGAGATCATTATTGACCACAAAATAGATAATTTTTATTATATTAAGTTAAATTTTTTTATAACAACAAAACTAATGCAGACAAAATTAGAAGGGAAGCAATAAACTGGGAAAGAACAGGGGAAGGAGGAGATTTGGAAAACAAGTCTATGCAAGGGTCAATGTCAAATTATCTGTGCATATGTTTTGAAAATAAAAAGTTTTATTAAAAATAAATAATGAATAAGTAAATACATTTGTGCACATAAATCTATATATATGCATGTATGTGTATAAGTATATATGTATATGTAAAAGCCAAATTCAATAACCATTATTTCTTTCTTTCTTCCTACCCAGCTATTAGTGACAACAAACACTACTGAAATAATTTCCTCTATGACTCAATGCCTTTTGTGTCCTTGGACCTCTAGGCTGAAATTTTTATAATCTTCTATTGAGATATGGGAGCCATCTACCAATGGCTACTGGAGATTTAACTCATTCCTGTAGAATAGATCTCTTCATGTGAGAGGATGATAAATAATACAATGAGACTGAGAGACTGTTGCATTCTCTGATTTCTCTCCTCTTCCTTCTTGCCTCCATTTTATTTCATTCCCAATCCACAAGGAAAATCTGCAAGAAAAGCAGCTCCTTCAAAGTGTTATGATTCACAGCTGTGGAGGCTCTTGGAGAATTGACCTGCCCCTTCACTTAGGCATGGTCCTTAACAAGTCCCTGTTTTTTGTTTTATGAGAGTATGATTATCCCCACACACACACAGCATGGCCAGTAAGTTTATGCATTGGCTGTTATCTAAGTCCACATGCTAAGATATCTGAGTCTGCATGCTAGAGAGTGCAAACAGCATTCTAGCAGATGTTGAATCTTGTGAGATGTCATGGAGGCAAACTTGCAAAGGAAGAAGAGGACTATTGTCAGAACTGGCCTTTTTTATAAGTTTCTCATAAGTCTCCTGGCTCAGCCTTTGATGTGGTGACCCATTTAATTACCCTGACTAAAAAAGTCTCACCTGGTCTCTTCTCCCTTTCCTTCTTCCTGAGTTACCAAAGGAATTCTGGGAGAATCCTACTCACGAACAACTCTCGGGTGTTGCTGCTTCTTTGTTTCTTGTATTTCTTGTGATTCTTATGTGTCATGCTTGGGTGCCATATGTTGAGATATGGACACCACCTACCAGGGGTTACTGGAGGTCTAACTCAGGTCTATAGAATGGATCTCTTCATATGATAGGATGATGATAATACAGGAGACTGAGAGGCAATTGAATACTTTGACCTCTCTCCTCTTCCCTCTTGCCTCCAACTTATTTCATTACCAATCCATAAGGAACATCTATGAAAGCTGCTTTACAACTCCTTCAAGTGTTATAATTCACAGCTATGGAGGCTCTCTGAGAACTGAACCTGCCCCTTCACTCAGGCATGGTCCTTAACAATCTTCCAACACTACATTTATTACACTTATAAACATTTTTGATATATTCTTACAACAACAACAAAATTACTTTTCAATTTCACTTGCTTTTTGTTATACTTTTCCAATTCTTAGAGGTTTCATTGAAAAGAGAAGTATTACCTAAATTAATACCACAGTGAAGATTCTTTTTGAAGATGCACACTACTTAGGAAACTTACAGAGGTCTTTTAGAGGAAATTAATATTTTAACCTTTATATGCTAATGTTCTTTTATAGCATTTTCTTTTGGATAGAGATAGAGAAGTACTTTCAGTGTTCTATCTTTGGGTCTTCATAGTTCTGAATATGTGAGAAGGAAAAAAAGGCATTCCTTTCTTGCTTTTATTTTGTGAAATAAGTTTCTTGATTTATGACAAAGATAATTCTTTCCTGAAAGAATTTTTTGACTCAGTATTAACATCAGCAAAGCTATTGCATATTATAAAATAGACTGAAGAGCAACAATAGATTGCCTATTTCTTTTGACATTTTTCATTCTTGATGGAAAGGTGTGCTGCCTGAGGGCAATATTACAGTTCTCCAAAATCATTCCTCATTTCTATTTGGAAACTTGTTCTCCATAAACATAGGCTGTTACCTGGCTGAGAATGTGTGATTGAAATATAGTTGTTGAGTTTTTTTCCTCTCTCTCCTCATACTAAAATTTTGCTTCATTCCTTCACTTTTTTGTTCATTTCTTACTATAATAATATTCCTGGGAAATCTCAAAGTATGTGACCTGGAAGAAAAAATAAAGGTAAAATACAAAAATGGGCAATATTTATTTTTCCTATAATACAATACTGAATGTTTCTGCACACCTAAATGAGATTAATTGGCACATTGAATTATTCTGTCTACATTTCCATTTATGAAAATTTGTACATGTGATTCCAGTACTTAATATATATTCTCTGCATTATTATTGTTTTGCATTTGAAAACACATGGGTTATTTTAGGGTGCAAATTTTTGCTTGTTTGAACATTCTTGTACAAATCCACAGGACAAAAAGCAATGAAAAACAAAAATTAAATTAAATTAAATTAGTTCCATTCTTCTTATCAATGGAATAAGTGCAACATGAACTAATACCTTGGCTGGAAGAACATTTCATATTCATGTGACATCTTATATCATTTGTAGGTGTGCCACTTAAAAATCAAATTAATTTGAAACTACTGATGCATATGATAAGGAAAGGAATGTTTTCTAGCAAATGTATTGCCTTAATGAAAACTTCCCAACCACACTTAACAAGTATGCTAGGACCTATCTGACAAGTAGAAAATCTAGTTTGGCTAGATAAAGACTCTTTATACTTCCATACTTTCCCTCAGAATGTCTCCATGTAATTTATACATTCTGAAATTATTATTTGTTGTTCTTGGAAGTGGATGAATTGGTGAGGAAGAAATCACCTTCTCTGGCTTCACAGAGGTGAAAATAAAAAGGACGAAGAGGTGGAGTTAGCATTTCTAGAATTCATTTTCTTTTGTTCAAATTTGAATTATATTGTTTGTTCTTTTGTAAGTTTCACATTGAATGTAGAAAATACAATAAAATTCCATTAATTATAGATCCACTAATTCTGAATTTGTAATAATGGTGAGCTGAAGTTAACTTGCACTTAGCAAATCTTTAATAATGAGTAAAGCAATATTAGAAAAAATCGTAAAGTTACATAACTTGAGTCCTAATAGCCTAAGAGCATTCAATAAGACATACCACTACAAACATACATAAACACACACACATACACACACACACACACGCACACACACATATATAAACACACACCCAACACAAGAATTAAGCCAATTTGTGAAATTCATTGTATCAAATTTGAATTAATATTTTATGCAAATAGTAAGGTATATATGTAGATATGTATTCTTCAGTGTTTTCTTCATAAACCAGCTGAATATTAACCTTTAAAATATTTGAAAAGCTATCCCCTGAGCCAATATAAACAAGCTACATGCTTTCTGTGAGAAGTCCTTGAAATTTGAACAGGTTTTTATTTAGTTGGTGGTTAAATAGCTCTTAAGAGACAAACTGCATTTATATGTGCATCAATCACTTAAATGTGTTTCCTTTAGAGAAGTGTACATTTTGTTTTCATTATAGGAGGAAAGCGTTATTGCCAGATGGGCTGTTTTTAACCCCCTGGCAGCTTGGAGTGTTTTATTGTATTTGTGTATTTGTTTGTTTATTTATTAACCTGCTTGTGAAATCATCCACTTTTTGAATGATTTTCTGCTTCAGAATAGTGGTAATGGATTCTGGCAATATTGGATGATTAGAAATTGTTGGCATTTCCTTAAATTAGAAAATCAGAGATTTTATATATAGATAGATAGATAGATATGTAATTATGTTAGAATTCAAGCCCTTTGCTTTATAAATAGGATTGTCCCATGTCATGCTTGTTGATGTACCACTTAAATACTGCTTCCTTCAAGAACTCTTTTCTCATTACCATAGTAGCAGCAGGAAGTAAAGATTTCTTCATGTTTTATCTTATAGTTCCCTTTTCCATTATACTAAACATATACTATTTTTGTAATTATTTATATATCTATAGTTTCTCTCCTAGTAGATATCATTTTTGAAGACCGTATATCACTCACAAACCATCATAAATATTAGTTACTTTGTACTGGTTAAATGAATGAATGAATATCTATTTTGATTCTGTATATTTTATACTATTCTAGAATGGTGTTTAGTCTTCATGCTTTGAATTTTTTTTTAGGTTCATTATATATGTGTGTATGTGTACATATAAATATGCAAGTGTATGCATAAATGCTTGTGCATATGTTAAACAAATCATAAATGTAGCATGATTTGTCTTGTTAGTATAATAAGTTACTCCTATATCTTCCTTGATGTAGTATCTCTTATTGTGCTGAATATTCAAAATGCTGTTGGCAGTTAAAAATATTTAAACCATGTACCATACCAATCATTAATCTTTCAATAAAAAAAATTTAACCATCTATGTATACCAACCAGTCTGGGTATACATGTGGGCATGCATGTATGAAAAAGAAAGAAAGAAAGAGAGAGACAGAGACAGAGATTGAGCATGAGAAAGAGCACATATATTAGGCATTTCATAAATGTAATCTATTTTATTTCTCAAGTTAGCATTTTAAATGATCTATATGACTTGTATATGTTAGCATTTCTTATAATATTGAATATTCAATGACGCTGTTACAGAACTTCTGAATTTATTATTTATACAGAGCAAATCATCAGTCAATCAAATCAATTTATTAAGCCTGTGTAGATACTAAGTTCTGTGCTACATACTAGAGAAATTCAAAGAAAAAAAATGAAATGGTGGTGATAACATACTCATACTGCATATAGATCTAGGCAAAATAGATAGAAAATAGATACAAGATAATCCAGGAGAAGGGAAGCAATAGTCACAGAGAATAGCTTTGCACAGGAGTGAGATTTGAGCTGAACCTAGAGTAAAGTTATAGTTCCTTTTCACTCCATGTTGGGAGACAACTCTTAACTACAAAGTTTATCTTCAAAGTCATAACTGTTTGCATATAGACTTTAAAGTCTCTTTGCTCAACAAAAATCAATTTAACATACTCACCATTTAATGTGACCCCAGAGTTTTTTGTTAGTGTTGTATTCCTCTTGAAATTAGCTTGTATTATATTTGTGATTATGTTGTCATATACCATCATCATCATTCCTATCCTACCCCCTCTCTCATGCATTCATCTCTACTACAGACTGTAATCTTTTTGAAGGAAGGGAATTTTTTGTTTTTGTATATTGTACCTCAAAGGTCTACCACGGTGCCTTGAACATAAAAAAAGTGTTTCGCAAGTATTTATTGAACTTCATTTTCCAGTTTTGTTACTTTCATTGCTCTTGCATTTTCTTGTTCCTTTATTTATTCCTAACTTTCTTACATTTGTCCTATTTAAATTGTTAAGAACCAACAGCTGTTTAGATGTCCTGCTGAGCTGGAAATGTTTAGCAATCCTGGTCTGCTAGAACAAATTGGCAATGCTTCTCACTTTTGTTCTAGAAAACTGACTCCATTCCAAAATATCATGTTGTGTGTGTCTTACCATTTCAAAACATGTGAAGTTTGTGGATGACTCTTGATAGTATTGAACCTATTGGAGAAGGGATATTAAATGTAGGTGCAAGCTGTGGTTTTTTCCTGGCAGCTCTCTGATTCTGATTGACCATGCTTAGTAAAATCTGGAGGATTATTGTTATGTCATCAGAAGCAGATCAGAATATTAATAGATTAGAAAAAGAACATGATCTTCTAGAAGAGGGGTCTCTAAAGTAAGTACTTTATCCACCTTGGGTCTAGGGCATGATCTTCAAGATGTCCCATTCTCATTTACTATAGGCTTGATCTTTAAAAAATTTTCACCCATTATCATGCAACAGCACTTCATTTCACTCCCTCCTGCCACTGTGCAAATCCCCCATTTTTTTACCTTCAGGACTTCAAGATATTATAATCTAACTTTGCCCACATCCACAGCAACAACTGTTCAGTTGCAGTAGGAAAATTTTATTTGCCTCTTTTCCCATAAGATAGTCAATCTCTGCCCTCTTCCCCTCTTTAAGTCCTCACCATCTTTTTTGGGGGAGCCAGACTGGAGAGTCACACAAGGTTAGTGGGCATAAAAAAATCTGTAAACTGCCCTTTCGATTTTTTTTTACATTATCTTTATCACAAAAGCTAACTCTTTAAGGAAATTTCTTCTTATAAACAGAGTCACTATGTATAAAATCTTGATACCAACTTCAAATTCTTACTTTTGCTTATCAATATATCTAACCTTTTGCAAAACTGTGTTTCAGTTTGCATGTTATTTCTTTTTCCTCTTTCTCTTTACTGGCATATCTACCACCCTAATTTAGACTTTCAGCACCTCTGGGTTGAGCTTTCTAACTGAAATATCTTTCTAACTGGCCTTCACATCTCATTCTCTCCCCACTGTAGTCCATCCTTCATATTAGTGCTAACATGATATTCCAAAATACAGATTTAAGCATATCATCCCGCCTTAGTCAATGAACTACAATGGATGAATTACAAATTCTACAACTAATATATAAATGCTTAATAGCCTAGGCCCAGTTTGCTTTACTAATCTTATTATATAGTACTTCATTCTAGGGTTTCACCATAACTGAAAACATTCTTTCAGGCAATAGTTTAACTAACATATAAATGAAAAGACAACTAAGGAATGATGCCCCCCATTAAACATAAAGTTTTAGTGAAACTATTTTCTTTTTTTGTTGTTTTTTTCTTTCTTTTTTTATGTGCAGAACAGAATTTTATTGTTGTTGTTGATGCAAAGGAAGAATTGTATTCAGAAGCTAAAAATAATCTGGGAAGAAAAACAAAACAAAACAAAACAAAACAGTGCTCACAGTTTATACTCATTTCCCAGTGTTCCTTTTCTGGATGTAGCTGATTCTGTCCATCACTGATCAATTGGAATTGGACTAGTTCTTCTCTATGTTGAATATATCCACTTCCATCAGAATACATCCTCATACAGTATCATTGTTGAAGTGTATAATGATCTTCTGGTTCTGCTCGTTTCACTTAGCATCAGTTGATACAAGTCTCTCCAAGCCTCTCTGTATTCCTCCTGTTGGTCATTTCTTACAGAACAATAATATTCCATAACATTCATATACCATAATTTATCCAACCATTCTCCAATTGATGGACATCCATTCATTTTCCAGTTTCTAGCCACTATGAAAAGGGCTGCCACAGAAACGTTTTGGCACATACAGATCCCTTTCCCTTCTTTAGTATTTCCTTGGGATATAAGCCCAGGAGTAGCACTGCTGGGTCAAAGGGTATGCACATTTTGATAACTTTTTGGGCATAATTCCAGATTGCTCTCCAAAATGGTTGGATAGTGAAACTATTTTCAAAAATAAAGTTTAGTGCTTTTGAATTGTGAATATAAATTATCTATACATAAAGAAATATGATTCCTTGCAAAAGCCATTATGTTAAATGACTAGTTTGTCTAGTATTTGTTTGTTATACCATGCATTTTTTGATAAAGAATCTTAGATTCAACCATTCTGAAGAACAATCTGGAACTATGCCCAAAGGGCTATAAAACTATGCATACCATTTAACCCAACCATGCCATTATTAGGTTTGTATCACAAGGAAATAATAAAGGAGAGAAAAGGACCCATAAATGCAAAAAATTTTATAAGCAATTTTTTTTGGTGGTAGCAAAGAATTAGAAAATGAGTGCATGCCAATTAATTGGGGAATGGTTGAACAAGTTGTGATATATGAAAGTAATGGAATATAATTGTTCTATGAAAAATAAGAAACAAGCTAATTTTAGAAAGGCCTAGAAAGATTTATGTGAATTGATGCTGAGCAAAACAAGCAGGAATCTATATCATTATCGTCAACTCTGTCATGGTTGCAAGCCAGTAGATCATCAAATTAGCTGTAAGACATCTAACATAAATACAAAAGGAAAATAGTAAACCCCTTATCTCCAGAATAATGGGACCAGAACCAATCAGCACCAGAATTTAATCAGCACTGACATGGCACAGCAACTATTGTCTGAAGAAGTAGCTTGGACAATCTCCCCTTTGGCCCCTTAGCAGAACTCAACCTTTTAAAAAAAAACAAGCAAAAAAAGCTAAAATTACTCTGAGAGGTGAGAGTTTTTATAGAGAAAGAACAGAAGAGATTTAAAACCTTGATAACACTAAAAACAAATCATCTCCAGATGAGGCACCAAATGGTGATATGAATTGGTGGCCATCTCACAAGACTGTCTTGGAAGAATAAAAAAATGATCTTAAAGAAAAATGGGGGGAAAAAATGAAAACTTCACAAGAGAGTCTGGAAAAGGAAACAGAAATTATCTGAAAAAAAAAAAAAAAACTCCTTACCAAATAGATTTATTGAAATGGAAAAAGCAAATAACTCTTTACAAAAAAGATTGACCTGAGGGGTAGGGAGGTGGGAGACAAAGTCAAGATAATGAAGCAGATAGTCTGAACTTCTCTCACAATAATCAGACTAATTTACAAATCCAACCTCTGAATTAGTTCTGGAAATGAGGACCCACGAATATTGAGAGTGCAACAAATTATCAGCAGAAGATAATTTTGAAGATTGCAAGAAAAGGTCCCTTTCAATCCAGCATGGAGAGAAGGAGGTCAAGTGTAAGCTGGCTGAGCACAGACACCAGTGCAGCATTGCAGACCCATGGTAGTGAGACCTCAGTGCAATGGAAAATCTATAGGGAAGAATCTACAGCCCTGTTGGCTACTCTGCCTTGGCTGCAAGTCAGTAGATCAGGAAAGAAGTTATAAAACATCCAACACAAACACAAAAGGTAAAACAGTGAACCTTGAAATGCAAGAATCTCATGGGACCTGTCCATTCCCACCCAGCAATGAGAGTGAGTCAGCACAGCTGCAGCCACTTGTAGAGGAAGGTGCTGCATGTTGAGAAAGGGTGGAAAACGTTCCCTGCCTTAAAAGCATACCTTAAATTAAAAAAAAAATGAGTAATAACACAAAGAGAATTCAGACTATAGACAGTTGTTTTTTTTTTTATGTATTTATTTTTTAAATGTTATTTATAATTTTTTCACAGTATATATGCATGAGTAATTTTTTTTATAATATAATCCCTTGTATTCATTTTTCCAAATTATCCCCTCCCTCCCTCTACTCCCTCCCCTTGATGACAGGCAATCCCATACATTTTACATATGTTACAATATAACCTAAATACAATATATGTGTGTAAATACCATTTTCTTGTTGCACATTAAGTATTAGATTCCTAAGGTATAAGTAACCTGGGTAGATAGACAGTAGTGCTAAAAATTTACATTCACTTCCCACTGTTCCTTCTCTGGGTGTAGTTGTTTCTGTCCATCATTGATCAACTGGAAGTGAGTTGGATCTTCTTTATGTTGAAGATATCCACTTCCATCAGAATACATCTTCATACAACATTGAAGTGTACAGCGATCTTCTGGTCCTATTCATTTCACTCAGCATCAGTTGATGTAAGTCTCTCCAAGCCTCTCTGTATTCCTCCTGCTGGTCATTTCTTACAGAGCAATAATATTCCATAACCTTCATATGCCATAATTAACCCAACCATTCTCCAATTGATGGACATCCATTCATCTTCCAGTTTCTAGCCACTATGAAAAGAGCTGCCACAAACATTTTGGCACATACAGGTCCCTTTCCCCTCCTCAGTATTTCTTTGGGATATAAGCCTAATAGCAGCAATGCTGGATGAAAGGGTATGCATAGTTTGATAACTTTTTGGGCATAGTTCCAAATTGCTCTCCAGAATGGTTGGATTCTTTCACAACTCCACCAACAATGTATTAGTATCCCAGTTTTCCCACATCCCCTACAACATTCATCATTATTTGTTCCTGTCATCTTAGCCAATCTGATAGGTGTGTAGTGGTATCTCAGACTTGTGTTAATTTGCATTTCTGTGATCAGTAGTGATTTGGAACACTCATATGAGTGGATATAGTTTCAATTTCATCATCTGAGAATTGTTTGTTCACATCCTTTAACCATTTATCAATTGGAGAATGGTTTGATTTCTTATATATTAGGGATAGTTCTCTATATATTTTGGAAATGAGACCTTTATCAGAACCTTTAACTGTAAAAATATTTTCCCAATTTGTTACTTCCCTTCTATTCTTGTTTGCATTAGTATTGTTTGTACAGAAACTTTTTAGTTTGATGTAATCAAAATCTTCTATTTTGTCATCAATAATGATCTCTAATTTTCCTCTGGTCATAAATTCCTTCCTCCTCCACAGGTCTGAGAGTTAGACTATTCTCTGTTCCTCTAATCTATTTATGATCGCATTCTTTATGGCTAAATCATGGATCCATTTTGATCTTATCTTGGTATATGGTGTTAAGTGTGGATCCATATCTAATTTCTGCCATACTAATTTCCAGTTTTCCCAACAGTTTTTTTCCAAATAATGAATTTTTATCCCTAATGTTGGTATCTTTGGGTTTGTCAAAGACTAGATTGCTATAGATGTACACTTTTTTGTCCTTTGTATATAATCTGTTCCACTGATCTACCGGTCTATTTCTTAGCCAATACCAAATGGTTTTGGTGACTGCTCCTATATAATATAGCTTTAGATCTGGTACACTTAGACCACTTTCATCTGACTTTTTTTTCATTAGTTCCCTTGCAATTCTCGACCTTTTATTCTTCCATATGAATGTTGTTGTTATTTTTTCTAGATCATTAAAATAGTTTCTTGGGAGTCTGATTGGTATAGCACTAAATAAATAGATTAGTTTAGGGAGTATTGTCATCTTTATTATGTTCACTTGGCCTATCCAAGAGCACTCAATGTATTTCCAATTATTTAAATCTGACTTTATTTTTGTGGCAAGTGTATTGTAACTTTGCTCATATAATTCCTGACTATTCTTTGGTAGATGGATTCCCAAATACTTTATACTCTCAACATTTGTTTGGAATGGAATTTCTCTTTGTATCTCTTGTTGTTGAATTTGTTGGTGATATATAAAAATGCTAAGGAATTGTGTGGATTTATTTTGTATCCTGCAACTTTGCTAAAATTCTGAATTATTTCTAATAGCTTTTTAGCAGAATCTTTGGGGTTCTCTAAGTATACCATCATGTCATCTGCAAAGAGTGATAGTTTGATTTCCTCATTTCTTTGAATCTCTTTCTTGGCTCTTATTGCCGAGACTAGCGTTTCTAGTACTATATTGAATAGTAATGGTGATAGTGGGCAACCTTGTTTCACTCCTGTTCTTACAGGGAAAGGTTCTAGTTTATCCCCATTACATATGATGTTTACTGAAGGTTTTAAATATATGCTTGTTATTATTTTAAGGAATAGTCCATTTATTCCTATACTCTCAAGCGTTTTTAGTAGGAATGGATGTTGGATTTTGTCAAATGCTTTTTCTGCATCTATTGAGATGATCATATGGTTTTTATTAATTTGATTATTAATATGGTCAATTATACTTATAGTTTTCCTAATATTAAACCAGCCCGGCATTCCTGGTATAAATCCTACTTGATCATAGTGTCTTATCCTGGGGATGATTTTCTGAAGTCTTTTTGCTAATATCTTATTTAAGATTTTAGCATCAATATTCATTAAGGAAATTCGTCTATAGTTTTTTTTCTCAGTTTTCAATCGACCGGTTTAGGTATCAGTACCATGTTTGTGTCATAAAAGGAGTTTGGTAGGACTCCTTCATCCCCTATTTTTTCAAATAGTTTATATAAAATTGGGGCTAATTGTTCTTTAAATGTTTGGTAGAATTCACATGTAAATCCATCTGGTCCTGGGGATTTTTTCCTGGGGAGCTGATTAATAGCTTGTTCTATTTATTTTTCTGAAATGAGACTATTTAAGCAATTTGTCTCTTCCTCTGTTAATCTAGGAAGCCTATATTTTTGGAAGTCATCCATTTCATTTAAGTTATCAAATTTATTGGCATAAAGTTGGGCAAAGTAACTCCTTATTATTTCTCTAATTTCCTCTTCATTGGTGGAAAGATCCCCCTTTTCATTTGTAAGACTAACAATTTGATTTTTCTCTTTCCTTTTTCGGATCAGATTTACCAAAGGTTTATCCATTTTATTGGCTTTTTCATAAAATCAACTCTTGGTTTTATTTATTAATTCAATAGTTTTTTTACTTTCAATATTATTGATTTCTCCTTTTAATTTTGTATTTCAAGTTAGATTTTTGGTTGGGGGTTTTTTAATTTGGTCTTTTTCTAGCTTTTTAAGTTGCAGGCCCAATTTGTTAATCTTCTCTTTCTCTATTTTGTTCAAATAAGCCTCTAAAGATATAAAATTTCCCCTTATTATCACTTTAGCTGCATCCCACAGAATTTGGTATGATGTCTCATCATTGTCATTATCTTGGGTGAAATTATTAATTGTTTCTATAATTTGCTGTTTCACCCAGTCATTCCTTAAGATGAGATTATTCAGTTTCCAATTACTTTTTGGTCTATTTACCCCTAACTTCTTACTGAATGTAGCTTTTATTGCAATGTGATCTGAGAAGAAGGCATTTATTATTTCTGCCTTCCTACATTTAATTTTGAGATCTTTATGTCCTAATATATGGTCAATTTTTGTATAGGTTCCATGAACTGCTGAGAAGAAAGTATATTCCTTTCTATCACCAATCAGTTTTCTCCAAAGGTCTATCATACCTAGTTTTTCTAATGTTCTATTTACTTTTTAAAATTTCTTTCTTATTTGTTTTGTGGTTTGATTTGTCTAAATCTGATAGTGCAAGGTTGAGATCTCATACTATTATAGTTTTACTGTCTATTTCTTCTTTCAATTCTCTTAACTTTTCCTTTAGAAAGTTATATGCTATACCACTTGGTGCATATATGTTTAGTATTGATATGGCTTCATTGTTTATGCTACATTTTAACAGGATATAGTTTCCTTCGTTATCTCTTAAATTAGATCAACTTCTGCTTTTGCTTGATCTGTGATAAGGATGGCTACCCCTGCTTTTTTGGCTTTACCTGAAGCATAATAGATTCTGCTCCAACCTTTTACCTTTACTCTGTATGTATCTCCCTGCTTTAAGTGTGTTTCCTGTAAACAACATATTGTAGGGTTCTGACTTTTGATCCAGTTTGCTATCTGTCTCCATTTGATGGGAACATTCATCCCATTCACATTTACAGTTAAAATTACTAATTCTGTATTTCCTGCCATCATATTATCCCCAGATTATGCTTTTTCCCTTGCCCCCCCTGAACCCCTTCACTGATATTTAATTTATAGACCCCCCTTTTGACGCGCAGCCCTCCCTTTTTTTAGTATCCCTCCCCCCTCCTTCCAAGTCCCTTCCCTTATTTCCCTTTTCCTTTTCCCTTTTCCTCTCTCCCCTTTTAATGAGGTGAGAGAGAATTCTCTGAAAAACAAATATATCAATTATTTACTCTTTGAGCCTCTTCTGATGAGAGTAAGATTCACAAAATGTTTCTCCCCCTCTCCAAATTTCCTCAGATATGGTTTATTTTCTATGCCTCTTCCTGGGATGTAGTTTCCGTCTTTTTATCACTCCTTCCCCTTTTTCTGATACTATCCCCCTCTGTTTACTACTCCCCCCTTTTTTCTATCAATAAAATCAAATTATCCATGCGGACTATCTATATATCTACAACAGAGATACAGTTCTCAAGGGTTCTGTGCACCTTTTTCTGTTTCTCTTCAGTCTTGTGGTTGTAGATC
The DNA here is from genome assembly GCF_048593235.1 of Sminthopsis crassicaudata. NCBI lineage: Eukaryota > Metazoa > Chordata > Mammalia > Dasyuromorphia > Dasyuridae > Sminthopsis > Sminthopsis crassicaudata. The sequence continues at coordinate 520,913,854 of NC_133617.1, forward strand.
AAATTTTTTGTTTAAGTCTGGTTTTTTTCTTAGAAACATATGGAATTCCTCTATTTCATTGAATGACCATCTTCTTCCATGGAAAAATAATGCTAAACTTAGCTGGGTTGTTTATTCTTGGTTGCAATACTTGATCTTTTACCTTTTAGAATATCAGGTTCCAGGCCCTTCAATCTTTTAATGTGGAGGCAGCCAGATCTTGAGTGACCCTTATTGTCGCCCCTTGATATTTTAATTGCTTTTTTTCTAGCTGCTTGCAACATTCATTCCTTTGTGTGGTAATTCTGCAGCTTAGCTATTCTGTGGGTTTGTTTTTTTTTTTTAGGGTCTTTTTCAGAAGGTGTTCAATGAATTCTTTCCACGCATATTTTCCCTTCTGTTTCTATTATCTCTGGACAGTTCTCTTTGATGATTTCCTGTAAAATAAAATATAGGCTCTTTTTTTTGTCATAGTTTTAGGGAAGTCCAATGATCCTCACATTATCTCTCCTAGATCTATTTTCCAGGTCTATAGATTTTCCAGTAAGTATTTGACGTTATTCTCCAGCTTTTCTTTTTTTTTTTTTTTTTGTTTTGTTTGACTGATTCTTGGGTTCTCCATGAATCATTCATTTCTATTTGTTCTGTCCTGATTTTTAAGGATTTATTTTCTTCATTCATAGTTTTTAGTTCTTTTTGTATATCCTCAATTGAGTTTTTAAATGAATTATTTTTCTCTATTGAATTTTTTTCCATTTCCCTAATTTTTTTTTAGAGAATTATTTTCTTTTTCCAATTCAGAAATCCTATTTTCTTGAGACTTTTTTATCTTTTCCAATTCAGAAATCCTACTTTCTTGAGAATTTTTTTTATCTTTTCCAATTCAGAGATCCTACTTTCCTGTGATTTTTTAACCTTTTCTAATTCACAAATTTTGTTTCCCTCTATCTCATGTGAATTCTTTATTTTTTCCAACTCAAATTTTCAGAATGTTGTTATTCTCTATCATAGCTTCTCTTTCCTTTCCCCTTTTTTCTTCAAACTCTCTTAATATTTTAATAGTCTCTTCTAGGAGAGAGTTATGTGATGAGGGGCAGGTATTGTTCCCCTTTAGGCTGTTATCTGCTGACTCTCTGCTGTTAACTTCCTCGGGGTTGGATACCCACTTTTTCTCTGTGTAAAAGGAATCAATGGTTCTTCTTTTGCTTTTTACTCATATTTTAAAAATCTTTTGTGGTCAGTTCTTGGGGTAAGAAATTATTTATTTATTAATTTACCAGCTTCCTCCCAGACCAGATGGATGCAGTGGCTCCTGTACCTGAACTAAGAGAGAGCTCTGGGAGAGAGTTCCCCTCCTCCTCCCTGGAAGTGCCTCAGAGGTGATTAGTATGTCTGCAGCTGCGCTATGAGGGTTGCCCAGTGAAGGACCCCGCTGTGTGTCCTAGAGACTTCCCTGAGGTTTAAGACTGAACAGTAAAGGCAACACAAAGCCCAGCCAATGCGTCCTGTGGGGCGTGGATATCAGCAGCTGACGTGAAAAGCCCCTGCACTCAAACTGGTAGTGTCTGCTCAAAAACCGTGGTCCCTATTTAAAAGGTTCCGCTTCTCTGGGACTTCTGAGGCTGAGTTCCACAGCCTCCAGCCAAGCCAGGCACTATGTGAATTAGATGTTGCTTTGGGCTGTGTCCCTGCTTTCAAGTTCTTAACTACTCCAAGGTGAAGCCCTGGACAGCAGAAGTCAGCTGCACAGCCTTGCTGAGATCTGTTAAGTCACTTCCGGATTGGGGTGGTTCTAATATCTGGCTTTATATTTTAAAAAGATTTTATAAGACAGCTGGAAGAAAAATATGGAAAGGAAATGAAAAATTTGCAAGAGAGTTTGGAAAAGGCAACACAGAAACTATCTGAAGAAAATTCACTGAAAATAGGCATAGTGAAATGAAAAAGCATATAACTCATTAAAAGATAAATTTGATAAAATGGAAGAAAACAATTCCCAGAAAAACAGAATTTATGAAGCAAAAAGAGAAAATACATCCTTAAAAAACAGAATTTTGTCAAATGGAAAAAGAAAAAAATTCCATGAAAAACATAATTTTTGAAATGGAAAAAAAAATCCATAGAACAAAACAACTCATTTAAAAACTCAATTGGATAAATACAAAAAAGAAGTAAAGAAAATGTAAATGAAGAAAATAACTCACTAAAATTCAGAACTGAACAAATAGGAAATAGATGACTCAATGAGACATCAAGAATCAATCAAGAAAAGAAATAAAAATTGAAAAAATTGAAAAAATGTAAAATACCTACTTAGAAAAATAACTAACCTGGAAAATAGATCTAGGAGAGACAACCCAAGGATTATTGGACTTCTGGAAAACAATAATGAAAAAAAAGAGCTTAACTCTATTTTTCAGGAAATCATCAAAGAGAACTGCCCTGGTGTCATAAAATCAAAAGGTAAAATAGCCATTGAAAAAATTCACCATGCACCTCCTGAAAGCGACCCCAAAATTAAAACTCCAAGGAATAGTGTGGCTAAATTTCAGAACTATGGGACAAAGAAAAAAATATTACAAGCAGCCAGAAAAACAAAAAACAAACAAAAAAACAAAAATCAAATACAAAGAAGTCAAAATAAGGATTACCCAGGACCCAGCGACCATTTAGACCTGAAGGGTAAAGGAACTTGGAACAAAGCCAAGAATAAATTATCCCACCAAAATGAGCATTTTATTTCAGGGAAGAAGATAGAGATTTAATGAAACAAGTACATTCCACTTATTTCCGATGAAAAAACTAGAGCAAAACAAAAAATGTGACCTCCAAATGTAGAACTCAATAGAAGCATTAAAAGGTAAATGAAAAGAACTCACTGGAACCATTCCCAATAAGATCAGGAGTGAAACAAGGTTGCCCACTATCACCATTACTATTCAATATTGTATTAGAAATGATAGCTTTGGCAATAAGAGTGGAGAAAGAGATAAAAGGAATTAGAGTAGGTAATGAGGAAACCAAATTATCACTCTTTGTTGATGATATGATAGTATATTTAGAGAACCCCAGAGATTCTACTAAAAAGCTATTAGAAATAATCCACACCTTTAGCAAAATTGCAGGATACAAACTAAGCCCACATAAATCATCAGCATTCTTATATATAACTAACAAAATGCAATAGAGTTACAAAGAGAAATTCCATTTACAGTAACTATTGATAGTATAAAATATTTAGGAATCTATTTTCCAAGGGAAAATCAGGAACTATATGAGCAAAATTACAAAATAATTTCCTCACAAGTTAACTCAGATCTAACCAGTTGGAAAAATATTAAATGCTCTTGATTAGGGCGAGCAAATATAATAAAGATGACAATACTACCTAATCTATTTATTTAGGTCTATACCAATCAGACTCCCAAAAAACTATTTTAATGACCTAGAAAAAATAACACAAAGTTCATATGGGAAAACAAAAGGTCAAGAATTTCAAGGGAACTAAGGAAAAAAAATCAAATGAAGGTGCCCTAACTGTACCAGATCTAAAATTATATTATAAAGCAGTGGTTACCAAAACCATTTGGCTAAGAAATAGACTAGTTGATCAGTGGAATGGGTTAGGTTCAAAAGACAAAATAGTCAATAACTTTAACAACCTAGTGTTTGACAAACCCAAAGACCCCAGCTTTAGGGATAAGAATTCACTGTGTGACAAAAACTGCTGGGAAAATTGAAAATTACTATGGCAGAAACTAGGCATTGACCCCCACTTAACACCATACACCAGATTAGGTCAAAATGGGTTCATGACCTGGGCATAAAGAATGAGATTATAAATAAATTAGAAGACCATAGGATAGTTTACCTCTCAGATGGTGGAGGAGGAAGGAATTTATGACCAAAGAAGAACTAGAGGTCATTACTGATCACAAAATAGACAATTTTGATTATATCACATTGAAAAAAAGTTTTTTGTACAAACAAAACTGATGCAGACAAGATTAGAAGGGAAGCAATACACTGTGAAAACATTTTTACACTCAAAGGTTCTGATAAAGGCCTCATTTACAAAATATATAGGATATTGACTCTAATTTATAAGAAATTAAACCTTTCTCCAATTGATAAAATGGACAAAGGATATAAACAATTCTCAGACAAAGAAATTGAAACTATTTGTAGCCATATGAAAAGATGCTCCAAGTAATTATTAATCAGATAAATGAAAATTAAGACAACTCTGAGATATCACTACACACCTATCAGATTGGCTAGAATGACAGGGAAAGATAATGCTGAATGTTGGAGGGGATGTGGGAAAACTGAGACACTGATACATTGTTGGTGGAATTGTGAACACATCCAGCCATTCTGAAGAGCAATTTGGAACTATGCTCAAAACGTTATCAAACTGTGCATACCTTTTGATCCAGCAGAGTTATTACTGGACTTATATCCCAAAGACATCTTAAAGAAGGGAAAGGCACCTGTGTGTTCAACAGTTTGTAGCAACCCTCTTTGTTGTGGCCAGAAACTGGAAATTACATGGATACCCATCAATTGGAGAATGGCTGAATAAATTGTGGTATATCAATGTTATGGAATATTATTGTTCTCTAAGAAATAACCAGCAGGAGAGACTTGCATGAACTGATGTTGAGTGAAATGAGCAAGACCAGGAGATAATTATATACTTCAACAACAATAGTACATGATAATTAATTCTGATGGATGTGCCCCTCTTCAACAATGAGATGAACCAAATCAGTTCCAATAGAACAGTAATTAATTGAACCAGCTAAACCCAGAGAAAGAACTCAGGGAAATTGAGTGTGAACTACGTCATAGAGTTCCCAATCCCTCTATTTTTTGTCTGCATCCATTTTTGATATCCTTTACAAGTTAATTGTACACTATTTCCAAGTCCGATTATTTTTGTAGAACAAAATAATTGTATGGATATGTATACATATATTATATTAACAAAAACTTTAACATATTTAACATGTATTGGTCTACCTACCATATGGGGGAAGGTGTGGGGGAAAGGAGAGGAAAAATTGAAACAAAAGATTTTGTCACTGTCAATCCTGAAAAATTACCCATGCATATATCTTGCAAATAAAAAGCTATTATAAAAAGAAAGAAAGAAAGACAGAAAAAAAAGAACTCTTTGAGAACTGCATTTCTGTTATGGGTATACATAGAGAGTGCATGAATAATCTAATTTTACTGTTATAATATAACAAAGAAACTAGAGCTAGAAAAGGGGTTGTACTAAAAAAAAGAGGGGGGAAATAGAGCTAAAAATGAAGGAAAATACATTCAGAAAGAGGCAAAGAAAACCTCTTATGATGGAAGGGAAAAAGGGAGAGGGGTGAACACTGTGAATCTTACTATCATCAGATTTTGCTCAAAGAGGAAATATTAGACATATTTGGTGCCACTGAGAAAGTTATACAAAAGTAGCAGGGGAAAAGGGAAAAGGAAAGAGGCAGCCTAAATAGAAGAGAAAACAGAAATTGTAGGAGAAAAGTATAAGAAAGGTGGAGGGACTCTGGGAGGGACTCTAAAGGGGAAGGGCTGCTTGAGGTAATTGGTGCTCATAAGTAAAATATTGGTGAGAAAGGAAAGGGGAAAATGAAAGAGAAAAGTATAATTTGTGGTTAATAAGATGGCAGGATATAGAGAATTAGTAGTATTAACTATGAATGTGAATGGGATGAATTCTCCTTTAAAGCAGAAGTGGATAGCAGACTGAAGTAAAAGCCAGAATCCTACAGTATGTTGTTTAAAAGAAATACATTTTAAATAGAGTGATACACACAGAGTAAAGGTAAAAGACTAGAGCAGAATCTATTATGCTTCAGGTGAAGTAAAAAAAAAAAAAAAAAAAAAAAAACAGACGTAGTAACCATCCTGATCTCAGACCAAGCAAAAGCAAAAATTGATCTAATTAAAAGATATAAGGAAGGAAACTATATCTTGTTAAAGGATAACATAGATAATGAAGCAATATCAATATTAAACATATATGCACCAAGTATTATGGCATCTAAATTCCTAAATGAGAAGTTAAGAGAATTGCAAGAAGAAATAAAGAGCAAATTGTACTAGTGGGTGATTTCAACCTTGCTCTCTCAGAACTAGATAAATCAAACCACAAAATAAATAAAAAAGAAGTTAAAGAGGTAAATAGAATACTAGGGGAAAAAAACAGGTATGATAAATCTTTGGAGAAAATTGAATGGAAACAGAAAGGACTACACTTTCTTCTTAGGGATTCCTGGAATCTATACAAAAATTGACCATATATTAGGACATACATACTAAAAAATCAAATGCAGAAAGGTAGAAAAAGTAAATGCATTTTTTTTCAGATCATAATCCAATAAAAATTATATTCAATAAAAGTCAGGGGAAAATAGACCAAAAAGTAATTAGGAACTAAATAATTTCATCTTAAAGAATGAATGGGTGAAACAGCAAATCAGAGACCCAATTAATAATTTCATCCAAGAAAATAACAATAATGAGACAACATACCAAAATTTGTGGGATGCAACCAAAGCAGTAATAAGGGGAAATTTTATATCTCTAGATGCTTACTTGCATAAAATAGAGAAAGATAAGATCAATGAATTGGGCTTGCAACTTAAAAAAACTATAAAAAGTGCTAATTAAAATCAAATACCAAACTTGAAATTCTAAAAATAAAATTAGAGATTAATAAAATTGAAACTAAAAATCTATTGAATTTATAAATAAAACTGAGTTGATTTTATATTTAAAAAAACAACAGAATAGATAAATCTTTAGGAAATTTCATTAGAAAAAAGAAAAAGGCAAATCAAATTGTTAGCCTTAAGAATGAAAAGGAAGAACTTTCCACCAATGAAAAGAAAAATTAGAACCATAATTAGGAGTTTCTTTGCTCAACTTTTTGACAATAATTTTGATAACTTAATTGAAATACCTACAAAAACATAAATTGCCATGATTAACAGAAAAATAAATAAATTACATAAATAGTGCCATTTAGAAAAAAAGTAGAACAAGCTATTACTCGACTTGCTAAGAAAAAATTCCCAGAATCAGATGAATTTACATGTGGATTCTACCAAACATTTAAAGAACAACTAAATACTATGTATTTACTATGTACTTTGTACATACTATGGATGTACTATGTAAATATTATGTAAACACTTTATACTATGTACAACATACATGTAAACTATGTATACTATGTAAAACATTTTTTTAAATTCATTTTATGACACAGATGTGGTACTCATACCTAAACCAGGTAGGATGAAAACAGACAAAAAAAAATTAGACCAATGTCTCTAATGAATATTGATGCAATAATATTAAATTAAATATTAGCAAAGAGATTACAGAAAATCATACCTAGGATAATGTACCATGAACAAGTAGGGTTTGTACCAGTAATACGGGGCTGGTTCAATATTAGGAAAACTATTAGTATAATTGACTATATCCATAACCAAATTAACATAATCATAGGATTATCTCAATAGATGCAGAAAAGCCATTTGATAAAATCTAACACATATTCCTATTAGAAACACCAGAGAGTACAGAAATAAATGGGCTTTTCCTTAAAATAGTGAGGAGCATCTATTAAAAACTATCAGCAAGCATCATGTATTATAGGGATAAACTAGAACTAATCCCAACAAGATCAGGGGGGAAACAAGTTTGCCCGCTATCACCATTACTATTCAATATTTTATTTAAAATGCTAATTTTGGCTTTAAGAGATGAAAAAGAGATTTTAAAAAATTAAAATAGGTAATGAGGAAAGTAAATTATTACTCTTTGCAGATAATATGATGGTATGCTTAGAGAACCCTAGAGATTCAACTAATAAACTATTAGAAATAATCTACAAATTTAACAAAGTTGCAGGATACAATATGAATACACATAAATGATGAGCAATTTTATACATCACTAACAAAATCCAACAGCAAAGAGATACAAAAGAAATTCCATTCAAAATAACTGTTGATAGGATAAAATATTTGGGGATCTATCTGCCAAGGGAAAGTTAGGAACTATATGAGCAAAATTACACTTTCCACACAAGTATTTTACTGACCGAGGAAAAATAACAACAAAATTCTTCTGGAAGAATAAAAGTTCAAGAATTTCAGGGGAATCAGTGAAAAGAAAAGCAAATGAAGCTCTAACAGACCTAAAAGTATATTGTAAGTAGTGGTCATCAAAACCATTTGGTATTGACTAAGAAATAGAGTTAGTTGCAAGGGAACTAATGAAAAAAAAGTCAGAGGAAGGTAGTCTAAGTGTACCTGATTTAAGGCTATATTATATAGCAGCAGTCACCAAAACCATTTGGTATTGGCTAAGAAATAGACTAGTTGATCAGTGGCATAGGTTAGGTTCACAGGGCAAGATAGTGAATAAAAATAGCAATCTAATCTTTGACAAACCCAAAGATCCCAAATTTTGGTATAAGAATTCATTATTTGACAAAAACTGCTGGGAAAACTGGAAATTAGTATGGCAGAAACTAGGCATGGACCCACACTTAACACCACATACTAAGATTAGATCAAAATGGGTCCAAGATTTAGGCATAAAGAACGAAATCATAAATAAATTGGAGGAACATGGGATGGTTTACCTCTCAGACTTGTGGAGGAGGAAGGAGTTTGTGTCCAAGGGAGAACTAGAGATCATTATTGATCACAAAATAGAACATTTTGATTACACCAAATTAAAAAGTTTCTGCACAAACAAAACTAATGCAAACAAGATTAGAAGGGAAGTAACAAATTGGGAAAAAAAATTTTTACAGTTAAAGGTTCTGATAAAGGCCTCATCTCCAAAATATACAGAGAATTGACTTTAATTTATAAGAAATCAAGCCATTCTCCAATTGATAAATGGTCAAAGGATATGAACAGACAATTTTCAGATGATGAAATTAAAACTATTTCCACTCATATGAAAGAGTGTTCCAAAGCACTATTGATCAGAGAAATGCAAATTAAGACAACTCTGAGATACCACTACACACCTGTCAGATTGGCTAAGATGACAGGAACAAATAACGATGAATGTTGGAGAGGCTGTGGAAAAACTGGGACACTGATGCATTGTTGGTGGAGTTGTGAAAAAATCCAACCATTCTGGAGAGTAATCTGGAATTATGCCCAAAAAGTTATCAAAATGTGCATACCCTTTGACCCAGCCATACTACTACTGGGCTTATATCCCAAGGAAATACTAAAGAAGGGAAAGGGACCTGTATGTGCCAAAATGTTTGTGGCAGCCCTTTTCATAGTGGCTAGAAGCTGGAAGATGAATGGATGTCCATCAATTGGAGAATGGTTGGGTAAATTATGGTATATGAATGTTATGGAATATTATTGTTCTATAAGAAATGACCAACAGGAGAAATACAGAGAGGCTTGGAGAGACTTACATCAACTGATGCTAAGTGAAACGAGCAGAACCAGAAGATCATTATGCACTTCAACAATGATACTGTACAAGGATGTATGCTGATGGAAGTGGATATCTTCAACATAGAGAAGAGCTAATCCAATTCCAATTAATTAATGATGGACAGAATCAGCTACACCCAGAAAAGGAACACTGGGAAATGAGTGTAAACTGTTATTTTTACCTTCTGAATCCAATTCTTCCTGTGCAACAAAAAAATTCGGTTCTACACACATACATTGTATCTAGAATATACTGTAATATATTTAACATGTATAAGACTGCCTGCCATCTGGGGGAGGGGGTTGGGAGAGGAAGGGAAAAAATCTGAATAGAAGTAAGTGCAAGGGATAAAATTGTAAAAAAATTACCCATGCATATGTACTATCAAAAAAAAGTTATAATTATAAAATAAAATAAAAATTAAATTAAAATTAAAAAAAAAGAAATAGAGTTAGGCAATCAGTGGAATAAATTAGGTTTACAGGACAAAATAATCAATGTCTATAGTAATCTAGTGTTTGACAAGCCCAAAGACCCCTGCTTTGGGGATAAGAATTCAATATTTGACAAAAATTTCTGTAAAAATTGGAAACTAGTATGGCAGAAACTAGCATTGACCCACACCTAACATTGTATACCAAGATAAGGTTGAAATGGATTCATGATGTAGACATAAAGAATATTATAAACAAATTAGAAGAACATAGGATAGTTTACCTCTCAGATATATGGAGAAGGAAGGAATTTGTGGCCAAAGAACTAGAGATCATTATTGATCAGAAAATAAATAAATTTGATAATATTACATTAAAAAGGTTTTGTACAAACAAAATTAATTTAGATAAGATTAGGAGGGAAATAATAAACTGGGAAAACATTATTACATCCAAAAGATCTGATAAAGGCCTCATTTCTAAAATATACCAAATTGACTCAAATTTATAATAGTTCAAACTATTCTCCAATTGATAAATGGTCAAAGAATATGGACAATTTTCAGAAGAACAAATTGAAACTATTTCCAGTCACATGAAAATGTGCTCCAAAGAACTATTGATAAGAGAAATTGACATGGCTCTCTTTAACAATGAGATAATTCAAACAAGTTCCACTTGTTCAGGAATAAAGAGAGACATTTATACCCAGAGAGAGTACCATGGGAACTGAATGTGGAACACAACATAGCATTCTCACTCTCTCTGTTGTTTTTTGCTTGTATTTTGGTTCCTTTCATAGCTGTTTTCTTCCTTCTTGATCTGATTTTATTTGTGCAGCAAGATAATAGTATAAATATTTATCCATGTATTCAATTTAGCATATATTTTAACATATTTAATGTATTGGACTACCTGCAATCTAGGGGAGTGGGTATGGGAAGGAGGGGATAATTTGTAACAGAAAGCTTTCCAATGGAAATGTTAAAAAATCATCTATGCATGTGTTTTTTAAATAAAAAGCTTTAATAAAAAAATAGATTGATGAAATAGGAAAAGCATATAACTCCTTACAAAATAGATTTGATAAAATGGTAAAATAAAACAATTCCTTGAAAACAGAATTTGTAAAATAAAATAATAATCCATTGAACAAAACAACTCATTTAAAAATTCAATTGGCCAAATACAAAAAGAGCTTAAAAAGGTAAGCAAAATAAATCATTAAAATTTGGAAATTAACAAATGGAAATGAATTACTCAATGAGACATCAAGGATCAGTCAAACAAAACACACAAAAAAAATGGAAAAAATAGAAGAAAATGTAAAATACCTTATTGGAAAAAATAACTAACCTAGAACAGATCTAGGAGAGACAATCTAAAGATTATTGGACTTCTCAAAATCCATGATGTGAAAAAGAGCTTTGACATCATCTTATAAGAAAACATAAAATAAACCTGCTCTAAAGTCCTACAACCAGAGTGTAAAATACCCATTGAAAGAATTCTTCAATCAACTCTTGGAAAAGACCCCAAAATAAAAATTCCACAGAATATCATAGCTAAATTTCAGAATTATTGGAGCAGGGAAAAAATATTTCAAGCAGTCAGAAAAAAACAATGCAAATATCAAGGTGTCACAATCTGAATTACTCAGTTTCCACCTTAAAGGATTGAAGGGCCTGGAATCTGATATTCTGAAAGACAAAGGAACTTGGATTGCAGACAAGAATTAACTATTGAGCAAAACTGTCTTTTAGGGAAGAAAATGGACATTCAATGATACAGGTGAATTTCATTTATTTCTGATGAAAAGATAAAACTAAATAAAAATTTTGATCTCTAAATACAGGACTCAAGAGAAGCATAAAAAAGTAAAAAGGAAATAACTTTTAAGAACTATAACTGTTATGGGTATACTTAGAGAGTGCAGGTATAATTTGATTTTATTGTGATAATGTAAAAGAGAAACTAGATTTGGAAAGGGGAATGTATCAGAAAAAGAGGAGAATTCAGGTAAAATGAGGTAAATTACATCTCATGAAAAGACAAAAAGACCTATTATAATTTAGGGAAAGAAGGAAAGGGGAGGAACATTGTGCGAATCTTACTCTCTTCAAATTTGTCTCAAAGAAAGAATAGTAGGCATATTTGGCTTCAAAGAAAAACTTGTCACACCCTATAGGGAAATGGAAGTGGAAAAATATAAGAAAGAGAGAGGGGGCTGTAAAAGGGGAGGGCTATTTGAAGAGGTGGTTATCAGAGAGGGAAAAGGGGAAATTAAAGAGAAAACCATAGCTTGGGATAAATAAGATGGCGAGAAATACATGAATGGGATGAACTCTCCCATAAAATAGAAGCATATAGAAGACTGGATTAAAAGCCAGAATTCTACAATGTGTTGCTTAGAAGAACCACATTTAAAACAGAGAGACACATACAGAGTAACGGTAAAAGGCTGGAACAGAATATATTATGGTTCAGGTGAAGTAAAAAAAAAAAAAAAAAAAAAAAAAAGCAGGGTAGAAATCCTGATCTCAGATCAAGCAAAAGCAAAAATAGATCTAACTAAAAGAGATAATGACTATATCCTATTAAAAGGTATAGATAATGAAGTAAAAGTAATACTAAATATTTATGCACCAAACAGTACAGCTTTCAGATTCTAAGAGGAACAGTTAAGAGAGGTGGAAGTAGTATTAGACAAACTATACAAATAGGTGATCTCAACCTTGCTCTCACAGATCTAGATAAATCAAACTACAATATAAATAAGAAAGAAGTTTAGAAGGTAAATAAAATTTTAGAACAGTTACAAATGATAGATATTTAGAGAAAATTGAATGGATATAGAAGAGCGTATCCATTGGTTCATGGAACCCATACAAAAATTGACCATGTATTAGGGCATAAAAAACTCAAAATCTAATGCAGAAAGGCAGGAATAGTAAATGAATCTTTTTCAGATCATTATGCAATAACAATTTCATGTAAAAAAGAGCCAGGAAAAAATAGACCAAAAATTATTTGGAAACTAAATCACCTGATCCTAAAGAATGAGTGGGTGAACAAACTAATATTTGACTTTATCTTTCTAGTCAATTGTACTATTTTTGCCTTGACTTGATAGTTTTGGAATGTAGTTATAATGTTTCTTGGAGTTTTTATTTTAGTATCTCTTTCTTGAAGTGATCAATGGATTCTTTCAATGTCTATTTTGCCCTTTGGTCCCAGGACATCAGAATAGTTTTCTTCAATAATTTCTTGAAAGAAGCTGTTCAATTTCTCCTGTTGATTGTGGCTTTTAGATAGTTCAATGATTCTAATATTTTATTTCCTATGTCTGTTTTTCTGGCCAGCCATTTTTCCCATTAGGTATTTAATTTTTTCTTCCATTTTTTTCTTTTGAATTTGTTTGATTTTTGATGTCTCTTAGAGTCATTAGCTTCCACTTGTCCAATTCTAACTTTTAAGGTATTGTTTTCCTCAACTAACTTTTGCATTTTCTTTTCCTTTTTGCCAATTGTTCTCATTGTCTTCATTGGATTTTGGTATCTCTTTTTGCCTTTTGGCCATTCTACTTTTTAAGCAGTTGTCCAAGATGTTGACTCTTTTTTTTTTCCATAATTCTTTTGCATTACATTTCTTTCTCGGTATTTGTCTTCTACCTCTCATATATGATTTCAAGCTCTTTTCTGAGCTCTTCCATGAGTTCTTTCTGGGCTTGAGATCTGTTTAGTCTTGGGATTTTTCTCATCGGTATTTGACATTGTTTTTCTCTTTTGAATTTGTATCTTGGTTTTCTTTGTATCCATAATAACTTTCTATGGTTGGATTCTTTTTAATTTTCATATTTTAGGTCTTTTAGCTTTGTGATTTTTTTCTGAGAGTAAAAGGAGTGCTATTAGAGGCTTCTTTGTGCCAGTGGCTGCAGTCCCTAGTTGTTTATATGTAGGTGCATCAAGTTGCCCTATGTTCTATAGGAAACCCTTATGTCTGCTTATGTTCAGAGGGGGTGCAGTGGGAAGTGGCTGACACTGCTGGAAGCTTCAGTGTTATGGCACCTTTCCTGGTGCTGAATTGAGGTTCCAGTGGTAATATTTCATGTGTGCTAAGGTCTGGTGGGATGTATCTTCATTTCTCTAATTCTACACTGAAACACATGGCAGTCTGGTCTTTAGAGGCTGCTTGTTTGCCAGAAACTATATTAGTAGATTAGCTGGCTACTTGTTTACCTAGGGCTGTGATGAAGAACATATTAGTCTGATCACTGGAAGATGCCCCTTTGCACAGGGCTGTGACAAACACTTGGAGATATGGACAATGTCGGGTATCTATCTGCTCAGGGCTACACTGAAGCAAGTGTTGGTTTGGATGCCTAAAGCTGTTCTGAAGCACATGGTGGCTTGATCTTTGCATGATGCCTATTTGTCCAGAGCCATGTTAAAGCATGTGGAGATTGGCTACTAGAGAATGCCTGTTTGCCTAGGACTGCACCAAATCATGTGATTTTTTTTTCTACAGCTGCACTCAGCAGTCACCCTTTTCTATGTTAAGGCATAGAGGGGTAGAAAAGGGGAGGAGGTCCTGGCATTCATTTGTTTCATCATTCTGAGGTTCAGTATATCTTTCTGGTTTGCTAAGTTGGGGTTTGCTGCAAATTCACTGTGAAGCTTCCTGTTCTGGTCCATGAACCTGCTTTACTTAAGTGAGATGATCCCTTCATAGGAATTTTTCAAAATTTACCCTGTCTCTTTGCCTGTTCTTCTGTTCCAGGACCTGTCTTGAAATGCTATTATATGGTTATCCAGCACTAAACATGGAAGATTTATAGTGATTCGCTGCTTGCTTCATGCATTATCTTGGGTACTAGAAGTCTAAATTTTGTTTTATATTCCAGATGTCTTCCACAAAGTAGACATTCAAATATTTAAGTTAGTGAATTAAAGCAATAAATAAATTTTAAAAGATGGGTACACGATAATATGTTTATGTCATTAAACACAAAAAAGCAAATGGGAATAAAAATGAAAAGCAATAGAAATAACATGCCTAATAGACTGGACTGAAATCCAAATAAGGTACATCTTCTTAAGGGTATTAATAGATAAAACTGATAGGAATAAAAAAAAAAACAGAAAAAAACATATTAAAAGTTCCATAAAATATATTTCTGTCTCTTGAATTAAAAAATGTTGGTATTCAGAATGTTATATAAAAATGAAAAGGCAGTTAAGGAAAATGAAGTTGGGAAGAATAATTGGAAAAATCTAGGTACAAACTGAAGAAATTTCTCACACTAGAGGACATTCTCAATGAAACTGATGATAATTCAAAAGATAAAAGCCTAACAATTTATATACATACATCTGTATGTCTGTGTCCTTGTGTGTGTGTGTATGTGTGTGTGTGTGTTTGTGTATGTTTGTGTGAATGCTTACTTTCCAGATTATTACATGGAGATTATTGGCCAAACACATTAAGTTAGTTCATTAGTATTTCTATCTCAGACAGACCCAGCAGTTACAAATCCTTTAAAAATGCATGGCAATTTACATTTGAAAATTTTCACCCTGCTCTCCATACAATGAATTCCTCATCCTACCTTCCCAGTGTAAAGATACAACTTTCTAAAATCAAACACCAAGGGATTGCTTTATATTTGAAAAATCTTTTAACATCACAAAGTTGTAGAAAAACTAAAGAAGAGACAAAAGAGAGTTAAATGTGGATAAAAGAAGACTGTAAATTATTTACAACTGAGGAGCACTCGTGACAATATCACTAGTGATAATATCAAGGAAATCTATTATTGAAAAAGGTAATGGACTAATCATGAAATATGAAAAAAGAAGTAAGAGATGGTGAGCCTCAGTGTGTAGCTGATGCTTAGGAAATATAAAAAAAGCAAAAAGAAGGGGAACAAATAAAAGAGAAGATAAAAGAAATATATATATATATATATGTGTGTGTACATATATGTATAGATAAAAATAGATTCAGATATATGGAAATTTGTATTTCAAAAGCATGTACTTTGTAGAGAATTTATGAAAATTCAGACAGTGCCAGCACAGTGTAGATCAGAGTAAACATTTCTCTTTTTTCTTTCTTTCTTTTTTTTTATTAAAGCTTTTTATGTACAAACATATGCATGGGTAATTTTCCCAATATTGACTCTTGAACAACTTTTTGTTCCAAATTTTCCTCCTCTTCCTCCCATCCCCTCCCTTAGCTGGCAGATAGTCCAATACATATTATGTTGAAATACATGTTAAATCCAATATATGTATTCATATTTATACAGTTATCTTGATGCATAAGACAAATCAGTTAAAGAAGAAAGAAAAAGAAAAATCAAGAAAAACAAAATTCAAGCAAATAACAACAAAAAGAGGGAGAATGCTATGTTGTGTTCCACATTCTGTTTCCATCTCTGGGTGGAGATGGCTTTCTTCATCAATGAACAAGTGGAACTGGTTTGAATCATCTCTTTGTTGAATAGAGCCAAGTCCATCAGAATTGATTGTCATATACTCATGTTGTTGCCTTGTATAATGATCTCCTGGTTCTGCTCATTTCACTTAACTCATTTCACTCATTTCACTTCATGTATGTCTCTCCAAGTCTCTCTGAAATAATCCTGCTGTTCATTTCTTACAGAACAGTAGTATTCCATAGCATTCGTATACCATAATTAATTCAGCCATTCTCCAATTGATAGACATATACTCAGTTTCCAGTTTCGAGCCACAAGCTGCCACAAACATTTTTGAATGTGTGAGTCCCTTTCTCTCCTTTAAATTCTCTTTGAGATATAGGCACAGTAGAAATACTGCTAGGACAAAGGGTATGCAGAGTTTGATAACTTTTTGATCATAATTCCCAAGTGTTCTCCAGAATGGTTGGATCCATTCACAGTTCCACCAATAATGTATCAACGACCTAGTTTTCCCACTCCCCTCCAAAATTTGTCATTATCTTTTTTTGTCATATTAGCGAATCTGACAGGTATGTAGTGGTATCACAGAGTTGTCTTAATTTGCATTTCTCTGTTAAAATAGTGATTTGGAGCACCTTTACATGTAGCTACAAATAGTTTCAATTTCTTCATCTGAAAATTGTCAATTCATATCCTTTGACCATTTATCAATTGGATAATGGCTTGAAAGGTTATAAATTTGAGTCAATTCTTAATATATTTTAGAAATGAAGTCTTTATCAGATCCTTTGGATGCAAAAATGTTTTCCCAATTTATTGCTTTTCTTCTAATCTTGTCTACATTAGTTTTGTTTGTACAAATACTTTTTAACATAATATAATCAAAATTATCTATTTATGATCAATAATGATCTATAGTTCTTTTGTAGTCACAAATTCCTTCCTCATCCATAAATCTGAGAGGTAAATTATACTATGTTCTTCTTGTTTATCATATCATTCTTTATGTATAGATCATGAACCCACTTCGACTTTATCTTGGTATATGGTGTTAGTTGTGGGTCTATGCCTACTTTCTGCCATACTAGTTTCCAATTTTCCTACCAGTTTTTGTCAAATACTGAATTCTTGTCCCAAAAGTTAGGGTCTTTGGGTTTGTCAAGTACTAGATTGTTAAAGTCATTAGCTATTTTGTTCTGTGAACCTAACCTATTCCACTGATAAACTTCCTTTTTTCTTAGCCAGTACCAAATGGTTTTGATGGCTGCTGCTTTATAATATAGTTTTAGATCTGGTACATCTTGACCAAATTCATTTGCATTTTTGTTCATTAATTCCTTTGAAATTCTTGACATTGTGTTATTCCAAATGACTTTTTTGTTATTTTTTTTTAGTTCAGTAAAATAGTTTCTTGAGAGTTTGATTGGTATAGCACTAAATAAATAGATTAGTTGCATGAGTATTGTCATCTTTATTATATTTTCTTGACCAATCCATGAGCATTTGATATTTTTTCCAATTTCTTAGATCTGACTTCATTTGTGTGGAAAGCGTTTTGTAGTTTTGCTTATATTGTTCCTGACTTTCCCTTGGCAGATAGATTCCCATTATATTAGCAAAACTTATTTTAATTGGAATATATCTTTGTATCTCTTGCTGTTGAATTTTGTTAGTGATGCATAAGAATGCTGATAATTTATGTGGATTTCTTTGGATGCTGAAACTTTGCTAAAGTTGTGGATTATTTCTAGTAGGTTTTTAGTTGATTCTTTGAGGTTCTCTAAGTATGTCATCTGCAAAGAGTGATGATTTGGTTTCCTCATTACATACTCTAATTTCTTTAATCTCTTTTTCTTCTCTTATTGCCAAGAGTAGCATTTCTAATACAATACTGAATAGCAATGGTGATAGCAGGCAACCTTGTTTCACCTCTGATCTTATTGGGAATGGTTCTAGGTTTTTCCCATTACATAGGATGCTTGCTGATGGTTTTAAATACATGCTACTGACTATTTTAAAGAAAAATCCATTTATTTTTATACTCTCTAGTGTTTTTAATAGGAATGGGTGTTGGGTTTTATCAAATGTTTTTCTGTATCTATTGAGATAATCATATGTTTTGGTTAATTTGTATATTGATATCATCAATTATGCTAATATATATATATTTAAATATTGAACCAGCCCTGCATCATTTTTACAAATCCTACTTGATTGTGGTGTATTATCCTAGGTGTAGAGGGCTGAAACACTGAAAAGGTGTGCTTGAATCAGACAACAGAGCACTTATTGCTGATTATGTATTTGATGTGAAATAATGGCTTTATAAGCATATATTTAGATGATATGGTAATATGATGACTCTCCTCATGATTGGCACTTGCTGAATGGGTGGTGGTGATGTAATTGCAGGCAAGGATAGGAGGACTGAGGGAGAGAGGTCAGGGTCACTTGGCTGTAGGACAGGGAACAGAGAGGCTGGAGACTCCAAACTCAAGAATCCAGGATACATCTTTGGCAAGCCACATAGCCCCAACGTGGACTAAGGACTTGCAAAAAGCTAGATAGTAATTTCAGTGAAGAAGTCCCTGTGACCAGGATGTAGGCTAAGTATTAAAAAAGAAAAGCAGGAAACTTTTTTAAGGGCTGAAATGGGACAGCTATTAGGAAAAGAGCCTCCCCCAACCCTACCTTCACCCCCCTCACCCCTACCCCTACCCCTATGGAGCTCTATACAAAGCACACTTAGGTTAACAAAGAGACACAGGTTTGCTTATAACTTGGGAGCAGATTGATGAACTCTTAGAAACATTGGAATACACATCCCATTGGCTCTCCAATGAAGATGAAATAGAGGCAGATAATTGGAAACTAGTATAAGAGCAACTAAGTGAATATTACAATGATAATGGTCCTGATACAGTTTCTAAGAAAACATTCCATATATATGATATAATGCAATTGGCCTTAAAGAATCCACAAGTTCTAAGAGAAAAAAAAGTTTTAAGGAGAAAAGGCAGACAAGGAAGTGTGAGGAGAAAGAGGAAGCGAAGGAGGAGGGTACTGATGAAATCATCTAAAGGTATGGGGAGTTGAGTGAATTTAAAGGTGTGATGATTCTCATTCTCACAGATCAGCTTTACTTCTGCCTACACCCAAGCAGGCTCTTGACTCTCCCACATCATCTTCATCTTCCTTTTGGAGGGAGGAGAAGGAGTGGAAAGGACATTGATATCACCAGCACCTTCCCCCAACCACCCTTCCCATGACTGGATTGCAAAAGGCACTACTTAAAGTCAAAAAGGAAGGGCAGAATACAGCTGATTTGAGAATAGAAACTTATCCTGTGATTGAACAGCTTAACTCTTCAGGTCAAGAAAAAAGAAGATATACTTCTTTTAATCTAGAAATTGGGAAAGATTTGAAAAAGGCTTGCACTCTTTATGGGTCTACATCATCTTATATTAAGATGTTATTATAGAATTTGGCTAATTAAATTTTAACCCTTAGTCATTGGAAATCTAAAGAAAAACATGTTTAGAACCTAGACAAAACTTATTGTGCCTTTCTGAGTATAGTGAACTCAGTAGGAAACAAGCCCAATGAAAGAGGCAAATTGGAGTTAATATGTGACCAACTAAATGGTGTAGGTCCTTATGCAGACACTTCAACACAGATTAATTATCTCATAGCAGCATATGAGCCAATTGCTACTGCTGCCATCAAAGTATGGAGCATCCTCCCAGGAAGGCAAGATAGAAGGGAAGCCTTTGTGAAAATAGAGTAAGGTCCAAATGAACCTTTTGCTGATTTAATGGGACATCTGTAGACAGCTGTCATACCAATAAATGGTGAAAATTTAGCAACAGAAATTATGATAAGAAATTAAGCTAAAGAAAATGCTAATGAGGTTTGTAGAAGAATTATACTAGGACTACACAAAGAAGCTCCTTTAGAGGAGATCATAAAATACTGTGCCACAGTGGGCACAAATAAATTTTATAGCTAGGCTATGATACAGACTTTTCAAGATCTGAACATAGGAAGACAGGACTTCCATAGAGACTTGTCAATGCTTTCAATGAGGTAAAATAGGACATTTGAAAGCTCATTGTTGATATAGAGATAGAGTGAGAAGACAGGATGAAAAAACAAGACCCAAAACCCCATGTCCAAAATGCAACAGAGGCTTCCATTGGGCATCAGAATGTAGATTGATTCAGGCAAACAGGATAGTCACCGGGGGACTTCTTCAATGAAAGTAAGGTCCTTGCTGAGCCTTATAAAATATATGAATGGACAGTTTTTCTATAGGGAATGAAAAACAGTCCTACTATGTGTCAAATGTATGTTGCTGCTGCTCTTACTCCAGTAAGAAAAGCATTTCCAAAAGTAATGTTATTACATTACATAGATGATATATCGAGATGTGCACTCAAGGAGCAAATGTTAGAAGCATGTCTACAAAAGACCATAGAAACACTAAGGAACTATAAATTTCATATAGCTCTGGAAAACCTTCAAAGACATGCTCTTTTTTCAATATTTAGGATATGAAGTATACCGTAAGGAGCTTACAGTACAAAAACTTTCATTAAGAACAGAGAAGCTAAACATCTTATATGACTTTCAGAAATTAATAGGAGATATCCAATGGATGCATTGAGTGTTAGGCTTGACTACCTATCAATTGCAACAATTATATGACATTTTGAGGGGAGAAACTGTCTTAAACTCACCATGCCAGCTTACAAAAGAAACTCAAGAGGCTTTGAGAGAAGTTAAACTGGCTTTATGCAATGTAGTTGAAAGAGTTAATCAGAAACCCTTGGAAATATCAGTTTTTGCTACACAGCAGTCCTTCATCAAGGAGACAGTGCGATAGAGTGTGTGAACCTCCCATAACTACCAGAATAAAGCCTTCCTCCTTACCCAATGCTTTTGGCTAGAATTTTATTAAAGGCCATTAAGTGAGCAGTACAATTATCTGGAATAAGACTTGACAAGGTACACACTTTTTATACCAATGCACAAATTAATATATGCAAAGAAACCATCCTAGAGCAAATTTTATTGGCCACAGCTCCAAATCTTACACATGGGTCTCCATTAAAAATAACCCAACTATTACATAATTAGCAATGGATTCTTGAAGAAAAGGTTTCTTAGGTTCCTTTTAAAGGGCCAACTTTCTTTACAGATGCATCCAAATATAATATTTGTGCTGTATACTCTCATGACTTAACTATAAAGAGAGTAGTCCTTTTCAGCCCACTCAACAGAATGACTTGTATGCACTCATTCTAGCTCTTACTTATTATCTAGGACATATAAACATAATATTTGATTTGACTCATTCAGAAGGTGTGGTACAAAGAATTGCCACAGCCCAAATAAAATTTGTAGCTTCTAATATATATCAGCTTCTTTAAGTGCAAGTGAGAAAGCATCCAGGTTAGATTTATATCTTGCATGTCCATTCTCATAGTGGACTTCCAGTTCCTATTTTTGATGGAAATTCAAAGGCAGATAGCCTTCTAACCATGTTAACCATTATCCCTTTATTTCAGGCAGCCCAAGGAGTTCATTCTAAATATCATCAGGCTGCTCAAGCTTTACATTTGCAATTTGAGATAACAAAAGAGGATGCTAAGAGCATAGTAAAAGTCTGTACAGCTTGCCTTCCTTTCCATGGTCTTACAATCCCTCCAGGGAAGTACCCTCATGGTTTGAGACGCAATGACATTTGGCAAATAGATGTGACCCATTATAAATCTTTTGGTCATCTGTCTTTTATCCATGTTGTAGTACACACCTTTTCAGGATTTACTTTTGCAATACCAGCAGCAAAAGAGACAGCCCAAATGGTCACTGAATTCTTTATACAAACATTTGCAATGATGGAGATGCCACAAGCAATAAAAACAGATATTGGACCTGCATATACTTCTAAAGATTTTGCATACTTTTGTGCACAGTATAAGATTTTACACAACACTGGCATACCTTTTAATCCTCAAGGACAGGAAATAGTAGAGAGGAGAAACAGAGACATCAAGACACTCCTCCAAAAACCAAAATAATGGGAAGCCACATGTAAGCTTAAAGAACTTCTTAATTTAGCTCTTCATTTTTGATAAAGATGCATTGGCTCTGGAAGACAGGTTTTATAACTTGCTGGGAGGGCAATGTCCAGTGCGAGCATCCTACTATATTTAGATAATCTCCAATGAAGGTAGAAAGATCCAGAAAGTGGTGAAGGAAGGGACCAGATAGGGTAGCTGCTTGGAGAAGAGGGTCTGTTTGTATTTCTACAGTTGGAGAAGGAATCAGATGGGTGCCAAAAAACTGTATTTGCCTTGTCCAGTGGAGAGATATGGAAAAAACCCTTGAAATGAAGAAGACCTAAAAAACATCAGGTGATTTCATCACTGACTGTGCCCACCATTGAAAGAGCATGGCAGTTATGGCAATTGACTCATGGACATCAAAAATTGTTAATGAGACTGATGTAGGACTTCAAAACTCTCAGGAATCATTGGATTCCCCAAGACAATAAGAGTGTTAAAGGACTTCAAATGTTTGCAGGAATCATTGGATTCCCTGACATGTGAATCAATGGACAATAGATTGGTTTTGGACTATCCCTTGGCTGCTAAAGGAGACATATGTGTGATTGGTATTTATATACCCTCCTTCTAGGACTTTTGGAAATCTTTTACAATACTGTGCTGATTCATATTGTTTGTTATATCATTACTTGCATGTACAATTCATGTTTGTTACACCACATTGAGCCTGCACTGGCTATGGGGAGAGTCATTATTGCTATGTGCTTGTATAATACCTCCCATGCTGGTGGATTTGTGTATATCTGTTTCTAATAAGACCCTTCAGCCCAGAAACCTGCTGACAATATCTGGCTTCACTCCTCACTTCCCTTTGGTGTTTTTACCTCCTTTCTTGAGAAGTCAGAAAGGGCATGATCACCTCTTTTTGAGGGGTCTCACTTCCCTAAGAAGTCAGAGAGGGTATGACCACCTGTGTTCTAAAACAACAGAAAGCAGGAGACATAGAGGGCTGAATCTCTGAAAAGGTGTGCTTGATTTAGACAGCAGAACACTTAAGGCTAATTATCTATTTAATGTGAGATAATGGCTCTATAAACACATATTTATATGATATGATAATGGGATGGTTCTCCTCATGATTGGTGCTTGCTGAATGTGTGGTAGTGAGGTAATTGTAAGCAAGGAGGGCTGAGGGAGAGAGGTCAGGGTCACTTGGCTGCAGGATGAGGAGGATTATTATTAACCCCAAATTATACTTTTCTCTTTCCTTTTCCTCTTTCCCTCCTCCCCAGCATTTTGCTTATGATCACTACTTGGCTCAAGCAGTCCTCACCCTTTAGAGACCCTCCCTCTTTCTCATACCTTTCCCCTACTATTTCTCTTTCCCCTTCTATGTAGCCTATGCCTTCTCTTTTCCCCTTTTCTCTCTTCATCTTATAGGAAAGTGGAGGAGATGAGAGAGGTTTCTCTGTGAAACCAAATATATCTAATATGCTTTCCTTAGGCCAAATCTGATGAGAGAAAGATTCACACAATGTTCATCACCCTCTTTTCCCCCCTCAATTATTATATGTTTTCTTTGCCTTTTCCTAAGATGTAATTTCCCTTATTTTCACTTCCACTTTCCCCTTTTGTTTCTGTGACAATACCCTTTCCAGCTCTCATTTTTAATATTATAAAATATATTATATTATTTTTATATTACAAAAGTAAAATCAGATTACATATATACTCTCAATGTATACCCATAACAGAACTTCTTTTGAGAAGTTAGAGCCAAGATGGAGGAGACAACACATGTCTCTCTTTGACTTTCCCAACAATCCTCCCAATAATTACAAAATCCAGTCTCTGAATTAGCTCTAGACTGGAAGAACCCACCAATATTGGGAGTGCAACAAATTATCAGCAGAAGATAATTTCAAAGATTGCTAGGAAAAAGGACTGTTTCAATTGGAAATGGGAGGGAGACAGACAGTGCAACCAGATGAATACAAATGCCAGTGCAGACAGCACAGAGTCCTGGGGCACTGCAGTCTCTTGTGTGATAGTGCAGACTCCATATAGCAGAGAATCTACAAGGAGGAATCTAAAGAATCTACAACAGCATTGGCCACTCTGTCCTGGTTGCAAGCCTGCAGAGCAGCACAACACAAACACAAACACAAAAGTGTAATAGTGAATCCCAAAATGCCAGAATCTCATGGGACCTGGCCATACCCACCCAGCTCTAGGTCAGCACTGACCTAGCTCAGCTGCAGCTGCTTGGAAAACCTCCCCCACCCTAAAGGCACACCTTATTTTTTTTTTTTTTTTAATGAGTAAAAAAGTAAAGAGGATTTGATTGACTGACAGCCTCTTATGGCAAAAGAGAACAGATTTCAAACCCTGAAGAAACTAAAGGGAGATTGTCTCCAGATGAAGCCCCAAAAGGCAATATAACCTGATCCCCATCTCACAAGGCATTGTGAAAATGAGAATTTTCAGAAAATGAAAAGAAATTAAAAAGGATCTTAAAAGAGAGCAAGGAAAAAAAAATGGGGAAAGGAAACTGGTAAGAGGGTTTGGAAAAGGCAACATAGAAACTATCTGAAAAAAATTCACTACAAAATAGACTCAGTGTAATGGAAAATGCATAGAACTCATCAAAAGATAAATTTGACAAAATGGGAAATAAAAGCCACTCCCAGAAAAACAGAATTTGTGGAACAGAAAAAAAAAAAATAATTCCTTAAAAAATAGAAAAAAAAATCCATAGAACATAACATCCATAGAAAAAAAATTTGTGAAATGGAAAAAGAAAATAACTCCTTAAAAAATAGAAAAAAATCCATAGAACATACCAACTCATTTAAAAATACAGTTGGACAAATACAAAAAGAAGTAAAAAAAGTAAATGAAGAAAATAATTCACTAAAATTCAGAATTGAACAAATGGAAATGAATGACTCAATGAGACAACAAGAATCAGTCAAGCAAAACCAAAAAAATAGAAAAAAAAAATGTAAAATACCTAATTGGGAAAACAATTGACTTGAGAAAATAGATCTAGGAAAGACAATGTAAGAATTACTGAACTCCCTGAAATACATGATGAAAAAAGAGCCTAGACATTATTTTTTCAGGAAATCATCAAAGAGAATTTTCCAGATATCTTAGCATACTTTTAAGAAAATGAGATTAATCTGTTGGTATCATCTTTGTTTTAACTCTGGTTTATTAGAATATTAAATAATTGAGGAACCCATAACAAATAGTAACTGAAGAACTGTTATTCATTATTTTAAAGTAAACAAGAAAAAGTAAGATTATAAAAGTAATTCTCCAACATAATCTCAATTGTCAACTTTTACCCCCTAGAAAGTAAACATTTCCAGTTTAGTATACATTCCCTCTGACTATTCTATTTCCCATAGCCATTAAAAAAAAAAAAAAAGTTTGTTTCTTTCAAATAAATATGTTCTCAAGTTCCAAGTATTCCAATTGTGTATCCTCAAGCTAGTACACCAAATGGAATCATTACCAGTCAGACAGCCTGCAAAGCTGTTGAACATTGCTAAGAAAGAAATACTTAATTTAAATGCAAAGGGAAAAAGAAAAAGAAACTTATTTATAGGTTACATTTTATAGAAGTTAAATGCACACAGTATATTTAGTAAAAGCATGTTAAGAAGTTCATTAGGGACTAATTCCTTCAGCCAATTAGGTTAATAATAGCCATGTGAATCAGTACTACTCCACTCACTTTCAACATTTATCAAATAAAGTGATTACATCCATACCAATCATTTGGTAAAAACAAAATAAACTCATTCTAAGATGTTGCCCTAGGATCAATGTCCCCTGCTTTCAAAACAAACATTACATCTTTGCCTCAGGATTTGTATAACAGCAGGAGACCATTACCCTTTCATTCCATTGATTTCTTTCTTAAATAATTTCATTTGCTTTTTTTAAACATTTCCACAATATATGGAGTTGAAATAAAAATATTGTGAACTAAATTGTGTGTCCAATATGTTTCTAAATAGCTTCTCACAGCTTGAAGTCCATGTATGATTTACATAATTTTTTCTATTTTGGAAATACATACACATTAATAAAGCCATGTTTATAATTTAATCTTCTTTTCACAGAAAAGATAATTTATGTTTCTACTAATTTCACCAGTGATATCACTTATCTGCATATATTTTAATGCATTTGTTTATCTTCTAATTACTGTTTTTATTCTTAGTTTCAATATATCACAGAACAATTTCACTCCTTTGTTAAATTGAAAGCTATTAAGCATGAATAAATTTTTAAGAAACCTTTCAATAATAATTATTTAAAGCAAACATAACATTTGTAAGACAGAACTTATAAATAATAAAAAAAAATCAAAGATAAATTTTCTGAATTGCAGAGTAAGTACAAAATTCCTCACTATTTCTCCCTATAGCAAATTGAAATAAAATTATTGCTAATAAGATTAGATTTCTTTTTAAAATAGCTTTTTATTTATTCAAAGTGCATGCAAAGTTAGTTATCAACATTCATCTTTGCAAAACCTTGTGTTCCAAATTTTTGCCCTCCCTATCCCCCTCCTCTAGACAGCAAGTAATCTAACATAGGTTAAACATGTACAATTAAGACTAAATTTCTAATAAAATAAAATAAAGCTTATTTCCAGAAAGTTCTCATTCTTTTCAGGAATTGCCTTTATTTTATCTTCATTTTATTTTCATTTTATTGTGTGTTGAAAAAAGTTCTTTCTTTAGTAGAAGGAATTTTTTATTAATTTTTTGTATCCTTAACCTAAACTTATTAATCATTATGTATGTTATTTATATGGAAGATAAATTTATTGTGCTGTAGTTTAATTCTGTTATAAGTGAATCTATATGTGCTTCAACCAATAGTAAGCTAACTCAGAATAACAGATTTAATATAATGAAAATGGATTTAGATTATTTCCCTATCTTTGTTTTTCTGTCAATTGAATACTGTAAGTTTAGTCATATGTTTATTTTATTTACCTCTTTTTTGTGTTTTTAGTTTTTTGGTTTTTAAAAATGTATATATAGCAACAAGCATCCATGCAAAAGCAACATCTCTTAAGGAGCACATTTCAATGACTGCTAGATATATTGCAACAGCTCTTGATGAAATGAAGAAAAATATTTTATGTGCTAGTTAGCCATTATGCAACAGGATCAGTCATACTAAATTGCAAAAACAAACACCCCAAACTAAAGTCTTGCTTTATAACATTCTAATTCTCAGGGGGAAAAAAAGAAAAAAGAAAAAAAAAAAAAAAAGAAAAAAGACCTTCAGAGGTAAAGCCAACTGGGGATGTTATATTGCTTGTTCTCCACTGTAATTTATGCTTTTTGAAACTGAAAGAATTGTGAAATTACTTGCTTTTAAATTGCTAAAAGTAACTTTGAAGAAAGAAACATCTATGCTTTGCATTATAATATAAAAACTACTATATCAAAGATTGGAAAACATATTTTTTACTGATAAACCTTACTTTTTTAATTGAAAACTATATGCAGACTATTGTCATATAAGTTCAGGTGAACCGATAAAACTAAGAATCTTCATCAGCTAGCATTTTGGAAATATTTCCTTCCATTAGTCCTGGCAATCTGTTCTCATTTTGAGAAAGACATAAAGACAGATATATTTATGTGTTATGGGTGGAGTTTTTTAATCCATCTGCAATTACTCAAATTTAGTGACTTAAACTTTTCAGTACCTTTGACCTACAGACTCCATATACATACATATACTTAAAACATAAAATTTTCAAATAACACAAAATAAACAAAAAATAAATAAATAAGCAAGACTCTTTCTCTCTCTCTACATATATATATACATATATATATGTATGTATGTATATGTGTATGTTTGTGTATATATATATATATATATATATATATATATATATATATATAAACATTTATAGTGCACCTTTTTGTGGTAAAAAAAAAAGCTGGAAATATAGTATATATCCATTGATTTCACATTAACTAAACAAATTGTAGTATACAGATGTTATGGTATAGCAAATGAGAATTATGAATAGAGAAGCATAAAAAGCATCACATAAACTCCTATACAGTAAAGTAAGGAGAAGTAGAAAAATGGACAATGACTAGAAAAACAAAATAATATTAATAATTCTTAAAAATTCAACCATCACAAAACAATGAAAGCTAAAGTTTAAGAAATTATAAAAAAATAAAACTTATAAAGTTATAAGAAGACAATTCTCTTTGTTACCTTACAGTAATCAGGAGCCTTGAGTATGAAACATTGCAAATCAGATTTTGCTGAGATGTAGATTAGTTTTCACAAATTGAATTTTGTCTTTTATTCCTGATTTTTTTTTTCTTTAAAAGCTTTTAAAGTGTTCTCTAACTGGGTGAGAAAAGGATAGAGGGGAAATCTAAGAATATATAATATACATATTTTTAAAGTCTTCTTTATTTGAGAGAGAAAAGAAGACAGAGAAAGTTTCTTCTAATTGTCAGTTATTAAGCTGTAGCAAAAAAGAGAACTAATAGGCACATCTAGGTGAGCTATACACAAAAGATTCTATACCCAGATGTAAATAGCATAAAGATACTACAAGGAAAGAAAGTGTATGAGATTCTTGAAGTATTAAAGGCAATTGAGAATTGCTTTGGACACATATGCTAATCTCTGTACCTCAGTGTGATGTAACCTATGTTGTTTCTAATTCTTCCTTTGAACCTGTTTATTTGTGGGAGAATGAACTACAAATTTAAGTAAGGGACTAGGGAAAGTATTTTGTAGCTATGTATTTTACTATATCATCTTAGTAAATGTCTTTTCTTTGAGCTAACTGCACCTATTATCTAGTAAATGCTTATACTCTGATGGAGCGTCATAAGCTGTAGTTTTGTGAATACAATCTCATAGTCATTAAGCAGAACAACTGTCTTTTTTTGAAAGCTAGTCCACCAGTATTGGTGGGAATTAAATAGATAGTCCAAAAGTATAACTACATACAAGAAAAAAAAGTTCAAGCTAAAACAAAACTAACAAAATCTAATAATCTCAATTCAATTATCAATGAAAGAGATATAGGTTAGTCACAGCCAGGAAGATAAAGACAGAGAGTCATCTGAGCACTCTCCCCAACCCTAACTAATTATCTTTAAATACTGATACTAAAGAAATTCTAGAGTGATAAAATACACAAAAACATGGAGTCAAACAATTTTCTAGTCCCAAACAATTTAGAATGTCATCAGAAATGTCTGTTGCACCAGGGTGACAGTGAAACACGACAAACATGGGGCATGCCATCACATACAGAGCCCTAGGAAACCATATGTGGCAATGGTGCAGTAGCCCTCTCAGCCCACAGAAGCCAAAGATGACTTAGAAGGCCAGCAATAAAGGTTTGTTGCACCTCAATAAGAGTGGAGCACAGTACCTGCATGAAAGTAAGACAGTATAGTGCAGGCTAAGGCAACATAATTTGGGAAATAGCAAAGCAGGAGCAGGCCTATGGAGTCACTTAATTTATAGCAATAGTAGCAGTTTCTTTTGAAGATCTCAGTACACAGATGGTAAGGGATTAGAACAAATGGTCAGAAGGAGATTGCAAGGATCTCTTTGCTGGCATTGATGTAATATTCTGCGGCCTTTTTTCCATATTTTGATCCAGATCACAGAGCTGAGTAGCAGTCCTAGGGTGAGGAAGAGCCATTAGTGCTGATGCACCCTTCTCACAGGTGTAGGGGAGAAAAGAGAGCTGGTAATCACTCACAGTGAATAATCCAGTTTGCTTAAAACCAGATCTTTATATTATATCCTACTTTAACAAGGAATCAAAAGATAAATAATATTTGAAGAAAATAAACCAAAAAAAAAAAAAATCAGGAAAAAAAAAAAAAACAAGAAAATTTCTGACCACAGAAATTTATTATTTGAAAAAGATCAAAAGATATATATGGAAGATAAAGTCAAAATTCCTATATGCAAAGCCTCCAAAAATATATAAATTGGCTTTAGAACATGGAAGAGCTCAAAAAGGATTTTGAAAATGAAATTAGAGAAATTGGGAAGAGAAATGTGAGTAATGCAAGGAAATCATAAAAAAAATGAAGTGTTTGGTAAATGAAATATATATATATATATATATATATATATATATATATATATATATATATATATGGAGAGAGAGAGAGAGAGAGAGAGAGAGAGAGAGAGAGAGAGAGAGAGAGAGAGAGAGAGAGAGAAGGAAATAGTACTTAATAAAACAGACTAGGATAAATGGCAAAGAAGTAGAAAAAGTCAAGGAAAAGAAGAATGCTTTAAAAAGTACAACTGACAAAATGGAAAGAGGGGTACAAAAATTCACTGAAGGGAAAAAAAAAACTGCTTAAAAATTAGAATTGGTCAAATGAGTAAAATTGCTCACTGAAGAAAAGTATTCCTTAAAAAATTAGAATTAACTTTATGAGAAATTATGAAATAATTTTTAAAAATAAAAAAATGACAATATGAAATATCTCATTGGAAAAACAACTGACTTGGGAAATAGATATAGGAGAAATAATTTTAAAATATTTGAACTACCTCAAAGTCATGATCAAAAAAGCCTAAAAATCATCTTTTCAGAGATCAAAGAAAACTGCCCTGATATTCTAGAACTAAACTATATTGAAAGAACCCATTGATCTCCTCCTGAAAGAGATCATAAAATGAAACTACCAGTAATAATTTTTTTTACAATAAAGTAAAAAAAAAAAAAAGAAAAAGAAAAGAAACTCCTTTAAAATTAGAATTGGTCAAATGAGGTAAAATTGCTCATTGAAGAAAATTATTCCTTAAAAAACTAGAATTGATCAAACTACCAAGAACATTATAGCCGAATTACAGTGTTCACAGTTTAAAGAGAAAACACTGCAAGCAAACATAAAGAAACAATTCAAGTATCATGTATCTACAGTCAAAATAATTATAAAATTTAGCAGATTCTACATTAAAGGATCAGAAAGTTCAGAATATGATATTCCAGAAAATCAAACAGCTAGAATCACAGTAAAGACTTACATACCTAGTAAAACATAGTATATTCCTATGGGGGGGGGGGAATGGACATATAGTGAAATATGGGATTTTAATCACTTTTTGTTTTTCTGAGGCAATTGGGGTTAAGTGACTTGCCAAGGTTCATACAACTAAGAAGTGTTAAGTGTCTGAAGCCAGATTTGAACTCAGGTCTTCCTGACTTTGGGACTGATGCTCTATCCACTACACTAACTAGCTACCCCGATTTCAGTCATTTTTGCTGACAAGACCAGATCTGAATGGAACATTTGACTTACAAATATGACATTTATTTATTGTAACTACAACTACTACAAAAACAAAAAGTTGTTGTCAAAAAAATGTCTATATGCATTTACTCTTTGTTTTTTTTTCTTTTTTCTTTTGAACCTAATATGAAAGAAAAGGAGCATTTCAATATACCTTTTTAGAATAGGAGAGAATTGTATATGAATTTCTGAAGCTCTGATATACAGGTTTTTTTCTTTTTAAGTATATAATAAATTCCAATGAAAGTCTCCTTCAAATTATATTGTTCTCAACTACATCAATAACTTATTAGTGTCTTACTTTTCCCATATCTCCTTCAACATTCATCTTTATCTTTTCCTGTCATGTTGGCCAATCTGAGAGGTATGTAGTGGTACCTAAGAGTTGTCTTAATTTGAATTTCTCTGATCAATAGTGATTTAAAGCATTTTTCACATAACCAGAGATAGTTTTAATTTGTACAGTTGTTCAGTCATTTTCAGTATGTCTAGTTCTTCATGATCCCACAGATCATACTGTCCATAGGGTTTTCTTGCAAAGAATGTTACAGTCATTTGTCATTTCTTTCTCTAGTATATTTAGGCAGAATTTAAATTGCTTTCCCATAGTCACACTGCTAGTAAATATCTGAGGACACATTTGAACTCAGGTCTTTCTGAGTCTAGACCCAACACTTTATCAACTGAGGCACTTAGCTACCTACTACAATATAAAAGGGAAGAACAAAAAGATGAATTTTTATTAAAACTAATTAAACTGAATACTAATAATTAGAATCACCTCGTTTAGACCACTTAAAAGAGGTTTAAAAAGGAATCTTTCAACTTTAAAGAAGTGGATTAAGATGGGTATGGAACACTGATTATCCTATCAGACTCTATTGATGAATTGGTTTCTCCCACTCCTATTTCTTTTTTATCCTTTTTTCAAGGATACAATTCTCAACATGTGGAAGGGAAGTGATGTTTCAAAAAGTAAATGTAGTGTAATAATAAAATTCTTCCACTTAGGGCAGCTATATGGCACAGTGGGTCAGTTTCTAAGTCCGAACTGAAGAATACTCATCTTTCTGAGTTCAAATCTACCCTCAGCCTCAGAAAAGAAAAAAAAAAAAATTATATTCTGAGTCCATCAGATCTGATTATGGATTGCATTTTTCTTCATAATTCCTTCGTATTTATTTTGGATTATTGTGTTACTGAGAAGAGCTTAGTCAATCACAGTTTATAATCATCCAATTGTTGCTGATACTATGCACAAAGTATTTCTAGTTCTGTTCATTTCACTTTGCATCAGTCCACTCAAGTTTTTCCAGGTTTTTCAGAACTCTACCTGTTCATCATTTCTTATTGCATAATGATTTTCCATTCCATGCATATATCACAGCTTGTTCAGTTATTCTCCAATTGATGAGTATCTCCTCAATTTCTGAATTTTGGTATTTCAAAAAGATCTACTATTTTTGCACAACTTCCCATTTTTATGATCTATTTGAGATATAGATCCAGAATTGGATCTATAATGGATAAGAATGTCATTGCTAGAACAAAGAGTATATATTGATTGCCCTTTGGGTCTAGTTCTAAATTACCTTCCAGAATTGTTGGATCAGTTCAAAACTCTAGCACGAGCGTTTATAATGTTCCAATTTTCCCACATGCTCAACAACATTTATTACTTTCCTCATAATAATCAATTTGATATGTGTCAGTATTGTTTCAGAGTTGTTACAATTTGTTTAGAGTTGTTATAACTTGCATTTCTCTAATTAAAAGAAATTTAGAAAACTTCTTCATATGCTTATAGTTTTAATATCTTTATCTAAAAACTTTGTTCATATCCTTTGACCATTTATCAATTAGAGAATGACTTAAATTCTTAGTTTCTTCTATACTCAGAAATGAGGCCTTTAATAGAGACACTTGCTGTAGAGATTGTTTCCCAGCTTTCTGCTTTCTTTCAAATTTTGTTTTTGTTATTGTAGTTGTTTTTGCACAAATTATTGTTGATTGAATATAGTAAAATGATCTATATTGCATTTGTGATGCTCTTTGTCTTTTGTTTGGTCTTGAGTGTTCCCCTTTACCACAGCTCTGACAGATACAATATTTCTTGATCTTCATTTGCCCATTGTGTCATCTTTTATATCTAAATCATGCATCAATTTTTAATCTTATTTTGGTAT
This sequence comes from Sminthopsis crassicaudata, assembly GCF_048593235.1. Classification (NCBI taxonomy): domain Eukaryota; kingdom Metazoa; phylum Chordata; class Mammalia; order Dasyuromorphia; family Dasyuridae; genus Sminthopsis; species Sminthopsis crassicaudata. The sequence goes on from NC_133617.1 coordinate 520,947,826, forward strand.
ATGGTGTAAGATGTTGGTCTACACTAGTTTGTATCCCATTGTTTTCTAGTTTTCCAAAAAGTTTTTGTCAAATAATAAATTCTTATTTCCAAATCTTGGTCTTTGGGTTTATTAAACACTTTGGTCATTGACTACCAAGTTTTGGGTACCAAGTCCATTCCAGTAATCCACCAGTGTTTCTTAATCAGCATCAGATAATTCTGATAATTACTGTTTTAGAATACAGTTTGAAATGTGATATCACCATTATTTTGTTGGTGATGTTTTCATTAATTCCTTTGATATTCTTGACCTTTTGTTCTTTCAGATGATTTTTTTCCCCTAAGTCTATCAGATAGTTTTGTTTTGTTTTGTTTTGTTTTTGGATAGTTTGATTAGTTTGGCACTCAATAAATAAATTTCTTTAGGTGTTTTTCTTGGAAGGTAGACTCCTAAGTACTTTATATTGTTTACAGTTATTTTAAATAGAGTTTTTTCTTTCTATCTCTTGCTGCTGCTGGATTTTGTTGGTCATATAAAGAAATGGTAATGATTTGTGTTAATTTCTCCAATGTTCTGCAATTTTGCTAAATTTATTATTTTAAATAATTTTTAGTTCATGTTCTAAGGTTCTTTAAGTAAGATATAATCATATCATCTTCAATCATCTTCAAAGTATGATTTTTTTTCCCTCACTAACTATTCAAATTCCTTTGGTTTCTTTGTCTTCTCTTATTGCCACAGCTAACATTTTTAGTAATGTATTGAAACATTAGGAGTGATAATGGACATCCATGTTTCCCTGCGATCTTATTGAGAAGGGTTCTAGCTTGTCCCCATTACAGATAATGCTTCTTAATAGGTTTGGATAGATAGTGAGTTTCATTTTAATTGATACTCTTTTATTTTTATGGTCACTAATGTTTTTATTAGGAATGGGCATTATATTTTTTCAAAAGCTTTTTCAACATCTTTTGAGGTAATCATTTGATTAATGTTGATCTTCTTATTGATATCATCAATTATGTTGATGACTTCCCCAATGCAGAACCAGCCCTAAATTCCTGCTATTAGTCCCCCACTGCAGAAGGAGACAAGTTGGGAGTCTATAGGACTATGACACAGGTGAAAGCTGAAATTTAGGTCATTAGGATTAAGTTGGAAATTAAACTCTCAACTCACTATCTGAGGAATACTGGAAGAGAAACATATTCCTATCCTCCTGATTTGGTGGTTGTCAATGCAATGACTTCAGATTTGGGTCTACTTATGTAATCTATTATAGAACAATACTATCCCATATATCGTTAATCATTGGTAGGATTTTACAACAGATTTATATAATATATTAGAGTACAATTCGTACATCATTCAAAATTGCAAATAATTAAACTTCCTGATATAAAGTTTTTTTTTTTTTTTTTTTTTTTTTTTTTTTTTTTTTTTTACATCTGTGATTTGGTTAGAGCATACAGTTGATTAGTATTTATATTTCGTCTAATGTGTTAACTCTGAAAAGCAAGCAAAGCTTGCTACATGGACTTTAAAGATCAAATATCTAGGAGAGTTACTGTATTTTTTATACTTTATCGTAACTGAAAGTTCTACTTTTTGTGATGGTACATACTGGATTTGTTGTTGGAAAACATCTCGGCTACTGTGAGAAATCATCCTTCTAAATTCAAACACTGAGATAATATCTCTGATTAAAATATTCATTCAGCCAATCAGCACTTTTTGTTTTGAGTTATTCATTTTAGGTAATATTGCAAATCTGCATATGCATCAGCCTTGCCTTTCAGATTCCATTTCTGTTTATGACAGCATGGTTTCCAAAGAAATTCTTGAAGTTAAGTACATGTAACAATGTGGATAGATTTTAATTCCAATGATCAAGTCCACGGCTCCAATATTATAATGAACTACTGTTTTGAAATTTCTTATATAATATTTCCTTGCACATTAGAATTATCTAAGACTTAAAAAAAAATATAGCCAAGTCTACATTGTACATAGTGAGGAACAATAAGGAATATTGAAATCTTGAAACTTGAATTAAAATGGTTTCATGTCTGAAAAGAAAGGAAAAAGGAAAAATAAAACTTCCTAATGAACATACAAAAAGCTAGATCAGCAGTTACATAGTAGGAATAGGGATAACAATAAAGTTATCCAGAAATTCTGAGAAGATAAAGGAAAAGTCATTAATAAAATTTATGATGTCAGATGTCTTTAAATAAATAGCTATAAAACAACAGCAACATAAAAGATGACTTACAGATATTTTCCAAGAATTCCTAGGTGTCAAGTCCTGAAATGAATCAAACTCATATAAGTGCAGGAATATTGGCATCACAGGGGAACAAAACCATCACCCTATGGAATGTCCTCTCAGGAGATTTACAGGAAAGATTCTTATACTTTTAGGAGAAATGGAGGAGAGGTCATATTAGGTAGCAAGCCATGGTCATGAGATCCCTATTACTCTTGGCAATTCAGACAAGGAAAGTCACTTCATTTTGTTTATTATTTGTTTTGCTTTATTTTTCCCATCACTCATGATCAAATGCCACAACTCCCAATGAGGGACACAAAGATATCAAAAGCCACTTTGGCAGCTGATCAGGCTCAAGCTGGCTTTGTTTACAGGCAGTTCCCAGATTGGGAATTTAGCTCAATCTAATTAAAAGCCAATGTCTCCAAGAATAGGAATGTAAGGACATTACTATTTTGTTCAGAAGAATGACAGAAAATAGGTAATATCTCATTTAATATTAACATTATTTTTTGTCAAAAAATAACACCAACACTTAGCTCTATGATCTATGACTAATGTATGGGTCTTGAAAGTTATATGTATATATATATATATATATATATATATATATATATATATATATATATATATATATATATATATATATATATATATACATCGTGTATGAATATATGTATTAAAGAAACAGAATATCCAAGGAGAAAGAAAAAAGATGCACATTAAGAAAATATTTTCATATCAGAAAATCTAGGAACAGATTTTTACAGAAAGTCAGTGAAACAAATTTAGGTGCCAGAAACAGAAAACTAAATATAAGATAATTGGAGAAGTGGGAATGTGATTAACAATTGAAAGGATAAGAAAAGCATTCCTGGAGGGAATGACATCTATGTGAAGAAACCTAAGAATTCTAAAGGAGAGGAGTAGAGAATGGTGAAAGAAGCACTTATATAAGTGAAGATAACAACCTCTACCAGGATATCTCTTTCTTTTTTTTCTCCAGGTCACTAACTCCTATTCTCTCTGTCTTTGCTAGATTTTTATTTTGAATAAAGATAGTTTTAAAGTAAATATATATCCATACATATGCAAGTGGATAGGAACATAAACATGTGAAATGTGTGGTGTGTATTTGTATGTGCAATGAAATACATTAGATTATCAAAATATAGAAACAAATGTTCATAACAACCTCATGTTTGATAAGTAAAAAAAAAATCTGAGTTACTCTAATAAAAACTTCTAAGAAAACTGAAAAGTAGGCAGCCAAAAATAAAATAAATTAATTAAATTAGTACTGTATGCTTTATCATGCAAATTCCAAATGAACAATTTAAAAATTTTTAAATCACTATTTGAACACCCAAATAAAAAGTGAATGGTCCAATATTTCACATCTAATGATTTTGCAACAAAGATGATAGAGATATGAATATCCTATCCCGACCCTTCAATCCTTTAAAGTGGAAGCTGCTAGTTTCTGTGTAATCCTGATTATAGTTCCTCAATATTTGCATTGTTTCTTCCTGGCTATTTTTCATTAATCTGATAATTCTGAAATGTATATATGATAGTCCCATTTCAGAAAAAGAACTAGAACAATCCATTAATCAACTCCCTAAGAAAAAAATCCCTAGGACAAGATGGATTTCATGTAAATTCTACCAAAAATTTAAACCCATATAAGTCATCAGCATTCTTATATATCACTAACAAAATCCTACAGTTAGAGTTACAAAGAGAAATTCTACTTAAAGTAATCACCAATAGTATAAAATATTTAGGAATCTATCTATAAGAGAAAATAAGGAACTCTATGAGCAAAATTACAAAACACTTTCCACACAAATAAAGTCAGATCTAACCAAGAGGTAAATAGAATACTAGAAAATTTTGATATGATAGATCTTTGGCGAAAGCTAAATGGAGACAGAAAGTAGTACACTTTCTTCTCAGCAGTTCATGCAACCTATTCAAAAATTTATCATATACTAGGACATAAAAACCTCAAAATCAAATGCAGTAAGGCAGAAATAGTAAATGCATCCTTTTCAGACCACAATGCAATGAAAATTACATTCAATAAAAAGCCAGGGGAAAATAGACCAAAAAACAATTGGAAACTAAATAATCTCATACTAAAGAATGATTGATTGGGTGAAGCAGCAAATCATAGACATAAATAATAACTTCACCCAAGAAAATAACAATAATGAGACATCATACCAAAATATGTGGGATACAGCCAAAGCAGTAATAAAGAGGCCTATCTGCATAAAATAAAGAGAAGGTCAATGAATTGGGTTTAGAACTAAAATTGCTAGAAAAGGAACAAATTAAAAACTCCCAGACAAACACGAAACTTGAAATTCTAAAAATAAAAGGCGAGATTAAGAAAAATGAAAGTAAAAAAACTATTGAATTAATAATAAAACTAAGAGTTGGTTCTATGAAAAAACCAACAAAATAGACAAAACCTTAGTAAATCTGATTTAAAAAAGGAAAGAGGAAAAACAAATTGATAGTCTAAAAAATGAAAAGGTAGAACTCACCCCTAATGAAGAGGAAATTAGAACAAAAGTTAGAGCTACTTAGCCCAACTTTATGCCAATAAATTCAATAACTTAAATGAAATGGAAGAATACCTTCAAAAATATAACTTGCCCAGATTAAAAAAGGAAGAAGTAAATAGTCTAAATAGTCCCATTTCAGAAAACAAAACAAAACAAAACAAAGACAAAACAAAAAAAGAAAAAAAAAAAACAAATAGAACAAGGTATTAACCAATTCCCTAAGAAAAAATCCCCAGGACCAGATGGATTTACATGTAAATTCTACCAAACATTTAAAGAACAACTAACTCCAAAGTTATATAAACTATTTGAAAAAATAGGGATTGAAGGTGTCTTACCAAATTCCTTTTATGACACAGACATGGAATTGATACCTAAACCAGGTAGGCTGAAAACAGAGGAAGAAAATTATAGACCAATCTCCCTAATGAATATTGATGCTAAAATCTTAAATAAGATATTAGCAAAAAGACTACAGAAAATCATCCCCAGGATAATACACTATGACCAAGTGGGATTTATAAAAGGAATGCAAGGCTGGTTCAATATTAGGAAAACTATTAGCATAGTCGACCATATCAATAATCAAATTAACAAAAACCATATGATCATCTCAATAGATGCAGAAAAAGCATTTGATAAAATCCAACATCCATTCCTACTAAAAACGCTTGAGAGTATAGGAATGAATGGACTATTCCATAAAATAATAAGGAGCATATATTTAAAACCGTCAGTAAACATCTTATGTAATGGCAATAAACTGGCATCTTTCCCAGTAAGATCAGGAGTGAAACAAGGTTGCCCATTATCACCATTACTATTCAATATTGTACTAGAAATGCTAGCCTTGGCAATAAGAGCCGAGAAAGAAATTCAAGGAATTAGAGTAGGTAATGAGGGAAATCAAACTATCACTCTTTGCAGATGACATGATGGTATACTTAGAAAACCCCAAAGACTCTGCTAAAGAGCTATTAAAAATAATTCAGAACTTTAGCAAAATTGTAGGATACAAAATAAATCCACATAAATCCTCAGCATTTTTATACATTACCAACACAATCCAATAGCAAGAGATACAAAGAGAAATTCCATTCAAAATAACAGTTGATAGTACAAAATATTTGGGAATATATCTACCAAAGGAAAGTCAGGATATGAGCAAAATTATGAAACACTTGCCACAAAAATAAAGTCAAATTTAAATAATTGGAAAGACATTAAGTGCTCTTGGATAGGTCGAGGGAATATAATCAAGATGACAATACTCCCTAAACTAATATATTTATTTAGTGCTATACCAATCAGACTCCCAAGAAACTATTTTAATGACCTAGAAAAAAGAACAACAAAATTCATCTGGAAGAACAAATTATCGAGAATTTCTAGGGATATAGAAGAGTTCCCATAGTTTTCATCTGTTCATTTACTCTTCTTAGATCAGTTAACATCCTCCATTTTCTAGATTTCTTTTTTACCACAAATACTGGGGAATTCCAAGGTCTTAGAGAAGGCCACAAGTGTCCTTAGTCAATTTGTTCGTTCACTATGTCTAATAAGGCCTGAATTTTATCACTTCTTAAGGGCCACTGTTCTACCGACACTAGTGAATCAGTCTTCCACTGAATAGGAACTGGTGAAAGTGTAGGTAGGCCTTCAACAGCAGCCCTGCCTAAAAAGCCGAAGTGCTTATTTGTAATCCTAAATGCTGTAAAATGTCTCTTCCCCACAGATTGATGGGGATTTTTTCAACCACAAAAGGAGTAAAAACTCCTGTTTCACCTTCAAATATCCATCTTAAAGGCCTAGCACTAACTTCTGCTGCTATTGATCCTCTTACCCCAGACATGTAGGTGTCTGCCTTAATCTTTGGCCAGTGACTGGGCCAATTGGCATCTCTAATAACTGTATGATCTGCACCCGTGTCTACCAATCCTCCATTTACATAAATAGTAAGCATAGTTCAGTCAGCTGTCACAGCTGCTGTCCAATATATTCCTGGATTTTGTTCATTGGAGTTAGAATGTGGGCGACTATCACCAGGATGCTTATTAGAGGTACATAACAATAAGACTGATGCTACTACTTCTCCTGGTTGATAAATCACACGTTGTCTACCTATGTTAGTGACTGGGATATTAGCTACACATTCTTCAATTTCCCACATCAGTGTATGGATGGACACTGTTTTGTAAGCACTCTCAGAGGGTGAAATAGTCAAGCCTACTGTGCCTGGAGGCAAAGGATCCATAGGCTGAATAGAAACAGATTTCACTTCTCCAGGGAGTATCTCAGTAGTCTCCACTGCACACAATTCTATTTTTGCTAATTTCAATACCTTTCTTCCATGTGATTGCCTTTTGGCTGATTGATCATGTCTTAAATTTCTCTGGATGTAACCTCAGCTGCCATCATGCCCCAAGGGGGGGGCTGAAGCTGGGCCCCGCCTCTCATTTCCCCGGGTCAATCTACATTCAGAGACCCAGTGGAGACCCTTGTGGCATTTTGGACATGGAGTTTTACGTCTTCTCTCATCCTGTCTTCTCACTCTATCTCCATATCTACACTGAGCTCTTAGATGTCCAATTTTTCCACAATGAAAACATCGCCAAGTTTCTCTAGAAGCCCCTTGCCAGGAGGGACTCTGTCTTTCCATGTTCATAATAGTCTGGGTGTAAAAAGTATTTGTTCCCACTGTGGCACATCGTCTTATGATCTCCTCTACAGGAGCATCTTTGTCTAATCCCCATAAAATTCTTTTGCAAATCTCATTGGCATTTTCCTTAGCCAGATGTCTGGTCATTATTTCTGTAGCTGTATTTTCTCCAATAGTTCTTTTGACAGCAGTTTGCAAACGTCCCACAAAACCCGCAAAAGGTTCATTGGGACCTTGCTCTATTTTAGTGAAAGCCTCCCTGATCTTTCTGTCCCAGGGAGGGAACCCCAAGCTTTTATTGCAGCCTTAGCAATTTGCTCATACACTGTCATGGGATATTTAACCTGTTCGGAATTCTCTTCTTAGTGACCTTCACCAGCTAAATGCTCAAAAGTGAATTGTGTATTAACTCTTATTTCTAAATTGCATCTGACTTGGATTTTACATAATTCATGAAACTCCGTAAGTCATAACAAATTTTGTCCAGGTTCTAGACATGTCCTTGCTATGGATTTCCAATCATTCAGATTTAGGACTTCATAAGACAAACCATCTAGTAACATTTTAACATAATCCCATAAAGGGACAACTTTTTTTCAAATCTTTAATTTTATTCAAATCTAAAGGTGTATATTTTCTCCTTTTTTGACCTACAGAGTCAATATCTTCAATCACAGGATATGCATGTATAAAATCACTTATATCCTGTCCTTCTCTCTTAGCTTTAACCAATGCTTTTTCTAATCTTGTCATAGGCTGCTTAACAGGCGATTCTGTTTGTGTTTCTGCCTCTTTCCCTCCTCCTTCTTGCTCCACCCCTGATGGGTTAATTGAGGGAGGAGATGGGAAATGCTCCTGTTGCTCAGAATTGTACTTAACTTCATTGTTATCTGATTCATCCTTTTCACCTAGTTTAGTTGACACCTCCCCATTTTGCTCCTTCTTCTCTTTCTTTAGAATAACAATTTTTAAACCATTTGGATTAAATTGTAGGTATGAAGTGTATCTTTGGAAATTAAGTTTGGTTTGGAATTGTAGTGTTCACCTAATTGCTTTCCTACTAATTCCCATTCCTCTAGATCCAATTCTTCTTCCAGAGAAAAATAAGGACATATGACCTGCACAATTTTTAAAAGTTCAATAATCTCCTCCAAAATTATAATCAATCCTTAGTTTTTCATAACCTTGATGATGCTCTCTAAACGTTTTCCTTGAACAGAAGGCATTTGCCCCATTTCACTGAAATTCTACTTTAGCTCTTTAACAAAGTTTAACAAAAGTTTAACGAAGTTTTCTTGTTACTCAGGATTCTGGGTCAGAGAGACTTTTCCACTGAGATCTGGATCAGAGGCTTTTCCACTGAGATCTGGATCAGAGGCTTTTCCACTGGAATCAGGATCTTGTCGGTCCCTGTTCGAGTGCCAAAATGTGAAAGTCTGGGCTAGCTCCTCTGAAGGGCTCAGAATAAATCTTTGTCAAGGTAAGCAAAAGTCCTTGCCTCATGTTGTGGACGCCAATTTGTAATGTTCTGTTGTCTCCAGAAACTGCAGATCACTCTCTGGGAGGAGATCTGCGGTCTCTACTCTAAGCCTACAGTAGAGACCTTTTCCCTTGCTCAATGTTGCTTCTTTTATCCTCCCAGAGAATGGGCGTGCAATAACTCAGGGGCTTCTGGGAAAAAATACTTCAACCAATGAACTTGCTCCTCCTAAGCATGCCAGCTTCTCCCCAGAAGTTTGAAGGGGTAAAAACTCCCAGTAAAGGCAGGAACTAGAGAATTGTTAAGTACCGACTTAGCACTTAGTAAGAACTAATATCTCATTATCTCATTAGCACTTAGTAAGAACATAACAATTATACACTTCAACAACAATACTATATGAGTATGTATTCTGATGGAAGTGGATATCCTCCTCATAGAAAAGAGTTAATCCAATTCCAGTTGATCAATGATGCACAGAATCATCTACACCCAGAGAAAGAACACTGGGAAATGAGTGTAAACTGTTAGCATTTTTTTTTGTTCTTCTCCTCAAGTCATTTTTAATTCTTCCTTTGCAACAACAATAACAAAACTTGGTTCAGCACATATACATTGTACCTAGGATATACTATAACATATTTAATATATATGGGAATGCCTGCCATCTAGGGGAGGGGGTGGAGAGAAGGAGGTGAAAAATTTGGAACAGAAGGGAGTACAAGGGATAATGTTGTAAAAAATTACCTATGAATATGTACTGTCAAAAATGTTATAATTACAAAATTAATAAAAAAAAAAAGATTAAGTAATAGAAGAGCAAGTAGTAAAGCAGAAGAGTCAGGAAGCATAGGAAACAAGGGAAACACACAAACATAATAAAGATCAAGAGTAGAATTTTTTAAGTTAAAAAAAAGCAGTAATAGTAAATATGATTTCAGAAAACTTCAAAGAGAAAATAGATTTAGTCAAAAGAATAATAAGAAAACTACATTATATCAGTCCTATTAATCACTATTACTTTAGACTATTTGAAATAACTAGAGAGTAGAAGGTTGGAATATTGCTGTAAATGATGAACTACATGCATTTAGAAAAATATGGAATGACTTGGACTTATGGAGGATGATACTACCCACTTCAGGGAAACAAAAGACATATTATGTTTTTTACATGTATTTATATGAATGTATAAATGTCTATAGATATCTATGTAAATGTCTATATATGTATTTCTATGGGTATGTGTATGTGTGTTACACACACACACACACACACACACACACACACACACACACATATATATATATATATATATATATATATATGTATGTATATATATCTCCCTGATAGATTGTAGCCTTAAGGGGAGAAGAGTGGAAAGGTGAGGGGAAGTAAAATAGTGCCCAGGGAAGAAAAAAAGAAAATCTACAAGGTAGCAAAGAAAAGATGGACAGCTCTGAATACAATGTGTCATATCTATTACATAGGCCTTTTTGAAATGGAAATTTATTGCTTTATATTTTGAATCCTCTCTTATGTTCTGCTGTTTTCTTTATTTTTCTATTTTCTATTTAAATTTTAAATAAATTAATGAAAACAAGTTTTTTTTTTTTTTTATTTAAATATATAAAAGTTGTAAGGTTTATTATGGAAGTCACTATTGTTGTGCCACAGTTCCCTTCTAATGTCCTGATCCAGTTTCCCTAATTGTCCTATTCAGTTGCTCTGCCTCAGGTTATAACCATTCCCTCATAATGTTAGGATAAAGGTCTTATATCTTAGACCTTAGGTTATAATCATTCCCTCTTAATGCTTGATGGAATAAAGGTCTTTATCCATTTTAGACATCATTAGAATATCCAGGAGCCTCTCCAGTACCTCCCATTAAGTCATCCTCATCCAGGTACCTCCCCCATTATGTCATTGTTCTTGTTACCCAATAAAAGAAGTACAATGCCTATTGAAATAAACAAGATGAGAGATGATGAGGGTTTCTACTACAATGATTGTTATGTTAATAGAATGAAACAGATGTGATAGCTGCTGTGCTAACATAACCAACAAGTCTTGACAACTATTTAGACAAGTGGAGTGAAAAAAAGGATATCAGATAACCATAAAAGTTTGATTGAGGATAACTTAAAAAAAAAAAAAAAAAGTTTTTGTCCTTGAAAGAAATAAGGTAGTTCAGGAAAAGGCTGTATTTGGAAGTTAAAATGATAAATTCTATCTTGGATATATTGAATTTAAGGTACCAGATTTTCCATTTAAAATGTCCAATTTGTTGTAGTAAGGAATTATAGCTCAAGTGAAATTTAAAACTTTCCTAAAATAAACTTGGAGTTGCCTACATAGAAATAAAATTCAGGACAATAAGAGATGATGATGTCACTATGGAGAATGAAGAAAGGGAAAAGGAAAGGGTCAAGAAAAGAATCTACACATACATCAACAATTCAGGAAATATAGATGATAGGTCAAAGATTCTTGAGGAGTAATTAGATAAGTAGCAGGAGACAAAATAACACAAAAATCCACAAATGAAGTGTTTCTATGAAGAGGCTGGTTGTTCAAAAGTTTTAAATATGCTTAAGATGTTAAGAAGGATGAAGATTAAGAAAAGTTTATGAGATTTAGCAATTTAAGGATCTTTGGCAGCTTAAAAGATCAATTAAATAATGAGGTTGGAAAATATTTTTTTATTAATTTTATAATTATAACATTTTTGACAGTACATATGCATAGGTAATTTTTTTTTTGCATTACCCCTTGTACTCCCTTCTGTTCCAAATTTTTCCCCTCCTTCCCTCCACCTCCTCCCCTAGATGGCAGGCATTACCATACATGTTAAATTTTTATAATATACCCTGGGTACAATATATATGTGCAGAACCAAATTTTGTTGTTGCTGTTGTTGTTGCAAAGGAAGAATTGTATTTGGAAGGTAAAAATAATCTGGGAAGAAAAACAAACAAACAACAAAATGCTCACAGTTTACACTCATTTCCCAGTGTTCCTTTTCTGAGTGTAGCTGATTCTGTCCATCATTGATGAATTGGAATTGTATTAGCTCTTCTCTATGTTGAAGATATCCACTTCCATCAGAATACATCCTCATACAGTATCATTGTTGAAGTGTATAATTGTTAGGATTACTAAGTGAGAACTCAGGTTGTCTGGACAGTGACAAGGTGAGAATTCAGGTTTTCTGGACAATTACAAGGTGAGAACTCAGGTTGACTTGATAGAGGGGGCAAGCTCATTGGCTGGGGTGGTTCTTCCCAGAAGCCCTTGCATTATCCCACGCCCATTCTCTGGGAGGATAAAAGAGACAGCACTGGGCCCAGAGAGCAGATCGGCCTGGAGAAGGATAAGAGCTGGAGGAGATTCAGAGCCAGGATTCAAGAAGAAAGACTCTGCATTGCATCAGGCTTGACGGGGCTCTCTGCAGGAAGGGAAGTCACTTCTAAGGACAAGAGTTAACAGCAACTGCCTGGAGACAACGGTTCACTACAGGAAGAAGAATCTGTCTGAAAGATTTGAGTAGACACAGCAGATCTCTTCCCAGAGAGCGATCCGGCAGCTTCTGGAGACAACAGCACGCTACAATTGGGGTCCACACGTGAGGCAAGGACTTTTGCTTATCCTGACAAGAGGAGCTAGACCAGACCTTTGCAATTTGGCGCCCGAACAGGGACAGACACAGTCCTGATTCCAGTGGAAAAGCTTCCGATCTAGATCTCAGTCTCTCTGACCCAGAACCGTGAGTAACGAGGAAACTTTGTTTAAGATTAAGTGAGCGTGCTAATAGATAAATCAGGAACTTAACTTGTTAAGGGCTAAACCAGGAATCTCTTATAGCTGAAATGGGGCAGATGTTAGCTATATTCAATCCCTGGACCTCAGCCGACTCAACCTCAGCCCCAGAAGCAACCTCAGCTCCATTCAGGAGTGGTACTATAGAGAGTATAATCAAGATAATTGAGGAGCAGAGTTTACTTGTAACCTGGGTACAGATTGCTAAACTCTTGGCTGCATTAAGACGCACATCCCCTTGGTTCTTAGAGGAAGAAAAGATAGATGTAGATAAATGGAAGCTAGTGGGATGTGAAATGAAAGAATTTCAAGCAAAAAATGGGCCTCGTTCAATTTCTGCAGAAGTATTTTATATCTACAACATAGTTCAATTAGCCTTAAACTATCAAGCAAGTTGTAGGAGAAGGAAAAGTTCTAAAAATGAACAGAGGAGGAAGTGTGAGGAAAAAAGGAAAGATCAAGATCTTTCCCTAGAGCAAGAGGATTTAAATGAGGAATTATGGTATGATTCTCTTGAAGAAGCTTCAACCCTGCCTAGAGAACAGATTATTGACAGGCCCACATCAACCCCACCTTCAGAGATGGAGGAAGAAAGAGGGGAAGAGGCAGAAACACAAACAGAATTGCCTGTGAAGCAGCCTAAGCCTATGACAAGATTAGAAAAAGCATTGGTTAAAGCTAAGAGAGAAGGACAGGATATAAGTGATTTTATACATGCATATCCTGTGATTGAAAATACTGACTCTGTAGGTAAAAAAAGGAGAAGATATGCACCTTTAGATTTGAATAAAATTAAGGATTTGAAAAAAGGTTGTACCCTTTATGGGGCTACATCAGCTTATGTCAAAATGTTACTAGATGGTTTGTCTTATGAAGTCCTAACCCCGAATGATTGGAAATCCATAGCAAGGACATGTCTGGAACCTGGAGAAAATTTATTATGGCTTACGGAATTTCATGAATTATGTAAAATATAATGATCTCCTGGTTCTGCTCATTTCACTCAGCATCAGTTGATGTAAGTCTCTCCAAGCCTCTCTGTATTCCTCCTGTTAGTCATTTCTTACAGAACAATAACATTCATATACCATAATTTACCCAACCATTCTCCAATTGATGGACATCCATTCATTTTCCAGTTTCTAGCCACTACAAAAAGGGCTGCCACAAACATTTTGGCACATATAGGTCCCTTTCCCTTCTTTAGTATTTCCTTGGGATATAAGCCCAGTAGTAGCACTGATGGGTCAAAGGGTATGCACATTTTGATAACTTTTTGGGCATAATTCCAGATTGCTCTCCAGAATGGTTGGATTCTTTCACAACTCCACCAACAATTCATCAGTGTCCCAGTTTTCCCACAGTCCCTCCAACATTCATCATTATTTATTCCTGTCATCTTAGTCAATCTGACAGGTGTATAGTGGTATCTCAGAGTTGTCTTAATTTGCATTTCTCTGATCAATAGTGATTTGGAACACTCTTTCATATGAGTGGAAATAGTTTTAATTTCATCATCTGAAAATTGTCTGTTCATATCCTTTGACCATTTATCAATTGGAGAATGGCTTGATTTCTTATAGAGTCAATTCTCTGTATATTTTGGAGATGAGGCCTTTATCAGAACCTTTAACTGTAAAAATGTTTTCCCAATTGGTTACTTCCCTTCTAATCTTGTTTGCATTAGTTTTGTTAGTACAAAAGCTGCTTAATTTGATGTAATCAAAATTTTCTATTTTGTGATCAATAATGATCTCTAGTTCTCCTTTGGAAACAAATTCCTTCCTCCTCCACAAGTCTGAAAGGTAAACTATCCTATGTTCCTCTATTATTTATGATCTCGTTCTTTATGCCTAAATCTTGGACCCATTTTGATCTAATCTTAGTATGTGGTGTTAAATGTGGGTCCATGCCTAGTTTCTGCCATACCAAATTACAGTTTTCCCAGCAGTTTTTGTCAAATAATTCTTATCCCAAAAGTTGGGATCTTTGTGTTTGTCAAACACTAGATTGCTATTTTTATTCACTATCTTGCCCTGTGAACCTAACCTATTCCACTGATCAACTAGTCTATTTCTTAGCCAATACCAAATGGTTTTGGTGACTGTTGCTTTATAATATAGTTCTAGATCAGGTACAGCTAGACCACCTTCATTTAATTTTTTTTTCATTATTTCCCTTGAAATTCTTGACCATTTGTTGTTCCATATGAATTCTGGTGTTATTTTTTTCTAGATCATTAAAATAGTTTGGGATAACATATCTTTATACCCTAGGATATGATCAGTTTTTGAATAGGTTCCATAAACTGCTGAGAAGAAAGTATACTCCTTTCTGTCTCCATTTAGCTTTCACCAAAGATCTATCATATCAAACTTTTCTAGTATTCTATTTACCTCTTTGACTTCTTTCTTATTTATTTTGTGGTTTGATTTTATCTAATTCTGAGAGTGCAAGGTTGAGATCTCCCACTATTATACTTTTGCTGTCTATTTCTTTTTGCAGCTCTCTTAATTTCTCTTTTAAGAATTTAGATGCTGTACCACTTGGTGTGTATATGTTTAATACTGATACTGCTTCATTATCTATGCTACCTTTTAGCAGAATATAAATGCCCTTCCTTATCTCTTTTAATTAGATCAATTTTTGTTTTTGCTTGATCTGAGATGAGGATGGCTACCCCTGCTTTTTTGGCTTCACATGAAGCATAGTAGATTCTGCCCAACTCTTTTACTTTTAGTTTGAATGTATCACCCTGTTTCAGGTGGGTTTCCT
Organism: Sminthopsis crassicaudata; assembly: GCF_048593235.1. Classification (NCBI taxonomy): domain Eukaryota; kingdom Metazoa; phylum Chordata; class Mammalia; order Dasyuromorphia; family Dasyuridae; genus Sminthopsis; species Sminthopsis crassicaudata. The sequence goes on from NC_133617.1 coordinate 520,963,389, forward strand.
GTAAACAACATATAGTAGGATTCTGACTTTTAATCCAGTCTGCTAACTGCTTCGAAGTTTACCCTGTTCACATTTATGGTTAGAATGACTAATTCTATATTATAGAATTATATTCTGTTAACTCCTGCTTATGCTTTTCTCCTTTCCTTTCCTCTTATCCCCCTATCCAGTATTAAACTTGTGAACACCACTTGCTTTTCACAGCCCTCCCTTTTTAGTATCCCTCCCCCACCTTAAAGTTCCTCCACCTATTTTACCCCTTTTCCTCACAATTTCTGTATTTCCTTCCCCTTAGCTTACTCCTTCCCTCTCACTTTTCAATGGAGTGGAAGAAGTTTCACCATAAATCGAATATGTCTATTGATACACACTATGTGCATCTCCCTTCTTTCTTTCTCTCAGATATAATAGGCTACCTTTGCCTCTTCATGAGATGTAGTATCACCACTTTACCCTTTTTTATAGTATAATTTCTTTTCCACCTCTAGTTTCTAGGACAAATTATACATGTTTCCTTCACATATCTTTATGGCAGAAATATAGTTCTCAAGATTTCTTTTTACCTTTTTAGAAATCTCTTGAATTCTGTATTTGAAGATCAAACATTTTGTGTAGGTCTGTTTTTTTCATTAAGAATAGATGGAATTCATTTATTTTGTTAAATGTCCATCTACTTCCCTGGAAAACGATACTCATTTTTGCTGGGTTAGTTATTCTTGGCTGCATACCAAGTTCCTTAGCCTTTTGGAATATCATGTTCCAGGCCCTTCATTCTTTTAATGTGGATGCTGCAAGATCCTGGGTTATCCTTATTGTGGCTCCTCCATATATGAATTGCTTTTTTTTTTTTTTTTTTTTAGCAGCTTCCAGTATTTTTTCCTTCGTCTGATGGTTCTTGAACTTGGCCAATATATTTCTTGGCGTTTTGATTTTAGGGTCCCTTTCAGTAGGTGATCGATGAATTCTTTCAATGTCTATTTTACCCTCTATTTCCAAAACGTCTGGGCAGTTCTCTTTGATAATTTCCTGGAAAATAGTGTCCAGGCTCTTTTTTTCCTCACATTTTTCAGGGAGTCCAATTATTCTCAAAATGTCTCTCCTGGATCTGTTTTCTGGGTCTGTTGTCTTTCTTTTTTTTTTTTTTTTTTTTTTTTCTTCTTTTTTTTTATTATATATATATATATATATATATATATATTTTATAATATTATCCCTTGTATTCATTTTTCCAAATTACCCCCCCTCCCTCTATTCCCTCCCCCCGACGACAGGCAATACCATACATTTTACTGTTGTCTTTCCAATAAGGTACTTGACATTCTTTTCAATTGTTTAATTTTTCTGGTTTTGTTTGACTACTTCTTGGTTTCTCCTTGAGTCATTCATTTCTACTTGTTCCAGTCTAATTTTCAATGATGTATTTTCTTCACTCACTTTTTTAATATCATTTTGTAATTGTCCAATTGAGTTTTTAAATAAGTTTGTTTCTTCTATGGAATTTTTTTTCCATTTCATGAATTTTATTTGTTAGAGAGCTGTTTTCTTCTTCCAGCTCACTAATTTTATTTCTTAATGATTTGATCTCTTTATCCACTCTGGATGACTTCTCAAGTCTCTCTTGCCAAGCTTCCCTTTCCTTTTCCCATTTCTCTTCTAACTCTCTTGTGAGAGCCTTTTTGATTTCCTCTATGAGAGTCTTTTGAATTGAGGAGCAGATCATATCCCCCTTAGGGGATTCCTCTGGAGACAATCTGCTTCTGGTCTCCTCAGTATTTGAAGTATGCTCTCTCTCCATACAGAAGCTGTCAATGGTTAGAGCCCTTTTTAAATTTTTTGTTAATTTTGTCAGAGTGGGAAGCAAAGAAAACAAATTGACAAGAAAAACAATTGGTCTGTTTTGTGGGGAGATGGGGCTGGATGTTGTTACCAAGCTTCCTCTAGACTGAAGGACACAGCAGCAAGGCACTAGCAGGACAAAGTCACTCCGGGTGGGGGTGGGGGTGGGGGTGACTGGGTCCTGAGAGATGCTAGCTTTCCAGGGTTTTATTCTTTACCTCCGGTGTTTACACCTTCTCCACTGCTCCTGGCTTGCTGCCAAGACGGAACATCCACATTGGGGAAAAAGTCTTTTCACAGAAACAGCAGAGATCGCACCCCTCCCCCCTACAGTCCCAGCTGTGTAAGCTGCCTGTCTCACTCTTGCAGCCTGCCCTCAGTCTGGGCCCAGCCTGTTCGTCCCCTCCCCTGAGCAAACACAGACCTTCTCTGGAGAATTTCAAGGATGGCTTCTGTTGGTGATTATTTGTGGGTTTCTTTTACAGAGATCTTTCTTAAGATTTCTCTTGTATTCTCAGCAGATTTCTTAAGAAAGATCTCCCTAAAAGTTTTATATTTGTGTTTTTTTTATTTTATAATTATACATTTTGACAGTATATATCCAAGAGTAATTTTTTTTAATAACATTATCCCTTGTATTCATTTTTCCAGATTTTCCCCTCCCTCCCTCTACTCCCTCCCCTAGATGACAGGCAATCTCATACATTTTACATGTGTTACAGTATAACCTAGATATAATATATGTGTGTAAATCCAATTTTCTTGTTGCACATTAAGTACTGGATTCCGAAGGTATAAGTAACCTGGGTAGATAGACAGTAGTGCTAATATTTTACATTCAATTTCCAGTGTTCCTTCTCTGTGTGTAGTTGTTTCTTTCCATCATTGATCAACTGGAAGTGAGTTGGATCTTCTTTATGTTGAAGATATCCACTTCCATCAGAATATATCTTCATACAGTATTGTTATTGAAGTGTATAGTGATCTTCTGGCTCTGCTCATTTCACTCAGCATCAGTTCATGCAAGTCTCTCCAAGCCATTCTGAATTCATCCTGCTGGTCATTTCTTACAGAGCAATAATATTTTATAGCCTTCGTATAGCATAATTTACCTAACCATTCTCCAATTGATGGACATCCATTCATCATCCAGTTTCTAGCCACTACAAAAAGAGCCAGTAGCATCTATTTAAAACCATCAGCAAACATCATATGTATTGGGGATAAACTAGAACCATTCCCAGTAAGATCAGGGGTGGAACAAATTTGCCCACTATCACCAGTACTATTCAGTATTGTATTAGAAATGTTAGCTTTGGCAATAAGAGATGAAAAAGTGATTAAGGGAATTAGAGTAGGTCATGAGGAAATCAAATTTTCACTCTTTGCAGATGATATCATAGTATATGTGGAATCAACTAACAAACTGTTAGAAACAATCCACAACTTTGGCAAAGTTTCAGGATACAAAATAAATCAACAAAAATCATCAGCATTTTTATGCATCACCAACAAAGTCCAACAGCAAGAGAAACAAAGAGAACTTCCATTTAAAATAATTGTCAATAGCATAAAATATTTGGGAATCTATCTGCCAAGGGAAAGTTAAGAACTATATGAACAAACTACAAAACATTTTCCACACAAATAAAGTCAGTTAAGAATTCACAGTAGGAGAAATTAGATCATTAGATCTGATTCTGTATGAAGTGTATCTTTGGAAATTGAGTTTGGATCAGAATTGTAGTATTTACCTAGTTGCTCTCCTACTAATTTCCACTCATCTGGATTCAATTCCTTTTCCTTAGAGAACCAAGGAGATGTGTACTCTACAGTTTTTACAAGTTCAGTGATCTCCTCCTAGGTTACAATTAAACCTTGATTTTTTATCAGTCTGAACAAGTTTTCTACACATTTTCCTTGAACTGGAAGAGCAGGCTGTTTTCTAAACATTTGTCCCATTTTAACTGAAGCACTTTTTTAAAAAAGTTTCCTTATTGTACTCACCCTAATTTCTGGGTCATGGAGATTTTTCCACTGAATCAGAACCAGAGACTTTTCCACTGAAATCAGGATCTTGTCTGTCCCTGTTGGGGAGCCAAAATGTAATGTTCTTTTCTCTAAATTGTAATCATTCTCTGGGAGCAGATCTCTTGGAGAGCTTCTGGAGGCAGCCTTAGTTTCAGTTCAGTTCAGTAATCCCAAATGCAGCCAGGAGTCCAAATCCTTCACTGTCTTTTTCCAAATTTTATCTCCTTCACTTGGGGCTCAGCTAGTTTTCTGGAGGCCTTCCTGAATTTGATTTCAGTGTTCTCCACAGGACAGACTGTCACCACTTCTCTTGTCTTCCTTTGTCCTGCCTTATTTGTGAATCTCCTTGACTGAATCCTGACTCTGAATCTCCCTAAGTCCTCTCAATGTCTCCAGCCAGCACAAAGGTGGAAGTTGGAATGAATCCTGACTCTGAATCTCCTGACGTCCTTCCAAAGTCCTGAGAGCTTCCTGAATCTCCCGCAGTCCTCTCCTCCCAAAATCCCCTTTGGCCCTGAGAGCTTCTTGCTTATATGCTGCACGCTGAGCACATCAATCATTTCATCACTAGGAAAACATTATTTATTGTAGGATTAAATCAATGCTAAATTACATTTAACCATTGTCTCCTTAATTCCACTCAGTACCTTGTTTCAAGTTCTGGCCCATAACATCTCTTTGTAGGATCAGATTAATCATACTGAACCAAACTAAATTAGATAATTATTGTCTCTATCCATTCCAGTGACTTAGCACCTTGTAAGAATCCTAACACTATAGTAACCTAGTGTTTGACAAACCCAAAGTCCCCAGCTTTGGGATAAGACTTCACTATTTGACGAAAACTACAGGGAAAATTGGAAACAAGTAAGACAGAAACTAGTCATTGACTCATAACTAGCTACTTATATCAAGATAAGGTCAAATGAATTCATGATCTAGACATAAAAAATGATATTATAAACAAACAAGACGAACATAGGATAGTTTACCTCTCAGATCTGTTGAGGAGGAAGAAATGTGTGACCAAAGAACAACTGGAATTCATTACTGATCACAAAATAGATAATCTGCTTATATTAAGTTTAAAAAGTTTTTGTACAAACAGTACTAATTCAGGTAAGATTAGAAGAGAAACAATAAAGTGGGAAAACTTTTTTTCATGCAAGGGTTCTGATGAAGGCCTCATTTCTAAAGTATATAGAGAATTGCTCCACATTTATGAGAATTCAAGCCATTCTCCAAATGATAAATGATCAAAGGTTATGACAGACAATTTTCAGATGAAGAAATTGAAATCATCTCTAGTCATATGAAAAGATGCTCTAAATCATTATTGATCAGAGAAATGTAAATTGAGCAACTCTGAGATACCACCTCGTACCTCTCAGATTGGCTAAGATGACAGAAAAAGATAATGCCAAAAGTTGGAGAGAATGTGGGAAAAATGGGACACTAATACACTGTTGGTAGAATTGTGAATAGATCCTGCTTATTTGTCCAAAATCATATAGACACTAAGTGCCTGAGTCTGAATTTGAACTCAGGGTTTCTTGATTCTTGCACAAACACTCTATCCAAACTGTCATCAAGATTCTGCTTGGTCTTTTCCTGTCTTATAATTTTAGAAGTTATGGAGTTATTCAATAGATCATTCTCAGTTACTCCTCATCCTTAAATACGTGGGAGCTTTGGGGTTTGTTAATGCCTATAAGATAATGGGGAAAATCATATTTTTAAATAGTGTGGCAAACAGTGTTTTCTTAGTTCTACCTTATTTTATGACAATAGAAGTGGGTTAGTGTGACATATTTATTAGAAGAAGAGGCAACTTTTAAATTGATCTCTCTCCCTTTGACTATTCAAAGGACATCATGTTAAATTTTCTAATTAGCAGTATTGCAAACTACTTTGTATTCTTATAAGGTTTAAAGATCAGCTACCCAACAAAGTGTAGTAGAAATTATAAGCTATTATAAAACTGTGTTTTAAGTCACTTTGTTAACAAAAATCTTTCACTTATATTTAGCATTTATGTGTAAAACTAAATTTCTCATCCTATATCTGATTTGAATTCTATGCTAAATGTATTGTCTTCTTCCCCTATCTGGAGAAAGTCTAGATGTGAACTATAACCTATGATAAAATAAATTTGTAACTGGAGTATGGGGATTGAACTTTAAAGTAAGAACAGTAGAGTTTAATCCCAGCTCATTAGTTACTAAAATCCTCAGAACTAAACATATTCTATACATTATTTCTGAGCACATAAGAGGGAATAGGTTTAGTATCCCAGGTCCTGTAGATCTAATAATAACTTCCAAAATTTAAATTAACATTTCCAACACTGTCAAGTAGACAAGATGAAAATATGTACCTTAACTTTGCATCAGATGTTTTGGGGAAATGTTTTTTTCTTTTTTTATTATATGCTATGTTACATATTGGTTTAATGTAAATTTAATGTCCTTTTTGTTTGTATTTGTACCATATCACATAGTACAGAACCTCAAACATAATAGGCACTTAATATTTCCATTACTTCCAATGCTTCCATTATTATTAATATATAACATTCTACAAATTTCCCCATGATCCCTACATTGAATGCATGCTAACTTTTTTCTGTAGAATTTTAATTTCAGTATATATAGTGCTGAAATAAGCATAATTTCATTAGTGTTTTTGATATTAATAAATATTAAGATAATCAAAAACTTTTTTCTGTTATTTTCTGATATAATTATTTTAAATGTAGTGTATATGTTTTATTATGGTGTTTTTTTCTGATGTGTAGTCACCCTTCCATTAGTGTTACAAACTATACTTTTTCATGATGAATAATTTTTAGTGTATTGCTGTATTATGTTAGCTAATAATACATTTGGTATTTTTATAATTCTATCCATTAGGAAAATTGGTTTGTAATTTTCTCTTTAGTGTTACTTTTGCAGGATTTTAAAAATCAAGACTGGGCTTGCTTCATAAAATTTATTTAAGAACAATTCTTCATTTGTCTATATGAATCATTTCTAATTTACAGGATTTTCTTAAAAATGCATATTTATCTCAGTGAAATATTAAAGATTAAGTATTATTATTGTTGATGGTGATGTTTTGCAAAATAATGCAATGATAATTTCTCTTTCCTTTTCCAACCAGTAATTTCTCATTTAATCTGGTTTCATAATTCATATTTCTTCATGTAATCATATTTGAATATTTAAAAATATCTATTTTTTAGAATCAAAACATATATGTAGACTTCTTAAATAACAGTCTTAATTTTCTTTTGAGTTTTTTTCATTTTCAACTTCATAAATTTTTATTTCATTTGCCATTAAAAAGTTTCATAAATATTAAATTTTTCTTGATATTGAAAAAAACAAGCTTCTAATTTTATCAGTTCAGTTATTCAATAATTTTCCAATATATTTCTTTCTATTCCTACTTTTATTATCTTTGTAGTCATCAAAATTCAATTGTATTGTTTGTTTTCCTAGAGGACTAGCTTAATTTACTTATTTCTGTCTCTTTTGTTCACCTTCTTAATCAGATAAATTAATCTTAATTAATTAGGCACATGAAATTAAAATCTGCTTTGGTGGTATTCACATAATTTTGTTATGTATTAATATGTTTATTCTTGATAATTTAATCCATTTTTCTGGTGTTTTAAATCTTAAAATAAACATTATGTACTAGGTTACTTTTTAGTTCTATAGGAGGCTCATATTTGTGCAATTAGAGAGGCGATGATTTATCTCTTTCCTTATATAAAAGACATTTGATCGAAGGTAATGTTCTAGCCTTCTACCCTTGCATTATCCATTCTTTTAAAACAAAGCCTCAGATTAACAATAAACAAGCACATCTTGGTCACAACACAAAAATTCTTATAAAAGTATAGCAGGTTTTTAATGGAATCTGAAACTCCTAAAGGTAGTGATGACCATCCCTTGGTCAGAAGGGAGATAGTGTGAAAAGGGGATAACTCAACCATGTCCCACAATATGTAAAGTAAGCATATCAAAACAAATAGCATATACATGAAGGCAGGTCATTCTCTTATTGAATCAGTCATATAACTGTCATGATTACATTTCCAATTTCCATGACTTTCAACAGAATGTATGTCATGTCCAGAATGTTGTCCCTCTTTGCCTCTACCTCTTGGAACCCTTAGCTTTCTTCCTACCTGATTTCTAATTGATAGTGTTATGTTACAAAAATAATTAATACTTATATTATGTGTATTTAGCATCCACTTACCTATGTTTATGTTTACTCTCTGTTTCTTCTATAAAACACAAGTTTCTTAAAATCAATTATTGTTTCATTTTTCACTCTGGATCCCCAAAGTACAATATAGTTTCTCAGACATAGTAGCATTTCACAATTTCTGTTGAATAAAAATAAATTGAATTCTTACAATTCTTCAATATTTTATGAATTTAACAGTAAAATTTTGCTTTATATAAACTGAGAATTTATGCATTTATGGTATTTTCTTTTTAAAATTATGCAAATACTTTTTGTCTCTTTCAATATTTCCAAGCTTGGATTCCACTTCATCAAATACCATTAATATTAGTTGCCTATTTTTTAAATAAATACAGTTATATGACATGATCAATTTTTAAATTCTTTTATAGCTATACCTTTTTGTATTGAATAAATTTCTTTTTTCTTTTTAAAAATTGTTTTCTTTTTCATTTATTTGGTATTTTATTTTTCCTCATTTACATGTAAAATTTTTAAACATTTGTTTTTAAACATTTAAGATCCAAATTCTTTCCCTTTTTTTCTTTCCATACCCCACCCCACTTTTGAGAATGAAAGCAATTCATTGTAAGTTATATCTGACATGCAAAACATTCCTATAACAGTCATGCTGTAAAAGAAAATGTATACCAGAAAAAAAACCCTCAGGAAAAAATAAAGTAAAAAAAAAAAAAAAAAAAAAAAGAATGATTTAATCCACATTAAGACAGAATCAGTTCTTTCTCTGACTATAGATAGCATTTTTTTTTTCATAAGTCTTCAGAATTATCATGGGTCATTGTATTTTGGACAATAGTTATAACACTTATCATCTTAGAATATTGCTGTTATTTTTAGGGAACAATACATTTAGCTATGCTTTAATTCATGGAAGTCTTTTAAAGTGGTTCTGTCAGCACCCTGCTTATCATTTTTCATATCACAATAGTATTTCTTCATAATTGCATGCAAAAATGTATTTAGCTATTCTCTAATTGATGGGCATCCCCTCAATTTCCAATTTTTTGCCTCCAGAAAAAAAACTGCTATAAATATTTTTGTATATATTGGTCCTTTTTCCTTTTTGATTTTTATCACTTTAAAAATACAAACCTAGTAGTGATATTGCTATATCAAAGAGTTTTATAGCCCTTTGGGTATAGTTCCAAATTGCTTTCCAGAATGGTCGAATAAGATATCATTTCTCTTCAATTTCTCATTTTTTCTCACATGCCCTCTGATATTTGTCATTTTTACTTTGTGTTTTATTGGCCAATCTAACTGGTATGTGATAGTACTTAAGAATTTTTTTTTAATTTCCATTTGTTCAATCAATTGTGTTAGAACATTTTCTTTATGTGACTATAGATAGCTAGAATTACTTCATTTGAAAGCTGCTCTTATCCTTTGATCATTCATCAATTAAAGAAGAATAACTCATATATATATATGTGTGTGTGTGTGTGTATACATATATATAATTTTACTCAGTTTTCTGTATGTTTGAGAAATGAGAGGGGCAGATAGATGCCATAGTAGATAGAGCACTGTCCCTGGATCAGGAGGACTTAAGTTCAAATTTGGATGCAAACACTTAAAACTTCCTAGCTGAGGCCTTCATCAGAGAAACTTGTTTTAGGTTGTTATTTTTTCTTTTTTTTTTTTCCCACAAGTACTTTTGTTAACTGTATTTCCCGTTTATTTTATTCTCTCCTTTATTCCTGTACCTCCTTAAAAGTGTTTTGCTTTTGACTATCCCTTCCCCCAATCTTACTTCTCTTCTATCATACTCCTGTTCCTTATACCCTTCCCCTCCTACTGTCCTACAGAATAAAATAGATTTCCATTCCCAACCGAGTGTCTATATTGTTCCCTCTTGAAACCATCTCACATAAGACTAAGGTTATCTTTATTTCCCCCCTCTTCCTCTCCATGGCAAAAGCTTTCTCTTGCCTCTTTTATATGTGATAATTTACTCAATTATTTTCTTTTTTCCTTTTTCCTAGTACATTCCTCTTTCACTTCATAATTTCATTGTTTTTAGATATCTCTTCACAGCATTGAATAAATTTCTTATAAATAAATATCATTGCTTTTCATTCCTTAATTCATTCTGTTACACATTTTATTTTTATGGTGGGAAAGATATATTTTATCCATGGTTGAAATTCATTTGTTTTGGAATCTTTAGCTCTTTTCAAAGTGAAGCTCTAAGTGCCACTCCCTTTAAGAGGCATTGCTGATTTCTTGCAATTGCTACTGCCACTATATATCTCTATTTACTTTTATGTACACTGTATCTATGAATATGTTTAAATCCTCTCTGTAGAATATAATTATGGTAATGAAGAGGTTTGATAGCTGGTATACTAAAGGTGTCAAACAAGAATAGGTCACTGCCATGCTGCCAGAAACACTCCCAAGTTTCAGAAAAACAAATTAAAATATAATTGGAATATATTAAACAAAATAAATAAAATACAATAGAACACAAGTAATATTTTCTAAAACAAAAAATTGCAGACAAGGAACCTTATGCACTGTTTAGTAGTCCTCATACTTAAGTTTGACCTCACTAATGTGCAAAAGTAAGAAATTGTTTTTTGTGTTCCGGAATAATTATATCATTTGACATTATTTTTATATATGTATATATATATATATATATATATAAATACTAGTCTTATGACTAATATCCAGAGGTCTAGATACTTTAATTCAGGAAACATAAAACCTTCCTACAAATTCAGCATGAATAGCTTCATTCACTGGCATTTGGATACTTCTTTTGTCTATGTATATGTTATAGGTGTTATGTATAGGTGATTAATTGTCTTTCATGTTTGAAGAGGACCAAAGTGATATCTTATGTTGGGATAAATGTATAGTATATCTGAATAAGGATGATCAGACTAATATCAGCTTGGAAGATTCTACTACAGGTAGGACAAAAATAATCCATATGAACTTTTGAAATGGAAATATATCTAAATTTGCACATTTTAATTTTCTTTTGAGTTACTATAATTCTTCTCTTTCATAGAGAACCTTCTTTGATACAGGCACACTATGTTGAATGTTCTAATGTCATTATTTTCCATAGCTCATGATTGATTCTAAAATTCATCAAAGAGACATTTAGAGTCTCATTATATGTCTGATCTCTGTGTGAGTGCTTGTCTCATGTAACATCTCTGTAAAATACTCTTTGTAGGCAAATCTGCTCTTGCCCTTTAAAGAAAGGCCAGTCCATCTAAGTTGTGCATGCTGCAATAAGAATTGAATGCTTGACAATTCAGTTCAAGAAAAGACCCCAGAGTCTAATACCTTGCAAATGATATTCAGAATCATCTTAAGTAATTCAAATGCAAGTGATTCAATTTGCTGGTATGGCACTAGTATATTGCCCAGGTTTCATAGGCATATGACAATGAAGTCATCATAATTATTCTTTAGATCTTCAGTTTAATAGGTACCTTAATGACTCTTCTCTCTTATACTTTTCTTCTAAGCCTCTCAAACACCAAGTTGATTCTGGCAATGCATGTATTAACTTAATTATCTATGTGTGCATCCCTGGAAAGTATACTATCAATGTAAGTGAATTTAACCATAGAATTCAAAATTTCTCCATTTGCTTTAATTGATGGTTCCATTTATAAATGATTCTGTACTTACTGGTATAGATTCTCTGTTTTTTTGGTGTTAACATTAGGCCAAAATTAGCACAAGCATTAGAGAATCAATCCATAAATTATTGCATCTCAGCCTCAGAGATGCAATCGTCTTTGAGATGCAATTAAAAAGTCATATACCAATACTCCATTCCCCTTCAATGTTGTCCTGTAGATTTCTCACATTAAATAATTTATTGTCAGTACAGTAGTAGATTTTGATGTTATTCTCATCCTCATTGAAGGCATCCACTAACATGACTGAAAACATTATGTTTAAAGGTATAAAAGTAAGTCTCAAACCCTGCTTCACTCCACTGGTAACTGGGAAAGAGTGAGGGCATTTCCCATTATCCAGAGCCCAGGCAAGCCTGTATGCCATTTTAAAACTTAGGTACAATACCAATAAAATTTTCTGGGCAACCAAATTTTTCTATGATTTTTAACATGCCAAACAATTGAAAGAATCAACAACCTTGTTCAGAGTGATCAACATTATGTTCAAACCTCTATTACATTTTTTTTGCATTTCTCCTGGGATTGTCACACAGCCATCACCATATCAACTGTTTCTCAGCCCTTTCTGAAGCCACACTGGCTCCTGGGGTACATGACCATACTCTGGATGAAGGATTGCCCTATTAAGGAAAAGTCTGGTAAAACTTCCAGCAATGACTAAGAGAAACACCTCTGTGATTGCCAAGAACAACCTATGTCCTTTTTCTTTATAGAGATGGGCAGTGGAGGTATCCTTGAAACCCTGGAGAATTTCTTATTGCCATATAACAAAAAAATTCAGTCAATGTTTGCATGAGTGCTTTGGAAATTACAGCTGGGATAGAATAAGTTTGGGTGTTTTTTGTTTTGGTTTTTGTTTTTTTGTTTTCCCCATACACAAAGCACCTAATGGCATTCACAATCTATTCTTCATTTAGAAGTTTGTATAAAGAAGGATTGACTTCAACCTGAGGTATACAGTTAATGACTTTGACCCATAAGCATATAGTACTTGATATGTGGCATATGCCTTTGGCTGATAAATAGATTTTAGGGCATCATAAACGTGTTTAAAAATCCTACTATCAACATAAAATTTTGTTTGACTTCTTATTGAACCAAGAATACTGCATTTCTCTAGGCTTCATTTGCATTTTATTTTAGATGGAGCTACTTAGACATAGACAAACTAATCAACTGGTAAACTCTGTGGAGTTCTCCACTTCTGAATATCCCCATTCTTTCATCAAATTTCTCATATTGTTTGTCAGTGTTCTCATACAGAAGAGTAAATGTGGTGTTGTATGCTAAGTCTCTGAAAGTTGATTACTCCCTTTATCTTGCACTATTGACAACTGTATGTTACTTCAGCTTTCCCTCCAAGTTAGCAACAAACTGCTTATGTACACAGAAGCAGTTTTACTATTTCTATAAAGTCGTCTGGTAGGCATATTGTCTTGAGATCACCATTTTCATTGAATGTTAATGTTTAGCTTGAAAAAGATAAGTCTGTGATCAGTTCAGCACTCTGTACTACATATAACTCCATCAATCTCATGCTCATGGATGTGGTACTGGGGAATGGACACGTTCAGCCATCTATGACCACATGAATCAGGGTGTGCATCCCACCCTGGGCTCCTACTGCCACAGCCCCGGGGATAAGAACAATGAAAAAGGGAAGGAGGGAACGGGGACAGATCATAAGACTGCTGAGTGGACCTTGCTTGGGTTCCAATAGAGGGTATAGGTTTAAAGGCAAAAATGCACTTACTGACCTAAGTCTAGACTTGGTGTCAACCTGTTTTCAAAGGACTGAATCAGACTAAAAATGTTCAAGGAGGAAGAACAAAGTGCTATCTGCTTGGTTTCCCCAATAGATGATCTACCTCAAAGAGGGGAAAATAGTGGAAAGGAAAGGGTAAGAAAAGCTCTTTCAGAAAAAGGGACATTAAGTATGTCCTGTGAGGTGCTTTAAAAGATGACAAAGATATCCTCAGTATTAATCTCCAATATTAATTCTCTTCTCCTTACAATGACAGAGTCTAGAATATGTCAATGTTTCCTGAGTGGGTGCATCCAAAATTTTATTGCATTGAAGCATATGGAAGACAGTGATGAAAAGACACTTTCTTAGAAGTGTCATGGGTCATATTGTCATGGATCTATCTCTCACTTCCTTTGGGAGACATACAAGATTGTTAACTAAGCAATTGCAAATAATTATCCCTATCACCAAGGCCATTCCAGGGAGAAAAAATGTGTATCCAGCTCCAACTATAGTAAGCTTGCCTTTATCTGTCAGTCTTCTCTGAATCAGAGCTACTATTTAGATATGATGACTATCAATTCTCTCACAACCAAAATCTGTTTGCATTTCAGATCTACTTATTTTCTTTTGTCCATAAGTGTGTGAACATTTCATGTGCTAATGATGAACAGAATCATTTTTTCAGAAGTTTGTGTTGTGTGTGTGTGTGTGTGTGTGTGTGTGTGTGTGTGTGTGTGTGTGTGTGTTGATCACAAGGTAAGATCCCTATCTGCACTAGTAATTAGGCCAGGATTAGGTTAAATGAAACAAGGTGACTTTTAGGGCATCTTTTCTAGTCCTTCACTCAAGGAAGTAAGCGGTAATTGGTTCAAAAGGCTTCTCAGGCAATATAGAACTATGCCCAAAGGACTATCTAACTTTGTTAACTAAGTTCTTTGACCTGGGTCTGTATTCCAAAGAGATCGTTAAAAAGATAAAAGGACCCACATGTGCAAAAATGTTTATAGCAGCTCTTTGTAGTGGCAAGAAACTAGAAACTGAGTGGATATCCTTCAGTTGAAGAATGGTTGAATAAGTGATGGTATATAAATGCTATGGGATATTATTGTTCTATAAGAAATGATCAGAGGCCTGGAGAAATTTATATGAATTGATGCTAAGTGAAGTAAGTAGAACCAAGAGAACATTGTTCATAACAACAAGAAGATTGATTCAGGCCAGTTCCTCATGGTCTTGTAATGGAAAGAGGTATCTGAACCCAGAGGGAGGACTGTGGGAAATGAGTGTGCATCACAACATAGTACTTTGATTCTTTTTGTTGTTGTAGGCTTGTTTTCTTTCTTATTTTGTCTTCTTTTTTTATCTGATTTTTCTTGTGCAGCATGATAATGGCAGAAATATATATAAAAGAATTGCACATGTGCAACATATATTAGATTATTTGGCATCAAGGAAAAAGGGTGGGCATAAGGGCGGGAGAAAAGAATTTGGAACACAAGATTTGCAAGGGCGAATGTTGGAAACTATCCATGCATATGTTTTTAAAATAAAAAGCTTTAAAAAAAAAAAAGCTTCTCAGACACCCAGAAGGTTGCCAAATCCTGCTGTTGCTTCAGTCCATTGAGAGAATAATCATGTGGTTTAGGCTTTCAGTATGTAAGATTGTGACTATACTCCAAATTTATCCATATCTGCTGCTTTATCATTTCCCCTTTGGCACAGGATTTCAATGAAGGTTTTAAAATGGTCAAATGTTATGGCAGATACAACTGAAAAACAACATTGACTCTTTTTGCACTTGTAGATGAATCCCCCTCTTCAAAGATATAATAATTGCTGAATCACTGAGGAGAACCAAAGTTGTTCCTCCCTTTAGTACCATGACTTTACTATTCTGTTTCAAAAATCTTTTGAAGATTTGGGCATAAATTAAAGAAATAGACATTGCCCAAGAAATTTCAAACTTATCTTTATTTTCCTGCTAGATTTTCTGGACTTTAAAACCATACTTCTACTGCACATATTATATCTCTTCCTCCTTTTAAGGCAAGCATCATAACTTTTTTTCACTTAATAGTATTTTTCCCAATTACATGTAAAATAGTTTGCAATAATCATATTTGAAGATTTTGAGTTCCCATTTTTCCCTCTATCCTTTCCCCTCCCCAAGACAGCAAGCAATTTGATAAGTTATATATGTACAATCATGTTTAAAAATATTTCCACATTAGTGATATTTTGAAAGATTAATCAGAACAAATAGAAAAAAAACTGATGCTTTGCTTTCAGATACAATAGTTATTGCTGTTACTTTAGAAAAGATTCAATTCACTCAAAGATGTGCAAATGAAAACAATTTTTGGCATTATCTCAAATTTACCTAGTTGACCAAAAAAAAAATTACAAATGTTGAAACAATGTTGATAAGTTCTATGGAGAAACAGGTGCATATGTTTGTTGCTGAATAAATTACAAAGTAATAGAATCTTTTTATTGCAAGACAAGCTGAAAAAAATTACAAACCTTTTAAACTAAGAATCCCATTACATAGAGTGACTCTGAGAGTGCCCTCCAAAAATGAAAAAAAAAAAAGAATGTGTACTGAAGTATTTTTATAAGAGTAATATAGTGGTAACTTGGTACCTTGTCAGTTTGTTCCAAAAGACACAATGAATGGTGGAAGTCATGAGTACTGAATGATTTTATTTTCTCCCATGAGGAAAAATTCTCCTGCAGTCTGCCACATGCCTATCCCTCCCCCATCCAATTTCTCAAGGTAGCAAATGGGGGTTCTTGCTATAGATGAACAAGTCTGTCCAGCCAGGATATTCCCTTCTTTTTTTATTCCTCTCCCATCTTTCTTTCTTTCTTTCTTTTAATGCACATTGCTTTATGAATAATGTTGGAAGAGAAAAATCCAAACAAAAGGGAAAATCATGGAAGAGAGAAAAAAACAGAAAAAAAAAAAAAGAAGTGAATAGCATGTGTTCATTTATATTCAATTGCCATAATTCTTTTTCTGGATGTTGTTGGCATTTTCTATCCAAAGTCCATTAGAATAACCTTGAATTACTGAACCACTGAGGAGAATCAAAGTTGATCCTCACACATTCTTGCTGTTACTTTGTGTATTTTTCTAGTTCAACTTGTTTCTCTCAATATCAATTCATGTTAATGTTTCCAGGTTTTTCTAAAATCAGCTTTGAAATCTCTTTTTAAAGAAAATTAATATTCCATTAATTTCATATACCACAACTTATTCAGTCATTCCCCAAATGATGGACATCTATTTGTTTTCCAATTTTTTGTTACCACAAAAAGCTGCAACAATTTTTTTTCACATGTGGGACCTTTTCTTTCCTTTATGTGTTCCTTGTGATACAGAACCAATAGTGTTAGGACAAAATATATACACAGTTTGATAGATCTTTGGACATAATTCCAAATTGCTCTCCAAAATGGTTGTATCAGTTGGCAACTTTACTAACAATGCATTAGTGTCCCAGTTTTCTCACCTGCATTTCAACATTTATCATTATCTTTTTCTGTCATCTTAGCCAATATGAAGGTATGAAGTGTTTTAATTTGTATTTCTCTAATCAATAGTGCTTTAGAGCATTTTTTTTTTCATATGACCATCTATGGCTTTAATTTAATTGTTCATATCCTTTGAACATTTATCAATTGGGGAATGACTTTTATTCTTATTAATTTGAAAAATTCTTTATATATTTTAGGAATGAGCCTATATCAAAAACGCTGGCTGTAAAACTTTTTTTTTTCTACTTCCCCTTTTAATCTTGATTCTTTTGGTTTGTGCAAAAAATTAAATTTAATGTACTCAATGTTATCCATTTTGCCTTTCATAATGTTCTCTAGTTCTTCTTTGGTTATAAACTCCTTCCTTCTCCAAAGATCTAATAAATTATCCATTGCTCTCCTAATTTACTTATGGTATCATCCTTTATGCACAAATCATGTAGACATTTTGACCTTATTTTGGTATGCTTAGTGAAATGCAGGAATATAACAACTTTATGACATATTATTTTTTAGTGTTCCTAGAAACTTTTGTCAAATAGTTAATTCTTATCTGAGAAGCTAAAGTTTGGGGATTTATCAAATACTACATTACTACACTCATTGATTTATCTGTCATGAGTATCTAACCTATTTCACTGAGCCACCATGCTAGTTCTTAGCCAATACCAAACGATTGTGATGACTGCTGCTTTATATTATATTTTTAAGTCTGACACTGCTAAGCCACTATCATTTGATTTTTTCAAATTAATTTCTTAGATATTCTTGACTTTGTTCTTCCAGATGAATTTTCTTATTATTTTTTCAAGTTCTATAAAAATAACTTTTTGACAGTTTGTTTGGTATGACAATGAAAAAGTAGACCAAATTAGACAAAATTATCACTTCTATTATATTAGCTCAGCCCATCCAGGAGACATTGGTATTTTTATAATTGTTTAGATCTGACTTTATTTGTGTGAGAAATATTATTTTAATTGTGTTCATATAGTTCCTGAATTTGTCTTGGCAGGTAGAAACCCAAATATTTTATTTTATCTATAATAATTTTAAATGAGATTTCTCTGTCTTTTGCTACTGGATTTTGTCAGCTTCATCTAGAAATACTAATGATTTCTGTGGGTTTATTTTATATCTTGCATCTTTCCTAAAGTTGTTAATTGTTTCCAGTGTGCTTTGATGATTTTCTAGGGTTATCTAAGTATATCATCCTATCTTTTGGAAAGAGTAATAGTTTTATTTCCTTATTTCTTGTTCTAATTATTTTAATTTCTTTTTCTTTTCTTATTGCTAAAGCCAACATTTCTAATACAATGTTAAATAACAGTGGTGACAGTGGGCATCCTCGTTTTACCCCAGTCTTATAGGGAATGTGTCCAGCTTCTCTCCATTATGAATAATTCTTGCTATTGGTTTTAGTAAATAATTGCTTTTATTATAAACAATAAAAATACCTACTATTTTAAAGAAAACTCTCTTCATCTCTATGCTTTCCAGTGTTTTTTTTTTAATGGAAATGGGTGTTGTATTTTATCAGAAACTTTTTCTGCATCTATTGAGATTATCATAAGATTTCTGTTGGTTTTGTTATTGACATGGTCTTTTGTGGTGATATTTTTCCTGATATTGAACAAATCCTGTATTCCTGGTATAAATCTCATTTGGTCCTTATGCATTATCCTGATAAGTTGCTGTAATAGCTTTGCTAACATTTTATTTAAATTTTTTTTTCATCAATATGCATTAGAGAGATTGGTCTATAATTTTCTTTCTCTATTTTGGCTCTTTCTGGTTTTGTATCAGTACCATATTTGTGCCACATATGGAATTTTCCAGGACTCCTTCTTTACCTATTTTTCCAAATAGTTTAAATAGCATTGGAATTAATTATTATTTAAATGTTAGTTAGAATGTATTTGTGAATCCATCTGGACCTGGAGATTTTTTATTAAGAAGTTCAATAATGGCTTATTCAATATATTTTTCTAAAATGGGACTATTTGAGTAATTTATTTTTTCTTCTGCTAATCTGGGGAATTTATAGATTTATAAATATTCATTTCTATAGATTAGATTGTGGCATTTGCTGCCATACAGTTGGCAAAATAGCTCCTATTTAATGCTTTAACTTCTTTTTCATTGGTAGTAAGTTTATCCTTTTTATTTTTGATATTGGTGATTTGTTTATTTTTCTTTTCTTTTTCTAATCAAATTAAACAAAGTCATATATTTTGTTGTTGTTTTTTCATAAACCAAATCTTAGTTTTATTTATTATTTTGATAGCTTTCTTAATTTCAATTTTTCATTTCTTCTTTTTCTAGCAATTTTGGTAGCATGTCAAATTCACTGATCCACTTTCTCTACTTTATTTATGTAGCTATTTAGAAATATGAAATTTTCTCTAAGAATTAATTTGATCCCATAAGTTTTGGTATGTTGTCTTATTTTTGTCATTCTCTTGGATGAAATTGTAAATTGTTTCTATTCTTTCTTGTTTGATCCACTCATATTTTAGAATTAGATTATTTAATTTCCAAGTGATGTTTCATCTGTCTTTCCTTTCTCCTTATTAAATATAATTTTATTGCATTGTTGTCTGAAAAGAAAGCATTTACTATATCCACCTTTGTGAGGTTTTTATACCCAAATATACAATCAGTTTTTGTGTAGATGTCATGCATGTATTGCTAAGGTAAAGGGCATTCCCTTCTGTCTCTTTTCAATTTTATCCAGAAGTTTATCATATCTAGCATGCTATTAAACTCCCCAGTTTCTTTCTTGTTTATTTTGTGGTTAGATTTGTCTGATTCTGAGAAGGGAAGGTTGATGTCCCCCACTAATTTAGTATTACTATCTCCTCCTGTATCTTTTCTACATAGATAGATGGTCTACTCTTTGATGCATATACATTTAATATCATTACTACTTTATTGTTTATGGTACCCTTTATCAAGATGTATTTTCCTTCTCTATCTCTTTTAATTAGATGAGACTGACCTTCTTTGAAGTTTTTTCAGTCGATCTTGAGCTGGAAAATGGATTCATTCAATCAGATTCTCTTCAGAGGCTTGATTTCATGTGGTTTCATAGGAAAACTGGGAGAGCTTGAGCAGCTTTCTGGCTTCACTTCGCCATTTTGTGTCCATCAGCCATCTTAGTTCTACTCTCTTCTTGACTGAATTCACTCTCTGAGACTAACCTGATCTTTTTATTCTCCATTTATTCTGTGTAGTCCAAGTTTCCTTGATAGTGTGTGGGCAGTTGTAGAGGCTACTAGTTGCTGCCTGGGCCTTAGAGCTACTAGGAATCCTGATTCCTCCAGCTGCCTCTGCTGGGGCTTCCACCTCAGTTACTCCTCCCACCAACCCAACCTTCTTCTCCTCATGCTGCTTCTCTTCCTGCTAAGCACACTAGCCACTCATTGTTCCTTCCAGGACCACTGTTTGGGGAGCCAGAAAACTATTCAGCAGCCATGCAAGAAATGGCCTACCTACTTGGATGATCCTCTTAACCTCAGCATTGTGAGCTTCAACCTGACACTCCTGTGCATCACTTCTTTCCCTGGGGAGGAAATGGTTGTGGAGGGCAACAGCAAGAGCCACAGGGGCTGGGCAGTATACCTGGCCAATTTTATATTCCTACTGTTCAACCAAGATGAGAACCAAGTGTGATAAGTGTTGAGCAAGCATCAAATGTATTGGACGGGTTTCAAAGCATAGGAAAGCTGAGGTACCATACTATTTGCAAAAATATGGGGAAAATAGAAACAATTTAAATTTCTAGTAGTTTTGAAAGATTCATTATCTCTACCCATTAAATTCCTACTTACTCTTAAAAAACTAACTGGAGTATAAAAATAGCTTGTCAGAGAATGTGTTATTAAGTTAGCATGAGTGATGGATGCCTTTAAAACATTTGTATATTTGTCACACACTCTTTACCAGACTGGAAATTCTATGAAGGAAAAAGTATTCACTAAGGACTTACATGTGATGTATGGATTGTTCTGGGAAGACAAGCACCTCTGGTGTGAGGAGTTACTAAGCCCTTTTCAGGGCTGCTTATCTACCTTTGATGTCCATCTTCATCCATATCTCACCTGCCTTAACAAGAAGTTGTAACATGCCCAATGGCCACACACCAATAAAGCTGTCTCGATGAATGTACTAAACCAAATTAAAGGTAACTGATTGGCCTCAAAACCTTTGGTAAATAAGAGCAATGCTTACCCCAAGACTTCTCCTAGCAAAATAGGTGGGATGAAAACAAATTGTTCCAATTACCCATGAAGAGGCCTTACACAGACACTGTGGAGTGCTTAGAGCTTGAAGTTGCCCAGGTTTTGCCACTGGATTTCAGTGACTTTGGAAGAGAGAGAGGGAGGCTAATAATTTTGTGCAATTCTCCCTTACTTAAATATAGTTATACAAAAGTATAGATATCACCCTGTGATTTCACTGGTCCTCTTTGAAAATGAAGAACAATAACACTATGCCAGAAACTTTGCTAAGTGCATTGCAAAAAGTATTACCTTTGATCTTTATAACAACTCTGGGAAGCAGGTTCTATTATTATCCCATTTTGTAGTTGAGGAAATTGATACTAATAAAGGTCAAGTGGTTTTCCCAGTATGACACAGTAAATATCTGAAGCTAAATTTGAACTCAAGTTTTGACTTTAGGAGCAGTGCTCAAGATACTCAAGATACTTAATTTCTATGAGTCAGAAATCATGACTTATCAAAACATATCTATCATACTGTTCTGTGTACAGGAGATGTTTAAATAAATATATGTCAGCTTCAATTTCTAAAAATACTAAAGGAAATAGTTATTTGGGAGATTTTCAAACTACTCAAAAAAACCAAACTTTCCTTTTATAGAAATTTATTATTCTTGTTGCATTTCCTTATTTAAGACATTGAGACAGACAGCTACTCAAATTCAAAACTGACCAGTTTGATTTATTTCCACAGTTGACCTAAAAATCTACCTAGTTAATCAATAAGGCCATGGTTAATTCGGCTCACTGTGGACTTACTTGAATCCATATTTTCTTCCTTAAGCAAAAACAAATTTTATACCAGTCATGGAGAAGCACATAACAGAAAGCTTATATTGATGAGGTATTTAGTTCCCTTAAGATCTTTGAGATTGTGACATTGTTTTTTTTGAACTCTGTCCAGAGAGAAAAGGACCCTAGCAATTATTTTATGACCTTTCAAGTCACTTTATCTGAAAAGGAAGATGAAAGCACATCTGGCCTGGTAGTATACTTGTCTACATTATTTAAGATGTTGATTTTCTCTAGCTAGGAACTATTCTTTTCACAACAGTCAAAGAAATGCTGAAATTTCTCCAATTAATAGCAACACCAC
Source organism: Sminthopsis crassicaudata (assembly GCF_048593235.1). Classification (NCBI taxonomy): domain Eukaryota; kingdom Metazoa; phylum Chordata; class Mammalia; order Dasyuromorphia; family Dasyuridae; genus Sminthopsis; species Sminthopsis crassicaudata. The sequence goes on from NC_133617.1 coordinate 520,985,882, forward strand.
TTAAGCAGAGTTGAAATACCAGAGTTTTAATAACAAATACCATGTCTAAGTAGCAAAATTAGAGATCTAATTGAAACTGCCCTGAAAGATCATCAAGGACAGCCACCTTATTTCACAAATGAGGAAAGAAGTTGACAAAAGCAAGGCAACTTAGATGCACTCATACCTGGAGTAAATAATATAGCTTGCGCATATGAAGATAGATTCTTTGGTTTTCTTTTTAGCACTTTTCTATTATACCATGGAAACACTTCTAATATGCTAGATTTACATAGTGATTCTCATCAATTCTGGGCTCTACTCTACATATTTGATCAAATAATCTCTATTCCTCTTCTATTGTACATTTTTAAGCTTCATTTGTCTCTACAGAATTGTTGAATATAAATAACTATCATATAAAGATTCTTCAGTTAGCCAGTTTTAATTATTTGTCATTTATCTGGAGATTTAAAAAAAAATGTGTGTGTGTGTGTATACTCACACATATTTTATATATATATATATATATATATATATATATATATATACACACACACACACACACACACATATATACACAGATACATAATATGTGTGTATACAAACACATTGAACTGTAAAATATAAAGATATAAACAAATATGTATACATATAGACATACATACATGGATATAATATTTATAGATACATATATGATGATACAAGAGAATGCATTCAAATATTTGATAGTAGATACAGTATTTGGTTAGAGTGGGTCCTAATGTCATGATGACATTGAATTTCGCTCTCATCATCAGGTTGGGTCACCTTATTTATTTGACATGAAATTGTAAAAATGCCTGGTCATCTGGGGGCTGTGAATAAGTGCATATGTATCCTTCATTACAAGCAAGCCATTCAGAAATCACCAGTTCTAAATCACTGGGCTACTAAATGACTACTACTTTGTATGCTAAGAAGGTAGCCCTGGTTGAAATGGCCCATCTAATAGCTTCCTATCAAGGAATGGATATGAGCACTCACCTCAGTCCTGACTTAGGGAGTTGTCTCATTGTATCTTCCCTTTCCTCCTTTTTCTAGTAGAGAGTTATTTCCACCTCTTGATGTCTTTTTCTTTGATTACATCACATCAGAGTCGGTTCAGAACCACACTCTCAGTCTGTGATGCTCTCCTCTATTTGCCCCAGTATCAGATAGAGTTCTCAAGAGTTATAGATATCATTTTCTCATATAGAAAGGTAAACAATTTGACCTTAAATAATATATATATATATATATATATATATTTCCCCCCCTTTTAAACTTTCTATCCTTCTCTTGAGTCCTGTGTTCGCAGATTAAATTTTCTAGGGTTTTTTGTTTGTTTGTTTTGTTTTGGGGTTTTTTTGGTTTTGTTTTTATTTCAACAGGAATGTGAGAGATGAAACTCAGTCTCACTGGGTAGTTAATTCTTGGTTGTAACTTTAAATTCTTTGCCTTTCAGAATATGTTATTTATCATAGAAGATGTCAGATCCTGGGTAATCTTGACTAGTGCTCCTTGATATTTGAATTGTTTTTGTGTGGCAGCTTACAGTACTTTTTTCCTTGAGATTGTAGTTCTGGAGTTTTGTAATAATGTTCCTTGGGGCTTTCCTTGTGGGATTTCTTTCCATGACATTCTTTCAATGAGAATTCCCCCCTCTGATTATAGAATATTGGGGCAGTTTTCATTGATGATCTTTGAAAACTATTATCCAGGCTCTTTTTTGGTCAAGGCTTTCAGGTAGGCCAATACTTTTTAAATTGTTTCTTCTGGATCTATTTTCCAAGTTGACTTGTTCCAATGAGGTATTTCAGATTTTCTTCCATTTTTTCATTCTTTTGAGTTTATTTGACAGATTCTTGCTGTCTTACAGAGTGATTAGCTTCCATTTGCCTTGTTCTGGTTTTTAATGTTTGATTTTCTTAAGTTATCTTTTGTAGTTCTTTTTTGATTTGGTTAATTCTACTTTTTAAGGAGCTGGGTTTTTTTCAGACAATTTTTTCCTTCCTTTTTCAGGCCGTTGACTCTCATGCATACCTCTCATTTCTTTTCTCCTTTTTTCTTCTACCTCTCTTATTTTTCTTTTAAAGTCTTTTATGAGCACTTCCAAGTAGTCTTTTTGGGCTTGGGATTAATTCATAACACCAAGGTTTTTTGGTTTCATTTTTGCTTTTTTTTCCTGTTTCTTGGTCATTTTCTTTCCTTCTCTTTTTGTACTTCCTCTTTAAAAAAAAAAAAAAAAAAAAAAAAAATTATGGTTATGTTCTACTCTTGGGGTAAAGGTGATCCTGCCCCAAGCTTCCTATGTTGATCTGAGCTTTGGCTTTGAAAACAGCGCCCTCTTGTGTTTGCAGGAGGTAGCTTTGCCTGCTCTGTTCAGGGAAAAAAAAAAAAAAAAAAAAAAAAGTCTCTTTTCCCAGACTTTGCTATCTGAGCTGGAACTGGAAGCAGCCCTCTCTCTGCAGTGCTCTTCTACTGAGCTAGGACTGAGGTTCTTAGTTGCTGAAGTGATTAAAACCCTCTCATCAGTTTCAGTTTTCCCAAAGTCTGTCTGAGATGGGCTGAACCCTTTTCACTCCTGTGAGGCTGACCTTTCTTGAAGGTTTTTTTAAGTTTCTCTTGATCTGGAGAGTAGTCTCATTCTGTAACACTCTGTTCAGAGGTTTGATTTCATGTGTATTTTGAGGGAAACTGGGAGAGCTCTAGCAACTTCCTGAATTTACTCTGTCATCTTGGCTCCACCCGCAAGTCTCCCTCTTAATTCCACCCTGTTATGCCTCTTTTTTTTTTTTTTTTTTTAAATAAAGAAACTGAGGCACAATGTGATTAAGTTCTTTGCTCAGGTCACATAAACAGTATGTGTGTGCCTGGATGGATAACCAGTCACCAACACTCCTTCATACCCAACATGGACACCTTGAGTATAGACCACCACCCCCACAGACATCATTATGATAGATATGGTAGATATGGTAGAGACCCCTCATAAAGATCAAAGTCAGAAAACTCCCATGGAAATAAAGAGCAAATCCCACCATTCAGATAAAAGAATAACCCACCCTGGAGATCAGGATCAGAGACACTCCCATGGATATCAGGATTCCCCCCTCTCCCTGAAGGCAGAGATCCTCCATGAACACCAAGGTCAGAAAAATCCAGGAGATTATGGGGTAAAATGGATAAAGAGATGAGGAATTTAAAGCTGAAAACCAATGGAAAAAAAAAGAGTTGGGGGGGAAGGGAGCAGCAAAGAGTGTAGACATGAGGGGTAAAGATTAATAGGTAGGGGCAGCTAGGTGGCGCAGTGGATAAAGCACCAGCCCTGAATTTGGGAGGACCCAAGTTCAAATCTGGTCTCAGACACTTAACACTTCCTAGCTGTGCGACCCTGGGCAAGTCATTTAACCCCAGCCTCAAAAAAAAAAAAAAAAAAAAAAAAAAAAAAAAAATTAATAGGTAAATTATGTGGAGAAGATCAGGACATGAGGAAGGGAAGATAAACATGTAAAGAATAGAAGGTGCCAGGAATATTGTTGCAGAGACCCCACAGAGGAGATCAGGAACAGAGAAAGCCACGGAATTCAGAAGCTCAGAGCCCCTACAGAAATCAGGGTTAGATACACCCATGGTAGTGAGAGGCAGAAGTATTCAGGGGTAGAGACCCTCTATGAAATCTGAAAAAGAGACTCCTCCCATAGAATGAGTCACTCCCCCAGTGGAGATCAGCGACAGACCCCCACATGGAGATCAAAGGAAGAGAAACCTCCCATAAACATCGAATTCAGACTGCCGATAACATTCATATACTGTAACTTTTAACCATTTCACCAATTTTCAACCATTTAAATTTAACCAATTTTCAACCATTCTCCAACTTATGGGCACACACTCAATTTCCAGTTTTTGGCCACTACAAAAAGGGCTGCCACAAGCATTTTTGCACAGATAGGTCTTTTTCTCTCCTTGAAGATCTCTTTAGGATGTAAGATGTGAAATGAGCAGAATTAGGAGATCACTGTACATGGAACAACAAAATTATACAGTGATCTACTCTGATGGACATGACTCTCTTCAACAAGGCGATGATTCAGACCAGTCACAATGATCTTGTGATGAAGAGAACCATCTACACCCATAGAGAGGACTGTGGGGACTGGGTATAGTTAACAACATATCATTTTCACTCTTTTTGTTCTTGTTTGCTTGCATTTTATTTTCTTTCTCATTTTTTTGGTTTGATTTGATTTTTCTTGTGCAGCAAGAAAATTATGTAAATATGTATACATAGATTTATCATATATTTCTACCATGTTTAACATATATTAAACTTCTTGCCATCTATGGGAGGTGGGGTGGAGAAGAGGGGAAATTGGAACACAAGATTTTAATGCTGAAGAATAATCCATGCATACATTTTTAAAAACAAAAAACTTTAATAAAGAAAAAAAATAAAAAAAATACTATTTGTGTGAAGCAAGTTTCAAACTCAGGCCTTCTTTAATTGGAATAGACTTTCTGACTTTTAAAAATAAAAGAGGCTAGAGATAGTCTCCTCTAACCTCTTCATTTACAAATAAAGCAACTGAGGTCAGACTCCCCAACCAATGATTCCACTAAAAAACATATTCTTTAATTAAATTCCCATCTTTTATAGTGGACTACAATGATTTTAGTCTTTAACTTGTATATGCATCCTTAATAAAACTAAAAGGCATAAAGTCAAAGGAATAAAGACATTTTACCAAAGAAAATGTATCTTTATAGAATACAAGGTACACAGTTCAACCTGAAAACCAATTAAGAAAGAACTTGGGTGAGACTCTATAGTTAAATTATATCAGCTGTTGTTTAATGAGCCAGAAATCATGGAGGCTAATGAAAAATTAATTCAGTTGGACAAGGCTGAAATTGAATGGGCAATTCAGTAAAGGCAATAAGAGTATGCCACTGGCTGTATTGTTTCTATGTTGCTTTTATGGGTGTTTTTTTTTTTTTTTAACTTTTCAATCAGTAGTTTTCTTATATGTTCAATACCAATATATTGCTAGTTATTTGTGGATTTTGGCAAAGATGTAGAAATTTATAAAGCATCTTTTAAACAGAAATTTTCTCTAGGATAATGGGAAAATAAAGTCTTCTCTCTAGTCCTTGAGTAATATCATGTTGTGTCTTGACAAATCTTTTGAATATATGACTGTTTTCTCTTCATTCAAGTTCATTTTTCTCTGTTCATAGTACTTCAAAGTATTTCCATTTTTTGATACTGACAATCCTTTTTCCCTTGTATTTACTAAATGAAAACCATAGCAGCTCCTAAAGTTTCCAAATAATCTGAAAGTGCTATCACTTAGGACAATGAAAAGTATCTCACTCTTCAATATTTTAAAAGTCAATTTCTTCAATTTCTCTAGATAACTATTTATTTTTTAATAAATAGTTGAAATGAACACAAAACTATGGACACTTTTTTATTTTTTGCAAGATAAGAAGTGGAAGTCTACATTAATAGAACCAGGAAGTAGGTCTTGGTGCAGAAATTAAATACTTAGAAAGGCCAAGACTCTATACTAATTATGGAAACTGGTGTAACCTATGACCTGTATAGAACTACAAGCATTCTACTCATTTCCTTCTCTTCAAAACCAATACTAGTTGTTGCATTTGAATTGATAATATAAAACTCTAGGTAAATTGTAAAGATAGCTAAAGTAAATAGGTCAATGAGATGAGGACCTGTACACTTATGGCATATATATATATATATATATATATATATATATATATATATATATATAATAAATTGCATAAACAAGTCCAGGCAATTTAGACTTGCAGATCTGTGCACAAACCATTTTTATTAAAATTATCACAAATTGTAAGAGAAAAGTTAAATAATAATGATCAAGATTGTGTTATCAAAATCAAGGTGATGCATTGATGTATCCTTGAAGGGAGAAAAGGTAAATCTGTTGTCAAATGTCCTAATAGGAACATAAATTTCTCTTGCTCACTAAGGCTAATTATAGACAATATATAAAATCAGGCAAAATATAGTTCTCTGTGGTTTCCCTAAACTGTTCTTTTATATTGTGATTGAAGAGTTGTTTAAATTGGAAGAATCAATGCACTGGAGGCAAGTGAAATTTCTTTGAAAAAGAACTGTTCTGAGGCTTATTGTAAGCTCAGTATTTATGCTTTTTCATCTGTGCTATCTTCTGTTGATATAAACATACATGTATACCTAGATATACATACAAAAACATATATACATTTGCATGAGTATATGTATATATACATGCATATATGTATATGTATAGATAGATAAATAGACATGTATAAGTATATATTTTTGTTTTGTTTATTTTTTCTTCAATCATTTTTTAGCTCTGTCCTATACTTTATGTCCTATACTTTATACTTTATATTTTATACTTTACATTTAGGGTTTTCTTGTGAAGACTACAGAGTGCTTTGTCTTTTTGCTCACTAAGGCTAATTATCCAGTTCATTTCACAGATGAGGAATTAAGACAAACAGGGTTTAATGACTTACTCAGGATCATAGAGAGAGTAAGTTTTTGAGACCAAATTTGAACTCAGAAAGATGAGTTTCTTTCCAATTTTAGTGATGTATCTACTGTGCCACCTAGCTTCCAAGCTATGGAGTAGAGATTGAACCAAAAGATTGACCAATGATAACATTATGTCATGAATGCAATTTCTTTGACACTTAAAACTTTTAAATTTCTATTCTCATCACCCAAAATAGTGTTTGAAGAGAGTACAGTACAATCTGTTAACAAATATTCATTGATTACCCAATATGTGCTTAATAAATAATGTGATATATTGAATGGAAAGCTGGCTTCAAAACTAGAAAGACTTGGGTTCAAGTGACATTTCGGACATATACAATATGAACCTTAAGTAACAAATTTAAGCATGTAGTTCTGAGTATAAGTAGCAGTATTGGCAACTTGCATTGGTTAAAGTAGTTTGCTTCTTGCCTGAGAGATCACTATACCAATAAAATTCCAGATCTAATCACTCTTCTTCTTCCCTGGTATAGGTGTCATGCTAGGTGAAAGGTACATAAAGACAAAAGTGAGAGTCCCTGATTGCATCCAAATGGAGTAATCTATATCCCCATCTCCTCTCTCTCTCTCTCTCTCTTTCTCTCTCTCTCTCTCTCTCTCTCTCTCTCTCTCTCTCTCTCTCTCTCTCTCTCTTTTTCTCTCTCCTTCATTTTCTTATTCATCTTTTTCTTCATCATCTTCTTCTCTTTCTTTTTCTTTTTCTTACTCTGCCAATATCTACATATTTGCATATCTGTCCATATTTATATCTATATCTTTGTTTACACATAATTAAAGGGGAAGAATAAAGACTAGAAGCTGAAATGAGGAGAACAGAAAAGTCTTCATTGTAAAGATGTTTCTTCAATGGAATCTTTTGCAGGGATTCTTTAAGATAGAGATGTAGTAGGACTACATTTCAGGATGGAAGACATCCAAGCAAAATGTATAAAGAAGTGAAATTGAAGGCAATGTATTAAAAAAACAAAAAAGGCCAAAGGACAATTTGCAATATTTATTGCAAAGTTATTTTAATATTAGAAGACTTAAAAGTAACAAGGTGAGGAAAGTAGGGTAAATACAAGAGGAGAGATTTAAATTACAAACATAGGTATATTGGATCCTAGTGGTCATAGTTAACCTCTACAGTTTATTAAGTAAAGTAGTGACATGTGCACCCATTCCTTTAAACAGTTTGGCAGTTATCTGCAAAATCAATTTAAATAGAAATACGATGCATAGATACCAATAATTAATGTTTCTTGCTTGAGTTCTCTGATAGAAATATGCCTAACAACCCCATTCCAGGTCCTTTTCTATTCTCCATGCTATATTTGTGCCAAAAATATTAAGACTGGAAGACAGTATTGCAAAAATAATGCTAGCTCTCTGGAACAAATTTTTTCCAATGAAAAAAGAATGAAAAGTAGTAACAATTAAGCATCTTAGAGAGTATATATAATGTAGGAAAGAAATATAGGGGGTATTTAAACTTACTTAGCTTAAAGACTTCTGGAAAAAGTAAAATGGAAGGGAGTAATTAGTAGTGAGTGGCAATAACTGAAGAAAACTTTCTGGAGGAAATTAGTTACAGAACAGTGTTAGAATAACAAGGACTAGAGACCTTTGTTTAAATTCCAGCTTAGACATTTAATAGTTATATGAGTGTTACCAAGTCATTTCATAGAAACTCAGTTCCTTTATTTGTCAAATGAGAGTAAATACCTTAATTACCTAATGCCTAGAATTTTTGTGAAAATGTTTCCTGTCCTTCCTGTGTTAGAACTATTTCTGGTGAATTGACATAGCATTTTTAAAAGTCCTATTTCACTAAAAATAAATTTCAAAATAAAGAACCATTCATTCCACATTTTAGGAAAATCCAGTTGCTATTAAGATAAAGTAATGAACATTATTTTATTTATCTATAAGTTATTTTAATTAAAGCTTTATATATTTCAAAACATATGGATGGACAATTTTTCAAGATCAGCCCTTGCAAAACCCTGTGTTCCAATTTTCCCCAACTTCTCCTACTCTCTCCTCTAAATGGCAAATAGTCCAATATATGTTAAATATAGGAGAAATATATGTTAAATCCAATATATGTATACATATCTATATAATTATCATGTTGCATAAGAAAAAAGGGAAGCAAAATAAAATGCAAGTAAACAACAAAAAGAGTGAAAATGCTATGAGGTAAACCACACTCAGTTCCCACAGTCCTTTCTCTCTTCATCACTGAACAATTGGAAATGGTTTGAATTACCTTATTGCTGAAGAAAGCCATGTTCATCAGAACTGATGATCATAGAGTCTTCTTGCTGTGCTCTTGGTTCTGCTCATTTCATTTAGCATCAGTTCATGTAAGTCCCTCCAGGCCTCTTTGAAATCATCTTGTTGGTCATTTCTTATGAAAAAAAATTCCATAACATTCACATACCATAATTTATTCAGCCATTCACCAATTGATGGGCATCCACTCAATTTCCAGTTTCTTATTACTACAAAAAGGGCTGCTACAAACATTTTTTTTTTTGCACATTGGGGTCCCTTTCCCTTCTTTAAGATCTCTTTGGGATATAAGATCAATATAAACATTGGTGGATCAAAGGATATGCAAATTTTGATAACTTTTTGAGCATAGGTCCAAATTACTCTCCAAAATGGTTGGAACCTTTCACAGTTCAACCAACAATGTATCAGTGTCCCAGATTTCCCACTTCCCCTCCAACATTCATCATTACTTTTTCCTGTCATCTTCTCCAATCTGACAGATGTGTAGTGGTATCTCAGAGTAGTCTTAATTTGCATTTCTTTGATAGAAAGTGATTTGGAGTACTTTTTCATATGACTAGAAATAGTTTCACTTTCTTCATCTGAAAATTGTCTGCTCATATCTTTTGACCATCTACCAATTGGAGAATGGCTTGATTTCTTATAAATTAGAGTCAATTCTTTATATATTTTGGAAATGAGGTTTTATCAAAACCTTTGAGTGTAAAAATGTTTTCCCAATTTATTACTTCCCTTCTAATCTTGTCAGCATTAGTTTTGTTTGTACAAAACCTTTTTAATTTTATATAATCAATTTTTTCTATTTTGTGATCAATAATGACCCTCTAGTTCTTCTATGATCATAAATTCCTTCCTTTTCCACAGGTCTGACAGGTAAACTATCCTATGCTCTTCTAATTTATTTATAATCTCATTCTTTATGCCTAGGTCATGAACCTATTTTGACCTGATCGGTGTTAAGTGTGGGTCAATGCTGAGTTTCTGCCATACTATTTTGCAATTTTCCTAGCAGTTTTCGTGAAACAGTGAATTCTTATCCCAAAAGCAGTGGTCTTTGGGTTTGTCAAACACTAGATTATTAAAGTTATTGGCTGTTTTTTCCTTTGAACCTAACCTATTCCACTGATCAACTAGTCTATTTCTTAGCCAATACCAAATAGTTTTGGTAACCACTGTTTTATAATATAATTTTAGATCTGGTACAGCGAGACCACCTTCATTTGATTTTTTTCCCCCTTAGTTCCCTTGAAATTGTTGAACTTTTGTTTTTCCATATGAACTTTGTTGTTATTTTTTCTAGGTCATTAAAATAGTTTTTGGGAGTATGATTGGTATAGTGCTAAATAAATAGATTAATTTAGGTAGTATTGTCATCTTTATTATATTCGCTCTCCCAATCCAAGAGCATTGAATATTTTTCCAATGGGTTATATCTGACTTTATTTGTGTGGAAAGTGTTTTGTAGTTTTGCTCATATAGTTTCTGATTTTCCCTTGGCAGATAGATTCCTAAATATTTTATACTATCAGTAGTTACTTTAAATGGAATTTCTCTTTGTAACTCTAAGTGTTCAATTTTGTTAGTGATATATTAGAATGCTGATGATTTGTGTGGGTTTGTTTTGTATTTTGAAACTTTATTAAAGGTGTATACTATTTCTAATATCATTTTAGTAGAATATCTGCGGTTCTCTAAGTATACCATCATATCATCTGCAAAGAGTGCTAGTTTGGTTTCTTCATTACCAATTCTAATTCCTTTAATTTCTTTCTCAACCCTTATTGCCAAAGCTAGCATTTCTAACACAATATTGAATAGTAATGGTGATACTGGGCAACCTTGTTTTACTCCTGATATTATTGGGAATGGTTCCAGTTTATCCCCATTGCATATGATGATTACTGATAGTTTTAAATAGATGCTACTGATTATTGTAAGGAAAAGCCCATTTATTCCTATATACTCTCAAGTGTTTTTAATAGGAGCAGATGTTGGATTTTTATAAAATGCTTTTTCTGCATCCATTGAGATGATCATATGGTTTTTGTTAATTTGTTTATTAATATGGTCAATTATACTAATACTTTTCCTAAATTAAAGCAGCCCTTAAATCATATCAAGGAAGCTATCTAGTAAAGTTTGTTTTATATATCCTCATAAAGCTTAATTGCTGCCCAGTTCTTCCATCTTCCCAACCTGCCATTTTGTCTATTCTTCCTTTCAAATATCAGAATAGCCTCATTTTATAGGTAATTCCATATTGTTTTAATAAGAACATACCACTTCAAAGTTGTGTGCAACACTGTGAACATCCAACCAACAGCACAAGAGCTACTGTTAGAGCAAATTTTAAAAGTGAAAACTATATTCTAGAATTACATCAATTTGTGATTATATTATGTTAGGAGGCCTGCTTTCATTACCAATACATTTTTACACCAGCCACCAATAAGAATTCAATCTTAATCGTATTGACTCTAGCCAGGAAAATATAAGACTTTTGGCTATTGCATATTTTACTCTTCTATTCTTTTCATTTTATTTCAATTCCTACAGTGTATCCAAACGTAGTAGATGCACCCTCGAAACAGATACTCATCACTGATTTTAGCAATCACATAGACTTAATTTAATTTGTAACAAATGAAATTATATTAGCTTTTGTATAAACAAAATATATTCAACTTGGCAATATATTTCATTGTTGAAATACCACACTACAATGATGTTCAGTCAGTAGTGCTGTCAACAGTTATTGAAACCATTGGTTCCCTTTGTGAAAACGAAAATTTGTGCTATAAAACACTGCCAAAGGTAATAAATAAATCAATTTGAATGTGATTATTAAGGCAGGTAGCATTTTTGAGGTTATTATTTCATTGTGTTGTCATTTGTGGATTATATTTTTGTAATATATTCAGAAACTTCAGAAATAAACATTTCACAAACTGTCATCTTTTTCATTGTGACTTCCGAATGGCCTCCACCTTTCACCAAGCACAGAATTATGTACTAATTCACTTCACTAAATTTCAATTATGTCACCTTTTCCTTTTTTTTTTTTTTTTTTTTTAGAAAAATAAGTTCATTTAATTTCATTTAACAATACTCATTCACTATGAAAAACTGCTCAATATTTTAAGTTTTGACAGTTGGGAATTTTTAAAATACTCATTGTCCTTATACAAGTTTATGAATTATTTAGCCATACATATCTAACATTAATGAGACATTGTTTGCAATATCATTATATGAGAAGAATTGATAGCAAGAGCAAAATGCTGAATACTTTGATAGTCCATATTCTAACTACTTATACTTTTAACCAATTGAACTGAAACTTTCTTTGTTAGCTTTCTATTTTACTTTGAGGAAATATGTTTAATATTGAAAAAAGATCCATAATTAATGAGACTGCTTTACTCTGTTATGAAATATCGATGATTACATCATTGGATAAAATGCTTGTGACTGGAAAATAATTTCATCATAGATTAGGACAAAAACTGTTCCTCTTGATCATTATTTGGTTTTATTGTACATTCTGAGCAGTAAGTGATTTTACCTAAAAGTCTGCAGCATTTACACTGCTATTAGCTTATTTAATATAATTGTATGTCTATTTTTTATCTTAATAAATTAATTCATTTTTAAAATTAAAATGATCTAATATATGATTGAAATAAAATGTTAAGTCAGGTAGATACAGGTGACAATGATTATAAACATTGAATTACACTGAGCTCACAGTAAAAATATGATTATTGTGCACAATATCTTAACAATGGAACTTAAGTTAGGGGAAAATTATGTTAAGATACTGAATAGCTTTGATAGATGCTTGCTCAAAGTAAGCTTATCTCAATGATGCAAAGCCCATGTCATTCGAATTTTTATTATATGAATGGGTGGAAATTTCATGATGTCATGGTCAATTACTTGATATACCAACATGTGAAAACTAGAAGCTGCAAGAAATGGAAAAGTTAATGATTAATAGAAACATAAAGTGTCATTGGCAGTTTATGATTTACTTACTGAAATTGACAAGGTAATGTAAGTCTAATTTTTTCCAACTGTAATTTTGATGTTATATATTCATTAATTCAGAATGGGAGGACCAATCAATTTTATGACAAGAGAACAGTATATGCTCAATTTTTTGTGAGTGTCCAAAAACATTGTTAATCCAATCTTATAACTACTATGCTGCCTGCCATTTTGAACAATGTCTAGTAACTTCTCCAGTTTCTTGCTGTGTCTTGTTTTTCAGATGTTGGTCCCTCAAGTAATTGATCATGACATCATGCAATTTCGTTCCATTTGAGACAAACAAATTTTGAATAAGTATCCATCAAAACTGCTCAGTCTTTTAAAATAATCCTCTCCCCACTTTAATACAAGTTATCTGTTTGTCAAAACACTGAACACAGTAATTGCAATTTGCTTGAGGGTAGAAATATGATAGATTAAAATTAAAATAAAACCTGTATTTTTATCAGGTATATTCAACTGCACAACTTTGCACATATCATATACAATGTGATTCATCATTCAAATAATTGTTTCATCTAATAAACTACATTTCCAGACTTAGTTTCCTGTACTCCTTTTGATTCAGTCACCTTGTCATTGTCCCCATGACTAAACTACATCTTTTGCTTTTCAGAGTGTCTATTTTCATTCAGAAATCATTTTAATTGCTATCTCTTACTAGACCTTTCTTTATTTTCTTAATTCCTGCCAGTGCCTTCTTCATCTGGTTTTTATTGTGTATGTGAATACTTCTTTTTGCATATGTGTCTCTCTTTATAGGGTGTAAGCTCATTGAGGTTGGGGGATAATGCATTTTTTTTCTTTTTATCCCTATTGCCTATTAAAATCCTTGACAAATATTAGTGCTTAATAAACAAAGCCTGAGAGCTACATAACTTTAGCAAGCAGTATTTGCTAGTTTCTCATCAATTCAGATCTAGGAGTCAAAGCTTATTTGGCTGAATAAGCTATCAAGGGAGAAAGGACCAAATAGGATAATCAAGAATCCCAGAACTTTGTCTTAGTTTTATCATGTACTCAGAGTGGCTATCGTGATCTTTACATATATATATATATATATATATATATATATTTACCATTCTTTTGTGACTCTCTCCCTTCTTCCCTCCCTTTCTTTTTCTCTTTCTCTCTCTTCTTTTCTCCCTGCTTTCCTTCTTTTTTCCCTCCTTCCCTCCCCCCTCTCTCTCTGTTCTTCTGTCTCTGTCTCTGTCCCTCTTATTTCCTTCCTTCCTTCTTTCCTTCCTTCCTTCCTTCCTTCCTTCCTTCCTTCCTTCCTTCCTTCCTTCCTTCCTTCCTTCCTTCCTTCCTTCCTTCCTTCCTTCCTTCCTTCCTTCCTTCTTTCATTCCTATCCTTCCTTCTTTTCTCTCATTCTTTCTTTCTTTCTCAAGATTTTCATATTGCAAGGGCATATGAACAAAAGCTCATTTAAGACTTTGTCATTTCAGACATTGCATTATCACTTTCAGTGATCTATGTCAAGTAATCTCTCACATGAGATATGAACTTGGGGAGTGTCTATTTGCCATTGTAACATAAATGTAAGAATGTGTTGGCATATTGTTTATTTGTGTGTTTGCTCCTGTAGCAGTTATGAAAAGTTTTTTACTCAAACTTGAAATTATTAATCAATTAGCTAATGTTTGCTGAAGAATGAAACAAACCTCTGGTGACCATTAAAAAACAAATTGTATATGTCTGAAAGGTGATACAAGTTAATCTTGGCAATTAAAGGAAAGCACTTCTGTGACCTGCAGTGCTTGAAGTGGAAATTGACTTCCCCGTATGTTTTTCCCTATGTATATGCCCCTCTACTAGAATATTCTTTGTATGGGCTCTCTCTTCCCTATTGTCTGTGCTCACTAATCTCAGCTATAAAAGGATAATAATCATCATCATTATAATTGTGATCATAATTATTAATGGAGGACTGTATGCTAGGTTTATCAAAGGAGTATTTTGTTACTGTAATTAATGCTATCAGTTTAGTAAATGCTTTCTTTAAAGTTATTTGTGTCAACTGTTTGACTACAAAAGATGAATATGTCAGTATTTTGTGAATTGTAGTTATTAAAAGGCAAACCTACAACATAATCAGAGGAACATGACCTGAGAGTGAGCATTGAGTAAGTGTTGCTAATTAGTCCAGAAGATGTTTTTCACTTTAGAAACTCATCCAAGTAGCCTTCTCAATATTGCAAGGATACATTCAAGAAAAAAATGTAACTTCTTTCCCTTAATCTTTTTTTTTCACTTGTAATTAGATATTTTCCCAATGTAATTCCTGTTATAAGTTAGACCAGTTACTTTGTAATTTTTTTGGTACTTGTATATTTAAATATTGATATCAATTTGATTTATTTGGTACATATGAATATGAAAGCTGATATGTAGAAAATGGATGCTACATCTTCAGAATGATGATGCCTAACAATGAGTCTATAGAAACACAGAGTTTAAAAAATATTCCCATAACTTAAGGCTTATCAAATTCATATAAAAATAGATCTCTACAGTTGCATTTTTACTTAGAAAACCACAAATTACATTATCTATGTTATATTTATATTTGTTTTGTCAAACATTTCTCAATTGCATTTTAATCTGGACTACCTTTTAAATATTCACAGTGTCTTGAACTTTGATTAGAGTATAGCTTGTGTAGGATAGATAATTAGTGTATTGAACTTAAGTTAATTGTGTATACACACCTGAGATCTTAATTATAAAATGGAAATTTGCACAAAAGAAAATGTCTATAATAACCAATGCAAGAATAAAGTAGCACTATGCTGCCATTCTATACTAAGGTTTACTTCTGAATTTCTGCTGATATAAGCTAAACATTATTTGGCTGAATGTAGAGCACCTGAAAGTTGTTCATCACAAGAACATAGGCATATGTTCACTAGTTCAAGATCCTTCCCTAGACTTTATAATTTTATAATTTTGGTCCAGCAAGTTCTACATAAAACTCTTTTCTATTTGTTTCTTGATCACTACATGCCAACCCCTAAAATGTCAAAATCAAGTAAAATCAGCAAATGTGATTTTTGTTTATCTGTTTTTAAGAGAATAGAGGGGTTTCTATGTGAACTCCTCCTAGCTTCCCTCAAATTAATAACAGATTAAGCCTCTGAACTGATTTTGGAGTGACCGAACCCAAAATACTTGTAATTCAACAAATTTCCAAAAGAAGATATTTTTGGAAGAAATTCAGAAAGGGTCTATTTCAATCTAACGGGAGAGGAACTACCAAGTCCAGATCACAATATAGGGACCCTGGGCCAAGAAGTGGGGGGCTAGGGAAATGTTATTGCCAAGTGGGATATGTGTATGGGGAATACCTGGGAATCTACTATGAGGTTCTTAGGCTTCTCTGTCCTGCTTAGACGCCAGTAGTTCAGCAGATTTGCTATAAGACACCCAAAGGAAATACAAAAGGCAAAGTTTGAGCCCCTGAACCCCAGAAACCGAGACATGACTATGTCTATCCAGCCCCAGAAGTCAGTCAGAAACATTGATTCCAGGGCAAATTAAAGTGTTTATCATCTCTTTGTTTATTATTATTATTATTATTAATTATTATTTTAAAGTTTTTATTTTCTTTTTTTTTTTTTTTTTACATTTTACATGTGTTACAATATAGTCTAGGTACAATACATGTGTGTGAATATCATTTTCTTGTTGCACAATAAACATTAGAATCCGAAGGTACATGCAACCTGGGCAGACAGATATTAGTGCTAACAATTTACATTCCCCTCCCAGTGTTTCCTCTCTGGGTGTATCTACTTCTGTCTATCATTGATCAACTGGAAGTGAGTTGGATCTTCTCCATGTTGAAGATTTCCACTTCCATCAGAATACATCCCCATACAGTATCGTTGTTGAAGTATACAGTGATCTTCTGGTTCTGCTCATTTCACTCAGCATCAGTTGATTTAAGTCTCTCCAACCCTCTCTGTATTCCTCCTGCTGGTCATTTCTTACTGAGCAATAATATTCCATAACTTTCATATACCACAATTTACCCAACCATTCTCCAACTGATGGACATCCATTCATCTTCCAGTTTCTAGCTACAACAAAAAGAGCTGCCACAAACATTTTGGCACATATATGTCTCTTTTTAAAGTTTTTATTTTCAAAACATATGCATGAATAATTTTTCAACATTATGTCTTGCAAAACCTTGTATTCCAATTTTCTCTCCTTTACCTAAACCCTCCCTTCAATGGCAAGTAATCCAATATATGTTAAATATGTTAAAATATATGTTAAGTCCAATATGTGCATACACTGCTTATTTAATTATTTTGCTGCATAAGAAAAATCAAATCAAACAGGAAAAAAAAGAAAAAAAAAGAAAATTAAATGGAAGAAAACAACAAAAGAGTTAAAATGCTATGTTGTGAACCACATTCAGTGTCCACAGTGCTCTCTCTGGGTGTAGATGGCTATCGTCATCACAAGATTATTGAAGCTGGCATGAATCATTTCATTACTGGAAAGAGCCACATCCATCACAATTGATTGTTCTATAATATTGCTGTTGCTTTGTACAGTGACCCCCTAGTTCTGCTCTTTTCATTTAGCATCAGTTCATGTAAGTCTCTGAAATCATCCTTCTGAAAATTTCTTATGTAAAAATAATATTCCATATCATTCATAAACCACAATTTATCTTGCCATTCTCTAACTGATGGGCATCCACTCAATTTCCAGTTTCTTGCCACTATTAAAAGGGCTACCACAAACATTTTTACATATGTGAGTACCTTTTCCTTTAAGATCCTTTAAGATCTCTGTAGGATGTAAGCCAAATAGAAACACTGCACAGTTTTGGCATAATTCCAAATTGTTTTCCACAATGGCTGAATCCATTCACAATTTCACCAACAATATATGTGTCCCAGTTTTCCCACATTCCCTCCAATATTCATCATTACATTTTACTATCATCTTAATCAAGCTGAAAGATGTGTAGTGGTATCTCAGAGTTGTCTTTGCATTTCTCTGATTAATAGCATCTTTCCATATGAGTAGAAATGGTTTCAATTTCTTCATTTGAAAATTGTCAGAAAAAAAGAAATAAAATAAAATTATCTGTTTGTATCCTTTGACAATTTATTAATTGGAGAATGGCATGGATTCTTAAAAATTTGAGTCAATGTTCCATATATTTTAGAAATGAGGCCTTTATCAGAACCCATGAATGAAAAAGTATTTTCCCAGTTTATTGCTTCCTTGCTAATCTTGTCTGAATTCATTTTCTTGGTACAAAAACTTTTTAACTTAATATAACCAAAATTAGCTATTTTGTGTTCACTAATTATCTCCACTTCTTTGGTCACAAATTCATTCCTTCCCCACACATATGAGAAGGAAACTATCCTATGTTTTTGTAATTTGCTTATAACATCACTATTTATGTATAGATAATAACCTATTTCTACGTTATCTTCGTATATGATGTTAAGTGTGGGTCAATAGCTAGTTTCTGCCATAATAATTTCCAAGTTTCCCAGCATTATTTGTCAAATACTGAGTTCTTATCCTCAAAACTAAGGTCTTTAGGTTTGTCAAACAATAGATTACTATAGTCATTTACTATTTTGTCCTGTGAACTTAACCTATTCCACTGATCTACTATTCTTTTTCTTTGCCAGTAATAAAATATTTGATGACCACTGTTTTATAATATAGTTTTAGATCTGGCCATCTTCACTGGGATTTTTTTCCATTAATTCCCTTGAAGTTCTTGACCTTTGGGGCAGCGGGGGCGGAGCCAAGATGGTGGAGAAGATACATGCGATTTTGTGAGCTCCCTTCTTCCCTCAATACCAATTAGTTAAATCAGCCTCAAAAATAACACTGGACTCATAGAAACCACAAGGACTGGAAGCACAATTCACCAGCTGATGAGAATCTGGAGTTTCAACAGAAAAGGTCAGTTCACAGGGGAGGAAAAAAAAAGGCCAGCACAGACCTTTGGGGCAGCTAAGTGGAGCAGTGGATAGAATATCAGCCCTGAAGTCAGTAGGACCTGAGTTCAAATCTGACCTCAGACACTTAACACTTCCTTGCTGTGTGACCCTGGGCAAGTCACTTAACCACAATTGCCTCAGGAAAAAAAAAATTTCTTGACTTTTTCCTTCTTTCAGATGAACTTTGTTTTTATTTTTTCTTGGTTTGTAAAATATTTTCCTGAGAGTTTGACTGGTATAGCACTAAATATGTAGATTAGTTTAGGTAGTATTGTCATTTTTATTATATTTGTTAGGCATAGCACATAATATATTTCCAATTGATTAGATCTGACTGTATTTGTGTTGAAAGTGTTTTGTAGTTGTGATCACATAGATACATTCCCAAATATGTTATATTATTGACAGTTATTTTCAATGGAATTTCTCTTTGTATCTCTTGCTGCTGGAGTTTGTTAGTAATATATAAAAATGTTGATCATTTACTTGATTTATTTTGTATCCTGCAACTTTGCTAAAGTTGTAGATTATTTTGAATAGTTTTTTAATTGATTATCTATGGTTTTCTAGTATACCATCATATAATTTGCAAAGAGTGATAGTTTTGTTTTCTCATGACTTACTCTAATTTCTTCAATCTCTTTTTCTTCTCTTATTGCCAAAACTAACATTCTAATACAATTTAAAATAGTAATGGAGATAGTGGACAACCTTGTTTCATTTCTGATCTTATTGGGAATGGTGCTAGTTTGTCACCATTATGTAGCGAGCTGTCGTCTCCAGACGCTGCCGGATCACTCTCTGGGAAGAGATCTGCTGTGTCTACTCAAATCTCTCAGACAGATTCTTCTTCCTGTAACGAACCGTTGTCTCCAGGCAGTTGCTGTTAACTCTTGTCCAAAGAAGTGACTTCCCTTCCTGCAGAGAGCCCCGTCAAGCCTGATGCAATTCAGAGTCTTTCTCTTGAATCCTGGCTCTGAATCTCCTCCAGCTCTTATCCTTCTCCAGGCCAATCTGCTCTCCAGGCCCAATATTGTGTCTTTTATCCTCCCAGAGAATGGGCATGGGATAATGCAAGGGCTTCTGGGAAGAACCACCCCAGCCAATGAGCTTGCCCCCTCTATCAAGTCAACCTGAGTTCTCACCTTGTAATTGTCCAACCTGAATTCTCACCTTGTCACTATCCAGACAACCCGAGTTCTCACCTAGTAATCCCAACATCTCCCCCTTTCTTTTGATTTAGAACATAGGACAGTCATGACCTTGAAACATAAATCCATCAATATGGGAAGTATTACAGATAATTACATAAATTACATAAGCACATAGTAACATAGTAACATAACACATGCTAGAAGTATATAACATAATCATAATCAAATAATCATAAATTGAAAATTTATAAATGTCCATAAGTCCATTGTCCATTAGTCTCATCTTGTGTGAGGAAGTCCAATGATTCCTGCTG
This sequence comes from Sminthopsis crassicaudata, assembly GCF_048593235.1. Taxonomy (NCBI): domain Eukaryota; kingdom Metazoa; phylum Chordata; class Mammalia; order Dasyuromorphia; family Dasyuridae; genus Sminthopsis; species Sminthopsis crassicaudata. Next base: position 521,006,275 of record NC_133617.1, read on the forward strand.
GTTTTTAAAGTTCTTTAACAATCTTCTTATTATCCATGCTCTTTCAGTGTCAGATGTTTCTTAGATCTTCTCCTTTATTTTGAGGTTTTTCTCTTTTTCTGTCTCTCTCTGATGGACAAGGCGAATATGACTCGTTGGCACCCATCTGATTCCTTCTCCTGCTGAAGAAATACAAGCAAACCCTCTCTCCCAGGCAGTTAACCTATCTAATTACCTTCTATTTACCACTTTCTAAATCTCTTCTCATCATCTGGCAATTACATTGGAATTGTTTGCACTGGACACAGCCCTGTTGGTTTAAAAGGCCTGTATTCTCCCCAAGTGTAATCCATTTTTGCAATCTGATTGCCTTTTGGCTCACTTATCAGGTAATCCCTTTCTACCATGTGATTACTTTTCTGCTGGTTGATCAAATCAGAGTCCTGACCTTCTAAAGGCTCTTTAGGTGTAACATCAGCTGCCATCATGCCCCAAGTCTTTTTTGCCTGGGGCCCTGGACCTGGGCCCCTCATCCCATTTCCCTGAATTATTCTACACTCTGATGCCCAATGGAGTCCTCTGTTGCATTTTGGACATGGGGTTTTAGGTCTTCTTTCACCCTGTCTTCTCACTGTATCTCCATACCTACACTGAGCTCTTAGATGCCCAATTTTTCCACATTGAAAACATCGCCGAGTTTCTCTAGAAGGCCCTTGCCAGGAGGGACCCTGTCTTTCCACATTCATCATTGTCCGGGTGTAAAAAGCATTTGTTCCCACTGTAGCACAGCGTCTTATGATCTCCTCTAAAGGAGCATCTTTGTCTAATCCCCATATAATTCTTTTGCAAATCTCATTGGCATTTTCCTTAGCCAGATGTCTGGTCATTATTTCTGTAGCTGAATTTTCTCCAATAGTTCTTTTGACAGCATTTTGCAAACGTCCCACAAAATCTGCAAAAGGTTCATTGGGACCTTGCTGTATTTTAGTGAAAGCCTCTCCACGATCTTTCTGTCCAGGAAGGACACCCCAAGCTTTTATTGCAGCCTTAGCAATTTGTTCATATATTGTCATGGTATAATTAATCTGTTCCGAATTCTCTCCATACTGACCTTCACCAGCTAAGTGCTCAAAAGTGAATTGTGTGTTAACTCCTATTTCCAAATTGCATCTGACTTGAATTTTACATAATTCATGAAATTCCGCAAGCCATAATAAATTTTCTCCAGGTTCCAGGCATATCCTTGCTATGGATTTCCAATCATTCGGGGTTAGGACTTCATAAGACAAACCATCTAGTAACATTTTAACATAAGCTGATGTAGCCCCATAAAGGGTACAACCTTTTTTCAAATCCTTAATTTTATTCAAATCTAAAGGTGCATATCTTCTCCTTTTTTTACCTACAGAGTCAATATTTTCAATCACAGGATATGCATGTATAAAATCACTTATATCCTGTCCTTCTCTCTTAGCTTTAACCAATGCTTTTTCTAATCTTGTCATAGGCTTAGACTGCTTCACAGACAATTCTGTTTGTGTTTCTGCCTCTTCCCCTCCTCCTTCTTCCTCCACCTCTGAAGGGTTAATTGAGGGAGGAGATGGGAGGTGCTCCTGTTGCTGTTGCTCAGAATTGTACTTAACTTCATTGTTATCTGATTCATCCTTTTCACCTAGTTTAGTTGACACCTCCCCATTTTGCTCCTTCATCTCTTCCTTTAGAATAACATTTTTTAAAGCCATTTGGATTAAATTGTAGGTATGAATTGTATCTTTGGAAACTGAGTTTGGTCTGGAACCAAAGGGTAAAATGTCACAAAGGTAATTGTACTGTTCACCTAATTGCTCTCCTACTAATTTCCACTCATCTGGATCCAATTCTTCTTCCAGAGAAAAAGAAGGACATATGACCTTCACAGTTCTTAAAAGTTCAGTAATCTCCTCTAAAATTATAATCAAGCCTTGGCTTTTCATAACCTTGATGATGCTCTCTAAACATTTTCCTTGAACAGAAGGTGTTTGCCCCATTTCACTATAAGAGATTGCTGGTTTAGCCCTTAACAAGTTCCTTATTTATCTATTAGCACGTTCACTTAATCTTTAACAAAGTTTCCTCGTTACTCATGGTTCTGGGTTAGAGAGACTGAGATCTGGATGGGAGGCTTTTCCACTGGAATCAGGACGTGTCTGTCCCTGTTCAGGCACCAAATTGCGAAGGTCTGGTCTAGCTCCTCTTGTCAGGATAAGCAAAAGTCCTTGCCCCACATGTGGACGCCAATTGTAGTGAGCTGTCGTCTCCAGACGCTGCCGGATCACTCTCTGGGAAGAGATCTGCTGTGTCTACTCAAATCTCTCAGACAGATTCTTCTTCCTGTAACGAACCGTTGTCTCCAGGCAGTTGCTGTTAACTCTTGTCCAAAGAAGTGACTTCCCTTCCTGCAGAGAGCCCCGTCAAGCCTGATGCAATTCAGAGTCTTTCTCTTGAATCCTGGCTCTGAATCTCCTCCAGCTCTTATCCTTCTCCAGGCCAATCTGCTCTCCAGGCCCAATATTGTGTCTTTTATCCTCCCAGAGAATGGGCGTGGGATAATGCAAGGGCTTCTGGGAAGAACCACCCCAGCCAATGAGCTTGCCCCCTCTATCAAGTCAACCTGAGTTCTCACCTTGTAATTGTCCAACCTGAATTCTCACCTTGTCACTATCCAGACAACCCGAGTTCTCACCTAGTAATCCCAACACCATTATATAAGATGCTTATTGATGGTTTTAAATAGATGTTATTGATCATTTTAAGGAAAACTCCATTATTTCCACGTGTTCTAGTTGTTTTTGTTTTTTTTAAAACAGGAATGAGTTTTGGATTTTATCAAATGCTTTTTTTGCATCTTTTGAGATAATCATATGATTTTATTACTGTGCCTTAACAGCAGACTTTAACCATTAAAAAAAAAAAAAATCAGCAAAAAAAATAAGAACTCTGACCATACGAGAAACTGAAACTGAATACATGCACATAACCTGGAGAATGACTGATTAAGTTATGGTACATGAATGTTATAGAATATTATTTTTCTACAAGAAATGATCAGGAGGATGATTTTAGAGAAGCCTGGAGAAACTTACATGAACTGATGCTAAGTGAAATGAGGAGAACCAGGCAATCATTGTAGTAGGCAACATCAATTTTATAGAACAATCGATTCTAATGAACATGACTTTTTCCAACAATGAGATGATTTATGCCAGTTCCAATTATTTTGTTGAAGAGTCATTTACCTCCAGAAAGAGTGCTGTGTGAATTGAATGTGGATCATAACAAAATATTCTCAAGTTCCAACTTGTTCTCTCCTTCCCCTCACCATCTCCCTAGATGACCCCCAATACATGTGAAATATGTTAAAATACTTGTTAATCCAATATATGTTTGAATATTTATACAGTTACTTTGCTGCACAAAAAATATTGGATTTAGAAAGAAAAAAACCTGAGAAGGAAAACAAAATGCAAGCAAACATCAACAGAAAGCATGAAAATGCTACATAGTGGTTCACACTCAGTTCCCACAGGCCTCTTTCTGGGTGTATATGTCTTTCTTCATTAGTGAACATTTGGAACTTCCCATCTAAGATTGGCTTTCATCTTCTCTCTCTCTCTCTCTCTCTCTCTCTCTCTCTCTCTCTCTCTCTCTCTCTCTCTCTCTCTTTCTCTCTCTCTCTCTATATATATATATACATATATACATATATATATATACATATATATAATAACATGTGTTTCCTAGATATTTACATGTTATTTCCTCCCATTGAATATAATCTTATTGTTGAAGAGAGCCATGTCCCATCAGAATTGATCACTGTATAGTTGCCATGTATACTAATCTCCTGGTTTTTCTCATTTCACTTAACATCAACCCATGTAAGTCTCTCCAGGCCTCTCTAAAATTATTCTGTTGGTCATTTCTTACAGAACAATAATATTCCATAACATTGATATACCATAATTAATTCAGCCATTCCCCAAGTAATGGACATCCATTCAGTTTCTAGCCACTACAAAAAGGGCTGCCAAAAACAATTTTTCACATGTGGATCCCTTTCCCTCCTTTAAGAGTCCTTGGGATATAAGTCCAGTAGAAAGAGTGCTGGGTCAAAGGGTCAAAAGATAATTTTTTTGAGCATAGTTCCAAATTGTTCTCCACAATGGTTGGATCCATTCACAGTTCCACAAACAATGTATCAGTGCCCCAGTTTTCCCACATCCCCTCCAACATTCATCATTATTTTTTGTTGTCATATTAGCCAATCTGACAGGTGTGTAGTGGTAGCTCAGAATTGCCTTAATTTGCATTTCTCTGATTAATAGTGATTTGAAGCACTTTTTCATATGACTAGAAACAGTTTCAATTTCCTCATCTGAAAATATTCTGTTCATATCTCTTGTCCATTTAGCAACTGGAGAATGGCTTGAATTCTTATAAATTTTAGTCAATTCTCTATATATTATGGAAAGGAGGCCTTTGAAAGAACATTTGAATATAAAAATGTTTTACCAGTTTATTACTTCTCTTAATCTTGTCTGCATTAGTATTATTTATACAAAAACAATTTAATTAATATAATCAAAATTATCTATTTTGTGATCAATAATGATCTTCAGTTTTTCTTTTGTCACAAATTCCTTCCTCCTCCACAAATCTGAGAACTGAACTATCCTATTTTTTTCTAATTTGTTTATATCATTCATTATGTCTAGATCATAAACCCATTTTGACCTTATCTTGGTATCCGTGTTAGGTGTAGTTCAATGCCTGGTTTCTGCCATACAAGTTTCCAATTTTCCCAGCAGTTTTTGTCAAATCCTAAATTCTTACTTTGCTAATGTTGTGAATTATTTCTAATAGTTTTTTAATTTATTCTCTAGGGTTCTCTAAGTATGCCATCATATCATCTTTTTTTTTAATTTTTATTTTATTTTATAATTATAACATTTTTTTGAGAGTACATATGCATGGGTAATTTTTTACAACATTATCCCTTGCACTTACTTCTATTCAGATTTTTTCCCTTCCTCCCCCAACCCCCTCCCCCAGATGGCAAGCAGTCTTATATATGTTAAATATATTACAGTATATTCTAGATACAATATATGTGTGTAGAACCGAATTTTTTGTTGCACAGGAAGAATTGGATTCAGAAGGTAAAAATAACAGTTTACACTCATTTCCCAGTGTTCCTTTTCTGGATGTAGCTGGTTCTGTCCATCATTAATCAATTGGAATTGGATTAGCTCTTCTCTATGTTGAAGAAATCCACTTCCATCAGCATACATCCTCGTACAGTATCATTGTTGAAGTGTATAATGATCTTCTGGTTCTACTCGTTTCACTCAGCATCAGTTGATGTAAGTCTCTCCAAGCCTCTCTGTATTTCTCCTGTTGGTCATTTCTTATAGAACAATAATATTCCATAACATTCATATACCACAGTTTACCCAACGATTCTCCAATTGATGGATATCCATTCATCTTCCAGCTTCTAGCCACTATGAAAAGAGCTGCCACAAACATTTTGGCACATACAGGTCCCTTTCCCTTCTTTAGTAGTTCCTTGGGGTATAAGCCCAGTAGTAGTATGGCTGGGGCAAAGGGTATGCATAGTTTGATAACTTTTGGGGCATAGTTCCAGATTGCTCTCCAGAATGGTTGGATTCTTTCACAACTCCACCAACAATGCATCAGTGTCCCAGTTTTCCCACAGCCCCTCCAACATTCATCGTTATTTGTTCCTGTCATCTTAGCCAATCTGACAGGTGTGTAATGATACCTCAGAGTTGTCTTAATTTGCATTTCTCTGATCAATAGTGATTTGGAACACTCTTTCATATGAGTGGAAATAGTTTTAATTTCATCATCTGAAAATTGTCTGTTCATATCCTTGGACCATTTATCAATTGGAGAATGGCTTGATTTTTTATAAATTAAAGTCAATTCTCTGCATATTTTGGAGATGAGGCCTTTATCAGAACCTTTAACTGTAAAAATTTTTTTCCCAATTTGTTACTTCCCTTCTAATCTTGTTTGCATTAGTTTTGTTTGTGCAGAAACTTTTTAATTTGGTGTAATCAAAATGTTCTATTTTGTGATCAATAATGTTCTCTAGTTCTCCCTTGGACACAAATTCCTTCCTCCTCCACTAGTCTGAGAGGTAAACCATCCCATGTTCCTCCAATTTATTTATGATTTCATTCTTTATGCCTAAATCTTGGACCCATTTTGATCTAATCTTAGTATGTGGTGCTAAATGTGGGTCCATGCCTAGTTTCTGCCATACTAATTTCCAGTTTTCCCAGCAGTTTTTGTCAAATAATGAATTCTTATCCCAAAATTTGGGATCTTTGGGTTTGTCAAAGATTAGATTGCTATTTTTATTCACTATCTTGCCCTGTGAACCTAACCTATGCCACTGATCAACTAGTCTATTTCTTAGCCAATACCAAATGGTTTTGGTGACTGTTGCTTTATAATATAGCTTTAAATCAGGTACACTTAGACCACCTTCGTCTGACTTTTTTTTCATTAGTTCCCTTGCAATTCTCGACCTTTTATTCTTCCATATGAATTTTGTTGTTATTTTTTCTAGGTCATTAAAATAGTTTCTTGGGAGTCTGATTGGTATAGCACTAAATAAATAGATTAGTTTGGGGAGTATTGTCGTCTTCATTATATTCGCTCGGCCTATCCAAGAACACTGAATGTCTTTCCAATTATTTAAATCTGACTTTATTTTTGTGGCAAGTGTTTTGTAATTTTGCTCATATAATTCCTGACTCTCCTTTGGTAGATATATTCCCAAATATTTTATACTATTGATTGTTATTTTGAATGGAATTTCTCTTTGTATCTCTTGCTGTTGGATTGTGTTGGTAATGTATAAAAATCCTGAAGATTTATGTGGATTTATTTTGTATCCTGCAACTTTGCTAAAATTCTGAATTATTTCTAATAGCTTTTTAGCAGAGTCTTTGGGGTTCTCTAAGTATACCATCATGTCATCTGCGAAAAGTGACAATTTGATTTCTTCATTTCCTATTCTAATTCCTTGAATCTCTTTCTCGGCTCTTATTGCCGAGGCTAGAGTTTCTATTACTATATTGAAAAGTAATGGTGATAGTGGGCAACCTTGTTTCACTCCTGATCTTACAGGGAAAGGTTCTAGTTTATCACCATTACATATGATGTTTACTGAAGGTTTTAAATATATGCTCCTTATTATTTTAAGGAATAGTCCATTTATTCCTATACTCTCAAGCGTTTTTAGTAGGAATGGATATTGGATTTTATCAAATGCCTTTTCTGCATCTATTGAGATGATCATATGGTTTTTATTAATTTGATTATTAATATGGTCAATTATACTAATAGTTTTCCTAATATTAAACCAGCCCTGCATTCCTGGTATAAATCCCACTTGGTCATAGTGTATTATCCTGGGGATGATTTTCTGAAGTCTATTTGCTAATATCTTATTTAAGATTTTAGCATCAATATTCATTAAGGAAATTGGTCTATAGTTTTCTTTCTCAGTTTTCAATCTACCTGGTTTAGGTATCAGTACCATGTCTGTGTCATAAAAGGAATTTGGTAGGACTCCTTAATTCCCCATTTTTTCAAATAGTTTACATAGCATTGGAGTTAGTTGTTCTTTAAATGTTTGGTAGAATTCACCTGTAAATCCATCTGGTCCTGGGGGCTTTTTCTTAGGAAGTTGGTTAATAGCTTGGTCTATTTCTTTTTCTGAGATGGGACTATTTAGACTACTTACTTCTTCCTCTGTTAATCTGGGCAAGCTATATTTTTGAAGGTATTCTTCCATTTCATTTAAGTTATCGAATTTATTGGCATAAAGTTGAGCAAAGTAGCTCCTAACTATTGTTCTAATTTCCTCTTCATTAGTGGTGAGTTCACCCTTTTCATTTTCAAGACTATCAATTTGCTTTTTCTCTGTCCTTTTTTTAATCAGGTTTACTAAGGGTTTGTCTATTTTGTTGGTTTTTTCATAAAACCAACTCTTAGTTTTATTAATTAATTCAATAGTTTTTTTACTTTCAATTTTATTAATCTCACCTTTTATTTTTTGAATTTCAAGTTTTGTGTTTGTCTGGGGTTTTTTAATTTGTTCCTTTTCTAGCAATTTTAGTTGTAAGCCCAATTCATTGGCCCTCTCTTTCTCTATTTTATGCAAGTAGGCCTGTAGAGATATAAAACTTCCCCTTATTACTGCTTTGGCTGTATCCCACACATTTTGGTATGATGTCTCATTATTGTCATTTTCTTGGGTGAAGTTATTAATTATATCTATGTTTTGCCATTTTACCCAATCATTCTTTAGTATAAGATTATTTAGTTTCCAATTATTTTTTGGTCTATTTTCCCCTGGCTTTTTATTAAATGTTATTTTGATTGCATTATGGTCTGAAAAGGATGCATTTACTATTTCTGCCTTACTGCATTTGATTTTGAGGTTTTTATGCCCTAGTATATGATCAATTTTTGTATAGGTTCCATGAACTGCTGAGAAGAAAGTATATTCCTTTCTGTCTCCATTTAGCTTTCGCCAAAGATCTATCATATCAAACTTTTCTAGTATTCTATTTACCTCTTTGACTTCTTTCTTATTTATTTTGTGGTTTGATTTATCTAATTCTGAGAGTGCAAGGTTGAGATCTCCCGTTATTTCAGTTTTGCTATCTATTTCCTCTTGCAGCTCTCTTAATTTCTCTTTTAAGAATTTAGAAGCTGCACCACTTGGTGCATATATGTTTAATATTGATACTGCTTCATTATTGATGCTGCCCTTTAGCAGGATATAATGCCCTTCCTTATCTCTTTTAATTAGATCAATTTTTGTTTTTGCTTGATCTGAGATGAGGATGGCTACTCCTGCTTTTTTAGTTTGTTCTTTTTTCTAGCTTTTATAGCTGCAAGCCTGATTCATTGATTTTCTCTTTGTTTTTTGCAAGTAAGAATCTAGAAATATAAAATTTCCCCTTACTATTGATTTGGCTGCATCCCACAAATTTTAGTAAGTTGTCTCATTATCATAATTCTCTTGGATGAAATTATTATTTGTGTCTATAATTTACTGTTTCACCCATTCATTCTTTAGGATGATATTATTTAGTTTCCAATTGCTTATTGGTCTATTTTTTCCTGGCCTTATATTGAGTGATTTTTATTGCTTCATGAACGCTTCACATCAGTTTCAATGACTTTGGCTCAATGAGAGCCATCTACACCCAAAGAGAGGACTGTGAGGAACTGAGAGTGTATCACAACATAGCATTTTCACTCTTTTTGTTGTGGTTTGCTTGAATGTTATTTTCTTTCTCAATTTATTTTTTGCTTTTTGATCTAATTTTTCTTGTCCAGCAAGGTAATCATATAAATATGCATGCTTATATTGTGTTTAATATATGTTTTACCATGTTTAATATATATTGGATTACTTATCATCTCAGGGAGAAGATAGAGGGAAGGAGGAGGGGAAAATTGGAATATAAGGTTTTTTCAAGGGTCAATGTCAAAAAATTATCCTTACATATGATTTGAAAATTTTAAAAACTAATATAAAATAAATACTATATTTTTAAAAATGGAACAGTATAATGGGTTCTATAGTTAGGAAATAACTGTGATATAGTATGAAGCAATAGAAACATAGGCTTTTCCGTTCTGGATTTATCATTTTGCTACCTCTGTGACCTTGGAAAAGTGATTTAATATCTAGAGCCTTAGTAGTAAAATAAACAACTTGAGCTTGAATTATAATTTCATTCAAGTTTTAAAATCATAACATAACACAGAGGCTCCAGCATTGAAGATCTTACAACATAATTGGGGGAAAAATAAGAATTGTGCATTTGGAATATTATGGAATATTATTGTTCTGTAAGAAATGACCAGGATGTGATCTAGATCTATATTATAAAGCAGCAGTCACCAAAACCATTTGGTATTGGCTAAGAAATAGACTAGTTGATCAGAGGAATAGGTTAGGTTCACAGGACAAGATAGTGAATAAAAATAGCAATCTAGCGTTTAACAAATCCAAAGATCCCAACTTTTGGGATAAGAATTCATTATTTGACAAAAAAACTGTTGGGAAAACTGGAAATTAGTATGGCAGAAACTAGGCATGGACCCACACTTAAGATCAAAATGGGTCCATGATTTAGGCATAAAGAACAAGATCATAAATAAATTAGAGAAGCATAAGATAGTTTACCTCTCAGACTTGTGGAGGAGGAAGGAATTTGTGACCAAAGGAGAACTAGAGATCATTATTGATCACAAAATAGAAAATTTTGATTATATCAAATTAAGAAGCTTTTGTATAAACAAAACTAATGCAAACAAGATTAGAAGGGAAGTAACACATTGGGAAAACATTTTTACAGTTAAAAGTTCTGATAAAGGCCTCATAGACAAAATATATAGAGAATTGACTTTAATTTATAAGAAATCAAGCCATTCTCCAATTGATAAATGGTCAAAGGATATGAACAGACAATTTTCAGATGATGAAATTGAAACTATTTCACTCATATGAAAGAGTGTTCCAAATCACTATTGATCAGAGAAATGCAAATTAAGACAACTCTGAGATACCACTACACTAAGATGACAGAAACAAATTATGATGAATGTTGGAGGGGATGTGGAAAAACTGGGACACTGATGAATTGGTGGAGTTGTGAAAGAATTCAACCATTCTGGAGAGCAATCTGGAATTATGCCCCAAAAGTTATCAAAATGTGCATACCCATTAGTGCTACTACTGGACTTATATCCCAAGGAAATACTAAAGAAGGGAAAGGGACCTGTATGTGCCAAAATGTTTGTGGCAGCTCTTTTTTGTAGTGGCTAGAAACTGGTAAATGAATGGATGCCCATCAATTAGAGATTGGGTGGGTAAATTATGGTATATGAATGTTATGGAATATTATTGTTTTGTAAGAAATGACCAACAGGAGGAATACAGAGAGGCTTGGAGAGACTTACATCAACTGATGCTGAGTGAAATGAGCAAAACCAGGAGATCATTATACTCTTCAACAACAATACTATATGAGGATGTATTCTGATGGAAGTGGATATCTTTAACAAAGAGAAGAGCTAATCCAATTCCAAGTGATCAATGATAGACAAAATCAGCTACACCCAGAGAAGGAACACTGGGAAATGAGTGTAAACTATTAGCATTTTTTTGTTTTTCTCCCCAGGTTATTTTTACCTTCCAAATCTAATTCTTTCTTTGAAACAACAACAACAACAACAACAACAGAATTCGGTTCTGCACATATATATTGTGCAGATATACTATAAAAATTTAATATGTATGGGAATGCCTGCCAGTTAGGGGAGGGGGTGGAGGGAGGGAGAGGAAAAATTCGGAACAGAAGGGAGTACAAGGGATAATGTTGTAAAATAAATTATCTATGCATATGACCTGTCAAAAATGTAATAATTATAAAATTAACTAAAAAAAAATTAATGACCAGGATGATTTCAGAAAGGACTGGAGACACTTACATGAACTGATGCTGAGTGAAATGAATAGGACCAAGAGATTTTTGTATACTTCAAAACAATACTATAGGATGATCAATTCTGATGGATGTAGACATTTTCAAAAATGAGATGAACCAAATCAGTTCCAATAGAGCACTAATTAACTGAACCAACTACATCCGGCAAAAGAATTCTGGGAGATAACTATGAACCACTACATAGAATTACCAATCCCTCTAATTTTGTCTGCCTGCATTTTGGATTTCCTTCACAGGCTAATTATACACTACTTCAAAGTCTGATTCTTTTTGTACAGCAAAACAACTGTTCGAGCATGTATACATATACTGTATTTAATTTATATTTTAACATATTGAACATGTATTGGTCAACCTGCCATCTGGGGGAGGGGAGAAGGAGGGGAAAAAATTGGAACTAAAGATTTGGCAATTGTCAATGTTGCAATATTACCCATGCATATATCTGGTAAATAAAAACTATTATAAAAAAAGAATTGTGCATTTGAATAGTTAAATCTGGTATAATTTAGATAAAAATTTAACACAATTATCAATACCAAAAAATTAACATTGCTAACTGCTATATAAAAGTTAATGGAAATATTAAAGACTTTCAGAAAAATAAAATTATGAAGCTAGATTTTTCAATAAAGGCTTTATATGAGTTGGGGTTTTCATAGTTTCATAAAGAAAGAATGTGTTATTGGATAAGTGAAAAAGAAAAAATAAACAACATATGATTAGAATTGATTTGTGCAAAATTAATGTCAGGAAGACAGAAAAAATTGTTTTTATTTTGTGGAGGAGGAAAATAAGGATTAGGGAATTTTAAAAATCCCTAAAGTTATATAGCAAATATATAATGGAGATCAAACTAAAACATAGTTGTTGTTATGTCTGGCCAGGGCTCTGTAAGCTCTACTACACTGAAAGTCAAGAAGTCCAATAAATGACAAGGTCTTTTTTTAAATCGGCGTTATTTTTTATTTTTTTATTTTATTGGTGTTATTTTTAAAATTGGGTTTCTCTTTCCTTTAACTGTAGTTGATTCAAAAAAATTCTCTCTCCCTCCAAAAATTCTTTCCTTTTGGTTTTTGGAATATTATTAGTCTTTCAAGAATTTTATAATATTTATTTTGCTATCTAACACCTTACTACCTCATCTTATCTGAAAATTTGATCCCTGAATCTTCTTTGTCTTTATATGAGTTATTTACTTCCAGAGAACACCACTGGAGACCATTATTTGGGTCAAATAAGTCCATTTATATGAACATTGTTTCTATATTGTTGTCCAAATTCCTTTGAATCCACTCACCTATTTATTCATTATTCTGTATTTTATCTTATCCACAAAGGTTATCATGAGAAGATTTGTCAAATATCCAAATGTATATTAAATGAATAAGTGAATGAATGAAAATTGTTTCCAAAAATTAAACTTCCTTTGAAAGTTTGGAATTCTACCTTTCTTCTAAGATGCGATTTTGTGATTTAAGTGGGAGAAATGAAGTGAGGAGTTTAAATCTAAATAGCATCATTTTTACTTCTATTTTTTGGCATTTTGTTCAGCAGCATATAGAATTTCCTTTCCAATTAAGTACCCACTTTCAAAAAGTATAAGACCCTAATATTTAATTATATCTTCATATGACTATAAATGAAATTCCTCCACTAAGGATAATTAAAAGCAATATTTCAGAAATTGTTATTCTCCTACATAGAATGAATCTTATTTTTTAAAGCTAAATAGCTCTACAAAATCCATATTATAGTCTTTGCAGTGATCACATTGTTCAAATGATGTTATCAGTGCTTGTTTCCAATTTATTTTAGGAAACAAGACCCTATGTGGGACTTGATAATTTACAGGACGTTAAGATCAAGGATGGCCTTTTGTTAACTAGTCTTAAATATTACAAATGAGCCTGTCAGCTCCATGTCATTAAGTTATAGATCAGGAATTTTGGCTGGGCTTAATGGAGATAACTTGAGCAGGAAGCAAGCTGCTTTATGTTGTGAGATTTCTGCCCCATTGTACTGTTGATTACTATCAAGAAAAACCAAACAAAATTATAATATTATGAGTGTTAAATGTTATTTCTAATGATTAAATTCTTTCAGTTCACTATAAATGATATAATTACTGATGATAAATCAAGAAGGGTTAGTATTTAATAATATATAGCATCATTTTAAGAACTTATTCTCATAGAATTTTAACTGCTGCTCATCCTTTATAGGTAATATTCTAGCTTTGTTTTCAACCTATTAATACCATTTCTGAGTAATGATTTAGAGAAAAATTTAGAAGACTATTTCTGAGATCATTTTAGCTTTAATAATTGAAACTACTTCTGCAGTGGTGAGAGTTTGTTTGGGTGAGAGGGAGAGGTACATGAGTGCCTTTAATAACAGTTATGTACAACCTTCAGGTTTCATATTAAATTAGTTTTAAAACTTGGAGTTTTTAATTTCTTTCTCAATTTTATCTTGACTTTATAGATGTAACAGTGTAAAGAGAGTAGGGAGTAATTGTCATTGATGAATTACACTGAGGAACTTTAATTGTATGCTTCCCTTGTTAATGGCCAAACTCCCTTTTGGAACTGCTATCAACAGCACAATAAAATCTCAACCTCTTAATTTTGAATAATATATTATTTTAAAATATATAGAAAACCAAATCAAATCTATGAACATAAGATTTATTCCTTAATGGATAAATTGACCAAAGAATATAAAAAAGTAGTTTTCAGACAAAGTAATGAAAGTATCTAAAATAATATGAAAAAAAATGCTCTAAGTAAATACTAAAGAGAAAAATGCAAATAAAAGCAACTCTAAGCTATTACATCACACCTGTGAGATTGGCTAATATGACAGAAAAGGAAAATGACAAATGGTGATAGGGATATAAGAAAAATAATTAACTAATGTACTACTGGTGAAGCTCTATATTGATTTAACCATTCTGGAGAGCAATTTGGAACTATGGTCAAATAGCTATAAAACCATATCCTTTGACCAAGCAGTACTGCAACTGGATCTATATCTCAAAAAGATTTTTTAATGAAAAATGACCCATGTGTATAAAAAAGATTCATAACAGTGAATGGCACATCATAATGGTGGTGGCAAAGAATTGGAAATTAAGGTAATACTCATAAATTGGAGCATGGCTGGACAGTTCTGAGGGAATACTATTGTGCTTTAAGAAATAAAGAGTAGCTTCTCAGCAATATAGTAATCCAAGCTAATTCCAATAGATTTGAGAAGAAAAATGCCATCCACATCCAAAGAGAGAACTATGGAAACTAAATGTGGAGTGAAGCATATAATTTTCAACTTTTTATTTTTTTTGTTTATTTGTTTTTGCATTCTCATGGTTTTAAAAATATTTTTGTATTAGTAATCTTATATAGCATGACGAAAACTTTAAAAGTATTGTGCATTTATAAACTATATCAGATTGGTTGCTGTCTTTCTGGATTGGGGCAAGGTAGGGAAGAAGAGAAGATTTGGAAACTAAAGTCTTGCAAAAATGAATATTGAAAAACATTTGTCCATGTATTTAGAAAAATACTATTGAGAAAAAAATTTTAACAATAATAAATAGAATGCTTTTGGAAAAAAAATTGGAAGAATTACATGAACTTATGCAAAGTGAAAGGAGAACAAGCAGGAGAACATTGTACATAGTAGCAGTAATACACTAAGATGACTGCTATGAATAACAACTATTTTCAACAAAACAATGATCAAAGATTATTTTTTTAAAATTTCAATAGAATTTTATTTTTGAAATACATGTAAAGATAATTTTCAACATTCATTTTCATAAACCACTGTTCTAATTTTTTCTCCCTCTTGCCTTACTACCTCCAAGACAGCAAGTTGTAAAGGGTTGAAACTGAGGTACAAGCACTTGAGGCTAATTACCAATTGGACAATACTCTATTAGCATATGCTTGGAGAAAGGCCGGGACCACTATCCTCTGCTGGCTGCTGGCTTGATCTGTGGGTGTATACAGTGAATGAAAAGAGGCATGGGAGGGTGGAATAGCACAAGTGGAAATCACTCTGGTGGTGGGAGAGAGAAAGAATGTGTGGAGATTCCTATATCTATTCCTCAGATGGTGACCCCAAAAGACCAACAATAAAGATCAAGGACTTTTGCTTATCCTCACTCTGGTTGATTCTAAGGTATCCAGGGTGCTAACTCGGTCTTTACAACAAGTGTTCTAATATAGGTTAAATATGAACATTTCTTTTAAACATATTTCCATATTTGTCATGCTGTGCAAGAAAAAAGACCAAAATGGGAAAAAAAACATGAATAAATGACTAAAAAAGGGAAAATTGTGTGTGTGTGTGTGTGTGTGTGTATTCAGTCTGCATAGTTCTTTCTCTGGATACAGATGGCATTTCCATGCTAAATCTTTTAGAATCATTTTGAATCATCACATTGTTGAGAAAAGCCAAATTCATTACAGGTTATCATCATAAAATCTTCTTGTCATTGTATATAATGTTTTCTTACTTCTGTTCTTTTCTCTCAGCCTCAGTTCATGTAAGTCTTTCCAAGCTTTTCTGAAATCAGCTTGCTAATCATTTTTAATAGAACAATAATATTCCATTGAATTGATATGCCATAACTTATCCAAATATTCCCCAATTTATAGGCATCCATTCAATTTATATTTCGTTGCCACTACAAAAATGCCTGCTGCAAACATATTTTCAGCATATGAATCTTTTGTCCTCTTTTATTATTTCTTTGGGATACAGCTCATATAGTGAAAGTGGTGGATCAAAGGATGTGCACAGTTTGATAGTTTTTTTAGGCATAGTTCCAAATTACTCTCTTGAATGGTTGGATCAGTAACATTTTCACCAACAATGCATTAGAGTCCCAGTTTTTCCATATCCCCCCAACATTTATTATTATCTTTTACTGTCATCTTAGCCAATCTGAGAAATGGTACTTAAGAGGTGTCTTAATTTGTACTTTTCTAATCAGTAGTGATTTACAGCATTTTTTTCATGTGAGTAGAAATAGCTTTAATTTTGTCATCTAAAAATTGCCTATTCATAACCATTGACCATTTATCAATTGAGGAATAACTTGTATTCATATTAATTTGAGTCAGTTTTTTCTATATTTTAGAAATGAGGCCTTTATCCAAAAACTAGTTGCAAAAAATGCTTCCTCCAGCTTTCTGCTTCCCTTCCCTTCTGATCTGGGTTGTGTTGTTCGTGATAAAAAGTTTCCATTTTATTTAGTTCCTCTTTGGCAATAAATTTCTCCCTTATCCACAGATCTGCAAATTAGACTACTTCCTGTTCTCCTAATATGCTTATAGTATCACCCTTTATTTCCAAATCAGGAACCCATTTCAAATTTATCTTGTTATAGAGTATTAGATGTTGGTCAATGCCTAGTTTCTGCCATATTGTTTTCCAGTTTTCCCAGCAATTTTTTTCAAATAGAGAGTTCTTATCCCAGAAGCTGGAGTCTTTGGGTTTATAAAACATTAGATTACTGTAATAATCAACTACTTTATTTTGATTTTATAACTTATTCCACTAAACCACTATTTTGTTTCTTATTTAGTACCAAATGATTTTGATGAATGCCATTTTCTAAATATAGTTTTAGATGTAATCTGGTAGACCATCTTTCTTTCCATTTTTTTTGTTAACTCCTTTGATATCCTTAATCTTTTTTAAATTTGTTTTTTTAGTTTTATAATTATAAGTTTTTTTTGACAGTACATTGCATGGGTGATTTTTACAATATTATTCCTTGCACTCACTTTTGTTCCAATTTTTCCCTTCCTTCCCTCCACCCCTTCTCCTAGATGGCAGGTAGTCTTATACATGTTAGATATATTAAAGTTGATATCCTTAATCTTATGTACTTTCAGATGAATTTTGTAATTATTTTTCTTAGACTTAAAAAGTAATTTTTTGGAAGTTTGATGGTATAACACTAAATAAATAGATTAATGTAGGTAGAATTGTCATTTTTGTGATATTGTCTTAGCCTACTCATTTGCACTTGATAGTCTTTCAGTTGTTTAGATATAACATTTTTCTGAGTGAAAAGTGTTTTATAATTGTGTTCATATGGTTGCTGCCTTTGTTTTGACAGGTAGAATATCAAATGTTTTATATTGTGTACAACTATTTTAAATGTGATTTCTCTTTCTATCTATTGCTGCGGGACTTTTTTGGTAATATTTAGAAATGCCAGTGATTTATGTAGTTGATTTTATATCTTGCAATTTAGTGAAAGTTCTTAATTTTTTCTAGTAGTTTTTAGTCTATTCTCTAGGATTTTCTAAGTATACCATATATTATCTGCAAATAGTGATAATTATGTTTCCTCATTACCAAGTTTAATGTTTAATTCCTTTAATTTCTTTTTCTTCTCTTATTGAATAAGATATCATGCCCAATAAAATGTTGCATACTATTGTTAATGGGCTACCTCATTTCATGCTTGATTTTATTGGAAATGCTTCAAACTTGTCCCCATTTTATATAATGCTTGCAAATAGTTTTAGAGAGATATTTATTCTTATGTTCTAGTATCTTATTACGAATGTGTGTTATATTTTATCAAATGCATTTTCATTAGGAAAATTGAAATATATTTTTCTTTTTATGTTTTTGCTCTTCCTGTTTAAAGTATTAGAAACATATCTGAGTCATAAAAGGAATTTGATAAGACTCCTTTTACACCTATTTTTCCAAATAGTTTATATAATATTAAGATTAATTAAACTTTGAAGGTTTGGTGGTATTCACTTATAAATCCATCTGGCCTGGAGATATTTTTTTCTTAGGGAATTCATTGATACCTTGATGAATTTCTTTTTATGAAATGGCATTAAGTAATTTCTTAATCCTTCTGTTAATTTGGGCAATCTATAGTTTTGTAAAAATTCATTTTATTTAGATTGTCAGATTTATTGACATACAATTGGACAAAATATCTCCTAATTATTGTTTTAATTTCTTCTCTGTTGGTGGTAAGTTCATTTTTCTCATTTTTGACATTGGTATTTTGATTTTTCTATTTCTTTTTTCTAATCAAATTAAACATAGTTTATCTATTTTTTTCATAAAAACCACCTTTTAATTTTATGTATTAGTTCAAAAGTTTTTTTTTTCAATTTTATTTATCTGTCCTTTGATTTTCGTCATTTCTAATCTGTTATTTAATTGGGGAGCTTTAATGTGTTCTTTTTCTAGCTTTTTTAGTTCATGTACAATTCATTGATGTACTCTTTATCTATTTTATTGAGGTAACTTCTAGAAATAAAAAATTTTGCCTAAGAATTGTTCTGGATGTATCCTTTGAGTTTTGAGGTATTGTCTCATTATTCTCATTCTCTTGGACAAAATTATTAATAGCTTTTAAAATTTAATATTAGACACATTGATTCTTTAGGATTAGATTATTTAGTTTACAAGTAAATTTTGGTCCATTTTCCATGGCCCTTTATTAAAGGTAATTTTTATTGCAGTATGATCTGAAAACTTTTTTTTTTGCCTTTCTTCATTTGCTAGTGCTGTTTTTGTGTCTTAATAATAGTCAGTGTTTATATAGGTGCCACATATTGCTGAGAAAAAAGGTATATTTCTTTCTCTCCTCATGAAAATTTCTCCAAAGGTCCATCAGATCTAATCTTTCTAAAAGTCTATTCACCTCCTTCACTTTTTTTTTTTTTTTTTTAATTTCATGGTTAATGTTATCTAGTTCTGAGAGATGGAAGTTGAGATTCCCCCACTAATATAGTTTTGCTATTTCTTCTTGCTACTCTTAACTTCTACTTTAGAAATTTGAATGTTATATCACTTGTTTCATTTGTATTTGGCATTGCTATTCTTTATCTATTGTACCCTTTATCAAGTTGTGGTTTCCTTCCTTATCTCATTTTGTTTTTCTGAGATCAGAATTGCTACCCTTGTTTTGTTTTGTTTTGCTTTGTTTTAGCTGAAGCATTATATGTCCAGCTCCAAGTTTTTACCTTTTTTTTTTTTTTTAACTTTCTGCTTCAAATTTATTTCCTGTAACAAACATATTATAGAATTCTGGATTTTAATCCATGCTGCTATTTGCCACTATTTTATGGGAGAATTCATTTGATTCATATTCACAGTTAAGATTAGTAACTCTGCATTCCAGACCATCCTATATTCCCCATTCATATTTTCCCTCTTTTCACCCTTGCCCTCCTCACCTGTCTTTTGTTACTGACCCCGACCTCCCTCAATATGTCTTTCCTTTTGTCATTCTCCCTTTCTTATCCCTTCTGTTATCTACTTCTGCCCTCCCTTCTCCTTTTCTTTTTTTCCTTTCCCCTCCTACTTCCCTATAGGATGAGACAGATTTCTACAACATGATCAGTATTTTATTTTATGTTATCTTATGTTATATATCTTATGTCTTATAAGTTATCTTATGTTAAGATTAAAGTTTAAATAATGCTTATTTATCTTCCTTCTCTTCCTGTATTATAATAGATCTTTTGTCCCTCTTTATATCATGTAATTTATTCCATTTTGCCTCCCCTTTCCTCTTCTCCCAGTACAATTATTTTTCCATCCCAATTTCTTTTTTTATATCATCACATTAAAGTGAACTTATACCTACAACCTCTGTCTGTATATATCCCTTCTATCTGCTCTGTCAAATATACATTTCTCAAAACTTGCAAGTATCTTCTTTCCATATAAGGATGTAACCATTTTAATCTTTAAAGACCATTGTTTTTGTGGATTTTATTTTCCTTCATTGTTTACTTTTCTATTCTTCTCTTGAGTCTTGTATTTGAAGATCAAATTTTCTGTTCAGCTCTGGTGTTTTCCTAAGCCATGAATGAAAACCCCCTATTTCATTGAATATCCATATTTTTCCTTGGAAGATAACGCTTTATTTTGCTGATTGTTATTTCTTGGCTCTAGTCCAAACTCCTTTACCTTGTGGCATATCATATTCCAGGTCCCTCAATACTTTAAGAGGAAAGCCGCTAAGGCCTGGTTATTTCTGATCATGTCTCCTCAATATTCAAATTGTTTCTTTCTGGATGTTTCGGTATTTTCTCCTTGATGCAATATTTCTGGAATTTTGCTACAATATTCCTTAGAGTTTTTATTTTGGGGTCTCTTTCAGGAAGTGATTAATGCAGTCTTTCAATTTTTCCTTCTGGTTCTAAGATATCAGGCAGTTTTTTTGGATGAGTTCCTGAAAGATGTTGCCCAAGCTCTATTTTTCATCATGGCTTTCAGTTAATCCAATAATTTTTATATTGTTTCTCTTGGAAACAGACTGTGTTGACCTGGCCTAGACCTGTTGTGTGTCATGCTGGTGTTTGATAGTTTACAATTTGCGTTCTGGGATTAGATTAGAGGTCTCACAGCTGGCTGCTTAAACACTGGTTTTCTCATTTTTTAAAAAATAAAGCTTTTATTTTCAAAAAAACACACAAAAAAACAGATAATTTGAAAACATTGAACCTTGCATAGCTTGTGTTTCAGATTTTTTTCTCCTTTCCTCAACCTCCTCCCCTAGATGGCAAGCAATTCAATATATGTTAAATCCAATATGTATAAACCTAGTTATACAATTCTCTTGCTGCACAAGAGAAATAAGATAAAAAAAGAAAGTAAATGAGTAAGAAGACTAAATACAAGCAAACAACAACAAAAAGAGTGAGAATGTTATGTTTTGATCCACATTCAGTTCCTACAATGTTCCCTCTAGGTATAGATGGCTCTCTTTATCACAAGATCATTGAAACTGGCATTATTCATCTCGTTGTTGGAAAGAATCATGTTCATCAGAATTGATCATCTTATAATATTGATGTTGTCATGTACAATGATCTCCTGGTTCTGCTCATTTTACTTAGCATCAGTTCATGTAAGTCTCTTTAGGACTGTCTAAAATCATCCTCCTGATCATTTCTTACAGGATAATAATATTCCATAACATTCATATACCATAACTTATTCAGCCATCTTCCAACTGATGGGCATCCACTCTCTTTCCAATTTCTTGTAATTATAAAAAGGGCTGCCATAAACATTTTCGTACATGGGCATCCCGTTCCTTCCATTAAGATTTCTTTAGCATATAGGCCCAATGGAAACACTCCTGGGTCAAAGGATATTCCCAGTTCGATAAGTTTTTGAACATAGTTCCAAATTGCTCTCCAGAATGGTTGAATCTGTGTACAATTCCACCAACAATGTATTAATGTACCAGTTTTCCCACATCCCCTCCACCATTTTCCTTTGTCCTTTCCTGTCATCTTAGCCAATCTGAGAGGTAACACTTATTTTCTCATTAGAAGAGTAGCCAGTGCTGCTGCATTTAGGCTAAGACTCACCTGCTAGTTTCCTTGCTCTGGGTCTTCCCATGACTGGACTGGGCTGCATTCCCCTGTACTCAATTCAGACATTTCCTGAAGTCTTTTTTAAGATATGCTGAGCTGGAAAATATTTACACTTTGAATGTTGGCAGTTTCTGCAACTCCTAAATTTTGTTCAGAGGCTTGATTTAGCATTGGTTCTGAGGGAATATGGAGAGAGTCCAGGCAATGAATGTCCTGGCTTCTCCCTGCTATTTGATTTGGTTCCCCAAAATGAAAGATTCATTCCATTTCCATAGAAAGAACTGGTAGATTCTGAGAACAGTTCAAATGTACTTTTTCTTTATTTCTTTCTTTTTCTTTTTTTTTAAATCTTTTTACTTTCCCAGAATGACTTACATGGAAAATGTATTTTATATGATTACACATATGCAATCTATGACAATTTATTTTCCTTCTCATTGAGAGGCTTGAGAAAAGGAGGAAAGGAGAGGATTTGTAATTGAAAATTTGAAAAATAAAGTTAAAATTATTTTAACAAATAATTGCTGAAAATAACATATTAAACAGGATTTTTTAAAAAGTGGAAATGTGCACTTGCCTCAGTTCATATCACATAATAGGCACTTAATAAATATTTATTGATTGATATCTAAATAAAAAACAAATTTCCTGACTTTTTAATGCTTAAGTTTTTGTTGTTCTTAAATATTCTAACCTTCACAATTTAAGTTGTTTAATTCAATTATCTGAAAGGGGTTATTTGTGGAATTAAAGTAGGGTTTACTTTATCATCAGTGAGGATTTCTAAAACATAGGAGAAAAGAGATCAATTATAAGAGGTCAATATATAAGAGATATATAGATCAATTACATATATATATATATATATATATATATATATATATATATATATATATATATATATACATATATCTCACACATATATGATTTAAATTGGATTGGGTTGGTCATCTGGAAAAAAAACAAAAACAAAAACAAAAACAAGGAATGACAGATAAAGTGTTCCATTAGTACTATCAAACTCAAACTCCTGGGGAAAATTGGAGATCTAGAGTAGAAAAGAAGTCTATCCAGACAGAGTGCTAGTTAGACCATCTATGAGGAACTTTAGGGAGGATATGGACAAGAGTCATAAAGAATGAGCTGGCATTGGTGGATTTTGATATTCATCATAGGAGGGACTTCCTCTGTCTTTGCAATCACAGATCCAGGGAAGTTGGGGTACTATCAAAATTAAGATGGTTACTATTCTGCCTTGCTCAGAATATATCTTGATTATTATTTTCTTTTTGACCATCACATTTTAGGAAGGACATCTATAAGGTGAATTATCTTCTAAAAGTAATAAATTAGGAGCAAAGAGAGTGAAGTTAAATAATTTTAGCAATTCCTAAAATTTATAGTTGTCTAAAAGTGGAATGAACTCAGGAGTTAATGAGTTTTCTGCTCTGAAGATTTTCAAGAACAGAATGGTTGACCAATTGTCCAATATGTCACAGAGGTTATTTTGTGCAGGTTAAGGTAAAAGTTAGAACAGATGACCTCAGACATACTTTCCAATTACAGAATTCTGTGATTGTTTGATTCTTTGGTATTCCATGTGTTAGTGTTATATAGTATCATCCATTTGAACATTCATAGTATTAAAGGGATGGACATCTAAAGCTGAAAGGATATTGGAATTGCTGAAAATACTGTAATTTCCTAAATGATATCCATCTAGCATGTTTCAATTTTTGGTCTAATCCACTGATTAATTTTATATACAATAGATTCATACATACATATATAATGCATTATAATCCAGCTTCTTAAACTGTGGGTCACTGTCTCACATGGGGTCTCATAACTGCAAATGGGAATAGGGAAATTATAATTTATTAACAATGTTTTATTTGTTTACCTATTTTATATACCTATATACTTGAGTTTATGTAAAAATTCCTCAGGCAAAAATGAGTCACATATGGAAATAGTTTAAGAGGCCTTGATTGATGGCTTCTCTGTATGATGCACCAATTAAAGAATAATTTGATGAATTCCTATCCAACCACATCTCTTGATGAGCAACGTTGTTTTTCATCCCTTCTATTTTTCTATTGTAAATTACTAGATTAAACCTTATGTCATTGAAAAGTATTTCACTGACATAATTACAAATCATTCTAAGAATAGTGCAATTAGTACAATGTGAAGACTCAACACAGCCTACATGAAGTGAGCAATTGCTTACTTTTAAAGGAATCTTCATTGTATAATATTGAGTGTCAACTATGTTAGTGTTAGAAAATTAAATCCATTCATTTTCTTTTAGGGATGTCAAGCAATTGGTATTTGAAATCCATGAACAACATAAAGCCCATCTTATTCAGGATATCATAGTTTTGGCACTCAGTCAAATCTCAGGGGTAGGCAAAAGTTTAATTAGTCAGCAACTCCGTAATTTATAATTATAGTGCAGTGAGATGCATAAAAGGTCATACAGGATAACATGGTTATAAGGATAGCTGAATTTACAGAACTCAAAAGAGCAGGGACAGAAGCCATATAAATATTTAGTTGACTATAATGATGGAAGGATAAAGATGGAACAGAGTGCCATGGAGGAAAGCAAAAGTAGCATTTTTCTCTGGTCTGGAAAACAAAACTCTAGATCATTGAGATATATTAAGCAACAAGGTATATTACTACCTGGGCTCTTTTTTGACAGTATAAACTTTTCATGAAGAACCCATCATGCCGAAAAGGCCATAATATAAAAGTCTGTGATTCTAATATATAATCTATTTAGCATCATTTGACTTTTTTTGTAAGAAAAGAAAGTTTTACATAATCAACAAATAAGCAATATGATTTTAATTCGTATTAATTCTCAGGAGAATCTTGTTCTTAATGTCTTTCGGTTACTTTTGAAATTAAAGATACAATCCATCATGGAATTGTAATGCCTAACTACAGACACCATGAGAATAGAAATCATCAAGGAAATCATGACAGACTAGGAAGAAATTTACCCTCCTCTAGTCAAAGTAATAATCTTTTCATTAGTTATAGTTCTACAAGATAACTATGATGGTTGGCTCCAGGTGGTCACAGGGCCTAAAAAAAATACGTTTGTGAGCAAACAAATTTGTAATATAGAAATGATAGTATCTAGAGCTAGAGGAAAACATAAAATTATTTAATCTCACCCACTTAAGAGATGAGAAAAAATAATACAATTGTCTTGGTCATGACCACACAAATAATTGATAACTAATAAACTGAACATTTTAAAATTCAATGATCTTTCAGAAATATGTTAAAATATACATATGTGTATATATGTATATTGCATATATATATACACATATGTGTTTATATATACAGTGTATATCTTGAATTCTACATATCATAAACATATATAAATAATGTATTGTGATTTGTTTATTAAAATATTTAATTATTATTATGTGCAAGACAGCCAATAAAAAATTATCAATTATCTACTATATGTTAGGCATTGTGCTATATTCTGGGAATACAAAGAAATTTAAATGATAATTCTTGCTCTTAAGGCACTCTTAGTCTAATAGCCTGTGCTTAGTTAAGAAGACTTAATTTCAAATCTGGCCTCAGACACTTGGTAGATTTTTTAAACACTTACCTCTTTTTGTGTCAGTTTCCTTAATTGTAAAATAGGCATGGAAATAATAATACTTACCTCTGAAGCCTGTTGTTAAAATCAAAAGAAATTATACTTATAAAGTGCTTATCCCAGTACTTAATAAATTATTTTACCTTCTAATGGGAGAGACAGCATGTAAATAATTATGTGTAATCAATCTATATGCAAGATATAGTAGAAATAATCAATAGAGGGAAGACAACAGCTGTGCATAATACAAGGATAAGTAAAATATAATTATCGGTCTCAAAGAATTTACAAATTTAATAGAACAAATAACAAATATACACAAATAACTAGAGTATACAGTATACGGGAGGGGAAAGAATAGAGAATCCAAAAAATGGAAGATTGGTAGGATTTCAATTGAAAGGAATGGACATTTGAAAGAGGAAATTTAGACTCAGTGTCCAGAAAGAAAAAAATGTTTTCAAGGAATGGTGAGAATTGCCACAAAGCAGCTGCATGACTTTGGCCAATTCATTCACAACTCTGGATACAAATTTCCTCTTTTGCAAATTGAGGGAATTAGGCTGCTTATTCTTTCAGCTTTGACTTTTTATAAAAGTAAAATGAGAGCTGATGTGATGATTTTAATTTGCATGTTATCCAGAGTTGAATTGAGGCAACATTGGAAATACTCCAATTAAAATCCAAAACCAATTATCTATGTAGATCCATGTTAACTAATAAGTAGAATTATTGTGATTAATAAGAGAACATTTGTGATTTGTGAAGTTGAGGTGGGCAAAAATAATGGCATTATTATTAAAAAGGCATGATATGTAGTAGGAAAAGTACTGATTTGGTAGTCAGGACACTAGAGGTTTTACTCCATTTCTACTAATAGTTGTTGTGTGACTTTTGAAAATAATTTTATTACTCTGTGTTTTGATTTCCTGATATTTAACATGATAAAATTGAGCTAGATGGTCTACCAAGGGTTTTGTTATTGTTTTGTTTTGTTGTGTGGGAATTATTGCAATTCTAAGTATTTAAGGAACTAAATATCTACTAGCCCAAAGCCTGGAAGAAAGCATTTAAATTACATGTGACAAGCAAACTAACCTTGAATGGTATAACCAGAACCAATTCAAGGTAGTATTTTAGAAAAAAAATTTTTTTTCCTCTCAGATTTCCTTTTGTTCCTTATGAAATCCCTACCACATCATGACATATTTATGCTCCAGGCACCTGGTCTTTAAACCTCCTCTTTCTATTAGCTTTCTAATAGACACCTCTCCTGACTGCCCTACATTGATTTGTAAGGAAAAAAAAAAGATGAAATAAAGAGTAACCAGTATAAAATGGTCCTAAACCTTAGACTAGATTTAATTTTTAAGATTAAAAGAACTCTTAGTGATTATGTGAATTTCCCACAGCAGCATTCTGCTTTTCTAAGCAAAAAAAAAATTGAAGTTAGATTAAAATTGTATATGTTATTCCACACGTGTCATTTCTAATATGTGTGATTATTCCATTGGGATTTTTATTCTTTTTAAGATACAAAAATAAAAGGTGCAAAATTCTCATATCAGCAGAGGTTTTAGAACCTTTCACGATAATGTGAAAGTCAAAGTTAATATCTTTTGGGATTATTTATCCAGTGAAAAATGGTCTGGGCATCAATACTAATAAGGATGTGAATAAATCTATATCATCTGAATGCATAAAATGTATGTAATGGCTAGCAAAATGTCAGTGACATATAAGGAGGCTTAATGGATCTATAAAAGGAAGATGTCTGGCATTGTCTTAAGTACCAGCATTCAAAAGGAACTTTGTTGGAAGCAAAAAATAAAAAAACAGACAATTTCCTTTTATATAACAGAAAGATACTGGTAGGTTTATCGATTAATATATTTGTACAAGTAGGCACTTTTCCAAGACCTCTAGATATCTTGTCAAAGTTTAAAAACTAATTAAGACATGACATATTTGTCAACTATAAGATATTGTTCCTTAAAGCAGGATAAATTGTCACCATTAAAATTCAGATTCTTTTGGGAGAAAAATGTCTAAAGAATGTGGTACTTTCACATTTCAGAACAATAACATTTTGGATGTCATAAGGCTTGATTAATGTTTCTATTATAGTCCATAATTACAATATTTCAAAATAGGTCAAAATGAATGAAGCAGGATTGAACATGATCAGAATTTGGTGGTGCTGTGTTACCATGGTTGGTAAAAATAGTCTTATAAGACTTAAAGAATATTATTTCCATTTTTCAGAAGTATTTTGAAATTACTCTAGTGATGTATACTATGCAAAACATTCTGTATCATTTAAACAATTATGCCTTTCATAATTAAGGTTTTTTTTATCCCACTTACTATTTATTAAGAGAAGGAATAAAGCAGAGGCAGGAGTGTTACATTTGGAGTCAAAGAAGGTCATGGGTTCAAATACTAGCTTTTCTAGTGTTCAATTTCAGTTGAGGTTTATGTTAATCTGTTGGTTCAAGGATGGACAGAACCATTATAAGCATAAGAAACCAAAGTTCTGAATTCACAAAAAAGAATCATAGGCAAAAAGATATATATATAGATAGATAGATAGATAGATAGATAGATAGATAGATAGATATAGATATATCTAGATAGATATACATATATATAGATATGCATATATAGATATAGATATAGATATATATCTATCTATATATAAATTTTTAAAGGCTTTTTTATTGTGAAATAGCTAATTTAAGTTGGGGAGGGCTTAGAAAAATTGAATCTCCTCCCCTATTTTGCTTCTACAATTCCGTTTTTCTGGTTTTCCTGGAATTTATCTTTTTTATTATAGCTTTTTTGTTTACAAGATATATGCATGGGTAATTTTTCAGCATTGACCTTTGCAAAACGTTCTGTTCCAACTTTTCCCCTCTTTCCCTGCATCCTCTCCCCCAGATTGCAGGTAGAGCAATAAATGTTAAACATGTTAAAGTATATGTTAAATACAATATATGTATACATGTCCATAAAGTAATTTTATTGCACAAGAAGAATTGAACTTTGAAATAATGTAAAATTAACCTGTGAAGGAAATAAAAAATGCAGGCAGACAAAAATAGAGGGATTGGAAATGCTATGTAGTGGTTCACATTCATTTCCAGAGTTCTTTCACTGGGTGCTGGTTCTATTCACTATTGAACAAATGGAACTGATTTGGTTCATCTATTTGTTGAAGAAAACCATATCCATCAGAATTGATCATCATATAATATTGTTGTTGAAGTATGTAATGATCTCCTGGTCTTGCTCATTTTACTCAGCATCAGTTCATTTAAGTTTCCCCAGGCTTTTCTCAAATCCCCCGGCCGGTCATTTCCTACAGAAAAATAATATTCCATAACATTCATGTACCAAAATTTTCCCAACATTTTCCAACTGATGGTCCTCCATTCAATTAGAAATTTGTAGCCACTACAAAGCGGGCTGCCACAAACATTTTTGCACATACAAGTTCCTTTCCTTTCTTTAAGATCTCTTTGGGATATAAGCCCAATAGTAACACTGCTGGATCAAAGGGTATTCACAGTTTAATAACTTTCTGGGCATAATTCCAGATTGCTCTCCAGAATGGTTGGATTCATTCACAACTCCACCAACAATGCATCAGTGTCCCAGTTTTCCTGCATCTGTTCCAACATTCATCATTATCTTTTCCTATCAACCTAGCTAATCGGACAGGTTTGTAGTGGTATTTCAGAGTTGTCTTAATTTTCATTTCTCTGATTAATAATGACTTGGAGCATCTTTTCATATGATTAGAAATAATTTCAATTTCTTCATCTGAAAATTGTCAGTTCATATCCTTTGACCATTTATTAAGTGGATAATGGCTTGATTTCTTATAAATTAAATTCAGTTCTCTATATATTTTGGAAATGACATCTTTATCATAACCGTTGACTGTAAAAATGTTTTCCAGGTTATTGTTTTCCTTCTAATCTTGTCTGCATTAGTTTTGTTTGTACAAAAACTTTTCAATTTGATATAATCAAAACTTTCAATTTTGTGACCAATAATAATCTCTAGTTCTTCTTTGGTCACAAATTCCTTCTTTCTCCATGGGTCTGAGAGGTAAACTATCCTATGTTCCTCTAATTTATTTATAATTGCATTCCTTATGCCTAGATTATGAATCTATTTTTGACCTTATGGGTCAATGCCTACTTTCTGCCATATTAATTTGCAATTTTCCCAACAGTTTTTTGTCAAACAGTGAATTCTTATCCCAAAAGCTGGGGTCTTTGGGTTTGTCAAACACTAGATTATCAAAGTTATTGACTATTTTGTCCTGTGAACCTAACCTATTCCACTGATCAACTAGGCCACCTTCATTTGATTTTTTTTCATTAGTTCCCTTGAAAGTCTTGAACTTTTGTTCTTCCAGATGAATTTTGTTATTTTTTCTAGGTCATTAAAATAGTTTTTTGAGAGTCTGATTGGTATAGTATAATAAATAGATTATATAATAAATAATTAATAGATTAGGTAGTATTGTCATCTTTATTATATTTGCTCTCCCAATCCAAGAGCATTTAATATTTTTCCAATGGGTTAGATCTGACTTTATTTGTGTGGAAAGTGTTTTGTAGTTTTGCTCATATAGTTTCTGATTTTCCCTTGGCAGATAGATTCCTAAATATTTTATACTATCAGTAGTTACTTTAAATGGAATTTCTCTTTGTAACTCTAAGTGCTCGATTTTGTTAGTGATATATTAGAATGCTGATGATTTGTGTGGGTTTGTTTTGTATTCTGCAATTTTGTTAAAGGTGTGGACTATTTCTAATATCTTTTTAGTAAAATCTCTGGGGTTCTCTAAGTATTCCATCATATCATCTGCAAAGAGTGATAGTTTGGTTTCTTCATTACTTATTCAAATTCCTTTAATTTCTTTCTCAACCCTTATTGCCAAAGCTAGCATTTCTAATACAATATTGAATAGTAATGGTGATAGTGGGCAACTTTGTTTTACTCCTGATCTTACTGGGAATGGTTCCCAGTTTATGCCCATTACATATGATGCTTACTGATGATTTTTAAATAAATACTACTGATTATTTTAAGGAAAAATCCATTTATTCCTATATTCTCAAATGTCTTTAATAGGAATGGATTTTGGATTTTAGCAAATGCTTTTTCTGCATCCATTGAGATGATCATATGGTTTTTGTTAATTTGGTTATTAATATGGTCAATTATACTAATAGTTTTCCTAATATTAAGCCAGCCCTGCATTCCTGGTATAAATCCTACTTGATCATAGTGTATTATCCTGGAGATGATTTTCTGAAGTCTTTTTGCTAATATCTTATTTAAGATTTTAGCATCAATATTCATTAAGGAAATTGGTCTATAAATTTCTTTCTCAGTTTTCAATCGACCTGGTTTAGATATCAGTACCATGTCTGTGTCATAAAAGAAATTTGGTAGGAGTCTTTTGTTCTTCTATCTTATTTGTTTTGTGGTTTGATTCATCTAGTTCTGAAAGTGCAAGGTTGAGATCTCCCACTATTATAGTTTTGTTGTCTAATTCTTCTTGCAACTCTCTTAACTTTTCCTTTAGGAAGTTAGATGCTATACCATTTGGTGCATATATGTTTAGTATTGATATTGCTTCATTGTCTATGCTACCCTTTAGCAAGATATAGTTGCTTTCCTTATCTTTTTTTAATTAGATCAATTTTTGCTTTTGCTTCCTCTGCTTTTCCTATCCTAAGGATAAGTACCCCTGTTTTGTTTTTTTTACTTCACCTGAAGCATAATAGATTCTGCTCTTACCTTTTACCTTTATTCTGTATGTATCTCCCTGCTTTAAATGTTTTTCCTGTAAACAACATGTTATAGGGTACTGGTTTTTGCTCCAGTCTGCTATCTGCCTCCTCTTTTTGGAAGAGTTCATCCCATTCACATTTATGGTTAAAATTACTAATTCTGTATTTCCCGCCATCCTATTATCCCCAGATTATGCTTTTTTTTTTTTTTTCTTACTCCCTTTACCCCTCTCTCCAGTATTAAACTTATGGGCATCACTTACCTCACATAGCTCTCCCTCTTTAGAATCCCTCCCACCCCCTTTAAATCCCTTCCCCTTTCTTATACCTTTCCTTTATTTCTATTTTCCTTTGCCCTTTTCCTCTTCCACTTTTTAATGAGATGTGAGAAGTTTCTCTGTAAACCAAATATGTCAATTATTTTCTCTTTGAGCCAAATCTGATTAGAGTAAGATTCTCCTCCCTAAATTCCCTCAGATATGATAGATTTCCTTTGCATCTTGGTGGGATATGATTTCTCTCTTTTTTATCTCTTCCCGTTTTAAAATATTATATCAGTAAAATCAAATTATACATACATTCTTTATGTATGCCCATAACAGAAATATAGTTCTCAAGAGTTCTTTTTATCTTTTATTGCATCACTTGAGTCCTATAGTTGGAAGTCAATTTTTTTGTTTAGCTGTGTTTTTTTCATTAGAAACAAATGGAATTCACCTGTTTCGTTAAATGCACATCTTCTTCCCTGCAAGAAAATGCTGAGCTTAGCTGGATAGTTTATTCTTGGCTGCATTCCAAGTTCTTTTGCCTTTCGGAATATTAGATTCCAGGCCCTTCAATCCTTTAATGTGGAATCAGCTAGATCCTGAGTGATCCTCATTGTGACACCTCAGTATTTGGATTTTTTTTTCTGGCTGCTTGTAATATTTTTTCTTTAGTCTGATAGTCCTAAAATTTAGCCCCAATATTCACTGGAGTTTTTAATTTTAGAGTCTCTTTCAGAAGGTGTTTGATGAATTCTTTCAATGCCTATTTTACCTTCTGATTTTATTACATCTGAGCAGTTCTCTTTCATGATTTCCTGTAAAATAGTATCTAGGCTATTTTTTTCAACATAATGTTCAGGAAGTCCAATTATCCTCAGACTATTTCTCTTAGATCTATTTTCCAGGTCTGCTATTTTCCAAGTAGATATCTAACATTTCTTTCTTTCTTTCTTTCTTTTTTTCTTTTCTTTTTTTTGGTTTTGCTTGACTGATTCTTGATGTCTCAATCAATCATTCATTTCTATTTGTTAAGTTCTGATTTTTACTGAGTTATTTTCTTCATTAGTTTTTTTTTAACTTGTTTTTGTATATGTCAAATTGAGTTTTTAAATGAGTTGTTTTGTTCTATGGAATTTTTTCCCATTTTCTTTTTCCAATTCAGAAACCCTACTTTCCCTGGGAGTTCTTTACCTTTTTCATTTCACATAGTTGTTTTCTTTTTCCACTTTATCAAATTTTTCTTTTAGTGAATGATATGCCTTTTCCATACTCTCATACAGAGCTTCTCTTTCCTTTCCCTATTTTTCTTATAGATCTCTTTTAAGTTCTTTTATAATTTATTCTCAGAGATCCTTGTGTGAAGGGGACCAGACTATATCTCCCTTTTTTTATTTTGTCTGGAAACTGTCTGCTATTAATCTTCTCAGGGTTGAAAACCTGCTTTCTTTCTGTATTGAAGCTATCAATGTTTCTCTTGGTTTTTTTTACTCATTTTTAAAGGCCCTGTCTGCCTTCATGGAAAGGAGGTTACCAGCTTCCTCTACAGGACAGGGATAAATAGATGGACAGTAACTGTCCTGTACATTGGCTGAAAAGAGTGGCCAAGCTGTGGAAGTGCCCTGGGAAGACCCCTGCACTAAAGTGTCTCTTCCCTAAGAAGCACTGCCATGCAGTGGAGGTTCTACTGTCCTGGCTAGAGCTCCCCTTGATGTGCAGAAGTGTAGCTTCCCTGGGCAAAAGCCCCATGCTGTAGAATGTGGCTGCATAGTTGTGCTGTGGTCTGTGCCGAGTCACTTCTTGTGCTATGTGGGTGTAACTAGATCTTGTTAGATTCTGGCGTTTTTTGGAGTACACTCTACATTTGGCCTTTTTGTAACTTCTCTGCTGATCTACTGCTTTGCAGCTAAAACAGAACATCCGATCTGTGATAGAGTTCTCCCTGTAAATTTTCCATTCATAAAGACTGCCCCCTGCCCCTTTCCACTCACTATGCTAGCCTCTGTGTTCCACCTCCTTGCCTGCACTGGCCTGCTCCCCCCGATCAGGACAATGCTTTTCTGGCGATCTTCTGTAAAGGGCTAGAACTGAGCAGATGCAAGATAACCTAGCACATAGGGCTAATTACCAATTGGATAATTCTCTATTAACATATGCTTGGAGAATGACCTTCCCCAACTATTCTGTGCTGGATTGGTGGGTATGGACAAAGAAGGAAAATAGAGAGATGAGAGGGTAAAGTAGGATGGGCAGGATCATTCCTTTGGCGGTGGAGAGAGAGGAAGGAGGTATGGAGATTGCTATATCTAATCCCCTGATGGTTACCCCAAAAGATCAAGAATAAAGACTTTTGCTTATCCTGACTCTGGCTGATTCTAAGATATCCAGGGTTACAACAATCTTCCAGATTATCTTTGGCTGATAAATTGTTATACTCCCAATATTTGTGGATTTTGTCAGTTAAGCACTATTTCTGAGGCTGAATTTTTTTAATTAGTAGTGATGGTAGAAGAAGAGCTTAGAATGACACATGTGTCTTCTCCACCATATTGGCTCCACCTCCTCAGCACAAAGATATTAACTCAAATATAATAAGTCACTTAGTGGCATAAAAGATAAAGATATAGTTCAAGGACACAGACTTCAGATGCCCTCATTCTCCAAGAACCCAGAGAGAGATATATCCATAAAAGGAGGAGTGAGCCACTTAATATAGCAGAGGATTGTCCTAGATCAAATGAGCGATGTTCCCTGCCTTAAACAGTATATGAATCATGTCTACAGATGCCTAGATACCAGTCACTTACCTGGGAGCTCTTTCATTGCCCCATATGATTATCTAGTGACAGTATGCTATGAAAGATTTTAGGGATGTTTTTTTCCTGATAAGGCTGATAATCTTCACTAGTTTTCAGAAAGAGACTCCTTATACTTAGCATATCTTATTTCCTGTGTGATCTCTGACCAGGGATTTAGCCTCTTTTGGTTTCAGTTTCCCTCATTTGCAAAATGAAGCAGTTGTGATAGATAATGTAAAATTACACAATAGCTCCACACCTAGGGGGACACCACTATTAAAACCCATAATTGTTAATTTTTTTTTAATGTTAGTACACTGAGTTGTTCTGTTCTTTTGGTAACTCTTATGTATCCTACATAGGTCTTTGAGATAATGATAAATAGAGACCTGTAATGACTATGGTCCTCATTTTCATATATGTGTGTATGTGTGTGCATGTGTGTGTGATAAATTAATCTTAAATATATATGGAAGACAAAAATTTGAGGAACTAATCAATATGGTACAGATCCAATATAAAAGTGAAGTACTTATTCAACCATTCCTTTTATTCCTCCATGTTTTAGGTGAAGAACTTACTGTATCATGTCTTGATATTTACTAAGAAATACATACTATTTTTTTTGTGTGTTTTAAGAATTATACAAGTATGTCAATGGCTAGCTGCCCAATAACATGATAAATTTCTACTTTCTCTGGGGATACCATAGATAAAAGCCATATTTTAGTTTTAAGTGATTTTCCCAAGAAATATAGGGTCAAAACATACAGAGTTAGAGACTGAGGAATAAAAATAGCTAACCCCTTTCTGTAGAAGATAGTCTTCTCTGGGACTTAATTTGGTACTACATGAACTCAGAGCTAGAGTCTCTTAGTGGAAAAAGCAAAGCTCCTTCAAGCCTCAAGGACTCAGGAGATCTTTTTTGTTTCAGATAAAAATGAGCATAAAAGAATAACACAAGATTTATGACAAGTATTTTAACCAATTTGGCAGTTCATTTCATAGAAACAAACAATATTTTTTCCATTGACTAAATTATTACTAATTTTGAATTTTGACATATGTGTGTTTGAATTAGTCAGGCTCAATGTGCCAGTTCTTTAAGTGTCAATATATTCTGGCCACCATTCTGAATTTCTAATGGATTTTATCACAAATTCTTGGGGGGAAATTTCTCTCTCTCTCTCTCTCTCTCTCTCTTTCTCTCTCTCTCTCTTTCTCTCTCTCTCTCTCTCTTTATATATATATATATATATATATATATACATATATATCAGAGATATTCATTAAATAATATTTGAACACTACTTTAGGAATAATCTAATATAAGAAAAATCTGGGGTTTGCAAAAGCAAAACATTACATTTTCTTTTACAAAATAATATATTATAAGATTTCATCATTGTTTATTCAAAATGAATGAAACATGCCAAGTCTGGAATTTTGAGGTTATAATTAGCAAAGTTAGGGATACTGAATAAAAGAATCCATATCCAAGAAATTTTCAAGATGGTGAAAGAATCACAAATTACTGACAACTCCCACAAGCTAATTGAAATAATAATTCATTTAATAAAATTCTCGTTTACATGTTGCTTTTTAGGAAAGCAAATATAACATAAGTTGAATTTTATATATACCAACAAAGTCCAAGTATAAAGTATGGTATGATCATATATATTTTCTAGAAAATTGGCACATAATTAAAAGATAAAATATGTTAATTACTAGGATTATGGAAAACCCTCCTGAGACATGTTTTGTTATTTATATTTAAACATTCTCTCTATGTGTAACTAATTTATGTGACAAAATTTTAAGGAGCCAGTAAGCTAATAACCCATAGGCCCATAGGCATCAAATGTTTCTAACCCACTTTTTTGTTTGATAATTTTTTTCATTTACAGTATTAATGGATTTTGCAGTTTGTGGGGATCTCTGAGTAATTTCCCAGTAAGGGAGAAGGGCCTCCTATACAAATTATAATGATTCATTTTTAACAGTATCAAAAGACAATATGTACAGCAAATAGAACTTAGCAATATATACAGAGCATCATATTAATGATGATCCTTAGAATTAAAAAAAAAAGAATAAAAAATACCTCTTTTTCTTTACTACTTGTTAATAAAACAAACTTGTTACTGAAATTCTCACCTCACATGGCAATATAGATTATCAAGCTAAATTTGTTTTATATAGCTCCTTAAGCCTCAGTGGCAGGTCTGTTTAGAGTCATATTATTTATCTAGGGAAACTGAGATTGTTAAAATTGTATAGTAGATTTAAGGCTTTTGAAAAACAAGTGTGCAAACAGTGCTCTGTTTGCTTTTTTCCCCCTTTTCTTTTATTCTTCTCTTTTTTTAATAGATGGTAAGGATATTGATAAAATCCTTTATAGACAATGGCCTGATTGGTAAGTTTCAGAAATGTTGTTTGGCAGTTGTTTGGCAGTACAAGGGACTGAGTGATCTTACTGAAAACTGAACTATTAACTCTGAAGGATAAAATGATGTCTAGTTTTTTTATATGAATTTTTTCATCTATTAGTCATACAGTAATCTTTTTTATTCAAATAAGAATTTAAAGAATTGGTTATAAGTAAATAATGCGCTTTACATTAGAAATGTAGAGTTTATTATTTTCCATTCCATTTTGACAAATGTTCTATTCTATAAGATCTGATTCAATGTTTTTTTTGTGTGTAAAAGTATGGAAGATATATAAATTGTAGGGGTCTTCAATGTCAGAGAAAATTTGACTTTTCTACTAATAGTAAATTTGATGAATATCATATCTTACTATTATGTAGGAAAACATTGTGAGCTATTTATGCTTTCTCTCTCAAAAAAAAAAAGGAATAAAAAAAATCAAATTCACAGTGCTCTAGGCTAGGGTTTTTGTTGCTTTTGTTTGCTTGTTTATTTGTTGGTTTTTAGGAAAAAGCATTTCTAGTTTTGCTGGGTCTTGCTGACTTCTGGTTTCAAGAAAATATAAATAAAATTTATCTACAACATTCTTATAATCTTCTACTTTAGCAACTGCCTCAAAAAGGGAAATAAAGCCAGTTTTACTTATTCTTGATTACGCCATTCTATTTCTGTGTAATCAGAGCTCCCTTTTCAAAGTGTTAAGGAAGCACTTCTTAAAGGACCTTTTTTAGAATGTTCTCAAGAGTCAAAAGCAAGCTCATTGGCCTACAGTTTTCAGAGACTTACATATGCATTCAAAGAAAAATCTTGAGAAACATTTAAGAGGAAATGATAAGACAATTGTTTACCTGAGTATGGGCTGGGAATTTTGTGGACTGCAGGCTCAACTTGCTTCAACAAACTACTGTGGGTAGCCAAAAAAATTAAAAGCAATCTTGGCCTGTATCAAAAGAAACAGACCTTCCCGGAATAAGGAAGTGAGCAAGCTTGTAAAAATAGTCTAATTAGTTTATATCTGAAATATATATTCGGTTTGGGAATCACAGATTAAGAATAGTATGCATAATAGAAGAATATCCAGAGAATTCCAGAGAATGTTCAAAAAAGAACTTTTAAATCCACATCACTTAAGGACAAGCTAAAAGATCTAGAGTTCAGCTGAAAGTACAGATGATTTAGATATAGGGAATTCAATTGCTTTCTTTAAGTATTAGAAAAGTTCATGTGGAAACAGGATTAAATTTATCCTTCCCCCTTCCCCTCCCAAGAGAGTAGAACCTGGAGAGATATGTGGATGCCTCAAAGACAGTTTAAAGCTTCAATGTCAAAAATAAACAATTTCTTTAAATAACGGTACTATTTGAAAATGCAATGAGCTGCCACAGGAAATGATACGATCTTCCTTGCTGAAAACCTTCAAGCAAGATTTGTTTATTTGTCATAATTTATATTTCTTTAAAGAATTCACTAAATATAATTTGTATTATTTTAGAGTAGAGGTTGGATTGAATGAATATGGAAGTCAATTTCAATGCTAAAATTTCATGGCTTTGTAATTTTTTTGTCCCTTGCTATCTGATACCTTTTAATCTTTATCCCATAGCTAACCATTGAAACATTGATTATGCACATATTTATTTATTAAATTTATGTTTATGAATTTATGAATGTGAATCTGAAATTATGAAAATAATGAAAAAGTCATTTCAGAAGACAGTTCATTCATTTCGAACATTTACAACATAAATTCATTCCTTTGAATTACAATTTGAAATTAATACATTGCTTCGTTTATCCAATGTAGGTGGTGAATCCAAAAAAAAAATAATAATAATAAAGAGTGCCTTGTATTGTCTGAATCTTCTTTTGGGTATATAATGTGTAGTTAATTCTATATTGCTTTCTTTTCTCTCCCCTCCCCATTTTGCTATAATTTAATTACTTTCATAGAAAACAAAAATATTGATTTCATTTGGCAGTCTGTAGTAGCTCAAGGCAAATAAAATAATTTACATATTTGCAAATCTAAGCAACATTTTGTAATTGATGTCAAATGCTCAAAAATAAAATACTCTTTACTATACTTGGAGATGTCACTAGTTTAACAATTAAATTAGTTCTGACTATAGGATATATATTAAAATTACCCACATACCCACACTCAAATTTAATGGCCCTAATCAGATATAAGTAAAACTGCTTTTTTCAAACATGCATACTTTAATTTCTCCCAATACATAAAATTCTGCACATCTAAAAATGAATTTGTCATTTTTTCTTGCCTTCTCGTTCACTTTAAGCAGAAACAATTTATTCAGTAAACTTGACTCCATAAATTAGCCAATATGAAAGGGCAATACTTGTACCTTCTAAAAAGCAAAGATAACATTTTCTTTCATAATTATTTGACATTAAGTCTAGACATGTTACCAACATCAATACAAAAGAAAGAAATTGAAGAGGGAAAAAATATGTGAACCACAGAGGATCTATGAAGAAGGGATATCTGGAGTATCATTTAAATGAGAAACACAATATAAATATTCAAGCAAAAACATTTTTTTAAAAGGGAATAAGAAGGTTCAATAAGGGAGCAGAATGATAGTTTAGGCATATTTACTTCCTATTTCCTCCTTAATTACCTGTTCAAGAACAGTGGTCCTCACACTTTTTAAATAGGGGGCTAGTTCACTGTATCTCAGACTGTTGGAGGGTCGGACTGTAGTAAAAACAAAAACTATGAACAAATTCCTATTCACACTGCATATATCTTATTTTGAAGTGAAGAAACAAAATGGGAACAAATACACAATATGAAGTAAAGTTAAATCAACAAATTTACCAGTATTTCAATGGGAACTATGGGGCTACTTTTGGCTAATGAGATGGTCAATGTCTGGTTCCATATTTGTCACTGCTAGTCGTAACAAGTGATGATAGTGTGCATCCATTAGTCTTGATCTGGTTGGAGATTTCAAATGTTTCATTCTAGAAAAAGTGTTCACATGTACACTATTTCAAAGTCCAATTCTTTTTGTTCAGCAAAACAACTGTTTGGTCGTGTATACATAGATTGTATTTAATTTATACTCTAATATATTTAACATGTATTGGTCGACCTGCCATCTGGGGGCAGAGGGGGGGGGGAAGGAGGGGAAAAATTGGAAAAAAAAAAGTTTGGGCAATTGTCAACGTTGTAAAATTACCCATACAAATATATGGTAAATAAAAACTATTATTATTATTAAAAAAAAAAAAAAAAGAAAAAGTGTTCATAGACATAAGGGCTGCCAAAGATGGTTGCCATTTTGAGTGTATGGTTCCTGAGTGAGGATATGTCTCAGAGGGGAGAGATGCATAGAAATTATGAAGGCTGCTTGACTTGAATGCGTCTTTCAGAGAGTAGCAATTCTGCAGGTCAGCCAGTTCCATTTGGTAAATTGTATCCACATTTTCTTTTTTTTTTTTTAATTCATTTTATAATTATAATTTTTGACAGTACATATGCATGAGTTATTTTTTTTACAACATTATCCCTTGTATTCATTTTTTCAAATTTTCCCCGCCCTCCCTCTACTCCTTTATGTAGACAACAGGCAATCCCATACATATTAAATGTGTTATAGTGTAACCTAGATACAATATATGTGTGTAAATCCAATTTTCTTGTTGCACGGTAAGAAGTGGATTCCGAGGGTATAAGTAACTTGGGTAGAAAGACAGTAGTGCAAACAGTTTATATTCAATTCCCAGTGTTCCTTCTCTGGGTGTAGCTGTTTCTGTCCATCATTAATCAACTGGAAGTGAATTGGACCTTTTTTATGTTGAAGATAACCACTTCAATCAGAGTATATCTTCATACAGTATTGTTGTTGAAGTGTATAGTGATCTCCTGGTTCTGCTCATTTCACTCAGCATCAGTTCATGTAAGTATCTCCAAACCTATCTGTATTCATCCTGCTGGTCATTTCTTACATAGCAATAATATTCCATAACATTCATATACCATAATTTACCCAACCATTCTCCAACTGATGGACATCCATTCATTTTCCAGTTTCTAGCCAGTATAAAAAGAGCTGCCACAAACATTTTGGCACATACAGGTACCTTTCCGCTCTTTAGTATTTCCTTGGGATATAAGCCCTGTATTAGCACTGCTGGAACAAAGGGTATGCACAGTTTGATAACTTTTTGGGCATAGTTCCAAATTGCTCTCCAGAATGGCTGGATTCTTTCACAACTCCACCAACAATGCATCAGTGTCCCAGTTTTCCCACATCCCCTTCCAACATTCATCATTATCTTTTCCTATCATCTTAGCCAATCTGACAGGTGTGTAGTGGTATCTCAGAGTGGTCTTAATTTGCATTTCTCTGATCAGTAGTGATTTGGAACACTTTTTCATATGAGTGGATAAATTTTCAATTTCATTGTCAAGGTCTGGGCTAGCTCCACTGAAGGGCTCTGAATAAGTCCTGGCCCCACATAGGGTGCCAAATGTAAAGGTCCTGTCATCTCTAAGTTATAATCCTTCTCTGGGAGGAGATCTCTTTTCTATAAAATCTTTTCCTCTGTGTGCAGGTGTCTTGGGAAGCTTCTGGAGCTTCTAGCCAGAGTGAAGGTAGAATCTCCAATCCTCTTCTTCCTGAATCCTGGCTCTGAATCTCCTCCAGCCCTTGTCCTTACCCAATCCAGACTCTCTCCTTCCAGACTGCCATCTAAATTTAGTCCAAGTCTAAACTGACTACTTACCCGATTGCCCTCTTCTTTTATCCTAGCAGAGATTGGGCTAGTGAGAACTCAGGGGCCTATGGGAAATACTACAACCAATGAACTTGCTCCTCTTAAAGGTGCAAACGCCTTTAAACATATAAACTCCCCCCAAAAGTCCAAAGGTGCAAAATCCTTTCAAAGTCCTGAACCAAAGGTGTGAATTCTGAGCTAGAGAATTGTTTAGACAACCTGAGTTATCACATTGTAATCCTGACATTTCATCATCTGAAAATTGTCTGTTCGTATCCTTTGACCATTTATCAAGTGGAGAATGGTTTGATGTCTTTTTTTCCCATTTTTTTTTAAATTAATTAATTAATTTATTTATTTATTTGCATACTTATTTATTTATTTATTTTTCACAGTATATATGCATGAGTAATTTTTTTTTATAATATTATCCCTTGTATTCATTTTTCCAAATTATCCCTTCCCTCCCTCTACTCCCTCCCCTTGATGACAGGCAATCCCATACATTTTACATATGTTACAATATAACCTAGATACAATACATGTGTGTAAATACCATTTTCTTGTTGCATAATAAGCATTAGATTCCGAAGGTACATGTAACCTGGGCAGACAGACATTAGTGCTAACAATTTACATTCACTTCCCAGTGTTCCTTCTCTGGGTGTAGCTACCTCTGTCCATCATTGATCAACTGGAAGTGAATTGGATCTTCTTTATGTTGAAGATATCCACTTGCATAAGAATATATGTTCATACAGTATTGTTGTTGAAGTGTATATTGATCTTCTGGTTCTGCTCATTTCACTCAGCATCAGTTCATGTAAGTCTCTCCAAGGCTCTCTGTATTCCTTCTGCTGGTCATTTCTTACAGAGCAATAATATTCCATAACCTTTATATACCATAATTTACCCAACCATTCTCCAACTGATGGACACCCATTCATCTTCCAGTTTCTAGCTACAACAAAAAGAGCTGCCACAAACATTTTGGCACA
Source organism: Sminthopsis crassicaudata (assembly GCF_048593235.1). NCBI lineage: Eukaryota > Metazoa > Chordata > Mammalia > Dasyuromorphia > Dasyuridae > Sminthopsis > Sminthopsis crassicaudata. The sequence continues at coordinate 521,048,950 of NC_133617.1, forward strand.
TACAGGTACCTTTCCACTCTTTAGTATTTCCTTGGGATATAAGCCCAATAGCAGCAATGCTGGGTCAAAGGGTATGGACAGTTTGATAACTTTTTGGGCATAGTTCCAAATTGCTCTCCAGAATGGCTGGATTCTTTCACAACTCCACCAGCAATGTATTAGTGTCCCAGTTTTTCCACATCCCCTCCAACATTCATTATTATTTGTTCCTGTCATCTTAGCCAATCTGAAAGGTGTGTAGTGGTATCTCAGAGTTGTCTTAATTTGCATTTCTCTCATCAGTAGTGATTTGGAACACTCTTTCATATGAGTGGATATAGTTTCAATTTCATCATCTGAGAATTGTCTGTTCATATCCTTTGACCATTTATCAATTGGAGAATGGTTCGGTTTCTTATAAATTAGGGTCAGTTCTCTATATATTTTGGAAATGAGACCTTTGTCAGAACCTTTCCTTTTAAAAATATTTTCCCAATTTGTTACTTCCCTTCTAATCTTGTTTGCATTAGTATTGTTTGTACAGAAACTTTTTAGTTTGATGTAATCAAACTCTTCTATTTTGTGATCAATAATGATCTCTAATTCTCCTCTGGTCATAAATTCCTTCCTCCTCCACAGGTCTGAGAGGTAGACTATTTTCTGTTTCTCTAATCTATGTATTATCTCCCTCTTTATGGCTAAATCATGTACCCACTTTGATCTTATCTTGATATATGGTGTTAAGTGTGGATCCATATCTAATTTCTGCCATATTAATTTCCAGTTTTCCCAACAGTTTTTTCCAAATAATGAATTTTTATCCCTAATGTTGGTATCTTTGGGTTTGTCAAAGATTAGATTGCTATAGATGTACCCTTTTTTGTCCTTTGTATCTAATCTGTTCCACTGATCTACCGGTCTATTTCTTAGCCAATACCAAATGGTTTTGGTGACTGCTGCTATATAATATAGCTTTAAATCAGGTACACTTAGACCACCTTCCTCTGACTTTTTTTCATTAGTTCCCTTGCAATTCTCGACCTTTTATTCTTCCATATGAATTTTGTTGTTATTTTTTCTAGGTCATTAAAATAGTTTCTTGGGAGTCTGATTGGTATAGCACTAAATAAATAGATTAGTTTGGGGAGTATTGTCATCTTTATTATATTCGCTCGTCCTATCCAAGAGCACTGAATGTCTTTCCAATTATTTCAATCTGACTTTATTTTTGTGGCAAGTGTTTTGTAATTTTTCTCATATAATACCTGACTTTTCTTTGGTAGATGGATTCCCAAATACTTTATACTCTCAACATTTGTTTGGAATGGAATTTCTCTTTGTATCTCTTGCTGTTGCATTTTGTTGGTGATATATGAAAATGCTGAGGATTTATGTGGATTCATTTTGTATCCTGCAACTTTGCTAAAATTCTGAATTATTTCTAATAGCTTTTTAGCAGAGTCATCTGCAAAGAGTGATAGTTTGATTTCCTCATTTCCTACTCTAATTCCTTGAATCTCGTTCTCGGCTCTTATTGCCGAGGCTAGCGTTTCTAGTATTATATTGAATAGTAACGGTGATAGTGAGCAACCTTGTTTCACTCCTGATCTTACTGGGACAGGTTGCAGTTTATTTCTCTTGCATATTATGCTTACTGATGGTCTTAAATATATGCTCCTGTTTATTCTAAGGAATAGTCCATTTATTCCTATACTCTCAAGAGTTTTTAGTAGGAATGGATGTTGGATTTTGTCTAATGCTTTTTCTGCATCTATTGAGATGATCATATGGTTTTTATTAATTTGATTATTAATATGGTCAATTATATTAATAGTTTTCCTAATATTAAGCCAGCCCTGCATTCCTGGTATAAATCCTACTTGATCATAGTGTATTATCCTGGAGATGATTTTCTGAAGTCTTTTTGCTAATATCTTATTTAAGATTTTAGCATCAATATTCATTAAAGAAATTGGTCTCTAATTTTCTTTCTCAGTTTTCGATCGACCTGGTTTAGGTATCAGTACCATGTCTGTGTCATAAAAGGAGTTTTGTAGGACTCCTTCATCCCCTATTTTTTCAAATAGTTTATATAACATTGGGGCTAATTGTTTTTTAAATGTTTGGCAGAATTCACATGTAAATCCATCTAGTCCTGGGGATTTTTTCCTGGGGAGTTGATTAATAGCTTGTTCTATTTCTTTTTTTGAAATGGGACTATTTAAGCAGTTTATCTCCTCCTCTGTTAATCTAGGAAGCCTATATTGTTGGAGATAGTTATCCATTTCACTTAAGTTATCAAATTTATTGGCATAAAGTTGGCCAAAGTAACTCCTTATTATTGCTCTAATTTCCTCTTCCTTGGTGGAAAGATCACACTTTTCATTTTTAAAACTAACAATTTGATTTTCCTCTTTCCTTTTTCTGATCAAATTTACCAAAGGTTTATCTGTTTTATTGGCTTTTTCATAAAACCAACACTTAGCTTTATTTATTAATTCAATAGTTTTTTTTTTTTTACTTTCAATATTATTGATTCAATTATATTGATTTCCTTTTAATTTAAGGATTTCAAGTTTAGTTTTTGTTTGAGGGTTTTTAATTTGGTCTTTCTTGGCTTTTTTAGTTGTAGGCCCAATTCATTGATCTTCTATTTCTCTATTTTATTCAAGTAAGCCTCTAAAGATATAAAATTTCCCCTTATTACCACTTTCACTGCATCCCACAAATTTTGGTATGATGTCTCATCATTGTCATTATCTTGGGTGAAATTATTAATTGTTTCTATAATTTGCTGTTTCACCCAGTCATTCTTTAAGATGAGATTATTTAGTTTCCAATTACTTTTTGGTCTATTTACCCCTAACTTCTTGTTGCATGTAGTTTTCATTGTATTGTGATCTGAGAAGAAGGCATTTACTATTTCTCCCTTGCTGCCTTTAATTTTGAGATCTTTACGACCCAATATATGGGCAATTTTTGTATAGGTTCCATGAACAGCTGAGAAGAAAGTACACTCCTTTCTATCACCATTCAGTTTTCTCCAATGATCTATCATACCTATTTTTTCTAATGTTCTATTTACCTCTTTAATTTGTTTCTTATTTGTTTTTGGTTTGATTTTTCTACTTCTGAGAGTGCAAGGTTGAGATCTCCCACTATTATAGTTTTACTGTCTATTTCCTCTTGCAACTCTCTTAACTTTAACTTTTCATTTAGGAAGTTAGATGCTATACCACTTGGTGCATATATTTTTATTGTTGATATGGCTTAATTTTCTATGCTACCTTTTAGCAGGATATAGTTTCCTTTCTTATCTCTTTTAATTAGATCAATTTCTGTTTTTGCTTCATCTGAGATAAAGATGGCAACCCTTGCTTTTTTGGCTTCACCTGAAGCATAATAGATTCTGCTCCAACTTTTTACCTTTACTCTGTATGTATCTCCCTGCTTTAAATGTGTTTCCTGTAAACAACATATTGTAGGATTCTGACAATTGATCCAGTCTTCTATCCACCTCCGTTTAATGGGAGAGTTTATCCCATTCACATTTACATTTAAAATTACTAATTCTGTGTTTCCTGCCATCATATTATTCCCTGATTATGCTTTTTTCCCCTTGTCCTCCCTGAACCCCTTCCCCAGTATCGAATATATGGACCCCACTTGTGACATGAAGCCCTCCCTTTTTAGTATCCCTCCCCCCTCCTTTTAAGTCCCTTTCCCTTTCTTATACCCTTCCCTTATTCCTCTTTTCCTTTTCCCTTTTCCTCTCCCCCTTAAAATGAGGTGAGAGAGAATTCTCTGAAAAACAAATATGTCAATTATTTACTCTTTGAGCCTATTCTGATGAGAGTAAGATTCACACAATGTTTCTCCCCCTCTCTAAATTTCCTCAGATGTGGTAGATTTTCTATGCCTTTTCCTGGGATGTAGTTTCACTCTTTTTATCTCTCCTTTCCCTTTTCCTGATACTATCTCCTTTCCTTTACTAATTCCCTTTTTAATGTTATATCAGTAAAATCAAATTATCCCTGTGGACTTTCTGTATATCCACAATAGAGATACAGTTCTCAAGAGTTCTTTTTACCTTTTTCTGCTTCTCATAAGTCTTGTGGCTATAGATCAATTTTTTTTGCTTATATCTGTTTTTTTTTTTTTCTTAGAAACAAATGAAATTCCTCTGTTTCATTAAATGCCCATCTTCTTCCATGGAAGAAAATGCTAAACTTAGCTGGGTAGTTTATTCTTGGTTGCAATCCTAGTTCTTTTGCCTTTTGAAATATCAGTTTCTAGGCTTTTCTTTCCTTTAAAGCCAGATCTTGAGTGACCCTTATTGTGTCACCTTGATATTTAAATTGTTTTTTCCTAGCTGCTTGCAATATTTTTTCCTTTGTTTGGTAGTTCTGCAGTTTAGCCACAATGTTCCATGGAGTTCTTTTTTTAGGGTCTTTTTCAGAAGGTGTTCAATGAATTCTTTCAACGCCTATTTTCCCTTCTGTTTCCATTACCTCTGGACAGTTCTCTTTGCTGATTTTCTGTAAAATAGAATCTAGGCTTTTTTTTTTTCCATCATAATTTTCGGGAAGTTCAATGATCCTCAGATTGTCTCTCCTAGATCTATTTTCCAGGTCTATAGATTTTCCCAGTAAATATTTGATGTTATTCTCCAGGTTTTCATTTCATTTCTTTTGTTTTGTTTTGTTTTGTTTGACTGATTCTTGGTTTCTCAATGAATCATTCATTTCTATTTGTTCAGTCCTGATTTTTAATGAGTTATTATCCTCATTCACATTTTTTAGTTCTTTTTGTATATGTCCAATTGAATTTTTAAATGAATTATTTTGCTCTGTTGAATTTTTTTCCATTTCACTAATTTTTTTTTTTAGTGAGTAATTTTCTTTTTCTAAATCACAAATCCTACTTTCTTAGGAATTTTTTATCTTTTTAATTCAGAAATCCTACTTTCCTGTGATTTTTTAACCTTTTCTAATTCACAAATTTTGTTTTCCTGCACCTCCTGTGAATTCTTTATTTTTTCTAACTCAAATTTCAGGACATTGTTATTCTGTATCGTAGCTTCTCTTTCCTTTCCCCATTTTTCTTCAAACTCTCTTAACTTTTTAATAGTCTCTTCGAGGAGAGAATTATGTGATGGGGGCAGGTATCATTCCCTTTCCCTTTTAGGGTTTTATCTGCAGACTCTCTGCTGTTAGCCTCCTCGGTGTTGAATAGAAGGTGTCAATCGTTCTCTTCAGATTCCTACTCATTGTTAAAACTCGGGGGCGGGAAGGGGGTCTGCCTTTGTGTAGGAAATTTACCAGCTTCCTCCCAGACTGGGGATAGGATGCAACAATCCTGTTACTGGGCTAAGAGAGAGCTCTGGGAGAGAGTTCCTCTCCCTCCCTCCCCCCAAAAATGACTCAGGGGTGATTAGCACTGATGCTTTGCAAGGAGTGCCCAGTGAGGAACCTCGCTGTGCGGCCTAGCAACTGCCGTGAGGCTAGAGGCTGAACAGTGAAAGTGTCACAAACCTCAGCCAAAGCCTCCGTTGGGGCCATGGGTATTAGCAGCTGATGCAAAAAAGCTCCTGCACTCAAACCGGAAGTTTCTGCCAGGGGAAGCACAGTCCCTGGTGCTGGGCTCCCGCTGCTGTGGGAGTTATGCTGCTGCTAGAGTTTCGCTATTGGAGAATTCCACTGCCTCAGGCTGAGCCCCACACTATGTGTATTGGAGACTGCCCCGGGCTCTGTCCCCTGCTGTTAAGGTTTTTAACTGCTCCAAGGAAAAGCCCTGGACAGCAGCAGATGGCTGCACAGCCATGCCAAGATTGGTGTTAGATCACTTCCGGTTTGGGGTGATTATATTTTCTGGCTTTTTTAATAAATTGGTTTTGATTTCTCTTCTGATCTGCTGTTTTATAAGCAGAGTAGAGCTATCAGCCTAGGCCAGATTTCTCTATCTCTGTGGCTTCTCTGATCCCAGAGTTCTCCCCAGACCATTTGGCACAGTGTGCTAGCCCCTAGTCGTACCCTATCTGTGCCGGTCTTTTTTTTCCTCCCCCAACCTTTTCTGTCTAAATTCCAGATTCTCTTCGGCTGGTAAGTTGTGCTTCTAATCCTTGTGGTTTTTATCAGTCCAGCATTATTTTTGAGGTTGATTTAACTAGCTGGTATTGAGGGAAGAAGGGAGCTTAGAAATTCGTGTGTATCTTCTCCACCATCTTGGCTCTGCCCCCTCTATATCCACCTTTTCAATATCAATAGAAAATGGGTTACAGAAAAGCTGTATGTCCTGTTCATGGAGATTAAGCTCTTTAAATCCAAATTGGAATTCCTTTTGCAATTTTTCCAATGAATCCACACATATTTTGTTTGGGAGTGCAATGAGCGTTTTTTTCTGCTAACATTTTGAGTTGTGGGGAGATGGGAGATGGTTTCCTCCTTCACTTGTTTGAGGAGGAGGCCTATTTTTACTTCACGTGCTTTGACATGTGATTGCATATCATAGATGAGCTTCCCCTTTCCTTGAAGTTGCATATTGAAATTGTTGAGTAGCTCTGTTACATCTGTCAGAAAGGCAAGGTGCCATTTCCATTCTTCATCATTGAGCTCTAGTACTTCTTTGTTTTTTTGAAAACAGAAAAGTTGAAATCTGTGGAAATAAGTCATTAGAAATGTTTCAAACTCTCCCTTGACTCAGCCAACGGACTTCTGTGTGATATAGAACATCTTCATACTCAACATTTAGCTCAGACAGAAATTCCTGAAATTGATTTATTGCATTAGCTCTAATGAAGTTAACACAAGATAACACAATTTTCATAACAGAGTCCCGCTTCAGTGATTTACTACACAGTTCTTGTTGGTGGATGAGGCAATGTATGGCTATTGGATGAGAATGGTTATGTTTGTCCATCTGTTGGTTAATGTGAGCAATTACTCCTTTCTTAGACCCTACCATGCTAGGGGCACCATCAGTTGTCATGATGGCTAGTTTAACCCAGTCCAGCTCCAAACCATTCATAGTTTAGCAAACCTTTTCATAGATATCCTCTCCTGTAGTTGTTCCTTTGATGATTTGCAGTGCAGCAAGCTCTTCTATGACTTCAAAATAATCATTCGTCCCATGAATAAAAATTAGAAGTTGTGCAAAATCACAAACATTATTGTTTTCGTTGAATGCCAAGGAAAAATATGAAATTTTTCTTGTGGAGTTTTACAAATGCTGATGCAGATTGTCTCCCATTTCTTCAATCCTCCGTGTAATTGTAGGTCCTAAAAGACTCACTGTACTAAATAAATCGGCCTTCTCTGGACACATGTCCTTGGCAACAGAAAGAAGGCATTCTTTAACAAATTTTCCCTCCATAAATGTTCTGCCAGCACATGCTATTAGCTTGGCAACTTGAAAACTTGCTTGCAGTGATGAAATATTTAGCTGCTTCTGCTTCACAAAAATATTTTGCTTAGTTGTCAATGTATTTTTCAGTTTTAATATTTTATCTTTTCTCACTTCTCCAACCAAACAATTATATTTATCTTTATGTTGAGTTTCATAGTGTCGACACAAATTATATTCTTTGAACACAGATACTATATTCTGGCAATATCAGCCATATAGCTCTTTTCTTGTACTGCATGAAAAAGTAATCCTAAATTCACTGTTCTTTGAATATCCTACACTCCAAGTCAATTTTTCTTTTTCTTGACATCATTATTTCTAAATGATTCCAAATTGCTATTAGTAAAATACATACACATATATATATATATATATATATATATATATATATATATATATACAGAGCTACAAAAACAATATACCAGCAATAACTTTGCCCACACAGAGACATACGGACTGCAATGCCCAACTTCCTCCAAACTGTCTCTGCACTATGATGCCTCCATTTCCCGCACTCTCTCTCCCGCTTCAGACCTTCACTGCACACGTCACCGCTCAGGCGGCCCTCTCAAATGCCCTGGCTTCCTCTGAATCCTGGGATCAATTCTTATGATCCAGCTCTGAATGATCATGCATGCAGCACTAGTAATTTATCATAATTGCAGTCAAAACTGTGCATATATGTATATAACTGCAGGATATATTGTATGTGCAGAATAAGCTTCAGTGACAAATTGTACATTGGGGCTTCTGGGGGAGGTCATCATGTGACTTAAAGCTGCACAAGTGTATGGGGACCTTAAAAATCTGGAGGGGGATGAAGAGATGAAGCAGTATACCAGCTCTGCACTCCCTCATACTCAGGATAAGTGGGGGGGCACTAAGGTCAGACCCCTAGTGATTATACGGTGATGACATATGTCAGCAATATTCCATCTCTTTAGGAAACTACAGAACATACACACAATGATAAAACTGATGACCACAACCACCAGACATGAGGTCACTATGGATACAAGGCCACGGTTTGGTACCAGGAGCCTCACTCTGGGTGACAATAATAGTCAGTACGGCAACATGCACTAGAGAGGAAGCTGTTACATTGTCATTACAACATAGTGACAATGATAGAGTCAAGCTGGGACTTGTAATACTAACTGTTACTATACCCACGCACCAGTGACAGTCCATATATTCCCCCTGCCATAGTTTGAGGACCTCTGTTCTAGAGTAACATCCACCATGGGCCCCAAGGATCTTTATTGATAACTGTCTCTCTGGCATCATTATTGAGAAAATTCTCTGTCATTCCTGTCATTCTACTTTACTTCACTCTCTATTCTCTACCTTTAATCATCCTTGACACAAAATCCTTACTTTTTCTTGATTTGGCCTGTAGCTAATTCCTGAAACTACAATTAAGTAGCTTAATTCTGGCATTATTCCTAGATGTTAACCTACTCCTTGGTGACTCTAGTTACCATCTTCTTAATTTGTCAGATCAAAGTACTTCTTCTTGGATGTCACTTCTATTTGTGTATTAGCTCCTCTATTAGAAGTTAAGCTTCTGGGAGGAAAGTATAGTTTTTGTATTCATGTATTCAAAACTTAGAATAATGCTAAAGATATAATAAACACTTTTTAAATGCTTTTTGTATTCATGCATTTATTCTAATAAGGGAACAACTCTTCATAAAACTTGTTTAAGTTAATTGTATTAAGAATTTTCAACATTACCTCATTAAAAAGCCTCATTGAGCTTTCTGTATAATGCTTATGTGAATAACTACTTAGCAATTCGGTCTTAACCAACAGGTGTCACCCACTGGCTTAACATTTCTGTTTTATATAAGTCATAATGACAAATAAATAGATTCCAGTTGTTGGGTTCAGGCAGATGTCATTGTCTGTCTGAAACTGAGAGATCTTTATTTAATCTGTCTTTATGTAAATATATTCTTGTGCAAACTTCCCTGTCTGTGATGAGATAAAGGAAGAAAAGTCAAACATATCCTTATATTTTTCTTTACTTAGAACATCCTAGAGGATCTGAAAAAAATTGAAACAAGTAATAGCTTCAGTTAACTTACTAGGAATTGAAGTAAACTCACAAAAATCAATAGAATTCTTATATGGTAAAAACAACATCCAAGGGAGAATAGTAAAACATAAATCTTAATAAAAATAAATACAAAATGCATGAAATATCTATATATCAAGCTATGAAGGAATACTCAAAAGTTGTGTATGTGAGTGTATGTATCCCTTCAAGAAATACTTAAGAGGATATTCTGTGCTTATAGCAGGGCTGTGACAATTAAATGAGTTTTTTCATTTATGTTAAATTATTTTATAGGCTTAATGTTATTATTACTATTAATATATTACAAGAGGAAGATTTTACAATATCAATTTTTAAAAATTCACTTAGAAAAAGGTGGAGCCAAGGTAGTAGAGAAAGACAGGAACTCGCCAACATCTCCCCGAAACACTCCAAATTCCTTTAAATAATGATTCTAAACAAATGTTAGAGCATCAGGACATCCAAAAGGATGGAGTATATAATATTCCCAGCGGAAAGCAATTTAGATGGACAGCAGAAAATCTCTGTGATAACAGGATGGGAGTCTAGCATGCAGGCCCAGTGCCAGCACAGTCCTAGCTCTGGCCCTATTGCAATTGTTGAATGAAGTTTCCAGACCTCCCAGTCTAGAGACAACAAACAGGATCTAGAAGGTCAGCAGGTTTGTGAAACTAGGGTGGAAACTCAGCAGGCAATACCAGTGCAGGCTGTACCACCAGAGCCCGCCAAGCCCCAGTACCAGCCCCAGCTAGATGGAATCTATGAATCAGTAGTAGTGCTGGAGGCTTCTGGACCTCTCAGTCCAGGAACACCAGGGAGCATTCAGAATGTCAGCAGGGAGGGTCTGTGGTATTAAAGTGGGAATCTATTGTACAGTCACAGTGCAGCCCTGGTCAGCTGAGTCCCAGTCTAGGCCAGTACACTACATCTTATAGTACTTTGTCATGGGGACATTCCTAAAAGATCTAGGGCAGAAAAAGAGTGCTTGTGGTCAGGTTCCTAGAAGAGTCTCTGAAGACAGCTGCACAAAACCCTTGAAGCTAGGGACAATGCACTCTCCACTCTGGAAACAGAGCCCTACTTCAACAATAAGTTAAAAGCTGCATAATATGCTAGGAATATGACCTATCCAAAAACAAACAATTTACTTATAGTGCAGCCACAGATAGGATAACACAAGATTTATTAGCTTCTACATCAGAGGACTAGAGGGCTTTGAATTTGATATTCTGAAGAGCAATGGAGATAGAATTACCACCAAGAATCACCTGCCCAGAGAAATGTAGTAAAATCCTTGAGAAAAATGTGGTTATTCAATGAAATAGAGAATTTTTAAGCATTCTTGAATGGAAATTTTGATTTTTCAAATATAGAACTTTAGAGAAACATAAGGAAGTAATCATAAAAGTGATACAATAAGGGACTTAATAAGATTTAACAGTTTATAGTGAAAGAGAAAAGGGGAAGAAGAAAGAGGGTGAGTGAAATTTATTCTCATCAGAATTGGCTCAAAGAGAAAATAACCTACACACTCAACATATAGATAGAAATTTATCTTATCCAGCTAGAAAATAGGAGGGCAGTAGGATATGGGAAGGGAAGGGGAATGTGAAATAAAAGAGGGTATATGAACAGAGGGAGTAGTCAGTACCAAAACACTTTTGAGGAAGGACAGGGCAAAAGGAAAGAGAGAATAATTGAAGTGGGGGGAGACAGTTCACAATAGTAATTGTAAAAAGAATTTTGAAGCAAGTTTCTTTGATAAGGCCTCATTTCTCAAACATAGAGGGAATTGAATCAAAATAACAAAAAATAAGAGCTATGCCTAATTCATAAATGATCAAAATATATGATTTGTGCCCAAAGGGCTATAAATTCAATCATATCCTTTAGTGCAACAGCATTATTAAGCATGAATACCAAAAGAGATTCAAAAAAGGGGTGGAATGTTTTACATGTACAAAAATATTCATAGTAGCTCTCTTCTCAGAGCAAAATGATTGGAAATTGAGGGGATGCTGATAAATTTAGGAATGGCTCAATGTTTCTGATAGGGTATTATTATTCTATGGGTAATGATGAGCAGTATGTGTTCAGAAAAAACAAAAACAACAAAAAACAAGCAAAAAGAAAAAGCACAACTATCTGGAAAGAACTCCATGAACTCAAGCAAAATATTGGCAATGTTCTGGGATGACCCACTATAAATGACTTTGCTATTCTCAGTAGTAAAATCTTCCAGGACTACTCTGAAAGATTTATGATGAAAAATCCTATCCATTACCACTACACACCTGTCAAATTGGCTAAGATGACAGGAACAAATAATGATGAATGTTGGAGGGGATGTGGGAAAACTGGGACACTGATACATTGTTGGTGGAGTTGTGAAAGAATCCAGCCATTCTGCTGTTATTGGGATTATATCCCAATTATTTCCCAAAGAAATACTAAAGAGTGGAAAGGGACCTGTATGTGCCAAAATGTTTGTGGCAGCTCTTTTTGTTGTAGCTAGAAACTGGAAGTTGAATGGATGTCCATCAATTGGAGAATGGTTGGGTAAATTGTGGTATATGAAGGTTATGGAATATTATTGCTCTGTAAGAAATGACCAGCAGGAGGAATACAGAGAGGCTTGGAGAAACTTAAATCAACTGTTGCTGAGTGAAATGAGCAGAACCAGAAGATCACTATACTGTATGAGGATGTATTCTGATGGAAGTGGAAATCTTCAACATAAAGAAGATCCAACTCACTTCCAGTTGATCAATGATGGACAGAGGTAGCTACACCCAGAGAAGGAACACTGGGAAGTGAATGTAAATTGTTAGCACTACTGTCTATCTACCCAGGTTACTTATACCTTCGGAAGCTAATAATTAATGTGCAACAAGAAAATGGTATTTACACACATATATTGTATCTAGGTTATATTGTAACACATGTAAAATGTATGGTATTACCTTGGGGGGAGGGAGTGGAGGGAGGGAGGGGATAATTTGGAAAAATGAATTAAAAAAAAAAAAAAAAAAAGAAAAATCCTATCCATACCCAGAGAAAGAACTGATTGTGTATGAATACACATTGATGAAGAATTCTCTCTTTCTCTCTTCGTTTTTTTCTTAAGGATTTTTATTTTCATTAGGATGGAGATCTATGTTTTTTTTTTCCACAACTTCATTTTTATGGAAATGTTTTGCATAATTTCATGTGTGATTTCTTAATTGTCAATTGGGATAAGGAAGAGAACCTAGAACTCAAAAATTTTTAAAATAAATGTAAAAAAATGCCTTTAAATTTATATCCTCTTTATATATAAAGATATATATGTAAAAAATGGCATTACATTTAAGTTCTAAGAGGAAAGAAAATCATATATATATATATATATATATATATATATATATATATATATATATATATATATATATATATATATATATATATATATACACATATGTATATATAATTCAATATATCCTTCTTAGCCATAAACAAAACCAATAATTTTTTAAAGGAATGAAGAAAGAAGTATCTAAACAGAATTTAAGAAAAAATAGATATGACACATCTTTGGAAATTATTGAAATGGAAATAAATAAAAGTGTCTATGTTTCTTAGTTGTTTATGACACCTTTGAAAAAATTTTACATTGTGCTAGAGAATAAAAAAAAATCTAAATGCAGAAAATCAAAAATGTTAACCAAACTTTTGCTGAACACCAGCAAATAAAATTGCATTTAGTAATGACTTTTGAAGAAATATAAATGGAGAACAACTTAATCCTAAAGAATTAACAAATAATGGAAACAATAATTTCATCAAAGAAAATTATAGAAAATAAATAGCAAATCAGACTTTGAGAATGCAGTTAGACTTCCATAGATAAGATTTCATATCCCAGAAATACATTTTAATTGATTTTGTCTCATAGTTGCCTAAATCATGATTCCTTACCTGTTAACTTGGCTCAGAAATTCAGTTAGTTTATGAGGACCTGTTTTTTCTATTAATCCCTACTTTATTTTTGCCTTAAGGAAATCTGTAATCCTTGAGGGATGTGAGTAGACACTAGGCAATCTGATCTATTCCCAAACTATCCTTTAAGGATGTCTAGTCTCTTTTCGAAAAAACAAACAAACAAAAAAAAAATCTGACATAATACCTTATAGGTAGACTCAAACAATTAACTTTTCTAAGACAAAGGTGAGAATTCCTAATCCCTTTTTTTCAATTTCCATCAATCCTATAATTCTTTATGTCTCAGCTATGTAACCAATCATGTCTTAAACTCCATAATGTCAGAAATCTTTGGCATAAATCAAGGTAATTCAATGACCTTTTTACTAATAAGTTGATACCTGGTTAATAGGCTTTTGTCTTTTTTAAGGAGAATGTATCTCAGTATACCTATATTGCACTTTTTTATTCTCTTAGTCTTCCAAAAAACTCTTGCAAAGTTCAAGACAATTTTATGAAGTGGCGCAAATGTTTTCTGGTAAATATATAACAGTTCTCTGGAGAGAAGGGGTTGGGTGGGATGTATACTAATCCATTTTAACTTTAATCTGCATTATTAATACTTTCTTAATGTAGTGGGAGAGCAAGTTCCATAAATAAGAATAACCTGGAAACTGGACTAATTTCTCAAAGTAAAAGGTTTTATTGTTATACAAAGCAAAGTAGAAACAAGCAGCATCAGGGGAATGGTTGGTTTAAGAGGATTACTGCATGATGGACATTTTACAGGAAAAAATAGAAGCAGAGATAAGCAAGAAATTTACTCTTTGCTCATTGGTTAGATCCTGTCATGGAAAATGTTTATTTCTTAACCATTAACCAAATTTTAAGAAAAAGAAGGAATAGAAATGTGTAGCAGTACCTAAACTTCCTGCAGATGTGTGTGTGATTAACCATGTCCCATTTACCACAACCCAGGCCCTCTGCATCTGTTCTGGGGGTAACAACAATTTGTTTTTCTTCCCCTGCTCCTAATTACTAACAAAGGCTCTTTTGGTCCCATTCCACTTAAGGTTAGACAATTGACAAACAATAAATCAAGCTTAATTGTATGCTTATCTCTGAAAAGTAGAGGTCTAAATGCTCACACTGAAAATTTAACAATTGATTCAAAAGCCAGTTAGACTTAGTACCAGCACACCCTTGCTTCAAGTTCCTTAGAGCTCTAGATGCCATTTGGAAATAAATAAAATATAAATGCAAAGACATCAATGAAAATATTAAAATATAGGTATGTGCAAGCTTATGAGCAACTAAGTGATGCAGTGGATAAAGCATTGCACCTGGAGTCAGGAGGGATCATTTTCCTAAATTCAAATCCAGTTTCAGATATGTAGTTCAGATACACACACATAATGTATGACCCTTGGAAAATTACTTAACCTTCTTTCATAGAGTTTGGAAATGTCAAACCACTCCAGCAACTTTGCCAAGCAAATCCCAAATGGGTCACAAAAAGTTGGACATTACTGAATAACAATAACATGTGTATATTTATTAGAAAGGTGTAAAAATATTTGAAAACAATTCTAAAGGAAAGGGGTAATGTAGTATAAAATGTATAATAAAAATGGGTACATATTTGTTAAAAATAGAAAAAATGAAGGTAAAAAATTGGATATTGTTACCCAAACCCTAGGTTTATTTTTATACAAACACTTTAAACTTTTTATGAATTCAGAAAAGTTAAGTGGAGGCAGCTGCAAAGCCTGAATATTAAATTTAAATCTAAAATTATTGGTAGTAAAGAACGTTACATCGAAGGAATAAAGGTAGAACTCTTATGGCTTTTATATCATAAAAGTATTTCATCATTTTTAAATCATAAAAATTTGAAAGTCACCCTTTGTGTAGTTATTCTTCTGCTTGTGAAAAATAATAATAGTTCAGATAATTTCACATTTTCCCTGAATACTTTTACTAATTTGAAACTAAAATTTAATTTTAAAATAAACAAGAAGCCATTTTCTTTCTCCCTACTGACCCCATTAAAAAAAGGAAACCCCTTATACAATATGCATAGGCAAATAAAACAAATTCTTAACAATGCCCATATTCAAAAATTATGTCTGATTCTCAGTCAGTAGGTATATTTTCTCCTTGAACTTGTTGGTAGATAAAATGCTCCTTCCTCAATCTTTTGAAGACATGGTTGTTCATTACAATGATCAGAGCTCTTCAGGCTCTCAGATTGTCTTAGAGTATCATTATTATTATATTCACTGTTCTACATTAATTTATACAAATGTTGGTTTTCATTGAAATTATTTCTTTTTTTCTTTGTGGTCTTATTTGTTCTACTGAGAAATTTTGGTAATTTTGTGATTCTATTTTTATCCTGAAACTTTGATGAAGCTATTAATTATATTAATTGATATTTTAAATCCAAAATTCTCTAATAAAACTATTATGTCTGCAAAGGTGGTAATGTCATTCTATTGTTTTTTTTTCCTTATTCTTATAGCTAGAATTTTTTTATCTATAGCAATTAGTGGCAAAAATGGAATTCATTTTTAAATCTTAATATTACTGGTAAGTGTTCCAGATTATCTCTACATATGATGTTTCCTCTAGGTTTTAAATAAATACTACTTACTATATTAAATAAAAGTCCATTTGCTTATTCCTATGTTACTTGTTGTAACTTGTCAAAATGTTACTTTTTCCTGAAAGGGGCAGCTAGGTGGCCCAGTGGATAGAGCACCAGCCCTAAATTCAGGAAGACCTGAGTTCAAATCTGGTCTCAGACACTTAACACTTCCTAGCTGTGTGACCCTGGGCAAGTCACTTAACCCCAGCCTCAGGGAAAAAAATATATATATATACTTTTTCCTGAAAGTGTTAATGTAATTATGATTTACTAAAAGTTTAATTATTAAGTCTTTTAGTTTCATTATTTTCCTAATATTGAACAATACAGAATACCTAGTATAGATTCCATGTATTCATTGTATACATAATCTTTGTGAAATGTAACTAAAATTAGATTTAAAGTTTTTTATATATTCATTAAGAATATTATTTGTTTTTATGTTCCTTGGCTTAAGTAATGATATCATTTCCATGATAGATAGATAGATAGATAGATAGATAGATAGATAGATAGATATAGATATAGATATAGATATAGATATAGATGTAGATGTAGATGTAGATATAGATATAGATAGGTATAGATAGATATATCCATACTGTAGAGGGAATTTGATAGAATTTCCTCTTTTTCCTTATTTGAAAGAGAGCATTTTATTTAATATTGTAATTAGTTCTTTTAATGTTTGATAGGATTCACTTGTAAATTCATCTAGTATAATGCTTCCATTCTTTTGGTTGCTCATTTATGGTTTGTTCAATTTATTTTTTCTTGTATCAGGTTGTTTGAATTATCTGATTCTTGTTGTACTAACCTGAGAATTTTATACTTGGAAAATATTCATCCATCATATTTAAATTATTAGTCTTAGTAGCATATCATTAAGGAAAAATACCTTCTAGTATAATCTTTTTTATTTTATTTCATTTCTTGTGAATTTTGTTATATGTAATATTGCTAATGTGATTCTCCTCTTTCTTTTTAAAGCAAGCAAATCAAAAATCAAATTATCTAATGTTATTTTTTACCAAAAATATTAAGTTTTTGTTTCTATATTTTTTCCATTTCAATTTTATTATTTTTTTAGGATTTCTAAAATTGTGCTATTTTTCACTTTGTTAATTTCTAAAGGTTTATTTTTTTGCTGTACATGAAAATCTTTGATCTATCATTTTTCTATTTTGTTGATGAAAACATTTAAAGGCAAAGATATGTATTTTCCTCTAAATATTTTTGGTAGCAACCTAAAATTTTTAGTATTTTGTTTCACTATTGTCATTTTAATGAAATTATGATTTGCTTTTTGACCCATTAATTCTTTATGACAACATAATTATCTAATTGTTAAATTGTTTTTTATTAAGCATAATTATGCTGCATGTTATCTAGTAAGGTATTTTAAAAATATACTTTTCTTTATTTGTAAAATTTTTATGACAGTACACAGTGAATTTTTATGTTGTCATGAGAAGATGAAAATTTATATATCTCTATTTCTATTCAACAATCATTAGATTCAATTCAGCAAGCATTTATGAAGCATCTATTATGTACTGGACACCATGTTAAAAGTTGAGAAATATAAGCAAAAAAAAAAAAAAAAGATAGTTATTACCTCTAAGGAGCTTAGGGTCTTATGGGGGACAACAACACATAAAAGGTAATTTAAAAGTTTAGGGGACAGGGAAAGATATGGTAGAGTCATGAGTAGATCACAAAGAAGAATGGAAGTAGCCATGGTTTTTGGCTTGGGCACTTTCCTCAAAATGAAGTTTTAGGGAATACCTCTACAATCAGAGGAAGGGATTGCAGGAAAAAAAAAAAAAAAAAATTCCAGTGTGATATCTATAGTGGGCCAGAACTCTGAAAAAGTGTTCTTGAATCACAGCATGTTGCTTATGGCTGCACATTCTTAATGTGGTGTAGTGAGGTAATCATGCAGAAGGATTTAAGGGCTGAAGGAGGGACACAGAGTTCTCTCAGCTGCAGCACTCTCACCCACAGCTCTCAGCCAGAGAAGACTTCAGACTCCAGACTCCAGCGTCCAGACTCCATCTTTGACTAGCCTCTGGGAGGCTCTCCTGCTTCCTTTACTTCTCCACCCTAAAACCAAGGACTTTGCCTGATCCTGAGATCCTACAGAGAGCTAGCCCGACATTACAGATATCCTAATAATTTCTTTCTTATTCTTGGGATATATTTACATTGTTTTATAATGCTATATTAAAGTCTACTGCTATTATAGTTTTATCTCCATTTCTCTTTTCTAGAAAACTCATTTAGTTTTTCATTCAACTTTATATGCCTATCAATGAATATATGTTTTAATAATATTAATTCATTCTCTTTGGTACATTTATGCATAATTCAGAGGAAAGGAGCACAGGGGTGGAGTGATATTATTGTGTGAGGTAATTTTTAACTTACCTATAAATTCTATTCCTATTCTTAAATTACTTCCAGTTTATTTTGGAGTTAGATTTGCATATTTCTAAAGGATTTATATTGATTTTTTGTTTTTGTAGTTTTACAATTTCTTTTGTTAACTTATTTAATTTTTCCTTTAATTATTTAGATGCCATTCAGTAAATACATTATATATATATATATACTATGTATACATATATAGAATATATATATATATATATATATGTATGATGTGGAAGGCATCCTATAAAATTTTGAAATTGGAAGATGGGATGTTATAAGATAAATAATTAATAAGCTAGTTGGGCTAAGATATACTAGACATGAGAAATATATTGAATCAGTTGTTGAAATGAGATTATAATGTGCTTTATCTGTTAAATGTCAATTTTCATATTTCTACAAACATGTATTTACTTCAATATTGTATGTAGCTATTTCAGAATATTTTTTAAAATCATTTAATCTTCCTTCTATGTTTCTACTGACCAGTTCTCAAATAAAAGGAGTGTAAGAAACTTCATATTTTCTTTTTTTTCTTTTTTTTTTATTAATTATATATATATATTTTTATAATATTATCCCTTGTATTCATTTTTCCAAATTATCCCCCCCTCCCTCTACTCCTTCCCCCTGATGGCAGGCAATCCCATACATTTTACATGTGTTACAATATAACCTAGATACAATATATGTGTGTAAATACCATTTTTTTGTTGCACATTAATTATTAGCTTCTGAAGGTATAAGTAACCTGGGTAGATAGACAGTAGTGCTAACAATTTACATTCACTTCCCAGTGTTCCTTCTCTGGGTGTAGCTACCTCTGTCCATCATTGATCAACTGGAAGTGAGTTGGATCTTCTTTATGTTGAAGATTTCCACTTCCATCAGAATACATCCTCATACAGTATTGTTGTTGAAGTGTATAGTGATCTTCTGGTTCTGCTCATTTCATTCAGCATCAGTTGATGTAAGTCTCTCCAAGCCTCTCTGTATTCCTCCTGCTGGTCATTTCTTACAGAGCAATAATATTCCATAACCTTCATATACCACAATTTACCCAACCATTCTCCAATTGATGGACATCCATTCATCTTCCAGTTTCTAGCTACAACGAAAAGAGCTGCCACAAACATTTTGGCACATACAGGTCTCTTTCCACTCTTTAGTATTTCTTTGGGATATAAACCCAGTAGTAGTACTGCTGGGTCAAAGGGTATGCACAGTTTGATAACATTTTGGGCCTAGTTCCAAATTGCTCTCCAGAATGGTTGGATTCTTTCACAATTCCACCAACAATGTATCAGTGTCCCAGTTTTCCCACATCCCCTCCAACATTCATCATTATTTGTTCCTGTCATCTTAGCCAATCTGACAGGTGTGTAGTGGTATCTCAGAGTTGTCTTAATTTGCATTTCTCTGATCAGTAGTGATTTGGAACACTCTTTCATATGAGTGGATATAGAAACTTCATATTTTCTTATATGCTTTCAGATGAATTGTACACTGTATAAATTTTAAGTATATGAGTTACAATTCTTCATTATTTTCTAAATACAAGAAAGGAGAAAGGAAAACAGAACATTTGGAGTGCTTTGGTTGAAGCATAACCCATGTGGTGTCAAAACTATATCTGGCCACTTCATGGTTCAGTACTAATAAGTCTTAATACTTGCTATAGTGTAACTAACCCTTTGTTGTCCTTTATTTCTCTTACTATCACAGGACCTGAATTATTTTTATTTATTTTAATTTTAGTTGCCTTTTTGCCATATATATGCAAAGACAATTTTCAATATTTCCCTTTGCAAAACTTTGTGTTTCAAACTACAAACTACAAAAAAAGACTGCCACAAAAATTTTTAAACATATGGGTCCTTTAACATTTTATATGGTCTCATTATCCAATAGTATATGCATAGTTTGATAGCCCTTTGGGCATAGTTTCAAAGTCCTCCCCAGAATCATTGGATTAACCCACAGCTCCACTAACAATGCATTACTGTTCCAGTTTTCCAACACTACCTATAACATTTATCTTTATTTTTTCCTATCATCTTAGCCAATCTGACAGATATGAAATGATAGCTCAGAGTTGTCTTAATTTTCATTCTCTAATCAATAATGATTTAGAGAATTTTTATATGACTAGAAATGGCTTTAGTTTCATCATCTGAAAATCATCCGTAGATATGATTTGATCCTTTATCAATTGGAGAATGGCTTATATTCTCATAAATTTAAATCAATTTTCTATATATTTTAGAAATGATGCCTTTATCAGAAACACTGCATATAAAATTTCCTCTCAACTTTCATTTGGTATGTACAAAATTTCTCTAATTTAATGTAATCAAAATTATCCATTTTGCATTTCATAATGTTCTCTAGTTCTTCTTTGGTCACAGATTCCTTCCTTCTCCACAAATCTAAGAAATAGATTATCCCTGTTCTCCAAATATCCTGCAACATTTTAAAAGAGTGATTGTTTCCTATTTGTTTCTATGTCTTTCTCTTTCTTCATGTATCTCTCTGATTCACTTCCTCTGTTTCCATCCTGATCTTTGTCTCTATGTCATCTTTTTCACTCTGTTTTTCTGTCTGTCTCTGTCTCTAACTCTGTCTGCCTCTGTTTAACTCTCCCAACAGCTCACCCTCTCGTGCTTCTATGTAAATAGAATATTTTCTTCTAATGGGGTTTTCAATATCTTAGAATTTCCCAACTCTTACTTGATTGATGCTTTCATATAAGACCAAGAAACCATCTTGAAATAACCCAACCTATTATAACAGACATACTGTCTAACATAATTTCAGTTCATTAAATTGGTTTCAGAGATTTTCCACTTTAGTCCCTGGACTAATATTGTTTGTATGAGGCATGTTCTCTGCTAATAATTGTGTCAGGGCAAAAATGGGACAATATGGTTTCAATCTCATATTTAGCATTTCCTAGCAAATGAAGGTGATGAACAATGACATAGGCACAAATCCTGCCTAGCTAATCCTGACCCTTTGTCTTTCACTGTTTTTTTTTTTTTTTGTTTTTGTTTTTGTTTTTTTTTTTTTTTTTGGTATTGTTTCTTTCCTATGGATAGTTGACTGAAAAGCTGTTGGAAGATGTATGTGTGCAAGCTTAGAGACAATGTTCTGATTTCAGGAGTTTGAGAATTCCCTACATTCTCAGTTGGTATAGCTTGCATTTCAATAAAAGTCCTAACAATCATAATAGACCTACAAGCAAAGAGTAAGGGCAGCTCCTGGTCTAGCTTGCCAGAAGTCATCAGCTTAAAGAAATTTACTTGAACAGTGCATCTCCAGAGAGAAGGTGAAATGCCAATGCAGCAAACCTGCAAATGATTCACACTTTGACATATTAAATATTGAATTCTTTGGGGAGTATAGCAGTAATTAAAAGTTATGGCTGTTCATTTAATTATAAGGGGGTGAAGGCAGGGGTAGACTGGCCAATGAAGGCACAGTCCTTGAAATACTTGTGGACACCCTCTGCCAACTGCCAATCCAATAGTGAACATTCAGAAGTTGCTTTCAGAGGTGATCATGCAAAGTTAGAACCATGAAGTAACAAAAAGCTGCTGAGCTGGAACTCAGTGTATATATTAATGGTCATATCTCTCAGGACTCTTTCTTCCCTTATGGCTATATTGTGAAAAAGACTGCTCTCAGCTGTCAGGTGGGGGAAAGTAAACTGCTTTATTGACCTTCTTGTCACTACATAGAGTAGAGCACATCACCCTTTTCTCTTTTGTGTTTATTCTTTCCTGATGTAGCACATTAGGCTTTCTCATAGCAATTCCTATTGCCCCCAGATGAGTCTGAGATTCTAGAACAAGGATATATTTCCCTTAGGATTTCAGAAGTATAAATGAGAAATTGAGGATAACTCATTAAGACTTTGGGGTAAAGCCCCAACTAGCATTTTCAGTTTTTCTCCACAAGATCACAGTAGAGAACCATTTTAGTTTTACAGCCTTTAGAACATAAACATATATATGTGTGCGTGTGTGTGTGTGTGTGTGTGTGTGTGTGTGTGTGTGTGTAATACATGTGTGTGCATGCATACCTGGTTCTGGGTATTTGTATTTCCCAAGATAATACATGAAAAGCTTATATAAAATGATTTTACAATTATCACCTGAAATGTGAGAAATGATAGTACATGATAATAAAAACTGGGAAAAAACAGGGAAAATTGGATTTCAGGCTTAGAAAAACATGATGTAAAAGTAATTCATAGCTCTTAGTTACTAAAAATCATTTTCTCCCAATCAGGCAGTACTGAAGAATGTCCCTTTAAACACAATATAGTTATTTTCTGAGATCCTTGTGTACCTATGAATATACAGTTAGTATTTTCTCAATATAGACAGTATAATGAGCTGTCCCATAAGTACAATAAGCATATTAAAGGAGAGATTGGAAATTTTTTTTTTCCGCATGTTTTAAATTTACAAAAGTTTTATGTGGTCAAAGGAGAAGGAAGAACAAATCTAGGCCAAGAGATTTTTTTTTTCTTCCATCACTGACACCAAGCATATTCTTCTCATGGGGTTTAACTAGAATGCTACACTTACTCCAATGTCTGAACCTCCTGGTTTCCAATATGTTAGAATTTTCCAACTCTTGTTTGATTGATACTTTTAAATAAGACCAAGAGACCATGTTGAAATACTCCAGCCTATTAAAACAGACATACTGTGTAACATAAATTCACTTCATTAAATTGCTTTCAGAAATTTTCCACTCTTAGTCCCTGACCTAATATTGATTGTCTAAGGCATGTTTTCTACTAATAATTATATCGGGGCAAAAATGATTCGATATGGTTTCAATCTCATATTTACTCTTACCTTTGATAAACTAATATTCTGAGAAGAGAGTATTCAGACAAACTGTGAGTTTGATCAAAGGGATCATAAATTTCCTTTTGGTGAGGTCCAACCAAGTCTGATGAATAATATTCTTGACTGACCCCTGTGGGGTTCATATCTACTGGGAGTATAATTTCATCCTACAAAGAGCTAATCAACTTGAGCAAGGGAGCAAATTATTCATTGTCAATGCAGTTTTTGAGAGCAAATTTGATAGGTATTTCCTGATGGGGAAAACAACTTCAAAGACCACAATTCTCAAGGTACACTATGATTCCATGTTCTCTACATCTATGCTGAAGTCCATTTGTGATTAAAGTTTGTGACCACTTACCCTAAAGGCCTTAAGTATGTGCAGAAAAAAGAGTATTCCATGAATTTTAAAAGATATTTTGCATTACATTAAGTTTAAATAGCTTAACCATCATCACCCTCCCTCCACCATCCAGGATGTTGTGTGCATAAATTTATAGAGTATGCTAATAATTTTTGAGATATTTTTTGTAAGTTTTGTTCTTGCATTAACTTTTTATTAAATTTCCTTTTTATAAGATAATTAATGTTACAGAAAAAATATCTTCTCTCCAATTTTATGTGGCAGATAACTGTTGCTAAATATATATTTAGCACACTGCAGAAACTATGGAGCTAAAAACCTAGCTTTTATATTTATGCTCAAAATATAAATTCAAGCCTCAGAGAAAGTCTGAACACCTAGTAGGAATCTAACCAGCCTTCTTAAAGTTAAATTACATCAGAGTGACAGATTTACACACACACACACACACACACACACACACACACACACACACACACACACATACATTTTATATATATATATATATATATATATATATCACTTTCCTCTTAGGGTATAAAATTTAAAAAGAAGATAATTCCATTATTATATACTTCAATTTCATCAAATTTTAATTAACTTAGAATTATAACATACATCCACTATGGAAACAAACTTTTCTCAAACAAATTCTATAAGAAAACTAATTCAGATTACAGATTATACTACTTTAGAAGACTTGCAACCAAAGAGTCAAAGATCCTTCCTTTGACTTCTTATCTTAGAAATATTTAAGCTTTGAAGTATATTTTCATATCCCAAAGGTAGGTTTTGATCAGCACCAATATTAATATTGAGGCGGATTTTTAGTTAATAAAAAATTGCAGTAATGCCAAATAATGTTTTTTTAAAATCCCCAAACAGTATCAACTGATTGACTGATATTAGAAAAACACATTAGTTGCCCTTTTGTGGATAGTTTGAGAAAGTAAATTTCCTCAGTGTTAACCTTAGAAAATTCAAGAGAAGAAATATTAATTTCCATTTTGGATATTTAACTTGTCAGGGAAGTAATGGGCAATTGATTTAAGAGGTGGTGTTATATGAAGTTTCTTTTGTGTTTCTTTCTTTTTTCTTTTCTTTCTTTCTTTCTTTCTTTCTTTCTTTCTTTCTTTCTTTCTTTCTTTCTTTCTTTCTTTCTCTTTCTTTCTTTTTCCTTTTCTTCTTTTCTTCCTTCTTCCTTTCTTCTTTTTTTCTTTCCCATTTCCTTCATTTTTTTCTATTTTAATCAATACCTATTCATAAGTCTTATATGTTCTTTAGCATTACTTTTGTATGGATGATATAAATAGCTGTTCTTCTCTAATTTACAAAGTGCATGGAAAATGTTTCTACATGAATGTTTGTTATTCTTAGCATTGGGAATTGAAATTCTTTTTATATTATAATCCAAGGAAAATATTTTTACAATACAATACCATCCTGTGTGAAATAAAGTGGAATGGCTACTGAAAATTAAAACTTAGTTGTAAATTTTATTTTCTCACTAAAAGATATTTAGGACTTAGAGCTGTAACACTTATTTGAAACCAAGTCCAACTGAATCATTTTATTGATGAAAAACCTTAGGCATAGAGATACTAATTGACTTACATCCGTTGGCAAACAGATGACCCAGGATTTGCACCTATACTTTCATGATTCTCACTCAGGTGTTTTAAACATTATATCTTTTCCTCTCAGTTTCACTCTGTTCTTGCATATATTGTGGGACCTGAATAAAAAAAAATCTCTAAATTATTTCTAGTTCTAATTATCCATGATTTAATAAGTGCATTTTTCTCATACAATCTTATAAATCATTCATCTATTAAGGAATTTCAGTTCCCACCAGAAGCTAGTTATATTTGATGATATCTATTAATAAGTTAGAGATAGTATAAGACAAAAATCATCTTTTAATCAAATGATTCAGAGTAAACTTTGAAACACTCCTCCCCTTAAGTTAGGAATATCAGGACTTCTAATTTGTTATCTTAAGAAAACCTCAAATGATAATATTCTGCTTGACATATTCAAATACTTTCTCCATATACATTTTTCTGTCAAGATATATATATATATACACAGAGAGAGAGAGAGAGAGAGCATCCTTAATGTAGTTCTTTGAAGAATAATAAAAGTAATTCTGTTTTACGTTATGCATTTTCTCTAGAAATGTTGTTCAAAGAAATCCTATTTATATTTGAAAATTTTGTCATTGAATTCTGAAATTATCTATACAGAATTATAAATATACCATAATAGAGTATAGAACAAGAAATAAGGGTCTATCACACAAACAGATGATATAAAAGTAAGGAAGTAATCAATTAGTATTTGTTGTGCATCTAAATACAGTTTAAAGATAAGCTTGAAATGGAAAAATAAATACAACTACTGGCGTTTTTCTTTAGAAAGTTTAGTTATAAAGAGAATGCTAAAGTATCCCTTAATGTTCAGATAACATTTTGATACTGACTCAAATTAATAGGTTTATAAAAGAAATGCTGAAATTACCTTACAAAAGAAAGTCCTTGAAATATCTAAATTAACTTAAAATAGAACTAATAATTTTCTTCAATGGAAGATTATGTTCTTTTTTCAAAATGTCAGGAATATTATAACTTGATCTAGTGTATTCATTTGAAATGTATCTGAAAATATGAAATGTTACTCTTATAGATAGAGAGTGGGAGGTTGAGATCTACATCCTAACTTCCCTTTGTATCATGAGATTCATAAATGTTTTCTAATAACAATAAAACACAGAAAAACGTCTTGTTTCAGGATAAAAATATAGCCTAAAGTTAAAGATCCCCCAAAATATTTTCTTCTTTTCCTCTCTAAAGAGGTTAAGCTTGCTACTCAAAAGGACTTCTTGTAAATACAAAACTAGAAAAGTCATGGTTATGCAGTTAAATTAACAAAGGCAACCTGCTCTTAGAAGTTATATAGTTTAATGTAAAAGTTATTAAATATGTACCGGAAATTTATATTGCATTGTAAAGTTCTCAAAAAGCTTTATAACCATTATCTGATTTTAAAATTGGAGAAAAATTTGGTGAAATAATTTGCTGGGTTTCATGAAATAAATATAGTATTATCTACAAACAGGACAATTTGGAAAATGTATAATCATCTTGTTTAACATCTCTTGTATATAAAATTTGGACTAATTATCTTCAGCATTGTAGTATCCAAAATTTTAAGATGTAAAAATTCCTTTTTACAATTGCCAAAATAAAACAAAACAAAACAAAACAAAACAATATGTACACATAGTGTAACAATATACTGCTGATGATATTATGAAGTTATTTATTTCTTAAGATTTTAAGAAAGAATTTTTAGCATGAACTTCTTAGATAAATTATAATAAACCTCTCCCCTAGCATTTACCAAATCACAAAATTGGAACTATGAGAAAACCACACTCACTTTTGGTCAATATATTTTCTAGTTTTATGTACTGTTTCACCTTAATAATATTTAAGATTATTGAAGAAACATCACAAATTTTATTATTCTATCTTTCATGGAGTCTTTTATGAAGATCCATATCTTTCAAATTCTTTATATTGTCTTTAATGTTTTTCAAAAGAGTATTGAAGTTGTACTCATAGGCATATTGAATATAATTTAGTAAGTAAATTGCTAGATATTTTATACATTTTTATTATTTTAAAAGTTATTTCCTTTTTCACCTGCTTTTATTGAGATCCACTTAAATTCTGTGTTGGCTATGAGGCTTTTCTCATCTTTTATCACATTTACTCTTATAGCTGTCAGGTATTGCACAAACCAGGATTCTCTACATCCAAAATGGAGAATGTGCTCTGTGTCCATATTCTTCACATCTAATCCAAATAATTCTTCTTGCTTAGCTACCTCAGAATAATAATGTTTTTCTTTTATAGGGAGCTAACTTCTATTTCTTGCCTTATTAGGTTTTTAGGTGTCCTTTATTGTGTTTTATCAGATTTTTTTGTGAATCTCTTTAATTGGATTTTGAGTGGTGAGGTGGGTTTTGTATTTATTTTCCTTTGACTACTCATGAATAGAAATTCCTGATGCAAGGTGAAATTGCAGATTTTCAAGAGTGGGCATCCTGTTGGATCTTTACTATTAACCCATGATTTTATTTTATTTTTAATTTTACTTCCAAATCAGGGAAATTCAGGAGTTATTTGTCATTCCCATCTGATGCCTTCCTGCTATAATGTTTCTATAGAATGCCTAAAACAGATCTTTTCTGAGTTTTCTTAACATATCAAATATTCAATCCTGAGAAAATTCTTTTGTTAAGTATCTTTTTTGCGGTCTTTAATAAGTTGTCATGGCTGGAATTTGTTTAAATGCAATACTTCTTTGCAATTCAGGGGAACTAACCTTCATCTAATGTACAAGTAAGATTCTTCTTTAGACTGTAATAAACAGAATTTTGGGCTTTTCTCAAGCTTATATTCTTTCATCTTGCATGCAAGCTTTCATATTTAACAGAGAAATATGGATACATCTTCACTCACAGATGAAATATCTCATTCTGATGGTAAGAATCCTGGCTCAGCTTTCCATATCTATGAGATCCAAATTATATAGTGAATCTCTGTTATTTAGTTTTTAAGTCCCCATCCCTGAAGATTTACATTCTCCTTCCTCACCCTAATAATTAAAATAGTTTCTACTTTTTGTTCCTTTTATTTTCATTTGTATACCAGGGCAATCATGACTCATCTTTTTTGAAACTTCATACTCCCAAATAATGAAGAATAAAAAAAATTGATCAGTCAAATCTTTATCTAAATTAAACAAAAATTAGTATTAATAGAAAATGTAAATGCACTTTAAACACTGGCAAGAATGTGAATTAAATTATTTTTTTTCTTGAGAAGTGAGAGTAAGAAGGAATATGGGAACATCTCTGACCAGAACCTGTTTTCTTGGCTTAAAAGTTAATAGTGATTTGTGTCTCACTATGCCAAAAGTAGAGCCAGTAGCACATGGATCTGCATTATTTCTTCATTAGCTGAGTCTGTGTTCCCAAGTCTCTATTTTCTTTCTTAGATATCTATTTTGTCTCTTTACTTAATCTCTTGAATTGGCATTCCAATAACTGCCTTTTATACTACTCTAGGCACCTAACTTCTCTCCAGACATTCTCTCAATTTCTCTGGTGGGGATGAAGGGGAGAGAGAAAAAAAATGAAACCATTAGGCCATGAAATCCAAACAAATTTGTTCTAGATACTAGACCTTTTGCCTATCAATATACATTGCTCATTGCCACTGAAAGATACAATAGCTTACATCCTGAAAAAATATATATTCTTCATTTGTTGTAGGAATGAGGGATGATCAAGTGAACAGACTAAATGTCCTACCACAATGCTCAAATTGTTAAGAGAAAGGAAGAAAAATATCCATTCTATCAAGGATATCCTCTGTGGAAAAC
The DNA here is from genome assembly GCF_048593235.1 of Sminthopsis crassicaudata. Classification (NCBI taxonomy): domain Eukaryota; kingdom Metazoa; phylum Chordata; class Mammalia; order Dasyuromorphia; family Dasyuridae; genus Sminthopsis; species Sminthopsis crassicaudata. Next base: position 521,078,142 of record NC_133617.1, read on the forward strand.
TTATGTGATGACATAGGTAAGAATAACACACATAGGAGTGTTTGATTGTATTGAGATTTACAATATTAGAGGAAAATATTGAATCAACAAAAACATAGGTATTTAAGATATAAAACTAGAGGACAAAGTGTAAGGGTCCTAGAAATATCAGGCAAGTGCAATTGAGATGTAAGTGGATCAATGGTCTCTGAGGTCCCCAGATGGGATGTGATTGGAGTTGAGTACTTAGGAACTTCCTTCTTGGGTAGGACCTCCTTCCATGGTGGGAATTCTAAATCTCACTCTGAAATCTCGGTCAAGTTTGGAATGTAACCTTCATCATCGATTGGCTTGTGTCTGGGACCTCATAGACTCCATATAAGCTCTGGGAAGGAAGAACTCTCTCTCTCTCTCACCATCTAGAGCTTGGCCTGGAGGAGCACTACTGAGATAGGCAGGAGTCCTAGAGTAGATGTGAACCATGTGAATAAAGTCTAAGCTTGTCTGCCAAAACTCTCTGGTGCTCTGTTGTGCTTAAAAACTGCTTCCTTATGAGATAGCAGCCAGAGAATTGTGGTGACCACAAAACAGAAGTAAGATTGATATTATATTTACTAGTTTCTCTCTGATAGGCCTAGGAATAAGGAGCAATTAGCATTAGTTAGGCGAGAATGGGCCTAACAACAAAGGAAGGAAATAATGGGAGTAATTCTTATCTAAAAAGGCATAGAAATGATTATTAATGATAAAATTCACAATATTCTTTACATTGAATTAAAAGGGAAATAATTAACTGAGAAAAATAATTGAGGTAAATTTCTCTGATAAAGATCTAACATCCAAGACCTTAGGATGCCAATGTTTAAAAAGAGCCATTCTTTAAAAGGAAGTAGTCAAAATAAGTGAACATATAGTTCTCAAATTAAGGAAACCAAACTATTAATAATCATATAAGATTGTCCCTAATAATCCAATAAACCCAAATTAAAATATTTCAAATTATATTTCCACCTATAATATTTTCAAAGATTTTAAATGAAGATGATGAAAATTATTGAAGGGAATATAATAGCATAAATACACTAATTCACTTAAGTTGGAACAGAAGGTTATTGGAGTAATCCAGAGAAAGACTGGTAAGGACCAGAAACAAAGTAGCAGTTCTGTGAGTAGGGAGAATGAATATAGAAATGACAAAACTGAACAAGAAATAGTGAGAGTGAGGAAATCCAAAGAGGAGAATGTTGTGAATTTAACAGTAATAAGGATGTTTGGAAAAGAGGAAGGTTTGGGGAGAAAGATGAGTGTTGAGTATTTTGATTTTGATGCATTTAAGAAATAACAAATTCAAAGTGTTTAAATAGCAGTTGGTAATAAGAATGGAGCCTAGAAGATATATTGTAATTGAATATAAAGATCTGGGAGTTATTTACATAGAAATATAACTAAATCAATACATGCTGATGAGATCAGGAAGTGATATTATAGGAGAAGAAAAGAGGATCCAGGACAAAAATTTTGGAGATATCTATTGTTAAATGGCATCATGACCTTAATGAAGTCCAATAAAGGAAATTTTCCAAGCAGTGAAAAGACAACCAAAAGTTAAAGCAATGTCATAAAAACAGAGGAGAGACTTCATAAGGTAAGAGGATAATTGACACTATCAAAGGCTGCAAGAGATCAAGAAAGATGAGGAATGAGGTCATTAGGTTTTGTGCTGATAATTTGGAAAGAACAGCTTCATGGGAAAGATAAAATCATGAGCAATATTGCAGAGAATTTAGAATTAAGGAAGAAGATAGGAGGTGGAGGTAGCAAATTTGGAATTTTTTTTTTTTGTCTTCCCCAATGTGCTCATTCTCACCATCCCTCCACAAAAAAGTTTAGCTTCACAGGGGATGAAAGATATAAGATCACAGATACTGAGGCAGGTAGAATAAAGAGAGAATTTTTTTTCTTATTTTGTTTTGTTTTGGTATGAGAGAAAGAAATGAAGAGATAGACAGACACACAGACACACAGAGGGAGGCAGAGAAAGAGCGATAGCGAAAGAAAGAGGCAGACAGAGTTATATTTCTATTTAGTTTAATTTTCTGGATAGGGAAGATATATTAATAGAAGTGAAGTAATCAGTATTTAGGGAAGATATTGAAGATAAAATGGAAAGAAGTGAGGAGGATAATGGAGACAATCTGCTAGAAAGGACAGGCTAGAGTAGATAAAGGACACCTGTAGAGATGTTTGCCTCAGCAAGGAAAAAGGTTTTCCTTGTGTGATATGTGTAAAAGAAGAGATAGTGAAAGAAAATATTGGAATGATGTCAGAGGAAGGGGGAAATGGCCTCTTTTTTTTTTCATTTGAGAGGACAAGGAAAAAGAATCATGTGAGAGTCTTGAGAAGGAATGAGAAGGACTGTAACCACTGTGGAGGTGAGTTGACAACAAATATCTTAGACAGATATAAAAGGATTCCTTACTGCAGTGAGGACCCAGTTGTGATGATTTAATCTATTTTGAGTGGAAACAGAAAATGTATTTTTGTCACATTCTCTGGTTCTATTCAGCAGCATGTGAAAAGCAGTCTGTTGCAGTTTTTCTTGGCAAAAATATTGGAGTGTTTTGCTATTTTCCTCTCTATCTCGTTTTTAAAAATGAGAAATCTGAGGCAAAGAGGGTGAAGGGACTTGACTAGTGTCACACAACTAGTGTAAAAGATCAGATATAAACTCATGGAAGTGAGTCTGCCTAACTTCAGGTCCAGCTCTCTATCCACTATATTACCTAGCTGCCCTAATAACATCATTACTATATACTATATACTATATACTATATACTATGTACTATATACTATATACTATATATTATATACTATATCAGGGCTTCTTAAGCATTTTCCATTTGTGACCTCTTTTTGCCCAAGAAATTTTTTATATGGCCCTGGCTAGATAGGTATATAAAATAGATATACAAATCAAACTTTTACTGATAATCAAATCATTTGGTTATGCAAACTACAATTTAAGAGTTTGGACTCTAGATAGCAATGAAAGCAGAATAATCAATCCACCAATCATTCAATCAACAAATTTTCTTAAGTACCTGTAATATTTTAAAAATTGTTCTAGGTATTGGAATAACAAAGAAAAATGACACTGGTACTGTTCTCAAGGATTTTAAATAATATTATAAGCCTGAAATAAAGAATGGAAACAAATACTCTTTCATATAATTTTTTCTTGTCTCATTATGGTTAGTAAAAGCAGGTAAAATCACACTCCATAGTCCTTTGATTTAACATTTTGTTATTTATATTAAATTCTCTTCTAATTCTCTTTTACTTCACTGTGCTATCAGAAAAGATTTTATTCTCCTCTTTTATAAGGGCAGATTTCTCAGTTTGCTTGAGGGAAACTTGCCACTGGTAAAAAAGGGATACTTGAAGATAAAAGCAAAAAAGCCAGGAAGACACTAATCAAAGTAATGCATTTTTTAAAAAGTCAATAAAGGTGATTTTTCTACTGCTTTTTTGAATTCAAGTTGAATAGTTTAAAAAAAAAGTCTAAGTGTAACTGTCAGGACAGCTTTAAAGCTTTTTTTTTATTTTTATTTTTATTTTTTATTTTGGTGGTTATCTTGTACTTAACCTCTATTCTTACTCACTCTCATGGCTTCTACTGATAAATCTATTCTCTAAAGACTGAAGTGAACATTATTTTTGTCTTCTCTGCCCAGATAAGATTTCTTCTTCTTTTATTCATAATATCTATTTCCAGGAGAGTTTTTTTTATTTTTAGAACATCCACACCATAATTAGGTTTTATGGTTTCTGACAGTGTCATGTTTTAGAGATTTTTAAATTTTTAACTTTAGTCTGCTTCCTCTAAGGGGCACAGAATAAGAGTCATTATAGTAAGTCCCTGCTGTAGTCATGTCAGCAAGGTATGCTAGTTTTGTGAGTTTAAATGTTTTTAAAATATGTGATCTTAATAATAATTTAATGAATAATTCAGTTTTATGAACTCTGTCTTTTGAATGGCATCAACTCTTCTGAAACAAAGGATTCTATCCTCATTGATAAAGGGCAGTTATGGAGCACAGTGATGAAAAGTTATGCAGTCTTATATGATCTTAACTTACACTTGGAAGACACCTTGTTGAAGGAGATCCTTTAAAGATACTTTTTGCTCTACTGAATCTTACATCAGTAAATTTCTAAATCAAATTAATGTTAGAGGGCAACCTTTACAAAGACAGTATTTTCAAACCTGATCAGTGCTTTAACTTGGGCAGCTAGTAGTTTTATTGATTACTTTTTTAAAAGGGGAAAATTCATGACCCTCTTTTAGCATGAAACAGATTGCCATGTAAAGAGCATTACAGTTCTTCCCCTTCAAATTTGAAAGTCACCTAAAAAGCTTCTCAGAGGGAGTTTGAGTCCAGAAATAGCTTAGTATTCATTAAAGTAGGAACTGCTTAAATCTCCCCTATGGAGAATTTGAAAAGCACTTGGGATTGTGCTTTCTCATATAGACTGACTTTGATCATTTTAAATTTTCAGAGAATCTCCTTCCATTCTCTGTATCCCTAAGGTATTGTTTTTCTACTATGAACTATCTATATAAAACTAAGGTAAAATATTTTTCAAGAAAATGAAGTGCCTTTAAGAAATAACCTTGGATATAGGTAATTTAATATTGTACTGTGATTGGAATATTTTTAAAGAAACTTATAGTGCATAGTTTCATGTAAAGACAAATTAAGGCACAAAAGGAGCCTTTGACAAATAAACTTTAAATAGAATTTGTTTTATCATTGCCTTGGAAAATAAAATATCTACTACAACCTTAATCCTTTAAATGAAACTAACCAAAATTTTATAGACTCAGCTACAGTATATCAATGGATCATCAATCTCATTCATGTAGATAATTCCCTCCAGACATAGAAATTGTAACACCCAGTGTGATTTTTGTGTCTGTGTCCTTCCATAATTCTTTTCTGTTAGTCCATTCAAATTTCTTGGAAGCATTTTTACTATGTTATTAGTGAGAACAAGTAGATATTACCAATGCATATCAATTTTATTGTATTCCCTCTGTCAATTATATCCCATTGATCTAAATTCAGCATGTAATTCATTATTTATTATGTCTCCCATTAGAGCCAGTATTCTTTGAGAGAAGGGTCATTCCTTTGGTTTTCTTTATATCCCTAGTGCTTAGCACAGTTCCTGGAAAACTGTAATGTTCTGACTAGCTTTCTGGAGGGCCTCCGGACCAGCCTTGGTCTTAGCAGAATAATCACCACCAGAATACTCAAGGATAAAGTCCAAAGTCTTTATTGTCTCCCAGTCTGCATCAGCAGTCTCAGTCAGCCAGCCAGTCAGCAGTCTGTACATACAAAAGTAATGTCCTGCTTTCTAGAGCCCCCAAGTTGGGGTTACAAAATGTATCATTGCTTTCTAGAGCTCCCACACTGGGGTAGATTAAAATATAGTGTTTAGACTAGCTCTTTGGAGGATCTCGAGAACAGCCCAAGTCCTTGCTCTTAATGGAAAAGTGAAGAAGGCAGGAGAGCCACCATGAGGCTGGTCAAGTCTTCTCTCTCATGGCTGAGTTTGTCCCCAGTTTATATACTCTATTACAATTAAATCAATTAATCACACTGAATATAAGCCCACCATTATATCATTAAGGAACCATTATTGTTGTAAGATTAAATCAATCATATTGAACTAGAGAACTATTAATCACCATGCTAACCTAGATAACCATTGTCTTATAGATTCCACTGAGTTAAGACCTTGTAAGAATCCTTGCTTCAAGTATATCTCTCCAGAATTCTGGCCCATTACAGAAAACAATACGTGCTACTAAATGTTTATTGATTGATTGTTATTACTTCATGACTGTCCAACTCATTTATTGGTCTCATATTTCTTGAATAGCAACTTTGTTAATTCTTTTAGGTAAGTTGTCCAAAGAAACATACTGGAATTTATTAATTTATTCCCACACACTGTTGTTGTTTTATGATTATAATTTTGAATTTTTAGAAATTCTTCTTATATTATGCATAGCAATATAACATCACCAGAAAAATATGGTGCTAAATAAATTTTCTCCCTCAAAGAAATTTTATTCAAAAATCCAACAGGGAAATCGAGTCTTTCATGTTTGATTTTAGGACAATTTAGTTGTCTATTTGCAATGTCTGCCTAAAGCAAATGTGCGATATTTATTGTATTGTCCAAACACTGAAGATAAATTGATATTCTGATCATCCTCTTGACTTTCTAGTATGGATTGATTGTTTCAATGTTTTTCAGCAGAAATAAATCTCATTGGGGGTAGGTGGAGCCATGATGGTAGAGAGTAAATATGAGCTTCCCTAAAATCAATAGCAGATTAAGTCTCTGAACTGGTTTTGGAGTGATGGAACCTACAAATATTTAGAGTACAATGCATTTCCAGAAGAAAACACTTTGGAAGAACTTCAGAAAAGGTCTTTTTCAGTTGGGCAGAGTGCCAAGCCCAAACCATAGCACAGGCATTCTGGGGCAATGAGTATGGGAGAGGAGCTAGTATATTGCAGCATCTGAGCACTGAGGAATGTACTGAGAGGCTCTTAGACTACCCTTGTCCTAACTGCTAGCCACTGCTTCAGCAGATTTGCTGTGAGACACCCTAAAGCAAAAACAAAAGGCAAATTATAAGCTACTGAAGCCTGAAAGAACATAGGATCTGACTGAGACTATCCAGCACAGAATTTAGTCAGCAGCACTGATCCCAGGGAAAACTAAAGCACCTGTCACCCATTTCCTTTAATAGCAGACCACAACCTTTAAAAAATAACCAAAAATATACTGTAACACATTTATTATGTATGGGATTGCCTGTCATCTAAGGGAGGGAGTAGAGGAAGGGAGAGGAAAATTTGGAAAAATGAATACAAGGGATAATGTTGTTTAAAAAAATACTCATGCATATGTACTGTCAAAAAAAATTATAATTATAAAATTAATTTAAAAAAAAATAACCAAAAAGAGCAAAAAGAACTCTGACCATAGACAGCTTTTATGGAAAAAGAGAACAGACCTCAAAGCCTGAAGTTCTTAAAGACAAATCAGTTTCAGTTGAAGCCACAGAGCATGATATGAGGTAATCCCCATTTCACAAGGCTCTCTTGGAAGCATTCAAAAAGGATGTTAAAAGAAAGTTAGAAGAAGAATGGGGAAAGGAAATGAGATCTTTGCAAGAGGGCATAAAAAGAAAAACCAGAAATTATCTGAAGAAAATTTCTTAAAAATGCATTTGATGAAATGAAAAAGCATGTATCTCCTTAAAAAATAGATATGAAAAAAATTCATTGAAAAACAAAATTTGTGAAATAGGAAAAAAATGAAATTAGCAAAACACTTCATGTAAAAGTTCAATTGACCAAATGCAAAAGGATATAAATAGCTAACTCAAGAAAATAATTCACTAAAAAATAGACTTGAAAAAGTGGATTTGAATGACTCAATGAGACTTCTAGAATCAATCAAACAAAAATTTTTAAAAATACTAGAAAATGTAAAATATCTCATTAGAAAATCAACTGATCTGGAAAATAAATCTAGAAAAGATGATCTAAGAATTATTGGACTTCCTGAAAATCGTGATTTTAAAAAGACCCTACTGGAGAGACTTAGATGAACTGATACTAAGTGAATTGAGCAGAACCAGGAGGTCATTGTATATGACAGCATCAATATTATACAACAACCAGTTCTTATGAAAGTAACTCTTTCCAACAATGAGATGACTGATGCCAGTTTGAATGATCTTGTAATGAAGAGAGCCATCTACATCCAGCATGTAGGAACTTAATGTGGATCACAACATAACATTCTCACTCTTATTGTTCTTATTCACTTGCATTTGGTTTTCTTTATTTACTTTCTCTTTTTAAAATATGATTTCTCCCCAGGACCAGATGGATTTACATGTGAATTCTACCAAACATTTAAAGAACAAATAACTCCAGTGCTATATAAACTATCTGAAAAAATAGGGATTGAAGGAGTCCTACCAAATTCCTTTTATGACACAGGCATGGTACTGATACCTAAACCAGGTAGATTGAAAACTGAGAAAGAAAACTATAGACCAATCTCCTTAATGAATATTGATGCTAAAATCTTAAATAAGATATTAGCAAAAAGACTTCAGAAAATCATCCCCAGGATAATACACTATGATCAAGTAGGATTTATACCAGGAATGCAGGGCTGGTTTAATATTAGGAAAACTATTAGTATAATTGACCATATTAATAATCAAATTAATAAAAACCATATTATCATCTCAAATGCAGAAAAAGCATTTGATAAAATCCAACATCCATTCCTACTAAAAACGCTTGAGAATATAGGAATAAATGGACTATTCCTTAAAATAATGAGCATATATTTAAAACCATCAGTAAACAACATGTGTAATGGCGATAAACTGGAACCTTTCCCAGTAAGATCAGGAGTGAAACAAGGCTGCCCACTATCACCATTACTATTCAATAAAGTACTAGACACGCTAGCCTCAGCAATAATAGCCAAGAAAGAGATTCAAGGAATTAGAATAGGAAATGAGGAAATCAAACTATCACTCTTTGCAGATGACATGATGGTATACTTAGAGAATCCAAAAGACTCTGCTAAAAAGGTATTAGAAATAATTCAGAACTTTAGCAAAGTTGCAGGATACAAAATGAATCCACATAAATCCTCAACATTTTTATACATTACCAACACAATCCAACAGCAAGAGATACAAAGAGAAATTCCATTCAAAATAACTGTGGATAGTATAACATATTTGGGAATATATTTACCAAAGGAAAGGCAGGAATTATATGAGCAAAATTACAAAACACTTGCCACAAAAATAAAGTCAGATTTAAATAATTGGAAAGACATTGAGTGCTCTTGGATAGGCTGAGCGAATATAATTAAGATGACAGTACTCCCTAAACTAATCTATTTATTTAGTGCTATACCAATCAGACTCCCAAGAAACTATTTTAATGACCTAGATAAAATAACAACAGAATTCATATGGAACAACAAAAGGTCGAGAATTTCAAGGGAAGTAATGAAAAATAAATAAATAAATAAATAAATGAAGGTGATCTAGCTGTACCTGATCTAGAACTATATTATAAAGCAATAGTTACCAAAACCATTTGCTATTGGCTAAGAAATAGACTAGTTGATCAGTGGAATAGGTTAGGTTCACAGGGCAAGATAGTGAATAAAAATAGCAATCTAGTGTTTGACAAACCCAAAGATTCCAACTTTTGGGATAAGAATTCACTATTTGACAAAAACTGCTGGGAAAACTGGAATTTAGTATGGCAGAAACTAGGCATGGACCCACATTTAACACTACATACTAAGATAAGATTAAAATGGGTCCAAGATTTAGGCATAAAGAATGAGATCATAAATAAATTAGAGGAACATGGGATGGTTTACCTCTCAGACTTGTGGAGGAGGAAGGAGTTTGTGTCCAAGGGAGAACTAGAGACCATTATTGATCACAAAATAGAAAATTTTGATTACATCAAATTAAAAAGCTTTTGTACTAACAAAACTAATGCAAACAAGATTAAAATGGAAGTAACAAACTGGGAAAACATTTTTACAGTTAAAGGTTCTGATAAAGGCCTCATCTCCAAAATATACAGAGAATTGACTTTAATTTATAAGAAATCAAGCCATTCTCCAATTGATAAATGGTCAAAGGATATGAACAGACAATTTTCAGATGATGAAATTAAAACTATTTCCACTTATATGAAAGAGTGTTCCAAATCACTATTAATCAGAAAAATGCAAATTAAGACAACTCTGAGATACCACTACACACCTGTCAGATTGGCTAAGATGACAGGAACAAATAATGATGAACGTTGGAGGGGCTTTGGGAAAACTGGGATACTGATGAAAGGCTCATAAAAGTCAGAACAGAGTAGAAGGAGAAAGGTAAAAGAAAAGGGGAGGGGATACAAAAAGGGAGGACTAGTTGAGGGAGGAGTAGTCAGTAACAAAATACTGGGGAGAAGGAAAGGAAGGAAAGTGAAGAAAAAAGCATAACTCAGGGAAAACAATATGGCAGGAAATATGGGGTTGGTAATTTTATATGTGAATGTGATGAACTCTCCCATAAAATGGAAGCAGAGAGCAGACTGGATTAAAAGCCAAGATCCTAAAATTTATTATATACAAGAAACTCATTGAAAGAGTAAAGGTAAAAGACTGGCACAGAATCTGTCATGCTTCAGCTGAAGTAAAAAAAAAGAAAATGCAATCTTGATTTCAGATCAAGCAAAAACAAAAACAGATCTAATTAAAAGATATAAGAAAGGAAACTACATTCTCCTTAAAGGTACCAATACTAATGAAGTAATATGAATACTAAACATATATGTTCAAACTGATATAGCATTCAAATTGCTAGGAATTAAGAAAGCTGCAAAAAGAAATAGACACTAAAAGTAAACTAGTGGGGGAATCTCAAACTTGCTCTCTAAAAACTAGACAAATTGAACCACAATAAATAAGAAAGAAGTTGAGGAGATACATAGAATCTTAAAAAAAGTTAGGGATGATAGACCATTGGAGAAAATTTAATGTAGACAAAGGAACATATTTTTTTCTCAGCAGCATAAGGAACCTATACAAAAATTGACCATATTTAATTAAACTACAAAATCCTCAAAATCAAATGCAGAAAGGCAGAAATAGTAAATACATTAAATTCAGATCATGATGCAATAAAAACTTCATGCAATAAAAGGCCGGGGGAAAATAAACAAAAAATTAATTGGAAACTAAATAACCTAATTCTAAAGAATAGATGGGTGAAAAAAAATCATATATAAAATCAAGATATCCAAGAGAATCCAAGAGAAAGACAATAAAGAGACAGCATATCAAAATTTCTGGGATGTAGCCAAAGCAGTTATTAGGGGAAATGTTATATCTCTATATGCTTACTTGCATAAAATAGAGAAAAATAAGATCAATGAATTGTTCTTACAACTAAAAAAGCTAGAAAAAATGAATTAAAAATCCCCAATTAAATACCAAATGTGAAATTCTGAAAATAAAAGGGGAAGAATAATGAAATTGAAAGCAAAATCTATTGGATTGATAAAACTATGTTGGTTTTGTGAAAAAGAAAATAAAAAATAGATAAACTTATAGTTAATTTGATTAGAAAAAGGATAGAAGAAATTTAAATTGTTAGTCTCAAAAATGAAAAAGGAGAACATTCTACCAAATGAAAAGGGAATTAGAGCAATAATTATGAATTGTTTTGCCCAAATACATGTCAATAAATGATATTCTAACACAAATGGAGAAATACCTACAAAAACATAAAATGCCCCCATTAACAGAAGTAAATTACTTAAAATTGTCCCATTTTAGGGGAAAAAAAATAGAACAAGCTATTACTCAGCTCCCTAATTTCCAGCATCAGATGGATTTACATATGAATTCTATCAAACATGAAAAGTACAATTAATCCCAATATTATTCAAACTATTTGAAAAGAAATAGGGAAAGAAGAAGTACTACCAAATTCCTAATATGACACAGATATGGTTATGATACTTTAATCAGGTAGGGTAAAACCAGGGAAAGAAAATTATAGACCAATTTCATTAATGAATATTGATGTAAAAATCTTAAATAAAATATTAGTAAAAAGATTACAGAAAGTCATTCCCAGGATCATACATCATGACCAAGCAGAATTTATACCAAGAATGCAGGGATCATTCAACATTAGGCAAACTGTTAGAATAATTGACTATAACAATAACCAAACTAACAACAATCACATAATCATCTTGATAGGTACAGAAAAAGTATATGATAAAATCCAACACCCATTCTTATTAAAAACACTAGAGAGTACAAGAATAAATGGAATTTTCTTTACATCCTTTTAAAACTACCAGCAAGAATCATATGTAATAAGAACAAGCTAGAAACATTCTCAATAAGAACAGGGGTGAAACAAGCTTGCCTACCATCACCATTATAATTCAGAATTGTGTTCAAATTGTTAGCTTTGGCAATAAGAGAAGAAAAACAGATTAAAGGAATTAGAATATATAATGAGGAAAATTATCACTCTTTGCCAATGATAGATATGATAGTATACTTAGACAATCCTAGAGAATCAATTTAAAAATTACTAAAAACAATTCATAACTTTAGCAAAATTGTATCCACATAAATGTTCAGTACTTTTATATATTACCAACAAAGTCCAACAGTAAGAGATATAAAGAGAAATTCATTTTAATATAATTGTTGTTAATATAAAATATTTGGGAGTTTACCTGCCAAGGCAAAATTAGGAACTATATGAATACAACTACAATACATTTTCCATACAAATAAATTTAGATTTAATCAGATGAAAAACTATCAAGTGCTCATGGGTAGGTTCAGCAAATATAATAAAAATGACAATACTTCCTAAATTAATCTAATTATTCATTGCCATGTCATTCAAACTCCCATGAAATTATGTTACAGATGTAGAAAAAATAATAACCAAGTAGAGCTGGAAGAAAAAAAAAGGTCAAGAATTTCAAGGAAATTAATGAAAAAAATGCCAGTGAAGGGGGTCTAGTTGTGCCAGATGTAAAAGTATATTATAAAACAGCAGTCATCAAAACCATTTGGTACTGGCTAAGAAAAAGAGTAGTCAATCAATGTAATAGATTAGGTTCACAGGACAAAATAGCCAATGACTATAGTAATTTAGTGTTTGACTAAACGCTAGTCAAAGACTCCAGATTTTGGGATAAGAACTTACTATTTGACAATAATTACTGGGAAAATTGGAAAATAATATGGCAGAAACCAGGTTTTCGCCCACATCTAACATCTTATACCAAGATATGACTAAAAAGAGTTCATGATATAGATGAAAAGAGTGATATTACAAGCAAATTATAAGAATATTAGAAACAAATTATAAGCAAATCAGATCTGTGTAGAAGGAAGGAATTTGAGACCAAAAAAGAACTGGAGTGTGTTATTAAAAACAAAATAGTTAATTTTATTTATATTAAGTTAAAAATGATTTATACAAACAAAGCTAATGCAGACAAGATTATAAGGGATGCAATAAAATGAAAAAGAACATTTTTACATTCAAAATGTATATTATGTACATTTACATTCTGAAAAAGATCTCATTTCTAAAATATAGAGAGTTGACTCAAAGTTATAAGAATTCAAGCCACTTTCCAACTGATATAAGATCAAAGGATATGAACTGAGAATTTTCAGATAAAGAAACTGAAACCATTTGTACTGATACGAAAAGGTGTTCTAATTCACTATTGATCAAAAAAATGCAAAGATAAATTTGAAGTATCACTACACACCTTTCAGATTGGCTAAGAGGACAGGAAAAAAATAATGATGAATGTTAGTGGGTATGTGGGAAAACTGAGATGCTAATACATTGTTGGTGGAGTTGTGAACAATCATTCTGGGGAGCAATTTGAAACTATATTCAAAGGTTATCATTAAATTTGATTGAGCAATGTTTCTACTAGAAACCTCCTCCAAAGGAGGAAAAGGGACCCACTTGTGCAAAAATATTTGTGGCAGCCCTTTTTATAGTAGCAAATAATTGGAAACTGAGTGGATGCCCTTCAGTTGGAGAATGGATGGATAAGTCATTGTTTATGAATGTTATGGAATATTATTGTTCTTTAAGAAATGATCAACAGAATGATTTCAGAAAGGCCTGGAGAGACTTACATGAACTGATGCTAAGTGAAATATGCAGCACCAAGAGATCATTGTATGTAACAACAACATTAATAATGATCACTTGTGATAGATGTTTTTTTTTTTTTTTCAACAATAAGATGATTCAGGCCAGTTCCAATGATCTTGTGATGAAGAGAGCCATCTACACCCAGAAGGAAGACTGTGCCAACTGAGTGTGGATCACAGCATAGCAGTTTTATTCTTTTTTGTTATTATTTGCTTGCATGTTTTTCATTTTTTTCCTTTTTCATCTGATTTTTTTATGCAAGAAGATAATTGTATAAATATTTATGACTATAGTAGATTTAACATTTTTATGTATGCATATTTATATATTTATCTTGCTGCACAAGAAAAATTGGATCAAGAAGGAAAAAAAGTGGGAAAGAAAACAAAATGTAAGCAAACAACAACAGAAAGTGTGTGAATGCTATGTTGTAATCCACACTCAGCTCTCACAGTCCTTTCTTTGAGTGTAGATGACTCTCTTCATCACTGAACATTTGGAGTTGGTTTGAATCAACTCATTGTTGAAGAGAGCCACATCCATCAGAATGGATCATTCTGTAGTCCTTTTGTTGCTGTGTATAGTGATCTCCTGGTTTTGTTCATTTCACTTAGCATCAGGTCATGTAAGTCTTTCCAGGCCTCTCTGCTGGGTCAAAGTGTATGCACAGATTTAACATATTTTTTACCATGTTTAACATATATTGGATTGCTTGACATCTTAAGGAGAGGGTGGGAGAAAGGGGGGAAATTGAAACACAAAGTTTTTCGAGGGTCAATGTTGAAAAATTGTCAATGCATATGTTTTGAAAATAAAAAGCTTTAATAAAAATAAGTTTCATTGGAGAAGCTTTCTAACATTTTAGGACTTGATGCACAATCAACAAATTTTACAACAAATAGGAACCAAAAAATTTCACCATCTATAGAGTATTCCAGTTTTATATGGACTCTGTGCTAGACATCTCCAATGACTGTGACAGATTTTTTTTTTTATGGAAATTCTTTTTTCAGTTTAATGCCCCTTGTCATATTAGTAACCAGAAAGTGATTAAAGTTATCTTTTAAATAATATGTTGTCAGAAATCTAGCATAATTTGGACATATTCATGAGTGAGACCTTGTTTTAGCATAAATTGTATAATGCCATTTTGTTCCACACATTCAAATAATTATCTATGATCAATAGTTAACAAGTACAGTGACATCTTTTATTCTCTGTGCCTTTCCATCAATGTGTGACTAAAAAGATATTATCTTATATAGAATATCATTTGTGTCAGTTTTATTTTCCCTTATTATATTTAAATTTTGAAAACTCTCAGTATATATTTATTCATTCTCATAAAACAGAAAACTATATCCATAGTTATTGTTGTTCTCTGAATCTGTTTCCCCAGAATTAGTAGCAACTATCATTTTTCTCTGAATCATTCATTATCTTTACTTCTTTTAGATCTTTCAAAAATTGTTTTTTGAATGCTCTCAAATTTCATAACATCTAGCATAGATATTTCTTATGTGTCATTGGATAGCCAATCTCAAGACAATCTGTCTTCACTGTAATTTTCATCATATCAGTTTCCTGGAGAAATGGAAACCGATGCACTGATAGCTCTGATATTAGAGTCCAAAAGTAGTACTGTTGTGACATCAATGAAGAAAAAAAAACATTTTTTTCAGAAATAGCGAAAAGATTTTTTTTTTTTTGTTTTTGTTTTTGTTTTTTGTTTGTTTTTTATTGTTGTTTTGTAGAAGGCTGGAACTCTGAAAAGGTGTACTTGAATCAAGGACAACAGGGTACTTAACAGTTAATCATCTACTCAGTATGAGATAATGGTTCTTTAAACATATATTAAGTGATATGGTGATGTAATGGTTGCACAAGCTCAGTGTGTAGTAGTGATGTAATTGTACTGAGGTATTTGAGGGAGTCTCAGACACAGAAGATTCTCTCAGCCAAAGACACAAAACAATATGCCAAACTCCATCTTTGACCATCCTCTGGACTCCATCTTTAACTAACCTCCTGGTGGCCCTCCTGCCTCCCTCACTCCTCCACTATGATCAAGGACTCAGGCTGATCCTGATGTCCTTCAGAAAAGCTGGTCTTCATGTTACATTTTGGCAGCCAAATGTGGGACACTGAAAGAAGCACACTACATTTTGAAGCTCTGAATGTAAGGCCCTATACTCAGCAGTTTGACTGCCATGATCGTAAGCTCAGTGAAGTCCCCTGTGACCTGGATATAGGGTGAGTATAAAAATAGACAAGCAGCAAACCTTGGTAAGGGCTAAACTAATCACTTTATTTTTCAGCTGAAATGGGAAAATACTAAGAAAAGTGCCTCCCCCACCCCCAAAGGAGTGTGTAGCAAACATAGGTTAACAAAAGAAGCAAAGTTTGTTGCTAACTCTGAGGCAGATCACTGGGCTTGTAAATATATTAGAGTGCATGTCTCCTTGGCTCTCTAAGGAAAAAAAATTGGAGCCAGACATGTGGAAAATAGTGGGAGATCAACTAATTGAATATTATGAAGCTATGGGTCCTGATTCAATTGCTGAGGAAACATTCCTTATGTACAACATAATACAATTGGCTTTAAAGAATCCCACAAATTCTAAAAAAAGGAAAAGTTTTAAGGAGGACAGCCAAACAAGGAAGTATGAGGAGAAAGAGGAGGAGGGGGATGGTACTGATAAAGCAATTGAAAGGAATGGAAAGTTGGATTTTATGTACCATAGCTATAAAATTAAAGAGTGTGGTGCTTCTCACTTTCACAGCTCAGTTACACCTGAGCAGGCACCCTTAGGGCATTCCCCATCTCCTGACTATCCTTCAATTTCTTCTTCATGGGTGGAGGGAGGAAGAGGAGTGGGAATGGAAATGACATCATCAGACAGACATCAGGTAGAACAATCTATTAATCAACTTCCTAAGAAAAAATCCCTAGGACAAGGTGGATTTACAAGTGAATTCTACCAAACATTTAAAGAATAATTAACTCCAATATTATATAAACTATTTCAAAAAATAGGGAATGAATGAGTCTTACCAAAGTCCTTTTATGACACAAACATGGTACTGATACCTAAACCATGTAGGACAAAAACAGAGAAAGAAAATTATACACCAATTTCCCTAATGAATATTGATGCAAAAATCTTAAATAAAATATTTCAAAGAGATTACAGATAATCATCTCCAGGATAATACATCACAACCATTAAGGATTTAGACCAGGAATGCAGTACTGATTCAATATTAGGAAAACTATTAGCATAATTGACTATATCAATAACCAAATTAACTAAAAAAATATGATTATCTCAACTGATGAAGAAAAACATTTGATCAAATCTAACACTCATTCCTATTAAAAACACTAGAGAGTATAGGAATAAATGGACTTTTCCTTAAAATAGTCAGTAGCATCTATTTAAATCTGTGAGCAAGCTTCATATATAATGGGGATAAACTAGAACCATTAAGATCAGAGGTGAAACAAGGTTGCCCACTATCACCATTGACATTCAATATTGCATTAGATAGTCTTAGCAATAAGAGAAGAAAAAAGAGATTAAAGTAATTAGAGTAGATAATGAAAAACCATCACTCTTTGCAGATGATAAGATGATATACTTAGAGAACCCCAGAAAATCAACTAAAATCTATTAGAAATAATCTACAACTTTAACAAATTTGCAGGATCCAAATAAATTCACATAAATCATCAGCATTTGTATATATCACCAATAAAATCCAACAGCAGGAGAAAAGAGAAATTCCATTTAAAATAACTATCAATAATATAAAATATTGGGGAATCTATCTACCAAGGGAAGGTCAGGAAGTATATGAGCAAAATGACAAAACATTTTCCACAGAAATAAAGTCATATCTAAGCAATTGGAAAAATATTAAGTTCTCTTGGACAGGTTGAGTGAATGTAATAAGATGACAACATTATCTAAACTAATCTATTTATTTAGTGCTATACCAATCAAACTCCTAAGAAACTATTTTGCTGATCTAAAAATAATAACAACAAAATTCATCTGGAAGAAAAAAAGGTGTAAAATTTCAAGGGAACTAATAAAAAAAAATCAAATTAAGGTGGCCTAGTTGTACCAGATTTAAAATGATATTATAAAGCAATGGTCATCAACCACATTTGGTACTGGCTAAAAAATAGACTAGTTGATCAGTGGAATAGGTTAGGTTCACAGGACAAAATAGTCAATAACTATACCAATCTAGTGTTTGACAAACCCAAAGACCCCAGCTTTGGGGATAAGAATTCACTATTTGACAAAAACTGCTGGGAAAATTGGAAATTAACATGACAGAAACTAGGCATTGACCCACACTTAACACCATATATCAAGATAAGATCAAAATGGGTCCATGATTTAGGCATAAAGAATGAGATTATAAACAAATTAGAAGAACATAGGATAGTTCCTGTGGAAGAGGAAGGAATTTATGACCAAAGAAGAATTAGAGATCATTATTGATCATGAAATAGAAAATTTTGATTATACCAAGTTAAAGAGTTTTTGTACAAACAAAACTAATACAGACAGGATTAAAAGGGAAGCAATAAACTGGGAAAAATCTTTATATTCAAAGGTTGTTATAAAGGCATCATTTCCAAAATATATAGAGAATTGACTCAAATTTACAATAAATCAAGCCATTCTTTAACTGATAAATGGTCAAAGGATATAAACAGACACTTTTCAGATAAAAAAATTGAAACAATTTCTAGTCATATAAAAAGGTGCTCCAAATAATTATTGATCAGATAAATGCAAATTAAGACAACTCTGAGATACTACTCATTCTGATGAGCAATTTGGAACTATGTTCAGTTTGTACATACCCTTTGATCCAGCAGTGTTACTATTGGGCTTATATCCCAAAGAGATCTTAAAGAAAGGAAATGGTTCCACATGTGCAAAAATGTTTGTGGCAGCCCTTTTTGTAGTGGCTAGAAACTGGAAATTGAATGGATGCCCATCAACTGGAGAATGGCTGAATAAACTGTGGCATATGAATGTTATGGAATATTATTGTTCTGTAAGAAATGACCAGCAAGATGATTTCAGAGATGTTTGGAGAGATTTATATGAATTGATCCTAAGTGAAATGACCAAAACCAGGAGATCATTATACTCAGCAACAAAAAGATTATACAATGATCAACTCTGACGGATGTGGCTCTCTTCAACAATGAGATGATTCAAACCAATTTGAATTGTTCAGTAATGAAGAGAATCAGCTACACGGAGAGAGAGAACTTTGGGAAATGAGTGTGGACTGTAACATCACATTTCCACTCTTTCCCTTATTGTTTGCTTACATTTTTGTTTTCCTTCTCGGGTTTTTTTTTTTCTTTCTTTCTAGATCAAATTTTTCTTGTTCAGTAAGATAATTGTATAAATATGTATACATATATTGGATTAACATATTTTAACATATCTAACAGCTATTTTACTACCTGCCATCTAGGTAAGAGGGTGAGAAGAAGGAAGGGGAAAGTTGGAACACAAAGTTTTGCAAGGATCACTGTTGAAAAATTACCCATGCATATTTTTGTATATAAAAAGGTATAATAAAAAATAACATTTTCTTTACCACTTGTGTTTCCTGTGTGTGTGTAAATCTAAATAAATATATACCTGTTATCAAAGAGACATATATACATTGGGAAAAAATTCTACCAGGTAGAACAGAAATTCTTCATTCTGTTATGACTATAATCTGTTATAGACTAAAGAGGAACTGTATGGAGAAAACTGCTTTATCTCAGAATATCTCATGAGAAATAATATATGGAAAAAGAAACAAGGGATGAGAGAAGAAGCAAGACAAGAGAGGCAACAGAATACTAGGAAAAATGCTGCTGCTCTATAAGCTATTATAACAAATTGCAGACAGGGAGAAAAATTTCGTACAGAAGCCATCCCGAACTAAAAAAAAAAGAGTAACTATAATTTTCTGTGATTGCCAGAAATAATGATGGTGAGAATTCTCCTTCTCCCTTTCTCATTGCTTCTTTGCCTCCCAAGAAGATAGAGAATCCATTATAAAGCTTATCTCTGTTCTTTAAGGTTTGTTTACATTTCAGTTTAATTAGTATTGACTCTTTTAAGACAAAGAGATCCCAACAATTTGTGATTACTTTTGTTTCTCCCCCTTAGGAATGGTAAGCCAGGAGGGGAAAAACAGTATTAGACATTGAACAGAAAAAAATAAATTGTTCAGTCATTTTATCAGTCATGTCTGTCTCTTCCTGACTGCATTTGGGACTTTCTCAGTATTTCATTTTCCTCCATCCTCTTTTTACACATGTGGAAACTGAGGCAATGTTAAGTGAGTTCCCTAGGGTTACACAGATAATATGTGTCTGAGGCCCAATTTGAACTCAGGAAGATGAAATTTCTTAATGATTTCTTGATTTCTTCTTTCACTCTATCCACTATGCTACCTAACTGTTCTACAAAGAAAATTAGATGAAGAGAGAAAAATACTTTATTGTTGTAATTGTAAAGATATTTTTACCAGCTGTGAGTTCTGGCACTTTATTAGAAAGAACGAATGATCTTTTTTAATAAAAAAAAAAAAAAAAAAATTTCCAAACTTCCTAAGCGGAGTAACAAACCATATTAACTCTATGCATTGACCACTTATGCAATAGTGAGTGACTGAGTCATAACTAAATAGTTCATTTAAAGAAAGCTATTTAGTAAGGGGCAACTTCCCTTGGAGACAGCTTTGGAAATTTTACTTTTCCTTTGTTTTCTTTCTGTGTGCTCATTTAGATTCCTTTCTCTGGGGTGCAGCAGAAGGCAGGGTCTAGAGGGTAAATCATCCCCAACTCAAAAAGAAGTTTAGTGAATGAGATGTTGACAATGTCTGAATTCCAAAGACAGGTGCTTATTAAAAGTCAGTAATTATCTATCCTGCTAAAACCAAATACAAACCTTTTTACACTGTCAATTACTGTCAAATATTTAACATTATATATATATATATATATATATATATATATACAGAGAGAGAGAGAGAGAGAGAGAGAGAGAGAGAGAGAGAGAGAGAGAGAGAGAGAGAGAGAGGAAGGATTCTCCACTAGCCTTAAATTCTTCTTCTGCTGTATACTAGTTTAAGCATTATAGATGAGTCACAAATCAGGACTGCAGAAAAATTCCTAAAATTTCAAGTTAAAGACTACTTAGTTGCAGTTACAAACTAGATCTAATCTGAATGGATGGAGGAAGTTCCTACATAAGGAGTCCTCATGCTAATAAAATCATATATCTGAGTTCTCCATAAAATGTCAAATTCTTCTTTAAAAATAAAGAAAGCACAAGCCTGAATTTCTCAGCTACAGTACATTTATATTTAGCCAATCAGTAAGCATTTATTAAATATTATTATATATCAAGTTCATTCAAATAATAGATCAAGTCAAAAGTAAAACATATGACCCAAGTGTATTAAATTCAATGGCAAAAGGAAAAATGGATAAAAATGTAGTATCAGATATAATGTTGAGATACAATAATTTTAGTTTTCTGAAATTCATAGATATTTTTGGAAAAAGTAGCATAATGCTGTAAAATTAAATAACTTTTGCCAAGAACTGCTGAGCTCAGTTTCCTGTTTGTGAATCAATAAATGCTGCTTTTCCCTTGGCTCCACTATTTGCACTGAGTTGGAACTATGCTTCATTTTTAAAATAATGAAACAGATGAATAGGAGTAAAAATTTCCTGAGGAATATAAAAATAGGCTCAAAAATTACTCCAAAGTAAAAATTAAATTCATGGAAATATTAATGTTTTGGCTATATGAACATCATTCCTACACTAAAAAGTAAAATTCTGTAGTTAAAAGAGGAAAACAGATCTGACTTTCTGTGTGGATGTAGAGGTAGAAGAACTAGACCTGTAATTTGAATACTATAGAGAATTTCCAGATGAGAAAACTCTTTCTACTAAAGAGAGAATTTTTGAAACTTACTATCTTAGAGACTTGTCTAAACTCTGAGAGAATAAGTAATTTGCAAAGGGTTATACAGTCAAGAAGT
Organism: Sminthopsis crassicaudata; assembly: GCF_048593235.1. Classification (NCBI taxonomy): domain Eukaryota; kingdom Metazoa; phylum Chordata; class Mammalia; order Dasyuromorphia; family Dasyuridae; genus Sminthopsis; species Sminthopsis crassicaudata. The sequence continues at coordinate 521,100,073 of NC_133617.1, forward strand.
GTCAATATCAGGGCTTGAAATCATATCTTCCTGGCTTTGGAAGCCAGCTTTCTATGTACCACCTCACAGTTGCTTCTTATTTGAAAGTGTTTGTATGTGTGTGTGTGTGTGTGTGTGTGTGTGTGTGTGTGTGTATGTGTGTGTGTGTGTGTATGTGCTTGTAAAGAAGTAGATTTACTATTGTTTAGAGAAGCAACAGCAAATGAAAATCATTAATATTTTGCTTTTGAAACTTGCATACTTCTTTCCTTATTTTAATTTCTAATTATTCTTTTTTGAGAAGAATTGCAAATCAATAATAATAAATGTTCAATCCCTGAGCTTAACTAACCATTATTCTCTACAAACTTTAGAAAAATCAATCAAAGAGTTAAAAAGACCTGGATTCAATTTCTTCCTGACATAAACTAGATGTTTAACCATGAATAAGTCATTTAAATCTCTCAGTGTCATCTGGGCATTCTCTATGACTATAAATTAGAGAAAAGTTGCCATTATGTATTAGCAGAAAAAGTTTCCAATACAAATATTTGTTAACTTGATGAGAACACAAGCACAGCCCTTTTCACTTAAAAAAAAAATGAGGATTATGTCAGGCAGAGATTGGGTTAAGAGAGGAATACTACAGGAACATTTAAGAGAAAAAGTATGGGAATAGGGGAAAAAAGAAAAAAGAAAAATTTGAGGAATGAGAAGACAACTCTCCTAATGTAGAAGTTTGTTGCAGCTTTTAAAAATGAGGGCTCATGGGGCAGCTAGGTGGCGCAGTGGATAGAGCACCAGCCTTGAATTCAGGAGGACCCAAGTTCAAATCAGGTTTCAGACACTTAACACTTGCTAGCTGTGTGACCCTGGGCAAGTCGTTTAACCCCAGCCTCAGGGGGGGAAAAAAATGAGGCTCATTTCCACAAAAATTAAAGTGTAAACTGTTGAATAAAAACAATCATACTAAAAATAAGAATCATCCTTTTAAGCTAAGAAAACTTACAAATGACCCCACTGTAAATGTTTATGGTAAAAACAAAAAGCTTCACAATGTATTCCCTGTCAGTTTGATAAGGCTTATGTACATAAACTGCATCTAATTTGTGGTGAAAATTATGTATATAGTTTTGGGGAGGCTGGAATTTTCTTGTAGTGATTAAAGATAGGGGTGATTGCAGCAAAAAGCATGAAGAACTAGACAATAAAGAAAAATACTAGTGATAAATGCAGAGAATATCTGCCAATGAATAAAGTAATTGAATGTACAATGATAGGATACATCATCTTGGTTGCTATATAGCATTATAACATTAGTATGATCACATACTATTTGCGGTGTATCCCAGAAGTCTTAATGCAATTTTACATTTTAATTATTTAAAATTGCACTAAGACTTTTGGGACACCTTGAATAAGGTCACTATTTCTACCTACTTATTTATATCTGTGTGAATGTGTATAAACACAGTGCATACTGTAGTATAGTACACTATATATATGTAGTATACTACATATACACAAATTAATATAATATAATACTATACTTAATCTATCTGCATTTCCCCTTCTTATGACTTTATCTACACATCCACAGTACATTGAGTACCAAAGTTCCTTACCACTTCCTTATGATTTAGGAAAGAAAGCTATATTTATGACTGCTTTACAAGGAGAGAAATTAAGGCATTGATTTTAATAGATTTAATTTTGCAGCAATCTCTCTCCTCTTCTCTCTCTCTCTCTTCTCTCTCTCTCTCTCTCTCTCTTTCTCTCTCTCTCTTTCTCTCTCTCTCTCTCTCTCTCTCTCTCTCTCTCTCTCTTTCTCTCTCTCTCTCTTTCCTTCTCCCTCTCCCCATAAATAAGTATGCATTGAGCTTGAATTTGGGACCTTTTTTTAGTTAATTTTTTTTCTATTTTTAATTACTTGTTCCAGACTCTTGTGATAGTACAGATTTAGGGTGACTTTTCTCTTTTAGTATACTTGAATTTATTTGCTATATCTACCATTTTCTGTTCTTTTCCAAATAATGAAAAATGTGCATTTGAATAGTTCAATATTTTATATGTAGTTAATCTTTACATAGTGTGTGTGTGCGTGTGTGTGTGCATGCATGCACTCCTATATGCTGAAGACTGAGGGCTTTAGGACAAATGGGAAATGAGGTGCCATTTTTACGAACAAGCCCAGTGGAGACCCAAGAGCAATATACCTTCATTCCATTAACCTCAGCTCTGACCCAGAGATATAGCTCTGTAGACAGCCTGTCTTAATTATGGGCCTCCCCTAAGAGCCTAGAGAAAAAGTGCCAAAGTATTCATGCTACTTTTATAAAATACGCACCTTGGGGAACTGATGAAACTAGACCATTTAATTGTGAATCTGAGGTTGGTTAGGAACCACAGTTAGGTCTAAAAGAGCATAAGGCCAATTTATATTTTTAACAGACTTACCTATTCTATATTTCCATTTTTCTTAATGAAACGGTAGTTTTCGTTCTAATCAGAACTAAATTCTTGGGGAGGAAATTTTTTTTTCCAAGACAGCATAAATTAACAAAAAATTTAATTTATCACTAATTATTATTTATTACATTATAAAGTTCTCTATATCTTGGGAGAAATACTAATTAAAATATTTATACTAATTAATGTTTGGTCTCATTTTTACCAGGGACCTGGTTCAAGCTTCAGAACCATTTATTTCCCTTTGCTTTACATGATGAGGAAGAGGAAACTGATAGGTAATGGGGACCTAATCATAGGGACTGTGTTATGGAGAAAAGGCTCTAAGAAGGTTTTGAGGCATAAAGAATATTTGAATTATAAGGTAGGATAGAGGAAAGAGAATAGAAATAGACAATGCAGTTTCTAAATCTAGGTTACAAAGTGGAAAATTGTTAATAATAGGTATATTTATTCAATTTCCAGGATATGGACACAAGTTGTAAACGTAACTAGAGACCAGTTTGTTGACCTTACATTTCTGGAACTTATCTTACCTTTCCACAGACTATTAAGGCTGAGAGGAGAGCTATTTGTGTTCAGTGAAGACATTATTAATTGTTTTTTTTTTTTGTTTTTTGTTTTTGTTTGTTTGTTTGTTTTTTGGTTGAATACAACAGACCTTATACAATTGGAGAATATTTTTCTCCCTAGGATAACAAAACATAGATTTCCTGGGATTAAGAAGCATCAGAGTTAAATTCTTCTGTCCCCCACCCAGACCATACCCAACATGCAAAAATCAAAAGAGCTTTAAGTTGGTATGTGGTGCTAAGACTGGGAAGCTAATTCAAGGATAAATGGCCTCAGTAGAGCATATCCCCACTAAAGTACACTTTTTAAAAGTGAAATGGGAAATGGAGCCAAGATAATAGAGAAAAGTCAGAAATTGACTGAGCTCTCTCTATTTTCCCTTAGAAACAGCACCCAATCAAGACTGTAAATGTATTCTGGAGAAACAGAACTCACAAAAAATGGAGTAAACTCTTTTCCAGCTTAAGATAACTTAGAAAGTTTTCAGGAAAAAATTCTCTCATTCTACAGCCCAGTGCAAATATGTTATGGGCAATCTAGTGGGAGGCTCTTAGCCACAGCACAGATCAGCAACCAAAGCCATTGGCTTCTGATATAGCAGGCCAGCTGTGAGGCCTCCAGCCCTGAAACAGAATGCAAATTGTGAGCCACAAATAGGTCAGGCCAACCCACTGCAAGGGGACAAAGTATCAGCTCATATGACCCTAGCACAAAAATTCAGTGATGAATAAATACCCTGTCCTTTATAAAAAGCAGTTTAGGGTAGTGTTCCTTGTGCTCTAGGAATAGAGCTCAACTTTTAAAAATAAGCAAAAAATAAGCAAACAAAAAAAGAGGCTTGATCAAAGAAAACTACTTTGGTGACAGTGAGCATCAGAACAAAAATTCAGAAGAGGGCAGGAACAACATAATACCTACATGTGAATCCTCAAAGAGGAATATGAATTAGTCTAAGCTAAAAGGTTCTCTTGCAATAGTTTAAAATGAATCTTTAAAATCAAATAAAGAAGTTGAAAAAATGAGAGCTATGTAGACGAATTATGGGAAAAGTATAAACAACTTAGAAACTTGACTGAATATAAAAATTTATTTAGAAATATGTTTGACTAAATTGGGGAAAAACATTGAAGAAAACAACTCCTTTAAAAGCAGAATTGATCAAATAGGAAAGTAAATAAAAAGTAATAGAAGAAAAATATTCATTAATAATTAAAATTCAACAAATAGAAGATAATGACTTTTTGAGACATCAAGAATAAAACAATATTAAAAGAATGAAAAAATAGAAGAAAATGTAAAATACCTCATTGAACAAACATCAATTGGAAAAATAGGCCCAGAAGAGAGAATTCAAATTGATTAATTGTAAATTATGATTAAAAAAAAAAAAAAAAAAAGCCTTCACAACATCTTTTAAGAAACTACTAAGGAAAACTGTTCTGTTATTGTAGAATCAGACAATAATTTAATCATTGAAATAACCATTGATCATCTCTGGATGATTTCCAAAATGAAAACTCCAATTGCAGACAAATTCCAGAATAATCATGTAAAGGAGAAAATGTATTGTAATACGGGAGCCACCTACTAGTGGCTGCTGAAGGTCTAACTCAGACCTGTAGAATCGATCTCTTCATGTGAGAGGATGATGATGATACACAGAGACTGAGAGGTAGTTATGTTCTCTGACCTGTCTCCTCTTTCCTCTAGCCTCCAATTTATTTCTGTTCCCAATCCACAAGGAACATCAGTGTTAATAAAGGCTGCTTTGCAACTCCTTCAAGTGTTATGATTCACACCTTTGGAGGCTTTCAGAGAATTGATCTGTCCTTTCACTTAGACATGGTTCTTAACAAGAATACTGCAGACATTTAGAAAGAAAAGGTTCAAATAGCAAGAAATCAGTCAGGATTACTAAGGTTTTAGCAGCTTCTACATTAAAAGATTGGAGGGCTTGAAATATATTCTCAAAGCCAAAGGTGCTTGGATTATAGCCAAGAATCTACTATCCAGCAAAAGTGAGCACAAAATTTCAGGTAAAAAAAAAAAAGGGAATTCAATGAAATAGGGGACTTTTCTGACGAAAAGACAAGAACAAAATAGAAAATTCAGTTTTCGAGTAAAAGACTCAAAAGAAGCATTAAAAAGATAAATAAGGAAGGAAAAAATACACACATTATTCAATTATGTTCAACTGTTTACATCCCTACATGGGAAGATGATAATTGTTATTCTTGAAAATTGTATCTTTATTAGGGCAATTAAAAGGGCTATACATAAACAAAAGGTGTAGGTATAAGTTGACTTTGATATAACAATATAAACAAAGTAAAGGGTTTAAAAAAAGGATTGCACTGAGAGAAGAGGAAAGAGGGAGGCAGCATATGAAAAACTGGGTAAACATGAAGACGTGCAAAATATGTTTTACAAAAGAGGGAAAGAAAGAAAGGGATGAGTATTGTTTGAATGTTACTTTCATTGGATTTCACTCAAAGAGGAAATAACCTAGTCATTTAGTTGAATATAGAAATTTATTTTGCTCTATAGGGAAGTAGGAGGGGGAAATGGAAAGAAAGAAGGCTTTTGAGAAAAGGAAAACCATAAATCATCATAATCAAATGCAGAAAGGTAAAGAAATCAAATGAATCTTTTTAAGATCATGATGCAATAAAAATTATATGTAATAAAGATCCATGAAAAAACAAAGCAAAAATTAAATGGAAAACAAATAATTAAATGCTAAATAATAAGTAAAAAATAAACCATAAAAACAATCAATAATTTCATGTAAGAGAATGACAATAATGAAACAACATACCAAAACTCATGTGATGAGCCAAAGTCAATCTGAGGGGAAATTATATATCTCAAGATGCTTACAAGAATAAAATGGAAGAAGAGAAGATCAATAAATTGGGCATACAATTAAAAAAGCTAGAAAAACAATTCCCCCCAATTAAACACCCCAAATTAATTGCCAAATTTGAAATTCTGAAAACCAAAGGAGAGATTAATCACATCTATATTCAGACAAAATCAGATCTTTCTCTGGATATGGATAGCAATTTTCATCATAATTCCTTCAGAGTAGTCTTAGATTACTGTATTGCTAAGAATAACAAAATCATTCACAGATGATCGTCCCACAGCGTTGTTCTTACTTTGTACACAATATATTTCACTTTACTTGATTTCTTAAGGGATTTTCCAGGTTTTTCTGAGAGTATTCTGCTCATCATTTTTTATAGAACAATACTATTCCATCATAATGACATGCCACAATTTATTCAGCCATTCCCCAATCAATGGGAATCCCTTCAATTTCCACTTATATTTTTTTAACATACAGGGATTTTTTCCCTCTTATTAAAATCTTTTTTTTGGGATTCATGTCTAATAGTGGCAATGCTTGATCAAAGGATATGCATGATTTTACAGCCCTTTGGATATAGTTCATATCTTTTGATCATTTATCAAGTGGGGAAAGGCTCCTATTTTAAAAAAAATAAATTTGACTCAGTTCTCTATAAATTTAAGAAATGAGACTTTCATCAGAGAAACTTTCTTCCAATTTCTTTTTTACAATTTCTATTGCTAACTATATCCCCCCATTATTTTATTCTTTCCTTCCTTTCACCCTGTCCTTTCTCAAAAGTGTTTTGCTTCTCTGTCTACCCACTGTCACAGTATGCCTTCTCTTCTCTCTCCTTTCCCCCTTTCCAAATCATCTTTCCCTCCTTCTTTCCTCCAAGGTAAAATAGATTTCTAGATCCATAATGAGTGTGTATGTTATTTCCTCCTGGAGCCAGTTCTAATGAGAGTAAGGTTCATTCCCCCTTTCCTTCCTCTTTTCCCTTTTACTATTAAAGCTTTTCCTGCTTATTAATGCAGATAATATATACCATTCTTCCTCTCATTTTCCCTTTCCTCTATCATCCCCTATCTTCATTTTTAGATACTATTCCTTCATATTCAACTCATACCTGTGGCATCTCTCTCTCTCTCTCTCTCTCTCTCTCTCTCTCTCTCTCTCTCTCTCTCTCTCTCTCTCTCTCTCTCTCTCTCTCTCTCTCTCTCTCTCTCTCCCCCTCTCTTCCTCTCTCTGTCTCTTCTCTCTCTCTCTCTCTCTCTCTCTCTCTCTCTCTCTCTCTCTCTCTCTCTCTCTCTCTCTCCCTCTCTCTGTCTCTTCCTCTCTCTCTCTCTCTCTCTCTCTCTCTCTCTCTCTCTCTCTCTCTCTCTCTCACTTTCTTGTTTCTCTTTAGTTCTCTCTGTTTTGATATATAGATATAGATATACAGACATATATATAATCCTTTCAACTCCTCTCATAATAAAAAAGTCCTTGAGTTATAAGTATCATCCTCCCATGTAGGAATGTAAACATATAAACCTTATTAATTCACTTATAACTTTCTTTTACTTGTTACTTCCTTATGCTTCTCCTGAGTCCTATATTTGAAAATTGAATTTTCTGTTCATCTGTGATTTTTTCATCAGAAATGCTTGAAAGTCTTCTATATCATTGAATCGCCACCTTTTCCCCTGAAGGATTATATGCAGTTTTGCTGGTAGATGATTCTTTGTTGTAATGCTAGCTAGCTTCATGGCTCTTCAGAATATTATATTTTAAACCTTTAATGTAAAATCTGCTAAATCTTATGTTATACTGATTGTAGCTCAACTATATCTGAGTGGTTCTTTCTAGATGCTTGTAATATTTTCTCCTCGACCTGAGAATTCTGGAAGTTGGCTACAATTTTTCTGGGGGTTTTGATCTTGGGTTCTCTTTCAGGATGTGATCGGTGTTTTTTTTCAATTTTGATTTTATGCTCTGGTTCTTGACTATCAGGACAGTTTTCTTTGATGATGTCTTGAAAGATGGTGTCTAGGTTCTTTTTTTTAATGATGGTTTTCTGGTAGATCATTAATTTTAAAATTCTCTCTCCTAAATCTATTTTTATTATTGTTGTTTTTCCAATAAGCTATTTCACGTTTTTTGTTTTTTTTTCCTTTTTTGCCTTGTTTTATTGTTTTAATGCAATTTTAATTAGTGTTGTTATATCTCTCTTCTCCATTTATAAATTTTAGAACCTTTGTCCTTCCAAGTGAATTTTCTTATTTTTGACAATTCTAAAATATATTCCCTTATTAATTTGATTGTCATAGTATTTAATTTGTTAATCAGTTTATATTTTAGTGTTATTTTCATTATATTGGCACAGTCCAACATCTGTCTAGTTATTTGCATCTCTTTATTCTTACAAAGGATGGGATAGGAAAATCTAAAGTAAATATAACTTATTTTTTTCTATTTTATAAAACTTTTTATTTCAAAATATATGCACAGATTGTTTTCAAATTCACTTTTGAAATTCAAGCAAACAACAACAACAAAAAAAGTGAGCATACTGTGTGGTGATCCACATCCAATTTCCATAGTCCTTGTGGTTTCTTTCCATTTTCCTGTGCCATGGGGTATCTCTCCTAACTCCACTATGCTTTCTAACTTCATTTTTCCTTATAGCTAACTAACTCTTTTGGGGTGCTAAGTTCCTTTGAGGATTTAGCCAACCAACTAAGGGTACACCCCAACCTTATGGGGTACCATTTTCCACTGGGAAATTGTGAGTTCCACTGAGAAACTTGTTTTTCACATCCTCTCCCAATTCTGTTTCACATTCACCATTCCCAGTAACTAGTGTATCCCTTCAGTTTGTCTGTAACCTATTCCTCCAAATGAATCTACCTTTTGCCAAAGAGAATGGCCATTATGGATTCTTCACATGACCAAGCTCCAAATATTGGTGCCTGCCATTATTTTGTGACAAACCACACACCATAGATCACATCAATGAGAACCAGGTCTGGAATGGGACATGGACCAGTTTTCTGATGTCTTTGGCAGTTTCCTTCACTACCTGTCCCTTATCATCAATTTTCACCCAACAAAAATTTAATTTCCCACAAACTCTACCTTCTTCAGCTAAAAGGTAGTCTAATACCAATCTATGCTGGAGTACTGTTTCTCTAGTTGTGTGGCCTGGTCTGCTAACAAATCCAGCGTCTTTGTCATCTGGTTAGTAATTATTTTGACCATGACTTTGGGACTAATGAGACTCTTCAGCGTACAAATTGGGGTTCTGTATCCCCAACTCCCATTTGGAGTCATCTATCACCCCAAACATTTGTGTCCCCAATAATTAGAGTATGTAAATCTTCAAAAATAAACATGCCTACCAGGAAAGTCAGCAACAACAGAAATGCTGAAGGAAAGAAACAGACATATGCATCTAGGAACAGACAGATGATTTAGCTTACATACTTAGTTATTATATAATGACCACATTGTATTCAGATAAAAAAACTGCAAAATCCTATATACTTGAACTGTTCTCATAGCTTCCATTGAACACTTGCCCTGATTATAGAAATTTGCTATAAGAGGAAGAAGCAGGAAAATGATTCTATTCAAAAATTGGTCCTTCAGGCCTCAGCTTGAGAGCACATACATTACAGGATAAAGCATCCTTAGCTCAGTTTGACTTTAGATAATTGCATGAAATAACAATTCCATCTTATAGCTGGGTGGGTTCTTATTCAAAGGAACATTGTTGAGAAACTGAGTCAGAAGGAACCCATCTTAAGCAGAGGTTAAGATTGTCCTCCCAACTCTTTCCCAGATGTTAACCTTCACTTGTAACAATTCAGAATCACATTCCTCTGAATAGCTTGTAACATATTCCTTTCAGATGTTGTATTATTGGCTTGATGATCATGTCTAAATCCAAAACTCCAAATAATATCAGCTACAGTACCAAGGGATTTTATCTTAAATAGCAAGTCTTATTAATCAAAGCTTCAGATGAATTTTGCTCTCAAGCATCATATATCTTAAATAAATATTGATTATAATCTTACATTGATAATAGTAAAAGATTCATCCTAGAAATTTCATGGCTTATCTTCATATCTAAGTAGATGGTTTTAAATTCAATTTTACACAAATCATTTTATTTTAAAATGCTCATTAACCAAAATATATCAAAACATGTTCAAGTATTATTTGTGTTCAAAGGGAAAAAGGCATAGACCACTGTTCTCAGAATTAAACATTGAGATCAATTTTAAAAGGACTCGATACAGCCATTTAAAACAGATAGTTTCCAAATAAAATATTAAAATTAAAATTAAAATAGATACTTTCCAAATTTCACATTCTTGCTGCACAAGAAAAATCTGATCAAAGGCCTATCAAAATTAACATTAATAATTTCATCATCCTAAAAAATGTTAATTCAATTTCCTTTAATCAAAGAATCTCTATAAACTTTTCTTAAAATATAAATTACAGGTACAACACCAATATTGCAACTGTTCTGATACAATGTCAATTTTTAAAAAATAATTATCCTTAATAATCCGCTAAGGTTCCTTCACAGATCCTTTAACCCTGGTGCTCTCAATCATATGTAACATCTAGTAAGGTACTTCTCACTCTGGTTCTTCCAGAACTTAGTAAGCACCCACTCTCCTGCTACTGCAAACTCCTAGGTATTGTCTGAGCTAGCAATCCTTGCTTTCTAAGGTCTGAGAATGATGAGGACCCTGTTAGGATATAATTCTTTTAAAAGTTATCCTTTGTTTTAAAGGAAAGTATTTCTTTCTTCTCCCAAATGAAAGTAAACCAGCATCTCATACATTGAAAGTCCCAGATCATTTCTGGAGACAGTTCTAATTCTTTAACAAAGCAATAGCCAACTTTTAGTCCAAGGCAATTTTGTCTCTAACATCAATTTAGTAATCTATTTCTTAAGAATCTGATTCATTATTTCCACTTTTCATGATAAGGGCAGATGCTTTAATACATAGAATTGCTGCTCAATTTGCAATCCTTCCCCATTATTTCTAATAAAACCTTAGAAGTAAAATGTGTTCCTTTATCAGAATCAACAGTTTTCTACCAATCTAAATTTAGGAACAATTTGGTATAATGTTGTTCCATTAAGCCCTCTTAAAACATCAGAGATCAGAGGAAAGCTTCCACCCATCCTAGCAAATGGTCCACTGTATCTCAGCTTCCCTACCAGTGTCATTTCATTAAAACCTAACTTAAATATTATGGAGCTAGACTCCTTCCCTCCAGAGGAATAACTACACAATAACTTCTTATTTATCTTTAGACATCACACCTTTCAGATACAATTTATTTTTGAAATTACATATATTCCTATATGTCAAATTTTCTTGCTTTTATTACTTTGTTAAAGTTGAGAAAGGAAGACAAACCTTAAGATTCAGAATGTAGGTAATATAGGATTTCACAAAATTTATACCACATGTCCAGCAGGGCTGAGAACAGAATATAAAAGCACAGCTTATACATTTTTTTTAAACTTCAAATCAAATAGAGCTTTCAATTTCTAGTAGCAATATGCCAATATTAATACCCTCATATTTTTTAAATCTTATACCAGAATAAACAAGTTCACAATTTTAGCATTCACTAGTTAATAGTAATTATCTCATACAATTTCAGAATCAGAATTCCAATTTAAATACACACAGACTCAAAATTTAAAGTGACAGAAAACTGCTCTTTCAAGCTCATCTACAAGGAAAGAGAACATGCAAGAAGGGCTCTAAGAAACTTAAGAAAAGACTTTAGGACACTGGGGGAAAGGGTTGAAGAAATTTGAACCTAGATGTCTGGCAGCAGATCTGGGGCTCTCTGACTAGCCACCCTTCATAATAGAAATTTTGGGGAGAAAGTATGTTGAAGATATTGGCAACAGCACAATCCCCAGAAGAATCCAGGCCAGTCAGAGATGTAGCCTAACCAGTACAGATTCCACAAGCCTCTCCAAAAGAGAGAAGCATGACAAATCCCAGAGAAGGCATTTTGTTTTCCCTTTGGCAGTTTTTCTATGAGCCTGGGATTCAGGCTCTCAAAAGGCTTTTAGTCATGTAAATTAGGCATACTTAAAAATGTAATAAATTAACTCAAGTTAGCTGACTGAAAGATAATATACCACTCAATTTAAAACTTAGTCTCAAAAACCCTAGAATCTGCTAAAATGTTTTAGCATCTCTCTAACTTTAAATTTTTTTATTAAAGCTTTTTATTTTCAATATATATGCCTGGACATTGACCCTTGCAAAACTTTGTGCTCCAATTTTTCCCCTTCTTCTCCCCATCCCCTCCCCTAGGTGGAAAATAATCCAAAATATGTTATACATATTAAAATATATGTTAAATCTATATATGGAAACATATTTATATAATTATCTTGCTACACAAGAAAAATCTAATCAAGAATAAAAAAAAAATGGAGAAAGAACATAAAATGTAAGCAAACAATAGCAAACAGAAAGTGAAAATGCTATGTTGTAATTCATACTCAGTTCCCATAATTTTCTCTCTGGATGTAGATGGCTATCTTCATCACAGGATCATTGGAACTGGCATCAATCAAGTCATTGTTGGAAAGAGTCATGTCCGTCAGAATTGATCATCTTATAATTTTGCTATTGCAGTTTACAATGATCTCATGGTTCTGTGTACTAGTTCTAGGATATCTGGGGAGTTTTTGTTGAGGAGTTTCTGAAAGATATCTAGACTTTTTTTTTTTTTTTTTTCATCATAGCTTTCAGGAAGTCCAATAATCTTTAGATTGTCTCTCCTAGATCTTTTTCCAGGTCAGTTGTTTTTTTTTTTTTTTTCCTAGGAGGTATTTCATATTGTCTTCTACTTTCTTTTAATTTTTTCATTTTGTTTGATTGATTCATTCACTTCCATTTGTTCAATTCTAATTTCAATGTATTGTTTTCTTCATTTACCTTTTTTAAGTTGCTTCTAGATTTAGCCAATTGAATTGTTTTGTTCATTGAATTTTTTTCCCTTTCAGAAATTCTGTTTTTCAACAAATTGGTATGTTTTTCATATCTATTTTGTAAGGAGTTATATGCTTTTTCCATTTCATCAAATCTATTTTTAAGGAGTTTTCTTCAGATAATTTCTGTTTTTACTTTTTCATACCCTCTTGCAAAGATCTCATTTCCTTTCCCTATTTTTCTTCTAACTCTCTTTTAAGATCCTTTTTGAAATCTCTCAAGAAAGCCTTGTAAAATGGAGCACAGCTTATATCTCCTTTTGGGCTTCATCTGAATTTGATTGGTTTGAGATCTGTTCTTTCTCTCCATAAAAGTTGTCTATAGTCAGACTTCTTTCTGCTTTTTTTTTTTTTGCTCATTTTTTGAGAGTTGAGATCTGGTCTTAAAGCAAAGGAGTGACAGCTGCTTTAGTTTGCCCTGTGATCAGTGTTTGAGACTTACTTCTGGTGCTGAGTAATTGTGACAAGGGACCAGGTTTTTCCAGGGCTCAGCAGTTTAACAATTTGCGTTTTGTATTTGTTTTGGGGAGTTTTACAGCAAATCTGCTAATACCTGCTTGCAACCAGGACAGAGAAACTTAACAGCCTCACAGAAGATTCCTCTGTGCATGTATTTCTACAGAAGCAAATAGACTAGTTCTAGGTACACATAAATAAAAGTGGTTTTTTTTTTTTTTTTTTCTTTTTTGATGTGGCAGTTAAAACTTTCTCTATCTCAGAACTAGTTCTTCCTTAATCTAGCTTAAAGCTATTTGTTTAAATTCAATTATATACAAAACAAGTGTTTTTAAATTCCAAATAGCCCAATCTTTTCCTTTGAAATTTGGCTGAGAGAAACACAGAAAATAAAATCTACGCTCACACACACACACACTACAAACACAAACTACTTTTCTAAATCAATCAAGTTCCCATTTTTATTCCCCCTTGGGGTAGAAACAAGAAGAAGAGTTCTAAAACTGAAGCCTTAGGAGCCACTGGGCTGGGTTTTGAAGGCTCCTTTGAATTTATATCCTTTGAATTTATATTAGGGGGATTGACAGTTTCTCTGAGTGGGGAACCTGCCCAAACAAAACAACAGTATTTAATTCTTATTCATTTTGGTATTTCATCCCAATTCTTCCTAAAGGACTATCTTCCTGTGATAGATTTTTAAAGTCAGCTAGTTTAGATTGTTCTTTTCCCAAAGTTCACAGTATCTTGTCCTCTTTGACAAAGGATTCACCCAGTCTTACCAAAGGAAAATGAAAGAACCCTTACAGACTTTAACCACTTAGAGTTTCCCAATGTCAAAGGGAAATTGGAGCTTTTTACAGATCTTAACTGCTTAAATTCTCCAAATCCCAGTTAACCAGGCAGCTCACCAGTTCTTGATAAAGGGAAAATCCTCTTAACCACTTCAGATCTTCTGCCAGTCCTCACCAGTTGCTTCCCTTACCTGGATTGTGTACAACTTACCTGACTGATTTCAATCTTTTCTCAGCTGACTTATGTCCTGAGCAGAATTAATCCTCTATTTTTGCTAGCCGATTTCTGTTTTTCCTTTCTCTGAGTGTCTCTCTTTGGGAATTTTAACCAAATGAAGCTGGAGTTTCCAACCCAAGTCCAAGCACCATTGGAGAATTCTCCAGTCTTAAGGACCATGCCTAGGTGAGGGGGCAGGTCAATTCTCTGAGAGCCTCCATAGCTGTGAATCATAACACTTGAAGGAGTTGCAAAGCAGCTTTTGCTGATGAAGGTATGACTTGTGGATTGGGAATGAAATAAATTGGAGGCAAGAGAGAAGAGGAGAGTGGTCAGATCACTCAACTGCCTCTAAGTGAAGAGGTGAGAGAATGCAACTCTCTCTCAGGCTCCTTGTGTCATCATCATCCTTTCCCATGAAGGGATCCATTCTACAGCTCTGAGTTAGAACTCCAGCAGCCACTGACAGGTGGCTCCCATATCACAGCATTCCAGAGAGTACCTGACCAAAATTTTCGTATGGAAGAGACCCCTCTTGAACAGGAAGCATACTGGAACAAGCTCCCCAAACCTGTGTGGTACAGCAACCCTTACCCAAATTTAAATCAGATTTTCAAAGTAAAAACTAAAAAGAGATTCATTATTATTTTGCAAGAAAGGACAACTCCCAACAGAAAAGGTGCCAGTAGAGAAGTGCAAAGTACAAACTGAGAAACACAAGATTATATAGACTTTAACCAGAAGCCTTCACCTCCCTTCTGACCTTTTTCTCCCATTGCCTGGGGAATTCTAATTTACCCAGAGACTAAATATTGACCCCAGAACACATGCTAATGAAAAGGTTGAGGGAGGGTAGAGACAGGAGAGAGATGTTTATCTAAAAAAATTTTGAATACCTGCAGTTTTTAGCTATAGATCAATTTGTTATTGCAAATTTTCAAATCATAACTAGGGCATAAGTCAAGGCCATATTCTTATGAGAGGTCTTCACTCAGTTTATTCCATTCAAAAAGGAAGAAATTACTTAACTGGGGAATGATTGGTATCCATATCTATCATGGTACATGCATGGAGTTAAACTGAGCACAATTGGCCCATTATGATGCTTTGCTTCAGCTCTGAAGGACTTGATCTTTGGAATCTTAAACCAGTCCCTTGGCCTCTGAGAAAAGAAGAGCCCCCAAAAGGATTTAAGTAGGCAGACAATTTCACAATTTCTAGCCTTGCTTTCAACTTCTATCAGGGAGATATGGCATAGAATTCTTTATGCTTTTTTGTTTTTGTCTGCCTCTTTATGTCTATGTTTCTGTCTTTACCTTTGTCTATCTCTATCTCTATTTCTTTCTTCCCAGTATTTATCTGCCTCTTTTGCTCTGGCTATGTCTCTGTCCCTTTCTGTTTCAATCCATCTCTGCCTCCTCTGTTTGTGTGTGTGGCTCTCTAGCCCCCTTTTCTTTCTTTTTCTCTCTCTTCCTATGACAGTAAAATTAATACACACACACACACACACACACACACACACACACACACACACACCCACACAGCTTAATCAATCCTGATTGTCTCCTCTGCTTATTTTCCTTTCCCTTATTCTAGTTGACTAAGTATGGGAAGTATAGAGATTTTGGTTCCCTCACTCAGAATGAACTAGCAACCAAAGGAGAAATATACAACTAAATTTTTGGAAAATACTATCTTAAAAGAATAATAGCTTAAGCCCTATTTATATACCAGAAAGCACAGACCTTGAGGGAATTGTAAAGTCAATGCAGAACTGTGTTGATTGTCAAATATCTTTCAAAAGTGCCAGTAAATTTTCTATATTTTATATTTTAAAGTAGCCACATTCTAGGAGAATATTTTAGGAATAATAAGTTATTTTTAAGTCTTTAGTGCATGATGATTCATCTTCTATATTGTATCTCTTTGTTAGAAGAGATAAATAACTATCCTACACCTGATTGACATTATAGATTAAGTACTTCTATATTCTCTTTTGTAGAAAAATTCATTCTCTATCCTCTTCATGCTGTCAAAGCTTCCAACATAGCCATTCCAGTTATCCTATCTAGACACTTTTTTACATTGCCTTGTAGCGCATGCCCCATGGATTCTCCTCTTCCATTGTGCTTCACTACTAGAACAATGTCAATAACAATAGTACATGCAAAAATATTTGTAGCAGTTCTTTTGGGGATGGTAAGGAATTGGAAATGGAGGAGATGCCCATAAATTGGGAAAGATGAATAAGTTATAATATATGAATGAAATAGAATACTATTGTTCTATAAGAAATGATAAATAGGTGGATTTCAGAAAATCCTGTAAAGACTTATATGAAATGATGTTAACTGAAGTGAGCCAAAACAGATAAACATTGTACACAGCAAGATTGTGACTGACCAACTGGGATAGAAATAAGTCTCCTCAGCAATACAATGATCCAGTTAATTCTTATAAACTTGGGATGGAAAATTCTACCTGCATCTATAGAAAGGACTATGAAGATTGACTGCAAATTGAAGCACATTATTTCCATTTTTTTTTATTTCTCATGTTTTTTTTCAATTTATTTTAATTATTCTTTCACAACATGGCTATTATGGAAATGTGTTTTAAATGATTGTACATATAAAACCTATATCAGATTGCTTGCTATCTTGGAAAGGAGGGAGAAAAAAATTGGAATTAAAATATTATGAAAATAAGTGAAGAAAATTATTTTTACTTATCATTTGAAAAAATAAAATACTATTACTTAAAAAATAATAATACAATAGCAATAACAACATTATTATTCTTAATTATAACTACTATTTATATATCAATTACTATGTGCCAGGCACTGTAATAAGCATTTCACAATTTTCATCTCATTTGATCATCATAATAATCAGGGAAGGTGGGTGCTATTTTACAGGGGAGAAAACTGAGACAAATAGAGTCAAAATGCTAAGTGGCATCTCCAGAGTTACATAGCTTGTAAGTGTCTGAAGCCAGATTTAGACTCAGGGCTTCCTGAATTCCATCCCTGCCCTGTATTCTTTGCACTATCTAGTATTATTCCCTGGTAAGTATCCTCCTGGAGGAGGTCCCTAATTATGAGGCTCATCACTGAACTACATATACCCTCTATTGTTAACCTTTTAGCCCCCTATACTAACCAGAAAATCATTTCATTATCTCTGCCCATGCTCTCTCACTCTTCCAGGTTCTAATTGCCCACAGAGGTTTCAAACATTCCCTTTCTCTGCCCAGAACAAGTATACTTTTCAAGCACCAAATCCCCTAGATCTCATACAAGGTAAGGTCCTCATATCCCTTTTTAGTCCAGCTTTCTTCATCTGTAAAGAAATGCCCCAGCTCCAAAATAAGGTTTACTTCCATTCTACCTCCTATTTCTTCTTTCCCCTCTACTACCTACACATTATTCTGTAGTGTCTTTTCTGTCAAAGAACATACAGATCATTTTTCTCTCGCTGATATGCTTTAATTTACAGAACATCATTCATTCTTCTCTCCTTTCAATTCACTCTTTTAATGTAACCTCTCATGCTGTATTGTTGTTTTTATAAAAGAAGCATTCACCTGTAATCAAGGCATTGCTGATGTGATTGCAGGCAACAGATGATGTGATTTAGGAGAACACCAAATGTTGAGATTAATATAGGCACCAAATGTTGGGGTTCAGTCATGTGAAGAAATGACAAAGGCCATTCCTTGTTGCAAAAAAAAAATAAGTTTATTTAGGATAAGAGATTACAGACAAAATGAAGAAATATAATAGACCCCAGGAGTAGTTAATATGAAAGAGTCCAGATACCAAATAGTTAGGAAAGAAAGGGGTTTTAGTCATGGTAGGATGAGAGGAGAAATACCACATAGTATGAGGTACATACAAGACAGTCCAAAACAGAATGCCTTGGTGGACTGACCCAAAGGAGTTCAGCAAATATGGTATAAGCCATAGACAGATTTGTAGGGGAAATTTAATCTCAGGGGCTTGACATACTTTGCATTTCTTGGCTGGACACAGCAAGGTGGGGCTATTCATAGGAGGGAACTTTCACAAAGGGCAAGACTATGAGACTGATTCCTATCAGTGCTCTTCCCTGTCTGCCTCAGGGAGCAATTCCATCAATATTTTATTCCTTCCTTGCCAACCGTACCCAGCACTTAATCATTGTCATGTTCTTTCCTTAATACCCACTGTCTGGTTCTTCATTATTATCTCTACCAAGTTTCTTCATTCATTCTTCTCTCCTTGTGTGCAGTTGGAAATAGATTTTTTATTGGAATCTTTATTATTTACTATATTGCTGGTACTGTCTGATTTATTCATTCCTTCTATATTTCTGATTTTGGGGACAATTGAGAGGCAAAAATCTTTAGTTCTGGTTTTTTCTTTAAATTTTTTATACTGTTCTTTATTATTGGATATCCAACTTTTTGGCTATATTATTGAGCGTAGATTTTGGAGGTATTTTTTTTTTTTCTGATGGCTTGTAGAACTTGTTTCTGAATTGAATTGCTATATTTAACCACCATGTATCTTGGATAAAATATTAGGTTTTGTTTTGTTTTGTTGATTTTGTTTGGTTTTGGTTTAATTTTAATTTTTCCTCTGGATACAATAAAAAAAAATTTATTTGGAATTACATTTCCTATCCTTGGTTTTCCAGAGAACATAATGCATGATTTTTATGAATGTGTTATAAATCCATATTTACTTCTGATTACACAAAATCATCTGTCTCATCAAGTATTGGATTATACTTTATTCATAGATACCAAAACACATTTGTTAGATCTAGAGGTAAGAGTTCTTTCTTTTAGTACTGAGTTTTCCCATTGATGCATCTGTTCATGTTTAGAGTCTTTCATTTTTTTTTTTTCTTATTGAAATCTTTGGTACTTTCATTCTTTCTCATTTCCCCCTTATTTTCCTTATCACTCACTTTCTCCTTCACCTCAAATTACAGTTTCCTTGAGAACTGGATATCAAATGTCTCACCCTCCTCCCATGGTAGATATTTTATAATTTGCTGGTGTATGTCTGTCTTAAGTGGTTTTTGGGTGGTCAGAACTAGCTCCACTTGGATGACATAACACTTTCTCTGAGGTTTGATGCATAGCTCCTCCAAGGCATGGTGTCCTATTGTAGTGACCCCATTCCCTGTTCCTCGGTTCTTTAGCTCAGTACTGGAAATTCAGAAAAAGCTATTCTTGGCACTAATGCTTTCAGGTTGCATCCTCTTGCAGCCTGTAACAGCTTTCAAATTCCAAGCAAAATTTGTAAGTAGAATCCAAGGTGTTTGAAGCAGGAGGAGAGAATAGAATGAAGGGTGGGTTTTGAAGTTCTTTCTTTGAGTCTTCAAGAACAGCCTTTCTGACAACTGCATGGGAGATGGAGGGGTAGAAGGTACTGAGGGGACCCAGAGTGAGGAATCTGGGTTTTGAGGGGTTTTTAATAATCGTTTTGTTTGTTTATTTGTTTTCAGGTGTCCTACACCTAGTCCAGATGAATCTGCTTTATTTTTGGCATTGAATTTCTGTTTTATAGAGGTTTGAAAAGGTGTAGGCATGAGAGAAAGTGTTTAGTTACTCAAGTACCAGGTTGGATCTTTAAGCATGATAGCTTATCCTTCTACTTTACTTTCTCAGACCAGATATGAAAGAAAGAACAACAGGTATTTATAAGACAGGATCTCTACCCAACTTAACTAGTGTAGAAGTACAAATACTCATTGTACTTTCTGGCCAATAAAATCAGTTTTGTCCTCCCACTATTCCAGAATCAATTTGTTGTACCTTTCTGTCATTTTACTGTGACTAGTTACCACTACACCAAGAGCAAGGCTTTTTCATTCCTTATTATAGCTCATCTTCATCAATGGTTCTTATTCTCATCAGCCTTCTATGTCAGAATCCTATACTAGTTTCTGTTTCTTCAGCTGCATAGATAACAGCCTTCTGGTACTAGGTGATTTGCAGGAGTTTAAAAAGAAAGTAAAAACTTACTAAGCCTTTTCCCTGGAGTAAACAGTCTTTTTAATTTCAATCATACTTGTCTTCAAATAATTTTTTTGATTTCATTATTTTTACCATTTTTAATTGTAAAGCAACTATAGGTTGCTCAAATCCCATTAAAAACTGTTTTATATATACAAATATGAGTATTTTAGGAAGTTATTGTTATTTTTCTATTTTTCTTGGACCTAAAATTTCCATCTTTAATAGCAAATCTGTGTTACATCCTTTATAGTTGATGACTGTTTTATGTTTGTAAAATCATTTTTTTCTGTTTCTGGCAGTTCTAAATCTTTTCATATGATGATAATAGTACTTTGTATCTTCTATCTCCTGATAAGTACAGGAAGTCCTTTGAGGTAAGAGTGCATGGAGCTGAGTGTGGAATCTTTTTCTATCTTTCCCAAATTATTTCATCTACCTCAAAAAGTCTACTGCTTCCTGCTGCCTTCTGAAAGTCTGCTTCCTTGGGTGAGAAGACTTCAGAAAGAAAGATCAATCATTCTTTGCTTTCCATCTTCTACTTCCTGCTGCATACTAGGTGATCCCTGAGAGAAGGCTGCAAGGAGTCAGGCTAGGCAACTTCCATTTACTCTAAAGCAACATTTTATTACCAATCTTTTGTACCAACACAGAGTAATTTTATCTTCTTCTGCTGGTTCAAACTACCAACCCAAGATATGAAGAGTCTCTAGGGTAATGAAGAGTAAAATTTCCCTTTGACTTCAGGCCTTCCATCTTTTTCCACACTTGTCCTTTCAGGGAAGGGGAAGAGAAAAAGTTGGCGGGGGACAGGATTATTATTATTTTTTTTTTACAGCTCTATACTTTTGACTTCCATCATTAGTGGTGCCCTTTTCCTTTCTAATCTGCATTCTTTTAAGGGATGAGGAGTTGTAAAATGAGAGTTCCCATGTGACTATGTGCATCACATCTCATTTGCTTCCAGCCCAAGCTCTACTTACCTTTGGGAAGAAGAGTGGTGCTGAAAATCTCCATATTCTGGGATAAGAACTCACTATTTGACAAAAATTGCTGGGAAAAATCAGAAAATAGTATGGCAGAAAGTAGGCATTTATTCCATTCAATTTTCTCCAAAAGTCTATCATATCTAATTTTTCTAAAATTCTATTTACCTCCTTAACTTCTTTCTTATTTATTTTGTGATTTGATTTATCTAGTTTTGGGAGAACAAGGTTGAAGTCCCCCACTAATGCAGTTTTGCTGTCTATTTCTTCTTGCAGCTCTCTTAATTTCTCCTCTAGGAATTTGGATGCTATACAACTTGGTGCATAAATGTTGAGTATTGATATTACTTCATTATTTATGGTACCCATAGCAAGATATAATTTCCTTCCTTATCTCTTTTAATTAGATCTATTTTTGCTTTTGCTTGATGTGAGATAAGAATAGCTACCCCTGCTTTTTTTACTTCATCTGAAGCATAATAGATTCCGCTCCAGCCTTTTACCTTTACTCTGTATATATCACTCTGCTTTAAATGTGTTTCTTAAGAACAGCATATTGCAGGATTCTAGCTTTTAATCCACTCTGCTATCCACTTCTGTTTTATGGGAGAGTTCATCCCATTCACATTCACAGTTAAAATGATTAATTCTGATTTCCCAGCATCTTATTTTCCACAAGTTTTACTTTTCTTTTTCCTTTCCTTCTTTTCCTCCTGCCCAGTAGTTTGCCTCTGAACATCACTTCCCTCACACAGCCCTCCTTCCTTCCACTACTACTTGTATTTTCCCTTATATTAGATTCTTCCTTTTCTCCCTACTCCCTCCATTTCTCTATAGGGTGAGACAAGTTTCTCTGTGAATCCAAATATGTCTGATATTCTTTGAGTCAAATTTGATGAGAATAAGATTCCCACACACACACTTCTTTTGCATAATTATAGTAGATCTTCTTTGCCTCTTCATGAGATGTAATTTTCACTCCATTTTTCATAAGTCTATCATCAATCTCCTGGCTCGGCCCTTTGATGTGTTGGCCAATTTAATTACCCTCACTAAAAAAAGTCTTACCAGGTATCTTCTCCCTTTCCTTCTCCACTGGTTACCAAATGAATTTTGGGAGAATCCTACTCACAAACAGCTCTCAAATGCTGCTGCTTCTTTACTTCTTGTGTTTCTTAGGTCCCATCTTTAGGTGCTAAAGATCTATTTTTATTTTTGCTTTATTTCTCATCAAAACTGCTACCTCTAAATTTTATTTCAGATGAAGCATAATAAATTTTGTTTCATCTTTTTACTTTACTCTGTATATGTCACTCTGTGTCAAATGTGTTTCTTGTAAACAATATATTTTATGATTCTGTTTTTTAATCCACTCTACTATTGGCTTACCTTTTATGGGAGAGTTTATCCCATTCACATTCACAGTTATCATTACCAGCTTGTATTTCCCTCCATCCTATTTTTTCACTTGCATATACATTTGTTCGTTTTCCATCTTGTGGATGGCAGTGATTTTTTTTTTTTTTTACCCATCTCACCCACTACCTTATCTTCTATCAACCCTTCCCCCCCACAGTAAAAATCTTCCTCCCCTAGTTTTTCTGCATTCCCTCCTATACTGTCCCTCCCTTTTAAGGTTAGATAAATTTCTATACCAAATTCAATGATTAAGTTATTCCCTCTTAGAGCAAAAACTGACGAGATCAAGTTTCAGATAATACTCATCCCTCTCCCTTATTTCCCTGGATTGTAATAGGTCTTTTGCACTACTTCATGTGAACTAATTATCCCATTATACTTCTCCTTTCTTCTTTTGACCTTTTGCTATTTCTTATTGTCCTTTTCTTTGATGTTATCACATTAGAGACCATTCACAACCATACCTTTAATCCATGTCATGCTCCTCCTTTGTCTGCTCTAATGACAGATACAGTTCTCAACAGTTACAGAAATCATTTTCCCATCTAGGGATGTAAATAGTTTAATTATTTAATTTAATTAATTGATTTTTCCTTGTTTACTTTTCTATGCTTCCCTTGAGTACTGTGGAGATTAAATTTTCTTTTTAGTTTTTTCTTTTTTTTCAAAAAAATTACTGAAAGTCTCTTGTTTCATTGGAGATCCCTTGCTTCTTCTGAAATATGTTGAATTTAGCTGGGTAGTTAAGTTTTTGTTGTAAACCTAGCTCTTTTCCCTTCTGGAATATATTATAGGCCTTTCAATCTTACATTCTAGAAACTGCCAGATCATGGGTAATTCTGGCTTTTGCTCCTTGTTTTTTTGAATTGTTTTTATCTGGCAGATTTCAGCATTTTTCCTTGAGGATGTAGTTTAGGAGTTTTGCAACAATGTTCCTTGGGGTTTCCTTGTAAGATCTCTTTCTAAAGGTAATTAATGGATTAGTTCAATGAGTATTTGCCCCCTCTTTTTCTAGCATATTGGGGTAATTTTCCTTAATGATCTCTTGAAGAATGTTATTCCAGCTCTTTTTTTGGCAACTTTAAAATTGTCTCTTCTGGATTTATTTTCCAGGTTGCCTATTTTGCCAATGAGGTATTACAAATTTTCTTCCATTATTTTTTCATTTTTTTTTTAGTTTGTTTTATTGATTTTTGCTGTCTCACAGAATCAGAATCCATTTGGTTTGCTCTAGTTTTTAATGTACAATTATCTCCAATTAGTTTTTTATGTCTTTTTAATCCATTTGATTAATTCCAGTGTTTAAAGAGTTGTTTTCTTCAGATACTAAGTAAAATGGGGAGAACCAAGAGAACATTGTATACAGCAACGATAAGATTATGTGATGATGAATTGTAATGGATGTGGTTCTTTTCAACAATGTGGTGATTCAGGCCAATACCAATGGCCCTGTGATGGCAACAGCCATCTGTATCCAAAAAGAAGACTGAGGGGACTGAATTTGGATCACAACATAATATGTTCTTCTTTTTTGTTGTAAGCTTGCATTTCTTCTCATTTTTTTTTTCTTTTTGATCTGATTTTTCTTGTGCAGTATGTTTAAATGTGGAGATATATATATATATATATATATATATATATATATATATATATATATATATATATATAATGCACGTTTAACATAAATTGGATTGTTTGATGGACGGTATGAGGACAAGGGACGAATAAAAATTTGGAACACAAAGTTTTGCAAGTATGAATGTTGAAAACTTTCTTTACATATATTTTGAAAATAAAAGCTATTCAAAAAAAAATGTGTCCCATGCACATATTTTATTCCAGAATCAATTATTTAAAAATGTTCTAGTTCACCAAAGCCCTAGCTCAATATGAAAAAAAGTTCATATGAAGGTAATGGAACAAAATGGACTCCAGTGATTTCTGCAGTCAAACAAAGAAGCAAGACAAAGTCAATAGCAATTCTCCATTTTTTGGTCTCAGAAATTTACTGAGATATGGCAACTAAAATGACTTGCTAATATACTCATAAGTAGTGTGCATCATAAATAATTTGAAGTCATATTGTCCTCTCTCTGAAGCTAGATCTCTACATACTATTTTACATTATACTTCCTGAAGATTTGGATGGCAGTGTCTAAAATAATTCATTTAAAAAGGGGGAAAAAAAAGTAATAGTGACCTCCATGTGATGATAAATATTTCATATTCTTCACTTCCCTGTGACTTTTTTTTTTCCCCCCCTGAGGCTGGGGTTAAGTGACTTGCCCAGGGTCACACAGCTAGGAAGTGTCAAGTGTCTGAGACCAGATTTGAACTCGGGTCCTCCTGAATTCAAGGCTGTTGCTCTATCCACTGCGCCACCTAACTGCCCCATTCCCAGTGACTCTGAACTTCTGTAGATTAAAATATCTATGATAATTTAAATTAAAACCCCACCCCACTCAAACCTTATACCACTCAGTTCCTCATTCCCATCCTTCTCAAATGTTCCACTCCAAAGTTACACCCTAACTCCTCCAAGTCCTCTCTGGAATGCCTTTTCCATAGGCAACAAACTTCCTTTTCTCTTAAATCTCTTATTTTACCACTCCTTCCATCTACTAGCTATTGATAAAACCTGTTTGTTTTTTTTCCTGATGGACAACCTCTCTGCATACCCCTTCCAGTACTGGCTGCACCTTCCCTCAATTTTTGCTCACCCATCAAGGTCAAGCAGAATAATGCTTGTTCTCTCTTATCACTCCCAATCACTCTCTTGTGTTTAGGTTTTCAGGACACCACTCTTTCAGGACACGATAAGAGGTGGGAATCTCTTCCATATCACCCCTTGTAACTACAACTATCTCGTAGAGTTCTGTTCTGGAACCTCTTTTCTCCCAGTATACTACTTCATTTGGTGAGCTCATCAGCCATGTGGACTAAATTATCATCTCTATGATAATGATTCTCAAAGCGAGGCCCCAACATCTCTGCTGATCTTCAATCTTGTATTTCCAAATTCTTCTTGGACTTTTCAAGATGAATGTCCAGTAGAGTAAAATATTTCCCCTCTAAAATCCTCATCTCCTACTTTTCCTATTACTGTAGATAGATAGCAACAATGTCCTCCTATCCCTGGGAGTCACAATCTGTGAGTCAACTTGGGTTCTTCACTATCTCTCTCCCCCTTTATTATAGCTATTGCCAATGCCAGTTGATTTCACCTTTTCAGCATCTCTCAAAAATATGCCTACTTCTCTCCCCTGAAAATGCTACCTCTTTAATGCAGGCTCTCATCATCTCATGCCTAAATTTTCACAATATTCTGCAGGTCAGTCTGCCTGTTTCAAGTCTCAACTCCCACCCCTTCAAATCATTTTCCATCAGTCACCAAAGTGATTTTCCTAAAGCACAGGTCTGATCATGTCATTCTCCCTTTTCAATAAACTCCATGATTTCTTATTGCCTCTGAGATTAAATATAAAATACTCTATTTGATATTCAAAGCCCAATTCATTTTTCCAGTCTTCTTATGCCTTATTCCTTACTATATTCTCTTTAATCCAGAAACATTGGGCCTCTTGCTATAATAATAATAATAATTATAATAAAGATAAATAATCAAGTAAAAAACAAAACAAACCTCACTATTTCTTGCCTCCAGGCATTTCCTCTAGTCATCCTTCTTGCTTAGCATACTCTCCTTCCCTACCGAAATCCCATTTTTTCTGTAAATTTTTCCCAACTCTTTTTAATTCCCTCTAATAGCTATATCCTATTTATTCTGTGTATAGGTTATTCATCAATATTTGTTTGTTTTGTCTCCTCATTATACTATGAATTTCTTTAAGGCAGGAACACTTTTTATGTCCCCAGCACTTAACTATAATTATTTAATAAATGTTTATCGATTAATTGATTGATATGAACATATCAGAATTTAAAGAAGTCTTACTTAAATCAACAAGGCCCATGTCCTTCAGAAAGATGCCACACATTCCAATGCAACAAATAATGCGTTCTCTTCATCATGTCCAGTACAACAGAAAAAAGAAACGAATAAACAAAACAAAACAAAACAAAAAACTAAACCCCCCCCAAAAAAAACAATCATGTGTGATGTTCTGTTTCTCTAAATCATAATTGTTCTCTTGCAACAGGTTTCTTGGGGAGCTTCTAGAGGTAGCCTTAGTTTCAGTTCAGCTCAATAATCCCAAAATGCAGCCAGGAGTTAAAGTCCTTTACTGTCTCTTTCCAAATCGTATCTCCAGATCCTTTATTTTCTCCTTCAAGTCCTATCTCCTTCACTTGGGGCTTGGCTATCTTTCTTAGAGGCCTCTCTCTCTCATTGGTTCCTGAGAGCTCTTGTCCAAGTGTCTCCAGCCAGCAGGAAAGTCGAAGTTGGAATGACATCTTGACTCCTCCTCCCAGAGAATGGGCTTTTATATGCTCTCTAAAGGTATGAGTCTAATGTGTGGACCAATGATAGAACTCTTTTAAAGGTGTAAACTTCTTTAAAGGTTTGAACTCCTTTAAAGATGTGAACCAAGTACATTACTTTGTCTCAAGTTCTGGCCCATAACATCTCCTTGTAGGATCAGATCAACCATGCTAAATTAGATAATTATTGTCTCTTATCCAGTCCAGTGACTTAGCACCTTGTAAGAATCCTAACAATCATGTGTTTCAGGTGTTCTAACTCTGGAAAAGAAAAATAGTATTACTCATTAGCTCTTATAAATAGTAATTAAGTCCATTAACTTTTGGATATACAAATTTCTCCAAAATAATATTCATTAAGTAAAAGATAGTTGAATTTTTTAGATTTATTGTTTAATTAATTAGAAAACCTGAGGCACAAGAACTTTTTCTAAAATTGCTTGGTAGATGAGCAACAGTAAAATTCTAGATAAAAATTAGTTAGAAGTAAATAAAAATAAAATTTAATAATGATATGAAATAAAAGAGAAAATCAAGGAATATAATTTTTTAATATTTGGGGAGATAAATGAACATTTGAGAAAATGATATAAAATAGATTGGATTTTTTTTTTAATTGAACTCACAGGTATGGGTCTTGCAATCTCTAGATACCATATTCAATATTCAAATTATCTATAAAATATAGAACAACTTATTTCCTCCTATAGAAACTACAAATAGACAAAAGATCATGTACAACTATAGGGAAAAAAACCCATCCATAATCATTGCAATTGTCTTCCCCCTTCACTGAGTATACTTTACCACAAAGACCTTTCCATTGCTCATCAGACTTATAAGACCACTCTATGGTTTGGATTCCTCTTAGAAGATAATTGAATTTGAATTTGCCTGACATTCTAATAAGTGCTTCTGCCCACAAGATAGTAAACAATCCATTTAAGAATTCATACTTCTTTCCAGCCTTCTCATTCACCAAAATTAGCATCATCCTATAGTTTAGACTATTATTAGAAGTAAAACATATTTGAGATTTCTAAATCAACATCCTGATCCCCAAGAAATCTGTTCAAATAATTCATTAAGAGAAGAATTCAAACACTAAATTCCTTGCTCTTCCATGTTGGGGAATTCGATGCCTTATCGCTGCCTTATCAGCATCAGAAGTTAATTATTTTATTTTCTCCCCTATATCTCAATAAGGCACACAAGTTAGGAAATTACTTTTCCCTTCCTGAATTTGGTGTTACATATATATTCAATTTAGTATTGAAATCTTTACTGGAAATTACCGTATCTTTAGCTAGAAAATCACAATGTTGAATCATACTGTTTAAGAAATTCTCCTTTCATTATAATAGTAGAGACATTATGTAAAGTCTCTTATTAGGCTCTTCTAGGTGTCACTTCAATGCTACTATAATGCCTGTGCTCTTAGATTCCCTAAAGATAAAAGACAAACAGAAAAAAAAAAAAAAAAAAAAAAAAGATGAAAAGAATTTGAAGTCATTAATCAAGTCCTATGATATATGTCCTCCAGAATTGTAGGAAGATAACCATTTCTTTAGGGGGACAACACTAATCACTAAAGTCCATCTGTCAGGAAGAACAAAAATGTACATTCATATCTTCTTTATAGATACACAGGTAAAGGTCCCCCACAAAGCTCCATTATTGATCAAGGAAATCCCTTGTTCAATTCACTGTCATTTTTTTAACCATTCTTTAATTTTTTGCTTAAATACATTATTTCTTTTTAAGTCTGATGAAATTGTGTATGGATAGAGAATGGAATAAGAATAGGTGTACAGATAACAATAGGGACCAGAAATGTGATTTTATTGATATAGATAAAACTCCCTCTGCCATAGCAGATCAGCAGATTCTCTCAAATTTATAGTCTTAGATGTTTACTTAGGGCATTGAGAGGATAAGTCATCTGTCCAAGGTTACCCAGAAAGTATTTGTGTCAGAAGAAGAACTTGAACTCTAGGTCTTCTTTAGCTTGAAGTCAACTTTATATACATACATATATATATATATATATATATATCATTGGGTCTCACATAATTTTTTATATTTAATGATATCTACATATAGATAACTTGAAGGCTTTTAAATTATTTCTTAAACTTATAAAATACTTAATACCAGGTCAGCCTCAGGGTGAATAAGTTTTATGCCATGGTAGTTCCCTGAGACTATCTACTAAATCAGAGATAGTACAATCTGGGGAACACATCAATTTTGACATAATTTGAGATACTATGTTTCTATTCATCAAAGTCCTAGTAGGCCTACACATTTTTACTTTTTTGATATAGATAGATATGATTCCCTATTCAACCTACAACTGCTCTAACCAAAGTAAAAACTCATTATCTCCCCTTCTCACACACACACACACACACACACACACACACACACACACACACACACACACAGATAGGGAAGATAACAGTTAGTTCTTAGTGTAAATAGAGCATCAAATTGAAGAAGACTGAATTCAAATTGTCTCAGACTTAATAGTTGTGTGGCCCTGAGCAAAATCATTTATCCTCACTGAGTCTCAGTTTTCTCATCATTTTGTAGATGGATAATAATAATATCTACTTCATAATGCTATGAGATAATATATGTAAAGCCTTTCTAAATATTAAAGTATTAGATGAGTGCTACCTATTATTATTACTTCTTTGAATGAACAGATTATGAGACTACAAGCAG